>NC_141689.1:1717852269-1718505240 GCF_964263255.1 Lissotriton vulgaris | reverse complement strand
GTGTGAATCTTTCTTTCCCAGTGCACAGATTATATGAGCACCGGTTATCTCTGCACAGTATTCCACATTGTGTAGATTATTAGTTAAATGATAGCATAAATGTGACATTGACAGTAAGCAAAAGGAAGCATAGTTTTTCTACTTCTTATATCTAAAGGACAGCATTTTTTCCTTACTGGGAACAGTACCTTTTCCCCTTTTTGTGTCTATCCAATTATTTCCTGATTTCTAGGTGGGACTAGACACTAACCTATATCAGGAGGCCCTATTAATCAATCAAACAGGATTTATACAGCACGGCTAATCACCTTATAGGGTATCCAGGATTTTGCAGGTTCTGGAGCCCTATTCGAACAGCTAGGTCAAGATGGCCATTTAGAAATCTATTATTTGGAGTTGCATTAGGAGGCTGTTCTAGGTATTTGGTGTGATGTGGGAGAAGGAGCGTTCCCCACTTCTGCTTCAATAGATGTGGGGAGTATGGGAAAGTGGGAGCGAGGCGGAGCGTAGTCTTCTCAATGGTTGGTGGAAGTTCAGGTGTTGGTCAATGGAGATGGGTCCTTGGTTGTGTAGAGCCTTGTGCACATGGGTCAGCAGCTTGAATTGGCATCTGTTCTGTACAGGGAGCCAGTGGCGTTGTTTGAGGTGGGGTGTGATGTGGGTTTGTCAGGGAAGGGTCATGATGATTCTGGCTGCAGCGTTCTGTATAGTCTGAAGTCTCTATAGGAGGTGTGTCGGTGATTTCTGCGTAGAAGTGATTGCCATAGTCCAGCCATCTGGTGATGAAGGACTGTGTCATGGGGAATCTTGTGGATAGGGATAGCCACTTGAAGATCTTATGTACCATGCGCAGTGTGAGGAAGAGACCCTACCTACTTCTATGTCTGCATCCAACCCAAAAAACAGTCCCATCTGCTTCTTCCAGAAATCATAGTCTGGGCTCACGCCTTTGCACACAACTTACTAGTGGCTATTACAGTTATTTGCAAAAAGAACAATTGATGGACAGAATGCAGAACAATGTCATACATTCACCCCAGTACAGAGATCTGTGCCTAAATCCATTGTTTTTTTGTTCACCATGCCATTCCAGTTTGGACCCAGTCATATGCAAATCAGCCCTGACCCTGCGCCCAATGGGAACAGTCCAGCCCGAACTGCCAGGCTAGGTCCTCCCTGGACTGGGAACAAGCATTCTAGGACCGTTTTTGTGGTTTCATGCCTCATCAGCCAGAATAGCTTGACTCGAGTGACATGGAGAGCACGCGACCCACGTCTGGGCATACCCGTCTCATTCGGGGTGACAAATTCAAAAAGAACAATTGATGGATAGAATGCAGAACAATGTCATACATTCACCCCAGTACAGAGATCTGGGCCTAAATCCATCATTATTTTTCTCACCATGCCATTCCAGTTTGGCCCCAGGAATATACAAATCATTCCTGACCCTTCACCCAATGGGAACAGTCCAGCCCGATCTGCCAGGCCAGATCTTCCCTGCACTGGAAGCAAGCATCCTAGGACCGGTTTCGGGGTTTCACCCCTCATTAGCCAGAATAGCTTGACTCCAGTGCCATGCTCACTTTGCCACTGGAATTAAGATAGCCTGGCTGATGAGGGCTGTTAGCCCGATACCAGTCCCAGGATGCTTGTTTCCGGAACAGGGAAGTCATGGCTTGGCAGTTCGGGTTGGACTGTTCCTAAGAGGCACATGGTCAAGACTGATTTGCATATAGCTGTGTCTGAACTGGGGTGGTGAAGTGAGCTAAAGAATGATGATGAATTCAACCCAGATCTGTGACTGGGGGTGAGTGTCTGAAAAGTTTCAGTGCTCCATCCATCATCTCCTTGTGTTTGATTTATTAAAGTTATTTATCAATCAATCAGGGAATTGTAAGCGCGCTACTCACCCATGTGGGACTCAAGGCATTGGGTAGGGAGTGGGGGGGGGGGGGGGGTCAGCAGTGTTGTTCAGCAAAAGAGCCAGGTTTTGAGAGTCTTCCTGAAGGTGTTCAGGGAGGGGGCATATCTGATGTCTGTCGGGAGCTCGTTCCATGTCTTGGACGTGATGTAGGAGAAGGATCTTCCTCCTGCTTTGGCTCTGTGGATGCGAGGGGTTTTGGCGAGGGCAAGGTTGGCTGATTGGAGGTTTCTTTTGGGTATGTGGAGGGTGACTCTGCTGTTGAGGTATTTGGGTCTGGTGTTTTGTAGACATTTGTAGGTATAGGTGAGGATCTTGAAAGTGCTTCTCTTCTCCATGGGGAGCCAGTGGAGCTTCTGTAGGTGTTGACTGATGTGCTTGTGTTGAGGGATGCCGAGGACCAGTCTGGCGGCGGTGTTCTGTATCATCTGGAGTTTGAGGAGTGGCGACTTGTTTATGCCGGCAAAGAGTGCCTTTCCATAGTTCAGCCTGCTGGTGATGAGTGCGTGGGTAACTGTCTTCCTGGACTCAGGGGGGATCCATTTGAACATCTTATGGAGGATGCAGAGGGTGTTGAAGCAACTGGAGGGGACAGAGTTGATCTGTCGGTTCATGGAGAGGGATGAGACGAGAACAATGCCAAGGTTTCTGGCATGGTCCGTGGGGGTGGGTGGGCTGCAGAGGGGGTGGGCCACCAGGTGTTGTCCCATGCTGAAGGTGTGGTTCCGAGGACGAGGAATTCTGTCTTCTAGGAGTTGAGCTTTAGGCAGCTGTTGGTCATCCAGGCTGTGGCGTCCTGCATTCCTTTCTGGAAATTGAGTCTGGTGGTGGTGGGGTCCTTGGTGAGGGAGAGGATGAGCTAGCTGTCGTCGGCGTAGGATACAATGCTGAGGCCATGTTATCGGACAATGGAGGCGAGGGGGGGCCATGTAGATGTTGAAGAGGGTCAGACTGAGAGATGACCCCTGTGGAACTCTGCAGGTGATTTCTCAGGAATCGAAGCAGAAGGGCGGCAGTCTGGTCTTTTGGCTTCTGCCGGTGAGGAAAGATCGGATCCAGTGGAGTGCGGTTCCTTGTATGCCGGCATCGTGTAGTCTGGGTGCCAGTGTGCGATGGAAGACGGTGTCGATAGCTGCTGATAGGGCGAGTAGAATCAGGGCTGTGCTGTGGCCTTGGTCGAAGATGGTGCGGATGTCGTCTGTGGTGGTGAGTAGGGCAAGTTTGGTGCTGTGGTTGCTTCAGAATCTGGATTGAGATGGGTCGAGGATGGCGTTGTCTTCGATGAATATCGTCAGTTTGGCGCTGACTGTTTTCTTCGCAACTTTGGCAGCAAAAAGGAGAATCGTGATGGACTGGTAGTTCTTGAGGTGCATGGTATCAGCTGAGGGCTTCTTGAGCAGGGTCCTGTCTTCTGCATTACTCCAGTCATCTGGGAAGGTGCCGGTTTCATAGGTGGTGTTAAGGGTGCACTGTAGTTTGGGTGTGATGGCGGTCGCCTCTCTGTGGTAGATGTGTGGTGGGCAGGCGTCAGTGGGGGCCCCTAAGTGGATGCTTTTTATGGTCGAGACGGTCTCTTCAGCCGTGATGGTGGTCCAGGCGGAGATGGAGTGCTGGCTGGTTTGGCTGGAGGGCGTGCCGGCTGCTGAGTCGCGGTATGGTCGGCAAAGTTGTCATAGAGGTTTTTGGTCTTCAGGTGGATGTAGGATCCAAGCTTGTCGCAGAGGTCTTGGGACGGTGTGATGTCTGTGGCTTTACTGCAGGGATTGGTGAATTCCTGGATGACACTGAACAGTTTCTTGGGGTTGCTGAAGTTGACGAGGATTTTGTTGTGGATGAAGGTCCTTTTGATGGTTCTGATTTGTTGGTGGTAGTCCGTCATGGCATCCTTGTAGGTGGTATAGTTTCACGGTGTCTTACTGTTTCTCCAGTTCTTCTCCAGGCATCTGCAGATGTATCTGGCTTCTTGGAGATCAGTGGTCAAACAGGGGGCTTTCCTGGGGTGCTGTTTGACGTGGTTGCATAGCGGGCGAGCTTGTCTGAGAAGTTGGAGATCCAAGTTTTGGAATTCCCTGGCTGTGATGTTGGCATCGGATGCCACGTGTGGTTGACTCGGATGAGGGTGGAGTTGAGTTTGCTGCTCGATGACTTTGCTCCAGTTCCTTTGCGGTGGGCATGAGGCTGGTTTGGTTGCATTGGGTGTGTCGATGAGGAAGTGTTCGCAGTGATGGTCGGTCCATGGGGGCTGCGTTGTGTGGCTGAAGAGGATGTTGTTTCCTCCTGTGAAGATGGGGTCAAGTGTGTGTCCTGCCCTGTCTGTCAGTGTGGTGACAAGTTGTTTGAGTCCGATGTTGGTGAGGTGGTCACGGAGGGTGATGGAGTTGAGTTCGCTGGGATTGTCGAGGTGGAAGTTCAGGTCACCGATTAGTATGTAGTTCATTGAGGCAATGGCGAGGGGTGCGATGAGGTAGGTGATGGTGGCGGCGAAGGGGGACCGGGGGCTGGGGTGTTTTTAGGTGAGGGTGCCAGGGAGTGTGGAGTTGGGACTGGTCTGGATCTGGAAGTGCAGGTGTTCGGCGAGGGGAAGGTTTCGCTAGAGGTGGTGAGGCGGAGGATGTTCTTGTGAACGATGGCGAGACCCGCTCCTGGGTGGTTAGGGCAGTCCTTTCTCTGGATCTTGTATCCATCAGGGAGGGAGGTGGTAATTCCAGGGGCAGAGGAGTCGTTGGTCCAGGTTTCCATGAAAAAAAGTGATGCTGGGCGAGGGAGAGTCAAGTAGGTTTCAGATCTCCACGGCATGTCTGTGCACGGAGCGCACATTGAGGAGGATGCATCTTAGGGTGTCGGCGATGTTAGCGTCGTCAGTGTTGGTGGCCAGAGTGGTGGTGAAGCTCTGACGGCAGTGGTGACAGGAGAACTGGCCTTAGGTCATGTTTGGCGTGGCCTGTTGGCAGGCACTGTCTCTCCCGGGGTTGAGTGCGAGAAGGGCGGCTGTGTTGTAGTGATGGGTGATTTGGGATCCAGGGTCCCTGGCGCTGGTCGCGGTCGGGTCAAGGATGGGCGCAGACGGGATTGCCTTTGGTGTGTCTTTGGTGCACCAGCAGCATGACCGCACAGCGACCGCCATTGAATAGGGGAGGGGGAGGTGGAGGGGCCGCAGGCACAGCAGTGGCAGGAACAGAGGCAAGAACCAAAAAAAACTGGACAGTGGCAGAAACAATAACATTAAAATAAAAATAATGACGGTGGCGGGAGAAAAACAGTTGTGGCAGCTAAAGGGCTGCAGGTAAGGGGCAGGTCGGGTGAAGGTAGGCAGGTTCCCAGGTGCAGCGGGCAGCAGACACAGATACCGGTGGTTGGGCAGCAGCCTCGAACCTCCCAGGGGGAGGTCAGAGGTTAGAAGAGCAGGCCATGGCACAGCAGAGCTGCTGGGGAGAGAGAGTCGACCTATACAAGGGGTCAGAGGTCTTAATTTATCAGCTTTCTCCATTATGTTCACAATGCTGGAAAGAAACCACATTGTTTCTAAACTGGCACCGGAGTCTGACTGGCACCGGAGTCTGATGCAGCAGTAGGAAAAAGCAGCATTGGGGGTTGCTCGAGTGGTCAATTAGGGCTTAATTTGGTTAGCCGAGGCTTGGAATGGCATTAATCAAGTGGCAGATTACTTCTGTGGTATGCTCATTGGTTAAGAATTCAGACATTTTAACCTTCCCATCACTAGGAAATCTGACAATACCAAGATTATCCAAGTAGCATTCAATTCTGGTATGTGAAATCTTCCTATTTATGGTTGGTAAGAAACCCATATTTGTACAGCGCGAACATACCACTCCTTAAGGTTTCAAGGTGCTGGGGGCCATGGGGGAGATTAAGAGAGCTATTACCTAGAGTGACATGGTGCTGAGCTGAGCTGCTGCAGGTGAAAGGGATCAAACTGGGAGCCCCGTGCTCCTGAGTCAGCCGCTCTGTCCTCACCTGGATGGGGTGTATGAAGTTATGACATTTTTCTCTTGTAAGGTTAACGTAATTCTTACTAATGCCATGATCACTACTTGTACGTGAAAATCCTCTCATACCGATTTCCCCTTGAAGGTATTACTTTCACTCCACTTTCCGTTTGTTCCCAGAAATAAATTACTACCAACATCAACCGAGTTTCAAAGATGCAAGTCGAATGGTTTAAAAAGTAATGTATGTACGCAGAGTTTATATCAATAGCATGAACCTAGCCGCAAGGTAGCAGAGCTGTGTACATGCTCAAAGGAAGGTTTAACCCCTTCGATGCTCAGCTCGTCATGAGGTACACCTCTCGTACGCTCATGACGAGCTGAGCTCGTCATGATTGCATTGTTTTCTGAGTTCTTCAGCACAGCAGGGGAATTGCTGCAGCAATGATGGTGTTAAAGTCAGCAAGTAATAGGAGAAGAGGCTGAGTTGTGGATGTTAACCTGGGCTTCTATGGGAATTCACAAGGGCATATTATCAAGCCCATTATCGCTGCTTTAGCAGCAGTTTCCTGCCGATAAAAGCGGCGATAATGTATCGCCCTTGCTTGATAATATGGCCCTGACTTCTTTAAAGAATATTACATCACAATGCGTTGAACATCCACAACTCAGCTTGATAATATGGCCCTCAGTCTTTCCTAAATTAGAGCCGAGTTGGGGAAATGTTGATGGCTATGGGGTTGTTGATCCAGAACCTGTGTGCATAGATGGAAAAGTTCTGTTAACTTGTGGGAACATGACACATTCATTTTCAATGCCAAACAGCTCTTGCAAGACAGTATTGCATGTTTGCAGAAAAATAACACCAGCACCTTAACATATGAAAAACAGGAACCTATGCAAACTAGGCTAGCCCAATAATAGTGATCTACTGGATACTTCACCTGTGCAATGAGCTCTTTGCACACCCTTAACTCATGGTCACAGGCCAGAGGAATTTGGCCTAGGAGCACAGAAATAAGCAATTTTTTTACCCAGCAGATAAAAATAGCTATGAAAATAATGTATTTCTAAGTGGTGTCTAGAGAACCAGTCAGATAGGTCTACATCGGACATCAGCCAGCTTGAGTCATTAGTTTAAATCTATCCTCAACACAGAGATAAACACAGAGGCGTAACGCCAAACGATGGGGCCTCCACAGAATGTGAAGAGGGGGCCCTAGATTCTCCTATGTCTCACATATGTTCATTGGTCTTATGGCTGAATGGAGGCCTCCTGAA
Source organism: Lissotriton vulgaris (assembly GCF_964263255.1). Lineage (NCBI taxonomy): Eukaryota > Metazoa > Chordata > Amphibia > Caudata > Salamandridae > Lissotriton > Lissotriton vulgaris. Next base: position 1,718,498,088 of record NC_141689.1, on the reverse strand, counting down.
GGATTGAAGGGTCTCTGAAGCGTTGCCCCTCCTGCACTGCATGTGCTGCAGGACTCTGCATTACACCACTCACCTAACACCTACTCTCTTCCCATTGGCTGTGTTGATTTTTAAGTAGAAAGCAAGCCATCATTTAATGAACAGCCGTGGTGGGATATTTTTTGTATTCGATGAATATTACAAAGTGCTACAATTTTTGCAATTTGTTTGTCTTTCCAGCCACCGATGCTCACTGTGTACTTGACTAAAATAGCACCGTTCTAATGAGTTCCAGACTTTTTCAACAATAAAGTTAGTATGCTTTGGCTTTTATTCCAACTCGGGTGCATATTCAAATTTGGATAAAAACTCCTGGGTTGCACCATATCTGGAATTCCAGTTTGCTAACTGCACACCAGAGGCGTGGTTGCCTGCACAATTTAAGACAGGTAAGATCTGAGGGAACATGTGCGAGCAAACTGCATGAAACTCCAGATTATACACCTTGAACTTGGTAAAAACAATCACAGTTGGCATGTTCTCTTCTATTCCAAGGTATGAAATAATTTGCAAGGTGTGTACCTGGTAAATACTCTATTGGGGCATATTATCAAGGGGGTTTATCTCCGCTTTTTTGGCTTTAAAAGCCAAGAAAGCGGAGATAAAATTACCTCCCTATTACCAAGCTGTCGCTAACACCAGTTAGTGACAGCTAATAGGAGATAGCGACCATCTTGGGCCCCGCTTTGCATGTCAGTGATATTTATCACTAATGACATGCAAAGTGGGCGTGCCAAGATGTTAGCGACTAGAAACAGTCCCTAACATTGCTATCTCCTATTAACAACTTTTGGAGATATTCGCGCTAAGCGCGAATATCTCCAAAAGCTAACACCTGCCCTGAGTAGTTCTTAGCCATGTTATCCAATGGGAGGTGGATAACATGGCTAAGAGCATTTGCTCGATAATGCATGAATATCGCTGACTTTTCAGCGATATTCATGCATTGCGGCCGTTTTTTATCGCATTTGCGATAAACCTTGCTAATAGCAAGGTTTATCTGCGATAAAAATCGCCGATGTGCGGCGATAATTTTTGTCTCTAAACAAGTTAGAGAAAAAATTATCGCTAGTTGTTGGTAATATGCCCCTCTATTCTGTGTTATCGGTATGTACTTAGTGCACAGATAGCACTCTGGGGCATATTTACAAGGAGCTAGCGCTACTACAGTTTCATTTTTTTGACACCACAGCTGCTTTGTTTGGTGCCATAGTGATGCTAGAGGTCGTTAGCATCACCTTTACCCTTTCTCTGCATAGTTTCATAGCTGCCAGATCTGGGTGTGGCACTGGCAGATAGCAATAATAATATGCAAGGTAGGTGTTCTCCCTTAAAAAGTTATGAAAACTGATGCTGCCGTATTAACAACAATTCTGGAAAATGAAGCTACTTTGGAAAAAGACGTGCAGAATCCCAAAAGCATCAAAATATAGTGCTATGGGAAACCAGGCGTGAAAATGATGCATGCCCACTGGTATAAAAGCAGAACATACACAATTCACTCTGGCAAGCTTTACGGCACCAGGGACCTACTCCTACTGAAGCTCGGAGCACCAAAAATACTACCACCACCAACTCCACCATCACCCCAGAGGGAAGCTCAGGAGAAGCGAGTGGACATACCGGCAGAGTTTTACTCTCATTGACCTCAGGGGGGAGGATGTCATTGCCAATTACAGGCTCAGGAGAGAGTCCATTGTCAACTTCCTGCACCAGGCTGCAGCCAACATCACAGTGGTGCACCAACATCCCTCCGCAGGCCAAGCTACTAGCTGTCCTACACATGCTGGCATCTGGAACTTTCCAGCCCACCACAGACAGAGTGGCAGGAGTATCCCAGCCATCCTTCCCAGCATAACTCCCCTCTTTCCTGGATGTCATCTTTGGCCTCCCACCCAAGTACCTCATCTTCCCCAACACAATGCAAAAACACCAGGAAAACAAGCAAAGCTTTTATGGATTTCCACATGTGTTGGAGGCAATGGACTGCAGTCATGTGCAGCTTGTGCCTGAAGAGGCTACATCACACATGTCCTGCAATAGGAAGAACACATTAATGAATGTGCAGGCAATTGTGGACCATCTAGACCCTTTCATTGTTGTCCTCACAAAGTACACGGGCAGTGTCATGATTCCTTCATCTTTCCTCATTCTACCATCAATTAGCTCTACCAGAATGGGACATATGGGAATGGCCTCGGGTTGGTAAGTACTTCTGAAGCACCTGACAGTAAAATGGGTTGGAATACATTGACATATTAGTGTTGGGCTGAATATGACAGTGCATACATAGTAGGCGTGAGCCTATATACTTGCATCATACTACATGGCATACGTGCAACACAATCCTTCAAGTCACACATGTTGACACTGCCTACGCAATCCTGGTCCTGCTTGACCTCTCCGCGGCTTTTGATACCATCTCCCATGTAAAGCTCGCAGAGAGGTTGAGAGCGGCAGGCATACAGGACCTAGCCCTCAAGTGGCTACAGATTTTTTTGCAGGACAGATACCAAACGGTCACCATGGGCCCGTATAGCTCCAAAAAAACTCAGCTGGACAAGGGTGTCCCCCAGGGCTCTTGTCTTAGCCCCACCCTTTTTAATATTTATTTGGCTCCATTGGCGAGTGTGGTGGAAGCCCTGGGGTTTGAGACGGTGTCCTACGCTGATGACACCCAACTGGTGTTCAACTGCGGGCCAGACGTGGCAGCCGATAGACTCCGTTTTCACACCGCAATGATGGAGATCGCAAATTGGATGGTTAATATTTGCCTCCAATTGAACCCGAGCAAGACGAAGGTCATGCTGTTGGGAAAAGCTGAGGAATTCTGGTCCCCAGATTGGTGGCCAGTACAACTAGGCTCACCCCCCTTGCCATCTCAGAGTGTGAATAATCTGGGCATCAAATTAAATCACACCCTTGCAATGCAAGATCACGTTTCCTCTGTAGCTGGGGCATGTTTCTATAGATTGAAATTATTACGGACGATCCTTCCTTTTATCCCTATGACACATCGCAGAACGCTGACCCAGGCAACCATTATTAGCCGGCTGGATTATGGAAACGCTCTGCTTGCTGGAGTAGGTGCAACACATATAAGGAAACTGCAGGTCATTCAGAATACGGCCGCTAGGCTCGTTCTAAACCAACCGGCGGGCACTCCATCTCTGCCTCTACTGAGAACCCTACACTGGCTTCCAGTGAAGCAAAGATCCTTTTTTAAAGTTTGCTGCCTGACCTTCATGGCTCTTCAGGGCCGCGGACCATTGTATCTCAAATTAAAGCAGAAAAAATACTCGCCCAACCGCCCACTGAGATCTAGTTCGCGGCATCTTTTGCATATCCCTTGCATCAAACGAAGTAGGACTGGGGGTAGGGCCTTCTCATACCTGGCCCCTAAGTATTGGAATAGTCTCCCTATGACTCTTCGAGACATCCCCTCCTACCAATCTTTCAGGAAACTTCTCAAAGCCCACTTGTACTAGTTCTAACGTCCTGTTATGCCTCTTGTGATTGCGACTAAGAAAAAAGTGCTGAGATGCCCCCCAGTGATTTGTGCGCTATACAAGCCAGAATAACATAACATAACATAACATACGCCACTGTAGGCAACATTACAAGTGAACTGTGCTGCTGGAGTATTCATGTTCATGAGGCTCTATTAGAGCAGGTCTCCAACTCATACCAATGAGGCAATGCAAAGTCAGCTTGCACGCCCTTGCATGGCCTCATAGATAAGCAGTAAGGCAAGCCAGAGCAAAGTACAGCATTGATTCACCTTACGTTAAGGGTGTGTTCCATGGGCCTTGTGATGGCTGTTCCCATGCAACACCAATGAAGATCTCACACACTTTCCTATATCCAAGGATCAGGGCCCTGGGACTGTTAGCAGAAAGTTTAAAGGAAACTGCATACATTGTTTGGAGAAACTGTATACATTGTTTGCTTTTGATGCAGAAATGTATCCCCTAAGGCATTAAGTTATTTGAGGACACAATGTTGGCACACAAGGTGGGGTGGTATTAAGGCTAGTAACTAATTAGTGATGGTGCATTTATGGACAAACAATGGATGTGATGTATGTTAGGAACATAGCACATTCTAGCCCTTCACTTTAGATACAGGTCAGTGAAGCCAGATGACATCCAGTGCTGCCCTGTGGAAACAACTGCTAAATGAGGCCCTGTGTGACTCACTAATGCAACACTATATGAAATATTTTGTCCAAACACTGTGTTGAAGTAAGGGATTCCCTTTCTTTAGCCTGTGTGTCCACAGGTAAATTAAATGGCCATGAGGCATATGATGTATCCAGGACCTATACTACTGAGAAATGTAGTTATATTGTAACCTTGCAAGATCATGTCTACCATGCTACATTACATTAGTTGTTGTATGTACTTTATTCGATAAAAATTGTTATCATAAAAGTATGTACATCCTTATACAGAATAAAAAATCCACCAATCCATTATTACTTACAACCATATTTGGTAAATAAATAAAAATAAATGTTAAAAAGAATATATACAATAAAACCAGATACATAATCACAATACAAAATGTTAAAAATGCCATTAATCAGTACACATAGACATCTATGGGGAGATTTGCTTTATCATCCGCAAGCGTGTCTGCCAAGCACTGCCCAGGTATTTTGCTACCCCACAAACTGTAACCAGGGATGATGCATCGGTGGTTAGATCCCGAAGGGCCATCTTGTGACTCCTAAGGCCCAGATCTTTACAAATTGGTTTTAACCATGTCTTCCTTGCGCCCCTATATGCTGAGCATGCAAAGAGGAAGTGAGCCACAGACTCCATGGGAGCTGCGCACCCAGGGCAAGATGTTATAGGGGAGCTTGAATTTTTCCACCCTGCTGTAGTTTCATTTACCGGGAGGGTCCCAAACCTTAATTTTAGATAGAGCGATCTATCCAAAGGTTTTTGTATAAAATCAAGGAACGGTTCGAGCTTCCTTACAGGTTTAAACTCCAAAAACTGTTCTGTGAGGATCCCCCATTACCGCTACGCATATCCTCCTCCTGTATACAATCCCAGTATAGCTTCTTCATTACTTGCTTCGGGGGTGGGATTTGACTATCCCATATTTCACTCATTCCTAGTTTTAAAACCAGCTGCCTGAGGTTACTCAACCACTTGATCTTATTACCCGTATTGAGTGCAATTAATTCATCCAGGACAGCCGCATAGTTTGTCAATTCCGGGGTCCTTCTAAGATGTACCCAGAACAATAAAGGGCGAAGACAAACGATGTCTTTCAGTGAACGCCTTCCCATATCATGGCACAGAGGTTTTACAGGGGTAGAGACAGGGAGTGAAACCAACTCTCTCAGAAACTTATTTTCTGATCTAACCAAGTCGATGGTATTCTCAAACCCCCACATTACATTAGTCATCATACACACACAACCCATCCTGCGTGCACACCATTTTGCATCTCACAAACCACTCTATCAGTCCTCCAAGGCTCCAGACTGAGCAGTAAAGTACAGCCTTATGCACAAACCACATCTCCCATGACAGACAAGAACACAGTCATCTTGGGAATAATGCTACTGTCTTTGAACAAAGTTGCACAATTTCTGCCAGTGCAGGCACCAGTCCTGACTCAGAATCATGTGGAAATTATCTTCTACAAGCAGTGTGGCAGTGTAGTGTGATTAGACTACCAGTTGCATTCTACTGCACAAGACTCCCACATAACTCAAACCTCTTGGGTACTGTCAACATAGTAGACACAGTGCACTGCCATTTGCACACTATCATGTCCCAGATTGATATCCTTGCACTACCCACCCCGTGGCAGCACACATTTAACAATATTGACTCTAACTCTCATTGGCAAATATGTGTGACTGAAGTATGCAACATCACATGCTCAAGCTACAGGCTGTAAAACCAGGCATGTATCTGTTAAAAATGGCAACAATAGTCAATAACAGACAATAGATGAGTGTGAGAGATTTGTCTACTCAATGGCTGATTGACTCTCCTTACTGGTGAAAAATCATCACCTTAATGGCATTGGCACTCACAAGTATGACAAAAGGTAAGTGAATCACAGGGGACAGAACACGTGTATGTGTGGTACAGTGCCAGTCATATCCAACTCTTATTTGTGTGTATGCCACACACTGTCATAGCACGTCTCTTACAGTAGGCAAAGCGCATGATGCATTCAGGACACATAACAGAATGTACATGCATGTGGGGCCATCTCTTGTCATGACTCTTAACGAATGTTACTCCTCCTGTCTTTGCAGCTGACCAAGGATATGCTCTCCAGCCATGGGTGATGATGCCTCTTAAAAAAATACAGACGGAACCCTAGCGGAGGTTCAATCATGCGATATGCAGTACCGGGTCCATAGTAGAGTTGACATTCGGCATACTGAAATCCCACTTCAGGAGTCTATGTATATGTCTGGGGGCTGATTGTGCTACTCGCCAGCAAAGGTATCCAAAATTATGCTCGTTAGCTGAATATTGCACAATAATTTTGTGTAGACAAATTGTACCATTGGCTGGTGCCAATGAGGATCAAAAAGTTCCAGACGATGAGGATGAAGAGCTACATCAAACTGTTCCATCAGTAGCACCAACATGGCGGAGGGACCATATCATTAAAAAAACATCACTGATGCATAAGTGACTTACATTATGTCACAAAATGATGATTACATGCAACTGTGTACATATATATGTACATAAATATGAGCACTACCAGAGTGTATGCATTTTGATTTCATAGTCACAGTAAAAAGCAAAACATTAAAATCACACCTGCTACTAATTGTCACACATATAATGTATGTAGTTATGCGTAACAAATAGCATTGAACAAGATCTAATACAAACAAAATAGTGTGCAAGCCAACTGCCGGTAGCACATTTTCCTTCATTTTCAACCACAATTAACATGGTTTTGTAAAGTAGATAGTGTGCTATGACTGTATGTGTGTATCTTCTACAGCTAGCCATTTGTATGGCCTCATACTTGTGGACGATAGTAGAGTCCACTCATAGCATGATTACAGTGAAATGATCCACATAGTATGTGCATGGGAACACAGTCCCAAATCTACAGTCTACATATGCTACATCAAAAACTGTCTCCACATATGAAATCCTTTAGGAGATCTCAGATTATACATACAAATACTACATACATGCCAATGCAACAGTGTCTACCTATTGAGAATGTAGCCACACTTGCCCAACTAGGATAGGATGCCAATGAGACAAACAGTGATGTAGTCTACCATGTTGGTGTATTGCACTCAGCTACAAACAATAACTTCATTCATATCAATACAGTCTTAGGTCAAATGTGAAGACTGAACATCCAGATTCAGAGTATGTAACAATTGAGCATCAGAAATCATGTAAAGCAAGGTCAATACAGCCAGGGTGCCATGCACCGTTGCATCCAAAGTTATAGTGTTGAAATGTGGCGAGAAAATCATAGGGGACCTTTATGTCTGACTTCATAGCAATCACTAAACTTCAAGTTACCACACATCCTAAAAATATATTGTGATGGGCCCCAATGTCAAACATATTTATGATTGTCCTTACTACATCTGACTTGTTGTGGCTGGACAAGCTGGCCTTGTGATCCACAAATCATAGGCTACTCTTGGTGGCAAAGACTATGTGCAATTGCAATGTGCACCACCAACTCATATCCTTCCGGACACAAGTCCATCCAGCTGATGTTTGTTTAATACAACATGATATGGTGGGTTCTCTCAACGATTCTATGCACATAAACCATTCATTTAATAGTTCTACATTGCCAATGTGAGAAACAGCATGCAGGACACATGGAAACAGACAAGCCAAGGTTACACCAATTGATACATTCTTGTTCTGGCTCAACTGGGGATGTCTGTCAATTTTTCAACTGTACCAGGTTCATGTGAGTCTCATCACCTGTCTCAGTGTCAAACTGCACTGCTAAGTGCAAGCAACACTACCTTGATGCAGAGTGTAGTTACAGTGTGATTCATGCAGCCTTACTGACAGCAATATGTAGGAGTTCAGGCCAAGGCATACACGGTGATCTAACATGGCATCATCAGCATAAATGAGAATCATGTGGCCCACAAATGATGACACTTACTTTCCTGTGGGGTAGGACCCTTGAATATGAATGGCCTAAATTCAGAGCCAATCATATGGGGCTATCTATACATCCCCTCCCAGGTGGTTGCAGCCAATCGCAGCACTTGCCTGCAAGGGAAAATGTAACACTCCCAAGTTACCCCACAGTCTGCTGCCTGTACTATGGTACATGGCACAGATTGGTCAGTAGGCTGCACTTGGTAGATGTGAGTATACTCACCCCATGGCAGTGCTAGTTTGTGACATCCCTGGGGGAAGCTAAAGTAATTTGGTGCTAATACTAATTTAGCACACGGGGCACAACTTGTAAGGTGTGCCCTTGTGATACTAGAGGGATTGGGACCTATCTGTAGTATGATCCCTGAAAATCATGAACTTGCACATATATACACTGTCAACATACATAGTAAACACTTGCAAAGACAGTAAGCAGGTCAACTCCAGTAGTCACACCCAACACAGCAATCCCTGTAAATGATTACGTGCATTTCACAATACACCAAAAACACACATTTGCCCTATTGCTTAAAAAACAAGATGCATGAGCCTAAAGGGTGAATTTTGCAGCCAATGTGTCACCCAAAAATGATGCTTCCTAGTTGACTCGTCTGAATAACTGCATGGTGCCTTGTCAGGCCTTGTGTGAAATCGACAAATTAAATGTTAGTGTAAAACATTTTCCCTTTGCTGAAAATGCGACGTATTTGCAAATATAGTGATGTCATAGATCATGCATGCTGTAATCCAGGAACTGTGAAGTTACTATAATTTTCACTTTAAATCACAGTTTAACTGCCTGTGCTTCTGAATGGTTGTTTCTTGGCTGTGATGGACGGTATTTTGTTGTGTCTAGAACTGGTTAGTTTTGTCTGCTGTCCCTGTCGTGTCCTTAAAGTATTTTTTAGGTCGAGCATTCGAGACCTGTTGTAATTTCTTATGTTGGCTTATAGCCATCCCCGTGCTTTTGATTTGTTTGTTTCAGTGTCCTTCAAAAATCCTTGCTTGCCAGTTTTCAGTTCTGCCTCTTTGTCCCTCCTGTCTCTCTTCTGTTCTGCCCATTAAGCAGGGACTAAGTACAGTCTCATCACACTACAGTTCTTTGTCTGTTCTCTAAGGGCAATTTTTTTCTTGGTTTCCTGCTTTGTTTCTGTTGGCCTGTGTGTAGATTCGGCACCATAGTTCACTACATTTAAATATAGCTTTCCTCCCCCCACCTCATCTTAATTCCAAAGTTGTATAAGGGGTACGTCTGGTGCCATGTCTCCCACTACGTTTGTTATATTTTTTTTAAGCTTTTAGCAATTTTCCATGTTGAAAGTCATTATTTTTTTTTTTTGGTAGGCTGTTTGGTTTTGGGCTTTGTTTTAAGGAGGATTGGGCTTGATAAATGTTTGTTTTACAGCCAATGTGCATCTTAGCTTCGTGATCTTACAAGTGCTGAAAGTTAAGCGCATGGGCAGCTTTCTGTGGCCATATGGCACTTACTTTTCAAAAGTATTATTTTACAAACTTTTTTGTGCATTTGCGGAGGAACTATAAACTAAAAGAAATGTTATATTTTACGTTTTTTTATATACTGTTTACCAGGTAGAAAATATAACAGTCTAAGTTCCCAGAGGCTGACAGAGAAATGACCTTTCAATACTTGCATTTTTAGTGTAAAAAAAATGCCTGCCTTCGTTTACGGGATGGCTCATATTCCAAGTTGGCTACCAAATGTGCCATTAGCCTTTGGTTAGTCACTTTTCCTTCCATCAACTCAGGCAATATTTGTCCTTCTTTTGTCTCTGCAGAACCCCCCCCACTTGCATTCATTTGTTTTGGAGGTGCGGCTGATTGACGGCTTCTACCTGCGCCGTAACAGAAGCGCCTGCAGTTTGGCTCGGAATTCAAAGTTGCTTTTGGGAAGCAGGCCTGAGGTTCTGAGAATCGCTGCTGTGAAGGTGGAAATCTGCTGCTGGTGTGAGAGCGCTCCTGCTATGAGAGTGAGAGGTAAGAAGGATGCAACTTCCCAGAATATTGAGGGTTGGGGGGACTTTTTGTTTGTGCATGCCCAAAACCCACCAATGTTCATAACTGCACAGTGCTATCTTTATCCAGCATTATAATATATAGACCAGGGCCGGCTTTAGGACAGTGCGACCGGTGGCACTACACTGGACATCAAAATGCATGCACTGTCCTCTCCCATTTCCACAACATCTGGAAAATAGAAGATGGACAAATACGCTCACTTGGTTGCGGATGGATGTACTCAGACAATAAGTATGACACTCTGAGGATGCCTTCTCTGCCGCTGCAAATGCAGCAAGCGCTGCTGCTCGCTCTGAGTCCACCACTGTACAGTGCTTGGGCTGTGCAACAACAGCTAGTCTAAGCAGTCGTGCACCCTCAGGCTTCTGACAACAAGCTCAAGGGCCCTCGCTGGAGCAACCCTCAGATACAGGAGGCAAAAAGCCCTGGCCTTCACCCGTCTATCACAGGAAATTGAGGCAAAGTACTGTGCCTGGAAAGACAGCTCCTGTCCTTTGGTATGTACAAGCCTCCCTTAGCTCGCCGTTTTTCATGCCTTTATGTTTTATTGTGAACAGTGTGGTTGTCTATGTTTTTACTTTACAGCCTTCCCCTTTTCACTGCTGTCCTGATCCATACTGTCTTAATTTATAGTGGTGGACAGTCTGCCTGTGCCTTTTTACACTATTCCACTGCTACCAGAGGCCTATCAGTGTGTCATGGACCAAGTGCATGAAAGAAAATGGGCCCTTTAGGCCAGTGGGTCCCAACGAACCTGTGTGCAGTATGCCCTCATCTCCCTTTACGCTACTCTTCTGGTGTACAGCCTACTTGTGTGTCTAAACTGCTATCCCTTATATGCAGTCTATTTTGTGCCCTCTTTACACTGCTGTGGCTTGTCTTCATTTAAACGGCTGCTCTGATGTGTACAGTCTGCCCTGTACCCGTTTTCTGCTTCTGTCATGGTGTGTACAGTCTGGTATGGACTTTTTTTACGCCGCTTTCCTTGCATATACAGTCTGCCATCCAATGAATTCAAGTGGCCAGGATACCAGACGTGGCCTAACGCATAGAGCTTCTGACTTTGCATCTGGGCACTCAGGTTAAAGTCCCTTCGTTGGCTCACTATGCTGTGACTCTGGGCAAAGCATTTCATTTCTCTGTACCTGGAAAAAAGATGAATCCGGCGTTGCGTACTATAAACTAGTGTTCACATGAAGCACTATGATCCCATTCGGGCAAGTTTGCGCAATATGAAAAGTACAAAAGTGGGTAAAATGGTGGGTGGACACCCTGGGACACGCCTGAGTGCCCAGACTTCCCCTCGCAAGCCAGGACCTTTGTCTTACAATCTAGGCTTTCTAGCCACCAGTAACATGCCTGCCACCCAGGCATCGTCTAAGTAGGCAGACTGTTAAACAATTAGGCAAAATGTTACTGCTAAGTAATCATAGCAACTGAACATATCCTCCCACTCAAGAAGTCACTCTCCATTCATATTACCTCTGGTCATCTGTGCTCCTTTTCTTTATGAAGGTCTGATACACTAGGGCCTAACCTGCTAATACATTATTTTCGTACCTTCTAGAGCATCAGCTGTCATTTTTTTTGCATTTCATTGGTTTAAGCACTGTGCACTAGCTGTGCTTCACATAGCCTTGCACTTGTCACTGTGTGTGCTGCGCAATCCCTTGCAAGAGTGTGCGCCTATTGCATTCTGGGCACCTCTTTCTATTCCTTTACTTTGTATGCTTCTAGTCCAACTACCTTTCTTGTTTTCAGGAATCCAGTAAATAGTACATTTTACATTTCGTGCTCAGAGCGCCGTACATCAGAGTCCCTTAAGAAGCATTACACCAGCATTGTTTTCCTGCATAAACTCAAAATAAAAAAGTTTTTTGGGCGCCCACCAAGATGGTCGCACTAGGCGCCACCAACTCTAAAGCTGGCCCTGATATAGACTATAACAGAGTTCACCCTGGTTTCTAAAGTTTTCGGTAGTAAAAGTGCCATTTGGTCAGCAAATTACCATCTGAAATGGAAAGTGGTGGTTGCTGAGGAAAGCTCCTGTTTCTAGGGGAGGGGCTAGCATTTGGTGAAATTTCTGGCTGATAGCAGAGGGTGCTAGCTGCTCGGCAATTGCTAGGTAAAGCTCCGCTTCTTAGGAAAATGTGATTGCTGTCAGGAGATAGTTCAGCGTGTTAGTTGATGACATCGGTTGCAAGTTTAAAGAAACTGTTGCTGGGTTTGTGCCAATTTCCGCGGAACGTGCCTGGCGCTAAGTGAGAGTGTTATGGAAAGTGATGGGCGTTACAGCAAAGTGCTGGTTTTTAGTGCCTGTTACTACAAAACTAACTGTTACTGAGGAAAGTAACAGTTCTCCCCCAGCGCCTTGAGACCCTTCCGGTTGAGTAGCGCGCTATACAAATGTCATAATTGATTGATTGAAAGAACTAATAGATTGTATGGGAGCATGTCTGTTTCTGATTGCAAGGAAAATAAGCTGTTGCAAGGGACGCTCTAGCTCATGGGTACTCACAAACTTTCTCTCGGGGGCCAAATTTACAGTGTGGTTTGTGTCCGAGGGCCGCACCGGTGGGGGCGGGGTCAGTGGGGAAGGGGGCGGGGCTAGAGCAAAAAAAAATGTGACCATGAGGTTGATCACAGGTCCCTGCAGTGGACGCCTTTGTCCACTGAGCCACCAGTCCCGGCATACACACATCTCTCTCTCTCTCTCTCTCTCTCTCTCTCTCTCCCTCTCTTTCTCCCTCTCCCTCCCACCCTCTCCCTCCCTCTCTCTCCCTCCCTCCCTCTCTCCGTCTGTCTCTCTATCTCCCTCTGTCTCCCTCTGTCTCTCTCACTCTGACTCTCTGACTCCCTCTCTCCATCTCTCCCTCTGTCTCATTCACTCTGACTGTCTCACTCCCTCTCTTCCTCTGTCTCACTCACACTGACTGCCTTACTCTCTCTCTCTCTGTCTCCCTCTCTCTATGTTTCATTCTCCCTCACTCTATTTCCCTCTCCCTCACCCTATTTCCCTCTCCCTCACTCTATTTCCCTCTCTCTCCTTCCCTCTGGCTCCCTCTCTCTCCTTCCCCCTCCCTCATTCTCTCCTTCTCCCTCTGTCTCTGTTTCCCTCTCCTTCTCTCTCCTTCCCTCTCCCTCCTTCCCTCTGTCGCCCTCTCTCTCCTTCCCTACCTCTCCCTCACGTCGAGGTCTCACTCACTCTATGGTCTCCCTCACTCTGAGGTATCCCTCACTCTTAGCTCTCCCTCTCTCTCTTTACCTCCCCCTCACTCTGAGTTCTCCCTCTTTCACCTTCCCTCCCCCTCACTCTGTCTCCCTCCCTCTCTCTCCTTCCCTTTGTCTCCCTCACTCTGAGGTCTCCTTCTGTCTCATTCCCTCCCCCTCACTCTGAGTTCTCTCTCTCTCTGAGGTCTCCCTCTCCCTCCTTCTGTCTCCCTCCTTCTGTCTCCCTCGCTCTGTCTCCCTCGCTCTGTTTTCCTTGCTCTGTCTCCCTTGCTCTGTCTCCCTCCCTTGCTCTCCCTCCCTCCCCCCTCGCTCTCCCGCCCTCTCCCTCCCTTGCTTTCCCTCCCTCCCTCTCTCTCGCTCTCCCTCGCTTGCTCTCCCTCCCTCGCTCTCCCTCCATCCCTTGCTCTACCTCCCTTGCTCTCCATCCCTCTCTCTCGCTCTCCCTCGCTTGCTCTCCCTCCCTCCCTCCCTCGCTTGCTCTCTCTCTCTCTCTCCCTCTCTCGCTCTCCCTCCCTCGCTCTCCCTCCCTCGCATTCCCTCCCTCACACTCCCTCTCCCTCGTGCTCCCTCCCTCGCTCTCCCTCCCTCGCTCTCCCTCCCTCGCTCTCCCTCGTTTACTCTGCCTCCCTCCCTCTCTCTCCCATGCCTGCTCTGTCTCCCTCGCTTGCTCTCCCTCCGTCCCTCCCTCACTTGCTCTCCCTCCCTCACTTCCTCCCTCACTTGCTCTCCCTCCCTCGCTTGCTCTCCCTCCCTCGCTCCCTCGCTTGCTCTCCCTCCCTCGCTCTCCCTCCCTCTTTCTCTCTCCCTCCCTCACTCTCCCTTCCTTGCTCTCCCTCGCTTGCTCTCCCTCCCTCCCTCGCTCTCCCTCCTCACCCAGTCTGTGTGTGCCTGGGCTGTGACAGCTTCCAGGCGCACACACACAGCCACACACAGCCACACCCAAGCACTTCACAGGTCTTTAAAAGACCATTGGCATGTTACTGAGGCTTTGTTCACTTCTCAGCGCCCCTGCAGCCCCACTCTGACTATGGTGAGAATCGCCCGGCCCCCACAGAGCAGCAGAGTCTGAGTTGCGCTCTGGTTGCAGACACTCTTAAAAAAAATAAAAAATTGGGTATGATGTCTGGAAGGTCCGCGGGCCGCCAGGGAAGGCTTGCCGGGCCGCCACTGGCCGCAGGCCGTACTATGAGTACCACTGCTCTAGCTGCTTCTGGTGAAATAACTATCAGGAGCAGTATAGGTACAGGGTCAGGCTAGCCAAAAGGCAGTTAGGCAGTTCCCAATGGGTGGTCTGAGACTTCAGTTTTGGGCCAGTTCTGTGGCCAAGTGGGTCGTTTTCAGGTTGAGCCTGGGTAGCGCTTGCGCTGCTCTGCGAAGCAAATTGTATTCAGAATATGGGCTTAAAAGCATACCCATCAATTACCATTGGCTTTCTGCTCTGCCATGCAGAAATCCGGCCTTTTGATTGGTGCCTTTTGATTGGTGCATTGCTTGTCATTTGCCCGCCTTCAAGAGCTTGGTTCCCACCCAGGGGACATCACTAATTGATCATTCGGTTTGGTCATCTCCCAGTGTTCCAGCCTATCTACAAAAAAGAGCTCCTCACTGCTGCTACTTTAGACTTTGAACTCATTATTGCTAAAGTTGTTGAGAGAATATGACATTTGCTTAAGGCACACCCCTATGTTACACAAACATGACAAAATTCAGCAGCACTGTAAAAGACACGTGACTGATGTTTTCAGCAGAAAGAAGTGACAAAACGACATCTGTTAGTAGGCTGCATTAAGAGTGCAGTACCATATTTGGCTAATATAGGGCCCTTTAGATCTCCAAAGGGACAGCTAGTACCAGCCCCTGGTACTGCACACTCTCCTTGCTTCATGGATTTTATTTTATTCCATATGCTACTGTCCTCTTTTTTTTTTAAAGCACATCTTGTACCACCCCTACTTTCCTTTGTTTCCTCTCCATCCTCTTTCCTTCCTATCTCTTTAGATGGGTCAGATGATCACTCCACTATAAAAAATATTGTAATTTGCAATGCCAGTGGCTCTAACTTTCACTAATGGAACTGTTCTTACATATGCGACTCCTGTTATACATGGCTCTTGTAGAAGAAACCCAATATATGTCAGAGGGGAGCACACTCACATGGTAGTGTATTCAATGGTATGTCAGCCTGAATGTGACACATCTCAACATATCCCATATATGTTGGTGTTCAATGGTCCACTAACACAATTGGGGATGCAAAGGACGTGTCTGAACAATATCTGGTACTCTGCAGCAGTGACACGCACAGAACTCATTTAACAAATGGAACAAGGCTGCATAATGTGTGATGAATGTTGCTTACTCATTTCCTGGTGTAAAAATTAAGAGAGCATAGGTATTGCAATACCTTGTTGAGCATGGTATTTGGGTTAAGTAGGTGCAGACACTCATCCAAGTCAGCTACCATAGTGAAATATTGTGGTTATGAGGTCTAAGAACTGGTTCCGCAAATTGGCCAACAGGTGCATGTTATGGGTCATCATATGTATGCACAATTCAGCCTGCCGTACTGATGTGTATCATTCAGGCATATGCAAAAACAACAGTTGATGGACAGAATGCAGAACAATGTCATACATTCACCCCAGTATAGAGATCTGGGCCTAAATCCATCGTTTTTTTCCACTCCACACCACCCCAGTTCAGACATGGCCATATGCAAATCAGCCTTGACCCTGTGCCTCATGGGAACAGTCCAGCCCGAACTGCCAAGCCATGTCTTTCCTGGACCAGAATCAAGCATCCTAGAACCGGTTTCCGGCTATCATTCGTCTTCTTTGTTTTACATGTTATGTCTTGTAGTTGGGCCTGCATTACACACAGTTGGTGAGGTGGAGGGTTTCAAGGACCCCGTCATTACCAGTGAGTGCCTTTGTCAATGCTAATTGAGTAGTGTAAGGATTGTGCGTGAAGACAGATGCTTGGGGCCCGATTCACAGAACTAACTTAAGACAAAATCCTAAACTTACTACCATTTTGGTATTCACAGAAGGCACTTACTCATTTTGGTATTCACAGAAGGCACTTACTTATTTCTGTATTCACAGAAGTTAGGAGTCCTAACTTTAGGACTCCTAAATGCCTTCTGTGAATACCGAAAGTCTTAAAGTTAGGATTTTTCTCAATTTAGTAGTAGTAAAGTTAGGACTCCTAACTTTAGGACTCCTATATGCCTTCTGTGAATACCGAAAGTCTTAAATTTAGGATTTTTCTCAACTTTCTAAGTGGTAAGAATATCTAAAGAAAGAGAAACAGGGAAAAGGAGCAAGAATAGAGCAGGGTCAGTACGGCAAGATACCCCATTCCTGTAGGTATACATATATCATCATAACAAAGGGAGGGAGCAAAGTGTTTTAATGAGAATACTGCGTAAGAGGCATAATACATATGGCTGTTAAAAGGCAATGTTGACAGGATTATGTAGCTTTTAAATATCGTAAGCGTTTATTCCAAAAACGAAGAGAAATTATATTTTTGAGCGCCCCAGCATGTTTGTAAGGTAATGGTGTGTTCCTGGTGAGACAATACATGTACTTTGCAGACATTGCACTCCTTAAAGTAGCAAATGCAGTGACATAAGGGTCATTGCAGGATGCAGAAGGCACACTAACGTTCAGTAAGGAGGACATGTGTATCATTCAGGGGTATACAACAGCTTTTATCCTAAGCATACTATGTATCGACATGGTCATACCTAGATGCACCAATGTGGTGCAATTGCATTGTGCAACATTTGCCATGCCTTTGTACTTTGGGCTTAGTAAATCTAAGATAACATATAATAGGCATGTGTAGACTCACTCAAGGCTGCAAGATGATATTAGGCAGTAAAAGCTGCTACATTTGATGTTTTGAAAATATTATTGTTTCATGATATCTGCACATGTTCCTCGCCACCCTTTGACTGACAGTTTTCCTTTTTGCTTAAACAGACAACATGACCCCCAGAGCAGTTGAGACAGCACAATATCAGGAAGGACTCTATAAACAGTGAGTGGCAAAGCTGCACAAGGCAATAGGGAAGCATAATGTGGGAGGCAAGGAAGCTGGCAAATGGAATTTCTTCCCTCAGAACAACCATGATTGGATAGGCCAAGCAAGAGCAAAGATGTTTGGGCAGGCAAAGTTAACCCCAAGGGACCGGTACATCGCACCTCCACCAGCCAGCCCACACAACCTGCAAGGGTGCCTGCATGGCGCTATGCAGCCTATCGTGCCCCAGAGCAGAGCGAAGCATTGTGTTGCCGTAAAGATTACGCATCCCTGCACTTTTCCAGTGACACAGCTCAGCACAGCAAGATGGCTTGCAGAGCTGCACTGTGTCATAAACATGTAAATGTGCCTCTATGTTTTTCCTTTGTATTCTGGGACTTGTAGTTCTAGTGACTGATGTACATTCCACTGCAAGTGCTGGTGTGTAGAGAAAGGGTAAGTGGACAGGTGCTGCACTTGACAAATGGAACTCAATTTGTGTTATTTTTATCTATAAATGAGCCAGCATTCTACCCTTTGGCCTGCAGACAGTGCCGGAGAGAGCTGGGACATAGCTGCCTGCAGTGCACAACATGACCTAATTACCCACTTTGCCCTTATTGCAACTTACCCTGTTGCTGTTCTGGTTCTGGCATTAAAAAGCCATGGATGTTGCTGGGTACGCCCACTGCTACACCCATTGCAAGCCCCTTTAATGTAGAAAACTGTGTTAAAGGGAACAATATTTATGAGGCAGCATTAAGTCCCAAAAAGTTGCTTAGTGCACCCTCGCAAATATGGAGCAGGCTCCTGCGCCACGAAATGTCACAAAAAGTGACATTCTGGCAGCGCAAGGTGGCTCATTTAGGTTATTCAACGCATTTTCTGATACCTGAACATATACATGTTCACACGTATCTAACTGAGAAACGTGCACTCACAATTTGATGTGTATTGGATTTTAGAGCTCTAAGTTGCCATAGACAATGAAAAAGTATTATCACCGGAGAACATTAGCATTATGTTCTACCACATTGCACACATCTACAGCTGCTCATGATTTATTATGATCCATCGTCCTTTTTCGTACATACTAAGCTGTGAAAATTCACAGCTATTGACCTAACAGCAACGGTTATTTGCATGTTGGGAGTCGAATGAAGGGTTCAGTCCTGCACGTTTCTGCTTTTAAAATATAAATACTTGCAGGAAGCAGTATTTTTCTCTCTTTATTTAAGTGTAAAATCTGTAACAGGCATTGGAAATGCCAATATGTCAGGCTTTAAGTTGCATGGTAATGTGAAGCATTACATGTAAATGGAATGGGAATAGATATGTATGGGTGAAAGCAAAGAACTCTGGAAGAATGTTGGTGTGGGTTAAAAGGTCAGGTGACCGTTGCACTGTCAAGCCAGACCTAAAAAATAAAGTAGGTTAATGACTGCAGTCCTCCCATCTGTGCTGTTGCCAGAGAAAAACAACCTAAATGATCTTGAAATCTAGGACACTTTAACAGCATTCCAATGACATGTGTGTATCCCTGAAAGTTCTAGCTCAGGCAGCTGGATAAATAAACAAAATGATAACTGCGTGAAGGTCAAGCATTTTTTTGTGTGAAAGCACACAACTTCTGCCCAATCAAAATATGTACTTCTGGCCTCCAACATGTGGGCAGAGCCAAAGCCCCTCTCTATGTTGCTCACATAATCATATGGCGACTGCTGTGCTGTGGGAACCTTCGTTATAAGCAATGTGCAGAAACTGAATCTGCTACCTCGTACACACGGAATCATGTTATCTTCTTTTGTCATTGGGAAACCATTCCAGGTAGAAAAGCACGTCTGGGTTATGAGGAATTACCGTGTTGGGCGTTGCACCTGGGAAAGAAAAGAATCTACAGAGTGCAGAAGAAAACCATTGTGCTGCACCATCTACAGGGACAGAGTGCTGCAGGAATACGAGCCATCTAATACTTACTCCATACGAAAGATAAAGGGGCATATTACCAAGCAATAGCGATAATAATCGCTATTGCTTGGTTAGAGACAAAAATTTACCGCTGCTCTGCCGCGATTTTTACCGCAAAGAAACCTTGGTATTACCAAGGTTTATCGCAAATGCGATAAAAATCGCTGCAATGCATGAATATCGCTGAAAAGTCAGCGATATTCGTGCATTACCGAGCTAATGCTCTTAGCCATGTTATCCACCTCCCATTGGATAACATGGCTAAGAACTGCTCAGGGCAGGTGTTAGCTTTTGGAGATATTCACGCTTAGCGCAAATATCTCCAAAAGTTGGTAATAGGAGATAGCGATGTTAGTGACTGCTTTCAGTCGCTAACATCTTGGCACGCCCACTTTGCATATCATTAGTGATAAATATCACTGACATGAAAAGTGGGGCCCAAGATGGTCGCTATCTCCTACTAGCTGTCGCTAACTGGTGTTAGCGACAGCTAGGTAATAGGGAGATAATTTTATCTCCGCTTTCTTGGCTTTTAAAGCCAAAAAAGCCGAGATAAACCCCCTTGATAATATGCCCCAAAGTTTGTTCAATCGGGTACCAATCAAAATGGAATTACATACAGAAATTCAAATCAGTAAGTAGTGCACCAAAATCCCAATGTATATGAATGCTTCCACTTTTCCAATAAAGGGGTCTGTTAAAACACCAATCTTTGTAGGTGGAAAAACCCTAAATACCCTGGCCATCAAAGCCTGGAACAGCATGCCCATTCATTTGAGACAACAGGTCCTGGAGAAATCCTTCAGAAAACTCCTTAAAACTTGGATCTTCAACCTCCCCGATGACTGGTCCAAAGCTGCCATCTAACCCGCCCTCTGCCACCCTTGACTAGGCCATCTGGTTGTTTCAGCGCCATGATGCTCCCTCCGGAGCGACCGTTCGCGCTCTATAAATACCCTTTCAATTCAATTCAATTCAATAGATACAGCACAGAACTGTGTTTTCCACCAATTAGTTCATCTTAGCTCACAAGTCTAATCACAATACTGCCTTTTCATAATGACATGCCAAGAAGGTGCAATCACTAAGTAAGACTCACTGATGGGCGAAGCCGGACATCGGGGAGGGTAATGTAAGGGAATGTAAAACCTAATTGTACTTGACTTGTGCCCTTTTTCCCTAAATATCATGCCTGCTTGTAAATACCACACACGTTTTTTAGGCCATTACTCTTCATGATCACAAGAATGGTGCCATAGTCAGAAGTATACGTTTTAAGACGTTTCTTCTTAGTATAATATTTGACACTATTTCTAGTTGGTGACTTATTATTTTCTTATACACAGCAACATTCGAGACGTTTTCCAACACTTCCATGTGAACATTGAGTTGCAGGTTGAATTAACAGGGATGTCAGGACCAAGTTGTTTGTGTCCAGCATTGCCAGTGTTCACATGTACACATCAGGTTCTTATGGGGAACTTCCTTCAGCTGTGATTTGGTTGTTCTTCTTTGTAGGTCTCAAATGTACTATTCCCACTCCAGTCTGCGCAACGGTTTGGAAAGCGTTGTACTTTGGAGGGTTAAGATTCACCATTCCCACTCCAGTCTGTGCAACAGTAGGTAAAGCGTTGGACTTCGTAGGTATTACATTTACTTTTCCCACTCCAGACTGTGCAACAGTAGGTATAGTGTTGGACTTCGCAGGGGTTACATTTGCTATTCCCACTCCAGTATCTGCAACAGTAGGGAGTGTGTTGAACTTCCGAGGGGTAATACTTACTATTCCCTCTCCATTAGGTGCAACAGTAAGGAAAGCGTTGGACTGGGGAGGGGTTCCATTCACTATTCCCTCTCCATTCTGTGCAACAACAGGGAAAGCGTTGGACTTCAGAGGGGTAAGATTTGCTATTCTCACGTCAGTCTGTGCAACAGTAGGGCACCTTTTCAGCACTTTGGTACTGCTTTGCGTGACTTTCAGCTGCAAAGTCTTAGACAATCTGCCCCACTGTTGTGGTGCTTTTGAAAATGATGATTTACCATTGGATTGTGCTCTCCCATAATGGAGCTGTTTCAAGGACACGGGCCAGATTTTCATTTAGGGGCAAATTTACAACAAAGTACCATGCAGCACAACATGTCACCTTGCTGAGCTGCGCTGTGTGTGATTGGGAAAGGCCAGGAATGCGCCATACTTAAAAGAATACAATGCATTCCTGTCCTTGTCCCTGTCCTGGCGCCGTTACAATCCTGAGAGGCTTTTTCCTCTTTCTATGTGTACTGAACAATGCAGCACACATAGAAAGAGGAAAAAACTAGGAGAACAGTGGCATAACATTAGCCCCCACAGTGCAGGGATGCACCAGTTATTTTGCGCCGCTGCTCCGCCACCCATGGTGCGTCGCATTTACAATGCGGCGCATCATGGGGCAAAAAACGGCACAGATGCGTGACGCATCTGTGCCGTAAAAGTGGCGCATTGCTGGAGTTGGGTCGCAAGCGCGACGCAGCTCCAGCAAGGCTCGGGGGTGCCCCATCTTTACAATGCTGCGTCAAGACCTACGCCTGCTTCAAGCAGGCGCAGGGTTTTGACGCAGCATTGGCCTGAAAGTGACTGAGTGAAATCTTATAGATTTCACTCAGCCACTTTTGCGAGGCGCACCTGCCCCGGAACGCCCACCCTGCGCCGGAACGCCCACAAGTGGCGCAGGGCTTTACAACGTGACGCATCTGCCTTGATGGGTCACGTTGTAAATGGGTCGTAGGGATGCGCCACGTTTACGCCGCAGTTGCGTGACGCAAACGTGACGCATTCCCAACATAAATCTGCCCCCTAGTTTTTATGCCTCTCCTGGGGAGACGTATCTTTTTGGCGCAATTCCCAGGTTTAACTGTTCTTGTAAATCTGGCAATGCATCAAAATCCATGGATGTTGCCCGGGAACACCCATGCAACATTAATGGTAATGCCTCCATGAAGCAGAGTAATGCAAAGGAGTGAATTGTGCAGTGTTACATTGCACAACGTTTATGAAGCCAAACAGGGCAAAGCAGGGGGCCTTGCCTGACTTCATAAATCTCATATTTCATTTGCATTGCTCTTGCATCACGTTAAGTGGTGCAAGAGGTATGCAAAGGGACTCATAAATATGTCCCTTTATCTCGGAGTCAACTTTTTTTTTACATACACTAAAATATACACACTAGTGCATATTTAGACTCGACCTACCGAGCAAATATCGTGTTACATAAAAAGCATTGCCCAATTATCGCGCAATTGTGCGTTACATTCTACCACCTCTCTCACAGTCTCAAAACAGTTACAAGTAACATTTACCATGATATCATTAGGAATAGTGGAGCCGGTTTTGTTGAAATCATGTGCTGTGGCGCGTGTAGTGTTGTTGCAAACAACAGTTTTTACGCCGCGTCTTTAAACACCCGGCAAAGAAGGGGAAAAAAACGACTTTAAAATTCATTATTCAGAGCTAAATTTCTATTTTGCTGAGGAGGGTACAGTAAAAACTATTTGATTGTTGAAGGCAGTTGCCGGTAGATGGCAGCAGTGCTCTTTCGACAACATCACATCCGTCTAACACATTAACTCATTTCCAGGCTTTGAAAGCACTGATTTAACAAACCTTTGATGCTTCAGGATGCTGGCATGTTCAGATCAGATTCTTTTTCTTTTTTTAAAAAGGATAATAAACTGCTTTTCCAAAGTCAATTAACACTTAGGGCAAATGAAATGGGGATAGCGAAAGGTCAATTACTAAAGGTCTGAGACAAAACCTTTACCGTTTGCCGAGAATTCATAGCGGAATTGCAAATCTCCCGAAAAAGAAGGTAAGAGGTAATTAGTGCATTCCATTTCTCGGTGCCTGCAAATAAGATGGTTTAATAAAGCTTATCTGAGACTATCCTTGTTCTTTTGAAACACAACCAATGGTTCTTAAAACAACGTGGCCCCACCTTGAGCAGAACAATTTCAAGGTGGGGGACCTGCGACGAGTATTGTTCTATAAGGGAGGAAGTCTACACCATGCATGCAGTTTCTTACAGAAATTTCACAAAAAGCATTACAGCTCAATCACATTAGTCATAATTGGTTTGGGGAAGGTATAGGTATTTAGACCGCAATACTATTATCCAGCACTAAGGGGTTTATATATGATAAGGTTGCGTCACGTTTGCACCATGAAACGTGATACATGTGTGACGTAAACCACTAAGTCCGATTTTTTATACCACGCAATGCCACTTTGCGTTGGTCTGAGTGGCTTCAAAAATCTGAAGTAATGCAACGCAGCGATTACCCTGGGGAGGCATTCCAAGGGCGATGCGTGGGTGTTACTGCGAAACTCCTATGGATTTTGATGCATCTCCAAATGTACAAGAACTTGTAAACATTGGGATGCGTCAAAATCCCACACCTTTCCAAGGGAGGTGAACAAGGAGAAATATCTCTATTTCTCCTAGTTTATTCCTATGTCTAGAGCTGCATTCTTCATGCAGCACACATAGAAAGAGGAATATGCCTCTCAGGATTGTTTTTGAGCAGCAGGGTATTCTTGCCTGCACAAAAATATCCTGCATGCATCAAGGGCACCCTGGCACCATGCGACAAGAGTGCTTGCATTGGTGCTAGGCCGCCACATGTGCGCCAGCGCAAGGGAAAGAACAGGAATGTGCCGTTTTTCATTAAATACTGTGCATTCCTGCCTTTTCCTGTCACGTAGTACAGCGCAGCGCAGCGCAGCAAGGTGACTTGCTGGGCTGCACTGTCTCACTGTCTCACAGTGTCATAAAAGAGCACATACATTTGCACCAGGTCTGATATTTGGTGTAGCGTGCCGTTCAAAAAGCATTGCAGTAGTCCTCACAGGGAAACATCCATTACAACGCAGTCCTTACAACAACCTACCTTCACAACGCAACTGTTACAGCCCAACTGCCTTTACAATGCATGTTACTACAACGCATGCCATTACAACGCATAACATTACACTCATGCCATTACAATACCTTATAAGGTAAGTAATGGAGATTTTTTTTTTGTATTAAGGTTGGTATGGGTTTTGGGGTACATGGAAATAGTCATTTTTATCCCTCCACTATCCAACACTTTCCCTACTGTTGCACTCACTGGAGTGGGAATAGTAATTTTGACCCCTACAGCATCCACTACTTACCCTATTGGCGCACTCAGTGGAGTGGTAATAGTAATTTTGACCCCTACACTATCCAACACTTACCCTACTATTGCCCTACAAGTATTATGCGTTGTAATGGTATGCGTTGCAATGGGATCTGTTGCAATGGTAGTTTAAAAAAATGCATTGTAATGGCAGGCATTGTAAAATCATGCAATGTAATGGTAGTTGTGATGTAAAGACTGCGTTGTAAAATCATGCATTGTAATTGCGTGCGTTGTAACATCATATATCCAGTCCCCTGCCATGTTTTTAACTGCACGTCAATATTTTTTGTCGGCATGTGCACACATGTAGAGGGCAGCCTGCAATACGTTTTCACATGTAGTGCTGCACTATCATCTGTCATCAAAACAAACAGAAGTTTGGTGAATATTGTGATGCATCTTGGGTTCTTATGAAGCCCTAGTTGAGTAGCAACTTGAATATTTGCATCATTCAGAAATATGATCATGTCATTTATGTGAGGTACAGGGTGTTACTCTGGTGGCGCTAGGTGCTTGCAAATATGTCCATAGCTTTTTTGTCTTGTAAATTCCAGGAGACATCTCGGCTAGATCCTTTGAACATCTTCTCTTAGTGGTTTACATAGCTGCACTTTCAACACGCCCGCTCTATGGCCGGACATGTGCCTTGATGGATGTATGCTTGTCCAAACGGATAAGGCTACTCCTTCTCTTAGGTCGTGTTTTTTCTTCGGTTTCTCTGGGGATCTGTTGACGGTGATGATCGGTAATGGTTTGATAGTGATTTTTTGTTATTTCATTTCATAACCAAAATGATTGCTCTTGTTTCCGTGCTTTGTCAGACTCAATTTTCTTGGCTAGAGCCTCTGCTTGATAACTGACGTATTATAAACTTAGGGGCAGATTTACAAGCCCCTTGCACCTCTTTTACGTCGCCGTTGCGTCACTTTTGTGACGCAGCGGCAGCGCAAAAGATGTGCCATGGTGTGGGGTATTTACAACGTGATGCATCTCCCAGATGCGTCACGTTGTAAAGCCCTGCGCCAGAAGGAGGCGTTCCATCGCAGTTGGGGGCGTTCCGGTGCAGGAACGCCTCCCAAAAGTGGCTGAGTGAAATCTACAAGATTTCACTCAGTCACTTTTGGGCCCATGCTGCGTCAAAACCCTGCGCCTGCTTGAAGCAGGCGTAAGGATTGGCGCAGCATTGTGGAGATAGAGCCCCCCAAGCCTTGCTAGAGCTGCGTCGCGCTTGTGACGCAACTCCAGCAATGCGCCGCATTTACGGCACAGATGCGTGACGCATCTGTGCCATTTTTGCCCCATGATGCCCCGCATTGTAAATGCGGCGCATCCAGGGAGGTGGAGCTGCGGCGCACAATTACTGGCGCATCCCTGCTGATATGCAGGGTTGCGCCAGTAATTATAAATCTGCCATCAAATTTCTTCCTGGGAAAAGCTTTACTTCACCAGTTAGCGTTGAAGAGATTCACGTTGACATCCCTGGATACACCTCAGGCCCTTCTATCGTTGTAATCCATCTTTTAGCCATTCTCATTTGCTACTGAATTTGAATTAAAGTAGTATGGCCGGGATGCCTGTTACCCCCTCCCAACACAAATCCCCAAGGATGGGAAGACGGAGGCAGTTCTGAACTTTTGGAAGGTGGGAGGGAGTCACCCTCCCGGCCGTATTTATTAAAATATGAGAACAAAATTAAAACATTGAAAAATAACGTTTCATATCATGTACAATATTCATTTATTACATTTCGATGAAGACATGTCTATTGGCTAACCTTAACAAATATCTAGTACAAAGGTTTTCCTAGCCGAGTCTAACATCCTGCCAATGCATACTTTCTAAATTAAAATTGTACATCCTAGCATTAAGGGCCAACGGCAAGGTCGCAACCAGTGTCAGATCCCTACTACCAAAACTCTCGCCCTCACTGTGTGAGTGGCGGCCGCACCGAGGACTGTACCCTCTGTGCCAACTCCAATTTCCCTTGTCGTGCGGGGCCCCCCATTTAACTCGACGCCATCTTAGAGGTCGTCCGAGGACCTGTGTGAGGTGCCTGTAAGAAGGCAGCGTGGACTCCCCTCCCACCCCACACTGTCTATCACATCCGCCGTCGCGGATATCCGGGCCCCAGGAAATTCGTAGGAGGTGCATATAGCCCCCTCCTCCCCTGGAAGGGGCCTATGGCCGTCTTCCCCTAGGTGACCCATACTTAGTAGGTACTGCCTCCCCGTGGGAGGGGCCAATGGCCACCTCCCCCCGGGCGCTCCCATCCATATTGGGTGGCGCCCCTCTCTAGGGACCTTGAAATTACTGCTCACCGATCATGACCTTACCGCCCGACCAAAAAATAAATACGACATTTGATTACCTACGAAGGAGAAAATTATGCTGTTTAATTGCAATATTTGTCAATGCTACGAAAAAACAGTACATTCAGACATTCATCATAACACTAACTGGACCTTCATATCCTGCTAGACAAAGGGAAGAAGATGTTATCAAGAAGAGAATTTCTTTATTGCAGTACTAGCATTGCTATAAGGGGCTGGTGGGTGGGTCAAAATTGCTCCTTGTTCCGTCGAGGGCTCACGTGCAACGAGTGGGTGCAGCTTCCAAGCACAGGAACAAGAGGATGCTTCTTCGGATTCCCGCTCTCTTTATCCATCTTCGGGAGGGCGTGAACCCTCTGCTGGTACGCCTCCTGGGCGTGGCCATCGGTGTAGGTGTCTAGGACAACCCCTCTTGGGTGGGAAGAAGGCGCGCCCTGGCTACGCCGCTTCGGGCATACCAGCCGTGACACGCCCCCCGCCCAAAATGGTTTCCCGGGGGGATCCGGGCCCCCAACCATACGTTCGGGGGGACCGAGTGGTCGCCCCTTTCCATATGGCCGGGATGCCTGTTACCCCCTCCCAACACAAATCCCCAAGGATGGGAAGACGGAGGCAGTTCTGAACTTTTGGAAGGCGGGAGGGAGTCACCCTCCCGGCCGTATTTATTAAAATATGAAACAAAATTAAAACATTAAAATAACGTTTCATATCATGTACAATTTCATATCATGTACAGGTGCCTGTAAGAAGGCAGCGTGGACTCCCCTCCCACCCCACACTGTCTATCACATCCGCCGTCGCGGATATCCGGGCCCCAGGAAATTCGTAGGAGGTGCATATAGCCCCCTCCTCCCCTGGAAGGGGCCTATGGCCGTCTTCCCCTAGGCGACCCATACTTAGTGGGTGCCGCCTCCCCGTGGGAGGGGCCAATGGCCACCTCCCCCCGGGAGCTCCCATCCATATTGGGTGGCGCCCCTCTCTAGGGACCTTGAAATTACTGCTCACCGATCATGACCTTACCGCCACAGGCCGGATAGTTGACCGGCTATCCGGCCCCCCCACACTCCTCCTAAAGGTCATGCCTCCTCAAACCCCTTAGCCAAGCTATGAAGTCTCCTATGACTAAAACATTCCCCTCCCAGGACAAGTGAACCCCATCCTCTAGATACATGTGATCCCCCGAATGCATCCATGCGGGATACTGTGCAACTGCGCTGAGCGAAACAACCTACCCAGTTTGTTGTTGACCTTTTTTACTGAATGGTTCAGAGCTGACACCGAGAGGCCCCCCCACCACACCTTCCTGGGAATCATGTGGGACCATGCTATTGTGCACCCCGGGACCCTTCTCGCAAGCCAACTAACAGTAGACAAAACTCGCTCGAGTAGTACTCGTCTCCCGAGTGTCACCATGTCATTGCCCCCCAGGTGTACTATGATTACAGATGGCCGTGACCTCTGCCGCCCTAAGAGTTCCTCGAAAAAAGATTCAAACTGGTCAATACAGAGCCCGCCCCTTCCATGGAAGGTCACTCTGCACCCGTATTCCCCAGCTGCGTGAGTCGCGTCACCTGCTTTGAATACTTCCCCGGCCCGCCTCACGTATGAGTGGCCCACGACCCACACCACTCTCTCCTCAGCCGGTGATCTCTGACCGCTGGTCCCCTGGTGCCTGGTCGACTGAAAATTCCGCCCCGCATAGTATGCTCGCGAAACTGTAAATCAAACAGAAGACAAGAAGCGTGAGTGCATGTAACTTGACTTCACAACATGTGCAATCACACGTATCTTTTAAAACAATTCGAGGACCATCGTCCTAACTGTTTCACCTCTTCGGCACTCTGACCCCTGGCTGTAGCCTCCGTAGCAGCCCCAATCCTAAAGGAGTGGGTCCCAAAATCGCCCGGGTCCATGCCCGCTGCTGCGATCGCCAGTACTAACACCCTCTGAAACTGAAACCTCGTCAGTGGGGTGGCATCAATGTGTCTCAGCAGGCTCCCCCCCCACGTATCCGCCCGTCGTGCCAAATATTCTTCAACGCACCTTACCGGGCACATGGGGGACCCTCGTATGCGCTGGACAACAATACTGTCACCCATAGCCCTTTGATCAGTCTTGGATTTGGCTATAGTGACTACCATTGAATCACCCCTAATCAGGATGTGATCCCGACAAAGGCCTCCCCCCACATCTTTCTTATTCTTTGCAATCAGTTCGCTCACCCGCATAGCCCCGTGGAATGCCAATGCGAAAGCGGCCTGGAACAGAACTGTCTCGAAATGGGAGGAACATGTCCTAGGTAGAGCCGACATGAGCAGGGACAACCTTTCTAACCCAATCGGGCGCCTCTCGTCTACTGATCGACCTTCCATGCGTTGCCAGCCATGAAGGGCCTTCCTCACCACAAAGGACGAGGTCGGGTCCTTGATACCATGTGCCTGCGCCATGAATGAAATGGCGGCCCGGTGCCTATTTGCCGTTGCTACTGATCGGCCTTCCCTGTGTAATGCTACTAGAAACCTTATGAAGCAATCCTCTTGACCCCATGTATCCACCCCTGCCGGACCCAAAAATGCACAATAGGAACGAAACGCTCCTTCGTATGCCTTCCTTGTCCTGGGAGCTAAGCTTGCTGCCACGAGGTCTTGTAATCCGGGGCACCGAGTAACCAGAGTGCTTCGGGAAATGGTGCCGCCGTTAGGTCCGCGGAAGGTAGATACCCCCTGAAAGCCTGCATGTGTGAACGAGAGAATGCATCAGCAGCCTGATTCAATACACCCGGCACATGTTTCGCCCTGAATTGCACATTCAGTCTCATTCAAAGTAGTACAATTTCCTTCAATAATCTCAACAGCCATTTGCAGCGTGCTGCCTGATTATTTATACATTCAACGACAGTCATATTGTCGGACCAAAATACCACAGAGCGATCTCTGAACTCTTCCGGCCATGCCATCAGAGCCACCAAAATGGGGAATAACTCGAGGAACCCAATGTTACCTGTGAGACCGCTGGTGTGCCACCACATCGGCCATGTTTGCGCCGACCATCGATTACCAAAGATGGCGCCAAATCCCACGCTCCCTGCCGAGTCGGTCCACAACCCCAGTTCGTCCGAAGACGCTGGCGGTTTGTTCCACACCACTCGACCGTTGAAATCCAC
This sequence comes from Lissotriton vulgaris, assembly GCF_964263255.1. Taxonomy (NCBI): domain Eukaryota; kingdom Metazoa; phylum Chordata; class Amphibia; order Caudata; family Salamandridae; genus Lissotriton; species Lissotriton vulgaris. Next base: position 1,718,467,942 of record NC_141689.1, on the reverse strand, counting down.
CAGAAATGCCAACCATATGCGCATGTCCTGGCGAACCTCTGCGGACAGTCTTGTGCGATGGTGTCCTTCCTTGAGACCAACCATTGCTTGTGCTATGGAGCGTGAAAAGGGGCGGGCCATTGGAATTACTCTTAGGGCAAAGTTAAGCTGACCAACTGCTTGTTGTAACTGGTGGAGTGTAACTTTCTCCTTGCTCAGGCACAGTTCCAGGAAAGCCCTGAATTTCGCTACTTTCCCCACTGGCAAACAGAAACATCCCTCCACCGAATCAAGCTCAGTTCCCAGAAACTCGAGTGAAGTGGATGGTCCAACCACCTTACCTGGTGCCAATGGCACTCCAAATCCCTTCATGAGGGAGCAAAAATCCTGCAGCGCCCGCGCACAATTTGTGTCGCCGGCTGCCCCCAAGAACAAGAAATCATCCAAGTAATACATATCATGGTTATGGCCAGTGGCTCTGATAAATGCCCATTCCAAAAAACAGCTGAATTTCTCAAAATAAGCACAAGAGATGGAGCAACCCATTGGCATACATCTATCCATGTAATAACGTCCTTGGAACACAAAGCCTAACAAACGCTGATCCTGTGGGTGTACCGGGTGCAACCGGAACGCCGACTCGATATCTGACTTTGCCATCAGCGCTCCGGGCCCCAGGCGATTCAACATAGTGACGGCATCATCGAAAGATGCGTACCGCACCGAACAAACTCCCGGGTCAATCGCATTGTTCACCGAGAGACCCCTTGGAGCGGACAAGTTATGGATCAACCTAAATTCCCCCGGGTCCTTCTTGGGAACCACCCCTAACGGGGAACAGATGAAATTCGTTACTGGCGGGTGCCCATATGGGCCAGCAACCCGGCCAAGGGCAACCTCTTTTGCAATTTTCCCCTCCACAACTGCTGGATTATGCAGAGCCGACAATTGTTTCCTACAAAGTGGCTCCCCCCGAAAATCCCCCGCCGAGATGCGGAAGCCATATAGGAAGCCATTCCTCAACACCGCGGCGGAGACATGATCAGGGTATTCGTTTAGCCAAGGGATCATTGCCATGATATCAACGGGGGTAGGGAGCGGTACAAAATGGCCCCCTTCAATCTTGTTTGGACCCTCCGCTACCCGCCGACCCACTATTCCTGGATCTGCAAGAACTCTCGGGGTGTGATGAGTTCCCGCACCCCGCACATGCATGTCTGAATCTACATGTCCCTTGTGGCCTGCTGCAATTGCCCCTGTTAAAATTCCAACACACCCCTTTCTTACCCCCCTTCCCACCAGTCCTCGCTTGGCGGTCGCCACCGGGGCCCGCTCGAAAGGGCACCGGGGCCTGGTAGCGGGGGGGGCTCAGACCCACTACCACCGGGCGAGGACGACTTCGTCGCGCCCGGCAGTAGCAGCTTCTGCCAAGAAATTGAGTCGAGACAATCCCACGTCAGAGATGAATCGTGCTCCTTAGCCTTACGGAACTTCATATCGTACCCCATCCATTCATTGCCTTCATACGTTTCATATAAATCCAGTATTCGTGTTTGATAGCAAGACAACTCAGACAGAATCTCGGGCCTCCGTTCCCCCATGATTGCAGTAAAGATTGCAAAGGCCTTGGCCCAATTTGTGATTGTCTCATCCACCCTGAATCCCGCCATTTTTGCTCGCCATACACACGGGTGCCACAAATCTTTCTGTGTCTTAATATACTCCATTTCGTGGTGGTCGGTCAACAGGGAAAACATATTTACATATTTATCAGCCCATATCAATTCTTTCGTGGCCAATGGTATATGTTGGACCACCTTTTCCCGTCTTGAGGGCAACGATCCCTCCCCCGCCATTGGCAATGCCTGCTTACCCGGGTTAATCGTCGTTCCCGTCGATTTCTCCGCGCTTGGTGCCGGTCCATCCGAGGTCACCTGTGGGGAGACAAGAGGGAGATTCGCCTTTGCGGCAGCTTTAGACTGCCGTAACTGCTGCATTAGTAACCTGGCCTCTTCGGACGTGTCTTCCGGCGCCGTAGCGCCCCCTGACTTTTTGCCGAGCCATGCGGCCAGCTGAGCGGCTAATTCCGGAGGCATATCCTCCTCGTTGGCGGGCGTAACAACAACCGGGATCGGTTGACCCGCGTCCGGGATTGGTACCGGGTCTCGACCGGACTGGCCGGGGTCGCCGGGGGAACATCGGGAACTGGGACCTCCCCCCCTGCCGCCCTATTCCTAACCCGCTTCCCCCTACCCTCGGGGACAACCTTCGGCAATGCCGGGCCTATTACCTTCTTCGGTCTACCCGGATTGTTCATCGCAGCCATCTGCTTCTTCATGTTCGCCATATCTCTTACCAGCATGCGAAGCATCTGGTCGGTTCCGGACTTCTTTCCTGCTTTCTTGCCAGGCATTATTATCGAGTGTCCGATCTACGTTGATCAACACGGTCCTGAACCCTGAGCCTCGAAGTCGCTGAAAGAGAAACACAAAAAACTTACAAGTTCTCAAAATTGCTCCTTGTTCCGTCGAGGGCTCACCTGCAACGAGTGGGTGCAGCTTCCAAGCACAGGAACAAGAGGATGCTTCTTCGGATTCCCGCTCTCTTTATCCGTCTTCGGGAGGGCGTGAACCCTCTGCTGGTACGCCTCCTGGGCGTGGCCATCGGTGTAGGTGTCTAGGACAACCCCTCTTGGGCGGGAAGAAGGCGCGCCCCGGCTACGCCGCTTCGGGCATACCAGCCGTGACACGCCCCACGCCCAAAATGGTTTCCCGGGGGGATCCGGGCCCCCAACCATACGTTCGGGGGGACCGAGTGGTCGCCCCTTTCCATTTGAACTGTTTGCTTATCTATGTAGATTCATACAAAGTTTTGCCTTGCTTCTTTGAGTTGTAGGTTAATTGAAGCACATCGAAAGAAGGACTGTCCTGTGGAGACATCATTGCTGGTTGTTTAACCTGAAGTGCCTTGACTAGCATTCACTTTGTGGCCAGTTTTATCTTACTGGCTCAGGACTGCAAAACAGTGACTCTGAAGACTGCGGGTGGAAATGTGAAATGCGAGGGTGGAGGAATGTGTTCTGATCCGATTTCATTTCACGAACCAGTCTCAGAGGGCTCATCACTCTTCTCACCATTCTCACTGTGAGGGATGTCTAGCCCGTAATAGAATGTTCCATCAATCCTACGTTCTCCTCCTTGAGACATATTTTGTGATGCTGGAGTGTTCCTGTTCATAATGTTGTAAGTGATGATTCATTCTTTTTTGTAGAGTAATCATTTGCCTTCACAAGACTTTCAATCACCAGGCCAAGCTAGCAGCTTTTGGAATTGCTCCTCCTCCTTTCCTCAGGCAGGCTGATGGACTTGCTGGTCTTGAATGCTCCAGCCCATAAAGCAATTGGGGCATATTAACAAGGCGGCACTGTAAAATGATCGCCGCTTTTGTGGCCGTTTTAGGCCGAAAAGCACCTATAATTTTATCGCCTTATCAGCAAAGACACGCTATCACATGTTTTGCTGACTTAGCGCCCGTTTCCAGCACGCCTAACTTTGCATCGCTAATGAGATGCAAAGTGGGCGTGGCTGTGAAACCAACCAGGGAAAAAAGGCAGCTTTGCGATATTAACAAGGAAGGGTAGCGATTATTTAAATCGCTGACTAAGGCAAACTTAACATGGGGGTGGATTTTGTGGCTGGGACCACAGGCCCTATCATCTAGGATATCGCGATTTTCCACCATGGAAAACGGCGATATCCACACTATCTCTGGAATTTTTATCGCCTCCGCGATGCGCGTTGTTGATAACACGCTAACCGGGCGATATATTCCAGAGATAGCCGGCGATAAATATGCAAGCGCTAAGCGTGCTTTGCAATATTTATCGCCGGCCTTTGTTAATATGCCCCTTGGTTAGCATCTCTTGCCCTTTCTGTTCTATGCCTCTGCTTCTATTTTCAAATCTGCCGGACACCCATACATCCTGTAATCCCCATTAGGGTCCAAACCAGCAGTGGGAGACATAGAAGTAGTATTGGCACAGTGGCGGCCAGCACAGATAAGAGCGGTGGGGTGGGGCATGGGGGAAGTCTACAGGCGACAGGATAGGTAACATTAAATTTAATATATAAAACACTTACCTTGCGCTCACCGCTTAGCAGACTCAGCGATGCGGCGAGCGCAAAGCAAGTGGGTCTATTTTTTAAAATTTTATTCTGCTTATCCTGTTGTCTGTTGACTCACCATCCACCCTGCCCAGCCCCACCCCATGCCCACCTCTCTTACCTGTTATGGCTGCCACAGCATTGGCAGAGCTTGGGCTCACAGGAATAGTTCAGACTGGATCTGAATTTGGCCCAGAGGAGCCTTGGGTAAATATGCCGTATTAACCTACACAGTGGCTGGAGTTAAAAGTATGTGGAGGTGAGACACAACAACCTCCTCTGAGGATTGTACTTCACCATGTAGCGTCAGTGAGGGTTGGCTCTAGACTGAGCTGAAAATGTCTAGGTTGTTAGACCCCGATAATGAAACAGGAGGTAACTGGGCGTGGTAAAATCACACCCAGAAAATAAATGATTTATGGCAAATCTGTTTATGAAATTTGCTAATTCACTAAATTGGGAGTATTTAGCAAGTCCCACATAAAATGTAAACCTGAGTGCAATTTTTCTGCCCTTGATTTTTCCACACATGGTTTGACAGCCTGGAAAAAAAGTGAATGCACAAAATCATTGTGTCAACAAGAAATGACAAATCAACAGGAAATATGTCATTTTATAGCACATAATCATCTGCTGTTGCACAATGTAGCACACTGACTGCATACTTGTCACTTTTGAAAAGGCGTTCCTATGAAAACCATTGATTGTGACCGACATTGCAATACAGACTTCGTGGAAGCAACCTTTGGGATTTACAGTAGACTGCTATTTGGCAGAAAAGGGCGCCATCCATGCCATCTGAAAGAGCAGGGTGTTCTAATTCTTGGGGCATATTATCAAGGGCGTTTATCTCCCTATTACCTAGCTGTCACCAACACCAGTTAGCGACAGCTAGGAGGAGATAGCGACCATCTTGGGCCCCGCTTTGCATGTCAATGATATTTATCACTAACGACATGCAAAGTGGGCGTGCCAAGATGTTAGCGTCTGGAAACAGTCGCTAACATCGCTATCTCCTATTACCAACTTTTGGAGATATTCGCGCTAAGTGCGAATATCTCCTAAAGCTAACACCTGCCCCTGAGCAGTTCTTAGCCATGTTATCCAATGGTAGGTGGATAACATGGCTAAGAGCATTAGCTCGGTAATGCATGAATATCGCTGACTTTTTAGCGATATTCATGCATTTTGGCCGATTTTTATCGCTTAGGAGATATACTTTGATAATAGCAAGGTTCCTAAGCGATAAAAATCGCCGCAGCTCGGCGATAGAAATATTGCAGCTAAACCATCATAGCGATAATTATCGCTAGTTGTTGGTAATATGCCCCCTTATTCTTTGGGTATGCTCATTAAATTACCCCCGCCATTGGTCGTATGGACCTTTGCTCATTGGCAAGGAGAAGTGAAAAGGAGCAATCATCTACACTAATCCCATATGAGCATTAAAATCATTAACGACTTTAGTGAAGTCAGCAAACAGAATTAGCGTGAAATAGTAGGGTTTTATTAATCAATTTAATTTCCCATTATTTATTCATTGAGTATTTGTTGTTTTAAGCATCAACATAAGAAATTAATCTAATCCCCAAAATTATATTTCGATATAAGTAAGAAAAAAACATTGGTCAAAATTGTTGTTAAAATAGTAATAATGCAACAAGCATGATCCATAAATGATTTTCCTTAATCCTAATTTAAATGAAATAGAATAAGGCATCAGTAAAGAGACCCAGTAAAGAGTTTGAAGAGATATTAAATGCATAAGCATAAAGCCTTTACAATTCAAAAATAAAAAGGGTCAAGCTGGAAAGTATACTCAGCTATAAATCAGTAGAAATTTAATAAAACAGATAATAGGCTCAGACGTAGTCTCCCATGAAGAGAGATATGGTCTCAAGAAACCCAGAACTGGATTTCCAGAAAATGCAAATGAGAGAAGACCCCTCTACTATAGGAACACGCACTAATATAAAACCCTATATTACAAAGAGAAACAAATACTACATTATTTGTTCACAACATCCAATAGGATTTCAGTAAACTTATAGGATTAGGTAAACTCCCCAGTTTCTCACTTTTTCACAATAGGCTACAGACACAAGTCCTTGAAAAGATACTTCATCCACATTTCGCGGGTCAGACAGTTCTTCCCATGAATCATCCTCCCTGTTATCTCCCTTCCTCCCAGTGAAAACCTTACTATCAGTTGTCCAATACAAAACAAATACCTATTTACTAACTAACAGAAGGCTTCTGGAAATTGTCAGCACCTGCAGCAAAACAGAAAAAACATCTTGTGCTAAACAACAGCTTTAAGTGAAAAATGGGCCTTTCACTTTGCGGTTGATATCAGCACGTTATTATTTCTTATATATGCTTATATTTTCTAAATATGAGTACCTACTACAAATGTATACTCATTAAGCATGGGCGAATTTTGCGAATCTGACGTTCGTGAATTTTGCGAATTTGCGAACTCGCAATCCGCAAAATCCGCGAATTCTCATGAATTTGCAGATTTTTTTTTTGTGTTCGCAAGGATTTCTGCCAGTTCGCAAGCATTTCTGACAGTTCGCGAGGGTTTTGTACCAGTTCGCAATTGCGAACTTACATGTCGGCTCGCAACGGTCACGATTATGTTGTTTCTACATCTGGTTCATCATCACAGGTTCCCAGCACCCTCTGTTTCACCCATGCCACCCTCTGTTTTACCCATGCCACCCTCTGGTACATCAATGCCTTATGCCACCCTCTGGTTCATCATCACTGTAGATTATGGGGGGAAAAAGCAAGCGCACCTGCCTGCTTCAACTGACATGAATTAATTTGGGGTTGATTTATTAATGTGTCACTGTTTTAAAATTCCAGTCTGGCACCTGCATCCTTATCTGTAATTTGCTTTCTGTTGCAGTGCAATTTTTTTTTCCAGGACCTTTGTGGCCTACTTGTAGCTATTCTATGAGCCTGCTGTGAGGGTCAGAGCAGGGTCATACAATTGTTGCAACTAGCAACTGAACTTTAGAGGGGCCCTTGTCAGGAAGCACTACAGGGAACGGTTACTAATGATGAGTTTGAACTTTTGAACCTGCTTTCACTTTTGCAAAACTCGTTTTTCTGCAGAGCAGCATTACAGCAACTTTAATGCCCCACCAAGCTTATATGAGAAAGTTGATTTCTAATCCAAAAGTTATCCAAAGAAAATCAAAAGGCCTCAAATCTAAAAAAGTGCAGGCAAATGTCAACCTGAGGAGTTATTCTGATAAAAATAATCATTTTCAGAAGGTCTATGCTGCTTGCTAGTAGATTTCTTGTGCGGAATTGCAATTTTTGTAATTTCCCGAGTGCGAGATTGTTGCTGCCCGCCGCACCTACATGTTCGCAATTGCGAACTTACACCGCAAAGAAAAAAATTCCGCTGCGTGCGAATTTGCGGATTTTGCGAGAAATTCGCGAATCTCGAGGATTTTACCGAAAATCCGCAAAATCCGCGAGCGAACGGATTTTCCGCCCATGCTTAATACTCATAATACATGTGTTGTTTAACAAAGACTTTTGAACCTTTTGTTTGAGTGCCGTTTTTTTATTTGCAAAAAGGGAGTTTGCAGGAGCACCTATGACCTGCATACTAAGCACTATGGCTCCTGAGCAACACAGGAAGTATACATCCAGTGAGCCTGAATTGCAAGTACTGGCAGAGGAAGTGGGTCAAGAAGAGTCCTGAATAATGGGTCATCTGTTACTAAAACGAGTACCAATACCAGAATAAAGGCTTGAAATCAATGTAGACTAATAGCGAATGCAGTGCCAGCCCACCCCTGTTGAAGACTGAATTGTATAATGCCAGCATTTAAAACCTAATTGATGGAATTTACACAGACAAAGATGTGAGAGCCATGCAACAGGTGGAGGTCATCCACGGAGCTTAAGTTGACCTTCTGACAGAAACACGTCAGCACTGTTACAAACTGTTATAAACCTCAGCAGTGTCGAGAGAAATGAAGTAGGAGATTGAGCTGGAGGGTTTGAGGGTCCCTATGAGTGGCACATACACAACACCAGACATATCCATACTCCCATTGAACAAAAAGGTGTAGATGACAAATGTCATATACCAATGATAATGCATGTCATAGTAGATACGGCCTTGTGGCCTTGAGTGATCCAAGAACCATTTGGCAAGACAGATTCCATGACAAATATTGTAAACCTTTGGGTGTCAGTATAGCAAACAAATGAGCATGCCACAACAGGGATTCAATGAATGGAACATTGCTCTCATATATTGAAATGGTCAGTCAAGACTCATTAAATCATAACACTGTTGTTGCAAGTCATAAGATGTGATTTCAAAGTGAATTACCAGTCCACTCCTAGTAACTTTGGACCTCATTTATGAGGTTTTGCCGTAGGGAAGCGCAGCAGGCCTTCCTGCTGCGGCAAAAGAAAAGGGCAGGAATGCGCCGTATCTATAAGATATGGCACATTCCTGTCCTTTTCCCCTGCGCCGGCGCACAATGGGTTGCCTGCATCAATGCAGGCACCCTTGCACAATGGTGCAAGGGTGCCTGCATTGTGGGGATGATTATTTTTGTACAGGAAGGGAAACTTTTCTGTAAAAAAATAATCACAAGAGGCTTTTCCTCTTTCTATCTGTGCTGCAGAATGCAGCACACAAAGAAAAAGGAAAAACGAGAAGAAAGAAAGATATTTTTTTCCGTTGCGCCTCCATTACGCCTCCCTTGGGGAGGCGTAAGCTTTTGGCACTGCCTCAGATTTACAATTTCTTGTAAATCTGGGGCAGTGTCAAAAGGCCATGGATGTTGCTAGAAACGCCCCTAGCAACACCCATTGCACGCCCCTTTAACGCGGAACACTGCGTTAAAGGGACTGATATTTACCAGGCAGCATTAAACCAAAAGAAGTGGCTTAGTGCTGCCTGATAAATATCACGCAGGCTTCACGGTGGACGGGGGTGGAAAAGTCGCCCTTATCTTATTAGATCTCAGCGCCGCGTTCGACACGGTCAACCATGTCACGCTATTACAACGACTGGCGGACATGGGCGTGTCGGGCGCGGCCCTGGAATGGCTGACATCCTTCCTGGCTGACCGTTTCTTCCAGGTCTTTGAGGGTGAGACGGTGTCTCCCAAACACCCACTCAGGTGTGGGGTCCCCCAGGGCTCCTCCCTGAGCCCCACCCTTTTTAATGCCTACATGGAACCCCTAGACAGGATTGTCCATCCCTTCGGTGTGCGTATTGTCACCTACGCGGACGATACCCAACTGGTGGTCTCCTTAGACCACTCTGAGGGAGCGTCCCACACCATAGGCCCCTGTCTAGAGGCTGTTGCTAGATGGATGCAATCCTCCTGTCTGAAACTTAATGGGGAGAAGACAGACGTCATCCTACTGGGCAATCCTTCTCCCTCTGCCCCTGCATCCATCTGGCCACCATGTTTGGGCCCGCCCCCCGTCCCTAAATCCCAAATAAAAAGCCTCGGGATCTGGTTCGACAAAGCTTTGGACTTCTCGGTCCAAGCTACAAAGACCGCCGCCACCTGCTTTGGGCTAATAAGGATGTTGCGGAAGGTGCTCCCTCTGCTCCCATTTTAGGCAAGGAGGGTTTTGGTCCAGACCCTTATACTCTCCCGCCTGGATTACGGGAATGCTCTTTACATGGGAGCCCCGACCTTCGCCACCCAGAAGCTACAAGTCACACAAAACAGTGCGGCCCGCCTACTCTATAACCTCCCCCGCTGGCAGTCAGCCAGGAATGCCCTAAGGGAGCTTCACTGGCTCCCTATAGTGGCAAGAGTACAATTCAAGGCTATGTGTATCTTACATAAAGCCTTTCATCGTACAGGTCCCGCAATCCTACATCCCTTGGCTACCCCTTATGTCCCGTCCCGCTCCCTTCGTTCCTGTACCCTCCGGCTGTCCACTTCCATCAGAGTCAGGAAAGCCCGCTGGGGAGGCCGCTCTTTTTCCCACACTGCGGCTAAACTTTGGAACACCCTCCCTCTATCCCTCCGAGGAAACAGTAACCACCTGTCCTTCAGGAAAGCCCTGAAAACGCACCTGTATGTCAAAACCTGCTGAACTACCCTGAGCTCGCGTTAAGTAATTCAGTCAAAAGCGCTACGAGGCCCCCGGGTAGTTAGCGCTATACAAGTGCAATTTTCATTCATTTCATTCTGCCCCATGGAACATTACAAAAAGTGACGTTCAGATGGCGCAAGGGGCCTCATAAATGAGGCTCTTTGTATTTGACACAGCACAAGAGAGCTCAGAGCAGTCCTCAACCAGGTATGCACCACCACCACCAGCAAAATCAGAAAATGCCAAAACATACCACAATGCTGTGGGTCCACAGGACACACAGTGATAACAGCTGTCCTACTTGTCAGCACTGCCACTCTTGTTTTGAGCCCAGCACAACATTCACTCCATCTGCCACATCAACATAGGCTGGTCAAATCGCACACAGCCAGTCTGTTCTTCTCCAATCGCTGCATCAACATACACCAGCACCACCATAGTGAAGTACAGCAGTGGACAGCTTCGGCCACTACAGAAGTTCCTCTGGCTCCTAACAGGTCAGCAATGACTGCAATTGTTGCCATTAAAGCATCCACTGTAGCTATTTCAATTCCACATTCCAACACATATGTTCCAATGCATGAAAAGCTAGGAAGAGGTTGTGCCAGGTTATCATGCAGATATTAAATTGAGACCACTTTCAGAGGAATTTGGGTAGCCAGTGGCGGCAGAAAGGATACCGCCTGACTCACCAGTATTTGGACTCAGACATTGAACCAACTCTCTTGAAGGGTAGCCATGAAGTCTGGACATGTGGCACTGGGGTACAACTGTGTGAATCTCCAGTTGCAATCCTAATAGTGAGTAATTTCCTACAGTCACTATCTGATATATACACCAAAAGCAGCGTCAGATTGAACTGGTAGAGCAAATGACCAAAAGAAAGATGTCAGAAATTGGGCAATTATTAGCATCAGGTGATAAGTACCACCTTAATAAATACAAGCTGTTGAGCTAAAACTACAGTTCTTAGAGAATCCTCACTCGACCCCTTGTAACTGTAGTACAAGTAGGCAGCAATCCTATGGGAAGAGTGTGTTAAGTTTAAGCAGTATCAACCATTTTTAAGTTAAATAAACAACACAGTAAAATTACCAAACAAATTTAGAAACAGATGATGGAGCAAGGATTCGCACACAAAGCGACTTGCTTGTATTCATGAACCTCGAATAACGTTAATTTTGTAACCAACATGTTTGTTTTACTAATTGTGCACAATTTACATCAAAATCGGGTGTCCGAGAGAAGGTTGCTTATGTTTTTACTAATCATAATACGCTTGCATCTAAAATGGCTGCTGCTATGCGAGGGTTACTACTGTGCATGCGTCTGTCATACTCACGTGACATGACGTAGTCTTTACTTTGGAGGTAATCTGCCGAATCTGCGCGCTAGTGCTAATATGGCTGCTCTGTGTTCTCACATGCGAGAAGCTTGCACTGCTGCTTTTGCTAAGCTGTTCGTACTGCCTAATCCTAATGCTATAGTTTATTATAAAGTAATGGGTATAGAGTAGAAATACATGGTATACAGTGTTTTAAAACTGTTTCTTTTTGATTTCATGTTACACTTTGAAAACTGGCCTGGCTTGTACAGCTGTACTTCATCTTTGTTGGAACTGAGGCTGCTCGAAATTCTCAAGTCTTTGGAACAATGACCTTTGGACTATATCCAAATAGCTGACTGGCTAAAAGATGCTCCTGGGAACGTCCACTTGTGAACCCAAATTTATACAATGTTAAACAATGTATTTGTCAATAGAACATACATTTGTCAATAAGAGGATAACATTCCGCCTCCTAACCCACGCACACAAAGCACTTTACGAACTTGGACCCGAATGCCTCAACACACGACTTTCCTTCTACACCCCCTCCCACCAGCTACGCTCCTCCAACCAAGCCCTTGCTGCTGTACCTCGCATCAACAAAACCACCATGGGAGGAAGATCCTTCTCCTACCTGGCAGCTAAAACCTGGAACTCACTTCCCATTCACCTTCGCCTCACTCAGAACCACATAGCATTCAGAAAGCAACTTAAAACTTGGATATTCGACAAGTAATTCCCCACCCTTCTTCAAGCGCCTTGAGACCCTCTGGGTATGTAGCGCGCTATATAAATTATTTGACTTGACTTGACTGACATGAGAACCTGAAATTTAATGGGGCGGGAACGAAATTTGAATAAGAGACGGTAAAAGTCTAAAATTTGGTGTGGTGTGATGACCTCTCCTCCTTCTTGGACCAATCAAAATGGGGAATCCTTACACTTGCAACATTGGGGGGTGGTACACTGCCCTGGAAAATGGTATAACTAGAGTAGGCTTAGCTAGTTAATTTGTCCGACTTGTCCGAATAGCTGACCTGTCACTGACCCAACGCACTCAATAGGCAATTAAGAGCAGAGGGCTGCGGAGCACTCTGTCAGAAGATTCGCTGACCCAATCGGTGCTCCGGGAATCTGAGGTGCTGGTGAATCATTTTGTCGGTGAAATTGATAACCCAATTGGGGTTTTGACTGTTAGCTGCAGAGAGGGAGTAGGGCAGGCGTTGCAACTGAACTGCGGGTGCTGGTCTTAACCTTTGGTGGTCCTGTCCTGATCAAAATCTGGTTTATCCTGTCCTGATTCTAATCTGCACCTGCTGGCTTACTGGCAACTGCAACCTTTGGGGTTTTCTGTCCTTTACTGACCCGTGGCCAGGGTTGGTCTTCACACCATTCTAGGTAAATATAAATCTGTGTGGGTTTCATCATTATATTTTTGTTCCTTCTCTTCACCCTCCCTACTTGTTAAAGTTTCGAATTGCATATGTTTCCCTTTTTCACCTTTCCCTTGGTAAATGATAAATTCGTTATTTGATTTTAATAGTGTGTTCCATTTCTTACCTTCCCTATAGCTGAATGTTCAAATTGCTTTCGTGATTATATAGGGTGTTCCTTTTTCTTACCCACCCTTAGAAAATTGCTTAAATCAGTTTATTAAATAGCATGTCCCTTGTTCTTACCTTCTCTTTAACAATTACTAAATGAATGGCATCATATATATTTTGCATAGTTATACCTTATTTTTGATCTTGGTTATTGATAGTCTTATTGCTGTCAATCTTTGGATCATGACCTTTGATGAAATTTAGATAAAGAGTTTAAAACTCTCCTGAGTCTGTGGTTATTATATGAATGCAATGTTATTTTACCTTTTATGCTAACACCCCGATCCAATAGGTTATAGGTACCAGTGACAAGAATTGGTAAGTCAATGGTATAGGACCTAGTAGAATAAAATATCTGGTAGAGATAGAGCGTAGGTTACCTGATTAATGAAATGTGTAATTGATTATGGGCCCAGGTGAGTATGGTAAAATTGTAGTCGGGTGACCTGCGCGCACTATCACAGAGAGAAACATTTCTTGAGCAAAATGATACCAACATCATTAAAACAAGGCTAGGGGTAACAGAGATCTGTATTTTAAATGTTTTAAGGCAAAAAGGGCCTCATAAATCAAAAGCACCATATGCCCACTTCCTTTTGCATTTTCACAATATTATAGACCATCTCTTACATCTTCCAGTTGCCCTGCTCTCTTTGGCATGGTGCCCCTTCCTCCTCTTGCACATAGGTGAGGGCTTGTAGATTAAAGAGTTGTACCTCATGCAAGTAAAGTACATTGCTATATGCGCTTGCTCCATGGCTTTTAAGTGTGTCTATGAGCATTCGCTGCTTTTGCAGAGCCTGTGGCTAGCTGGAGTCACCAATGTGTTGTTGTTTCGTGATGTGCCGACTAGTCACTCATACATTTTATTTTACCTCAAACAAAAATGACAATTTGCTTTTTTTCATTGGTTAGGTAAGATTTACTTCACGTTAAGGTTCATGAGTGATATAAATGTATGTTTTACTAGTTTTTATCATCTTTTAACATTATTTCCAACTACTATTGACAGTAGAAACACCTTTGTGCAAATTCCATATGTGGAGATGGTTACCTTTCATTTCATATGCTTTGGATATGTATCCATATGAGGATTTCATATGCAAAAATGTCAAATGTATGAATGTCCACAGATTTCCCTTTCCTTGAGTAGCAGCAAGAGGCAGATCACATATGGTGTGAGGACTTGGTGGACCTTACCCTCTATGCAGGTTCAACCTTTTGCCTTCACCCTAGTTTTGCTGAATTCGTTTTGCTGGCCTTTGACTCTGTGTACGTTACCACTGCTAAAGTGCCTCTGCACACACCCTAAATCATTGCAAAATTGGCTTACACCTGATGGGCATATTTAATTTACTTTTAAGTCCCTAGTCGAGTGGTATACCATATATCCAAGGCAGGTAAATTAAATGCTACTAGTGGTCCCGGAACATTTGTTGTGCCACACATTTAAGTAGCCCTTTAATACATGTCTCAGGCCTAGGGGAAACATCCATTACGTCGTAACTTTCACTACGCAGTACCTTTACAACGCAGGTTTAACAACGAAAGTCATTACAACGAATTGCGCTGGGAGGCACTGCAGGATAGGGAATAGTTTAATTTATTATCCAAAACCTTCCCTACTATCCACGAGGACTGGAGTTGGAATAGTACATTAAACTATTCCACTATCCAGCGCCCCCCAACGCAAGTCGTTGTAACAACTTGCGTTGCAAAGGCATGCGTAGTAAAAGCATGCGTTATGATGACATACACCCAGGCCTACCATTGTTGCCTGCCAGAAGTTTCAAACTGCCAATTTGAGTAAAACTCAATTTTTAATATATATTTGTCACCCCTAATGTAGCCCTAAACAGCTAATAGAACAGAGTGCATTGTAATTTAAAAATGGAAATGTACTTTTAAGTTTTACATGTCTTCGTAGTGAAAAACTCACTAATTCATTTTTTACTACTGATACACCTATCCCCTTAAATAGAATGCCAGTAGGTTACCCAATTACATGTATTAAGTGTTAACTTTTCATTGAGAGTAGGTAGGAAAGTCATGTCTTGTGTCTGAGAAATTGTCATTTTAAATCATCTTCAATGGTAAAGTCAGATTGTAAGTCACAATTCTGCAAATGCCAGATCTAGAAAGTTGACATTTCCAGCCCTAACTAGTTGGTGCAGGCAGATTGTTCCTAAGTTACATGACTGGGTGTGTATGGCAGTTGCCCATAGTATATTCCTCCCAGACAGCCACACAATAAAGGGATTATATGTACTTGGATGAGCCACTATGGACAGGATGGGGCAGAGCTGGGCTCAGCACCACTTGCGAGTCAATATGTGTTGCCCTGACTTCACACAAAGACTTTCACACCAGCCTTTTGTGCCTGTAAGCCAGGCCGCTGCCAGGGCCAGAAGGCAGGACATTTCGCTAAAACATTTGAAAGGGGAACTTCTAAAAACTACTCCGACTTCAAAGAAGGACTGCCTGCTGCTATGGTCTGCTGTGTAATTTAGAAGACTGCTTTGCTACACCAAGAAGGACTGCTTTGCTGTCTGAAACCTGCCATGAGCCTCCAGTGGTCTGCATGCGATGTGCCCTGCACTTCCCCTTGAACACAGGACTACCATAGTCACTCCAACGGCTAATTGGCTGGCCTCCTGTTCAGAGCCTCAGGGACAGCAAAGGCCCTAATCATCTTGAACCTACACCTGAACCCAGCCTATGTGAGTCTTGACCCTCCAAAAGATGCCTCTTCGTTCCGGAACCCTTGAAAATGTTGCTAAAGGTGCCCAGATAGCCCAAATCCAAATCGTTGAATAGAAAATGTCCTGAGAAACAAGACAAGACCAGGGCCTGCCTGCTCCTCGATCCCGCCCAAGGAGCATCGCTTATCAGCCTGAAGCCTGACTTTGCAGCAGTTCCCACTACATTCTTCTCTACAGCAGCAAATCCTGCTCATTCGCTCCCTGAAGTGGTATCCGGCTTGGTGGAGCCCTTATCAGCTATCAGAAATACTAGGCCTGGGTGGTAAACTTTGCTCTGCTCGCAGAGCTTGTTGAGTTTTTCCCACTTCGTGCTCCGTGTAGAGTGCGGAGTTCCAAATAATTCGACATAGGCACACGGAGCAGAGTTTTTCCTATCTTGCAGCTCCCCAACAATAAAATGGCAAGCACAAGCGAGAAACATCCAATGCTAGAACACCTCCTCTGGAGATTTCTCAACACAGACAGTCGCAGCAGGTCGCTACCGTTCAGTTGAGAAACCTGCCAATCACCATGAGAAAGCTGCCACTCGAGTAGAACATCTACTCGAGTGGCAGAAAGAAGCTGCATCCTCTTGAGTTGCATGTGGTGCAATTAAAGTGCAGGACAAATACTCAGGGCTAAAAATCAGCTCAAGAAGCGTGACTTACCTCCCTCCACCACTTGGGGGATCTCCGAAAAGCGCAGCTGCATTTTTTTGGTACTGCGTGGAGAATCACGTAGCAGAACTCCTCGAACTCTGCCCAGGCATAAAAAGACTTTACCTTCTCAGACATTTTTCTACAATATTTCTTCTAAGTCTGAGGGTAACCAGAGACCGGGCCCAATGCACTACTTGTATCCGACCCGCACTCCAATGTGGTCAGCCATAAAGTTCAACTTTGCCCCGGTCTGGCACAACTAGATGTCCGCAATTGATTCTTTAATCTTTTTGGCACTAGACATTAAACTTTACAAATAAATAATTGATTCTACTGACTGGATTTTCGTTTGATTTCAAATACTTTATCAACATCTGCTCTATTTTTTTTTAATTGTCTGGGATTTTTCTTATGTTGTGTTTTCACTTCATACTGTTTGTGCACTACATAAATACTTTACACATTTCCTCCAAGTTAAGCTTGACAGTTTTTGTGCCAAGCTACCAGAGGGTTAAGCACAGGTTAGTTTAGTGACTTTAGTGGTTCACCCTCACAGGGACTGTGGCTGTAGCTTGAACAGGGTTTCGCCTCCCTCAACCAACAATGCAATTTCTCACAGGGAACAAGAGAAACATCCCTTGTGAAATTTGTGTCGGAATCCCAGCAAAAGAGTCTCAGGAGTTGTGTTTTTTGGTGGCTTTTCAGGATTGTGCTGCCATCATATGATGCAAACATGCTCTTTCCTTACAAACAGCAAGTTGATAAAGATCTGTCAGTTCAGCAACACCCAGTACCCACTATCCCAATCAAGCTATGACAATTATTTTGTGAGCAGCATTCAAGGATAGTGTGGTTTGTTGATCTTATGCCCTGAATTTTAGAAGCTGATCAATGCATAATTACACAAATGATGCTCCTTAAATCAAGAGTATTCGTTTTCTAGATTTTAAACACAAAACACACATGAGTATCCAAAGGAAATACTAGTGGTAAAGAAAACATAAGCCTAAATACCAAATTGCTAAAGAATGGGGAATAGAGGCAGCAGGCTTAATGTAAGTCGCGCCTGAGCATCCACAAGTTCAAAACAATCTAAATCATATTAGGTAAACACATTTCTGTGAGGAAACCATAGATTGCCATTGGAAGGCTGGCACAAGCAGGAAGTTCTTCTTCAGAGAAATCTGCAAGTGGTACCTGAAAAGCAATACCAAATTAAATATTCCAAATCACTTTAGTTAAACAGAACAAAAAGGTAATAAGCAATGATTAAAATACCATCCAAATTGAGAAAACCTGTTTAGGGATCAGGAGTTAATATAATTAAATTAGAATGCTTTTTAAAGTAAAAGCTGTATGTTGAAATTAAATATATACACCAAATGGTTGACTGAGTCAACTCCGCCCAGTTTAGAAGGGATCATTTTTGGAAGATGGTGTCCTTTAAAATCATAATTGCAACTGTTCATATTGGTTCTGTAAGCTTAAAGTTCCTCACATTCACGGAGGTGTTTTTAGACACCAGCAATGAGGTCAAGCAGATAAAAGGATTTCCCCCTTTTTAGTCAGGTCCAAAACCAAAGGTCAAGTTCTTGCATTTTCCTTGTTTTCTTCCTCCCAGGTGCAAATATTTCTGACCTTGCCATCTTGCAAGCATTCCCAGTCTCAGGAAATCAGTTCCACAAAAGCCGGTCTTCTTTTAATCAAATTTTGACTCTCTTCTCCACTGATTCTTGACTTTCTCTTACAAAAGTAGGGGAAGATTTACAATAATTGGCACATCCCTGCATATTAGCAGGAATGCGCCAGGTATTGTGCTTGACTAAAAAAAAACCTTGGGCCACCATGGGTGCGCTGCATTTACAATGCGGCGCACCATGGCGCAAGGATAGACAGATGTGTGACGCATCGCTTGGCGTAAGGGTGGCTCAGTGCTGAAGTTGTGTCGCAAGCACGACACAACTCCAGCACTGATCTGGGGTGCCCTATACCTAAAATGCTGCATCGCTCCTTACGCCTGCTTGGAGGCGTAAGGATTTGACTCAGCGGGGATGTAAAAGTGACTCAGTGAAATCTTGTAGATTTCACTGCGTCATTTTTATGGGGCTTCCTTGAGATGGAACATCCAGCATGCATACATTATACCTGACACAGGTATAATGTAGCAAAGGGCTTTACAACGTGACACATCTAACTAAATGCGTCACGTTGTAAATATGTTGCATAATGGCTCATTATTTACGCCACCGCTGTGTCACAAAAGTGATACAATGGCGGCGTAAAAGTGTTGCAGGGGGCTTGGAAATTTTCCCCTTTTTTTCTTTCATCGTCTCAATTAACATGGTAAATTGTGGGGCATATTAGCAAGGGCAATATTGCTGCTTTAGCTGCACTTTTTTCTGCTAAAGCGGTAATATTTTTATCGCCCTATCAGCAACTTGTCGCTTACAGCAGTTAGCGACAGCTTTTAGGCGATAGCGACTGGTTAGGGACCCGCTTTGCATGTCAGCGATATTTATCACTAATGATATACAAAGTGGGCGTACCCAAACTGTTAGCGACTGAAAGCAGTCGCTAACACAGCTATCGCCTATTAGCACAGCAGGCTTAGCGATAAAAAAGCTAAACACGATTATCGCTAGAATCTAACGCCTGCTTATAGGATGACTTACCTGTATATTCAATGGGGGTGGATTGTCAGGTTAAGCCCCCATTGGCTTTAATGCGTGGATGTCACTGGATTTCCAGTGATATTCACGCATTTCGCCGCTATCACTGGATATTTTAGCACAATGGAGAAAAACGTTGCTAATAGCATGTTTTCTCCGCTAACATATCCAGCGATAGGCAGCGATAAATTAAAACGCGCTAAGCGCATTTTGCAATAAATATCGCAATTTATTGCTAATATGCCACTGTATTCTTTTAAATTTGTGCTCTGCTTTGCCAAATGATACACGTTTGCTATGCTACAAGGTGTACTAGACTGCCTACTTCTTCCAAAAACACGGCACATAGACAATAGCACCTCAGTCATCAGCCAAATTCTGCCAGATGGTTCCAGAATCATTAAACAAAATAGGAAATAATTAGAAAGGGAGTGGAGTGGCTGTTCATTTTAGATCGACATTGAAAGTTACAGATTGTTAACTAGAAATACAGCGAGGCAGTGCAGAAGCAGTTCTTAATAATGTTCCAATAATAAACCATATTACTAATCAAACTATGACAGTTTACAGCCATCCCCGAGAATTTATGAACTCATGAGAACCATTTAAGGAAATATTGGCAACTCAACACCTGAATTCCTTTCAGCTTTTAATTATTTGGTACTTTAACTTCTTAAGTGCTGAAGCTTTTCCCCTCCTACTGCTGAGCTATCTTTTGACATTTGGGACAGTTTATTCTTAAGCCTTCATAACTTTTTTTCCACATAAAAGTTGTGTCCTTTTTCCCACATGTTGGAAAACCTTAAGATGCCAGGGCTTCAGTGTGCCCCAGGCGAAACAGAGGAAACAGTCTAAATATAGCAACATTTTCATAGTCTTTTTGGGAAAAATGAGGAAAAGGTGCTCTTCAAGACAGTGTGTGTGTCGTATCCTGAATATAGCACCAACAACGTGTGCACTCTTTGATCAGCCTCTGCTAGCATTCAGAAACAGGGAGACTTGCAAAAATGTGTTTTCACCACAGTTTTTACAGTTTTGTAAGCAGTCAATATGTCCTATTTTTGCGGTGTCTTCCTACTTGCAGTGTGTGTGGAAAGAAGTATGAAACCCTCTGCAGCTCCCAGGCAACAGGCAGTATTTCTGCCCCATTAGGCTCTGCATAAGCCTCTTGCTCTCCCAAGGCACCTTCTATAATATGGTGCTCCGAGTCTAGTGCACTTTCTAACACTCCTGGTGAGGGCAAATTGAGAGTAAGTCTCCAACCGCCTTTTAGAGGACTTAAAGACTGTCTATTATATAGTGGGCATTCTGTTCCACTGGGGATGGCAGATTTGAGGTAAATCCCCCAAAGTATCCCCCACGGGGGAAGCAAGGAATCTATTTGTGCACTAGGGCTGGGGGATGCAGCCTGATGTCCGAGGTCAGAATGGGCTGGTCATCTATCCCATTACGTTTTATAAAAACGAATATCCTTGGTGTCTAGTGGTCTTTCTGCCCCAGGGGTGGGCAGATGGGTCTACAAACCCCAATCACCCTTCCTAGGGAACATTAAGACTCTAATGTATTTCATGGGATGGGAAAAAAAATGGGGATGGATTAGACCTCTTCCTCATTTGCAGTCATTTATGGCGGTAGCTGCAAATGAGAGAGTCTCCTGTGCACATCAGTGCTCGATGGCTGAGCTGTACCAACGTGCATTGATCATACTGAAAGCAGCTACAGCCTCTAGTCTACTGGTGCTTTCAGTTTCAGCAATGTCAGCGCACATGGCACTAAAAAAACTGGGATTAAACAACACAATACATGCTGCTAATTAAGCTCTTCCCTTATAGGCTGAAGTGAGTATAAAAAAGGAATCCCTTTGGTGCGAGCACTAGGGGGATTTCTTGTCTTTCCTGGGAAGACATAATGTTCATGTCCTCTGCACCAAGGAGGTAGTGTTGGGGACAGGAGCATTATGTTTCTATAGCAAAAGGGTTAAAATATATAGATAATCTCTCATGCACATTCTCAAGTAAAGAATATGAAAGAGATAACTGATGCCCATAGAATGGCACTGCCTAACAAAGCTGCCTGACATATACATCAGTACTGTCTGGGCCTGCTAATATTCAAGGACTTGGGTTTAATCACATCTAGGGGGTACCTATGTGCAGACATGTGTAGAAAATAAAAGATCATCAAAAATATGATCAAACTAATTAAGGACCAATTAGCAAGGGTTGATTAAAAGCTTTGCAATATACGATTTCCAGTAAGTAAAAACACTTTTTTAGAACAAAGATATCTGATATTTGCAGCACAGTTTTCCATCCGAAAACGTAGGTTCTGATTATGAGTTTGGTGGTAAGGGAACAGCCATTGAAACAGCTTTGGAAACTCTGCCACTAAGTTGGCGGTCACCCTGGCGTAATACGAGATTGCCTGTTTGCAGAACAAAATACCACCAAAGCTCCACTGCCCGTCATTGACTGTCCACCTCGACAGCGGTAGGGTGAAAGCAGCTGTCAGAAGGCATTGCAAACAAGTTCACTGCCATCAGAATTATGAGTTGACATTCGCAACACAGTTATCCATACGAAAACGTAGGGCCTTATTATAAGTTTGGCAGTTAGGGAACTGCCATTAAAATGGCTTCGGAAACCCGCCGCCTCGTTGGCTATCCGCCTACCAGATTATGATGTTGGCGGTTTGCAGAATGAAAGACCGCCATAGCACCGCTGGCAGTCATTCACCGACCACCTCGACAATAGGGCGAAAGCAGCTGTCAGAGGGCAGCACAGACAAGTTCATAGCTGTCAGAATTACACAATGGCTTTCTGTCAAGCCGACCATGGTGGGAAGTCCACCTGCTTCGAGTTGGAGAAATCGAAGGAATTGAGGTGCATACCCACACATTTCCTTTTGTTCCCTTCATTCTGCTCCAGGACCCCCCTTTACAGCAGCATCTTGGCCCCAAAGAAAAGAATACTGTTGGTGCCGCAATTCAAGTAAGCCCGTTTTGCTGAATTTACCCATTGACTGAACTGGGCACATATGGTCAGGACTCCAGCAATGGGAAAGTACTGGTAGTAGGTGTTTTTTCACATGTCATGCATATTTGTACATTTAACTCTTCTGCAGTCAAAATATACACACCTGCATCAGCACATATGAAAGAATATTCCCTGTTGTCAGAAACACCACTGCTGGCCCAGCATGTACATCACAATAAGTTGAGCTGAAGACCGCCGCAGCGGGGGTCTTCTTGGGACTGCCGCCGCGGGGGTAAAGCAGTAAGACTGGTGAACTAGTACTCAGGCCCTAAAAGAGCAAGAAAACGTTTCCTACCGGAGTGAAAATACAACTGCAGTAAACGGGAAAAAAGGTGCTTGAAAACTAAACTCAGAAAAGGCCACAATAATTTTAAAACTCAGCTGCAGATATACAAAAAGCTCTACTCAAGGGTAAAAACAATTCATCAATAAAACAATTGAGGCAGTAGCTAATAAATAAAAATAACTTCCTCCGGGACTGCAAACCTTCCCCAAGGGAAGATGCCTCCTGTATTCTCCTTTTTATCTGAAGAGAAAGTGGAAGACTTCTAAATTGTGTTTATTTACAATAGTGCTGATATTCACGTCTACTGGTAAGTGACAGATGGTTCTATCCCACTATAACCACCAACAGAGATGAAATAGCTGAGAGCAGGCTAAACTTGTGTAAATCTGGACATGGTCCCATCCCTCAGTTCTCTAGAAGAAAGAAGAAGTTACTGAAATGGAAAAACTGTTAAATCAATCCAGTTTCTAATGCTTTATAGGGGATTGTAGCCAATAGAATGTCTTTTCTAATTCCACCATGCATCACAAAGACAGTGAGTTAATCCTTATGTAAAGATGTATTCCTTAATGGTATAATGAAGTCAACTCTAATCCCGCTGATTAAAATAGTTGTATTGTATCTAGGCATTTTGCAGAACTATCACCTATTGGAGGCCTAGCTTGGCTATCAAAAGTATTAGAAAGGAAAGTGTCATCTCAACTTGAGCATTTCGTAGGTTCTCATCAGTGACTTGATGCTTGTCACTCAAGAATCATACCACTTTATGCCGGAAAGAAAGTGCTAGGTTCATTGCTCAATAATGTACTTGTGACTGCTGATAAGGGAATATGCAATTGATATTCCTGCTTAATGTATCTGTGGTGTTTACACAAGGATTTTGAACTGCTCCTCCAAAAGGCTGATGTCAGAGGCTGTTGTGTTGCAATGAGGTGGTGTTAATGTTTGGTCTTCCACAAAGAGTCAAGGTCAGCTCTATCCTGGCATCTGATGCAAGGATTGATATGGAGTGTCACAAGGATCCCTTTCACCCCAGCACCACTGTTTTTCAATCATCAAAGCTAAAGGACCTCATTATTATCCCCCTGCAGACAATAAACACATTTATATGCTTATAAATTGTCCAAGTGAATACTTTGCTATATTTAGGAAAGAACTGGAGTATGTATCCTGCTAGATTAAATACAGTGGATTGACTCCTAATGAGGCAACAAGGAGGTTCTTCTCATGGAGTTAAGCCAATCTCTTGAAGTATTTAGTCTTTCCACCACCTTTTCAAAAACAGCAAGGGGTTTTGGATGGTATGGGTTGGAAACCTAAATGTTCAAGCACATGCAGGGAAAGTGAGTAGTACAGCCTTATCTTGCCTGTAACTGTTAACCACACACTTCCTTATTGTACAACGAGCATCATAAATCAATCATACGCTCGCTCATAAATTCAAAACTGGAAAACAGCAATGTAATTCCAAGAATATTACTCAAAGACAGATTGAAAGACAACAATTCATTTAAAACATGGCCACTGGACAAGCTTAAAACTTGTGTAGTCTGACTGCATTAGGGATACTCTTTGTTCTTTCTTGCCAGCCAGCAGCAAAGTGTGTTACATTTAAGTTGGCATGTCTGCTTTTTAAATGTTTAGAAGGAAATGCCCCACTCTGATTGTCAGAGAAATTATTATAGCATCGGCCAACACAGTTGTTCAAATCAAGCTGCCAGATACTGCTGACAATCCTAAGAATCAATCTCCATGGAAAGGGGGTCTAGAGGTTGGCAGCTTTAAAATGTTAGATTTGGAACTTCTTGCCAGATCATAGTAAACATTAGCAAACCGACCAAACTTCAGAAAGGGAGTCAAGACATACTTCTACATCCTCTGATTGTTGTGTTTATGTTAACCATTCAAAGAATGACAGAATATAATTTGTAACCTGTATAGCTTGATAGAATTAGGCACCTAGACAACAATTACTTTTAAAGTGAGTGTCAAGTAAATAAATGGGTCAACAAGAGGCTAGCTTCAAAATCATAGATCTTAGTCTCACTAAAATGTCTCTCCATCTCTGTATAAATTCCTGTCCTTCTCTTTCTAACTTAGCCAGCCAATCAAAGATACATCCTACCCTTCCTGGGCTCATCTGCTCTGTGGTAATGGGCCCATTTGTGTTTTGGAGACCCCATTCCTTTAGAGAAGATATGTGTAAAGGTTCCACATTAGCAAGCAAATGTGACAGTAACACCATTGCATTTAGAGACCTTAGAGGAGTCCCATGTGGTCAATTCCTGTCCAAGAGAAGAAGTAGCGAATAACGCCAAGTGGCTCTGCCACACTAAGATCATTAAGCTATATCAACACAGCTGGTCAGTTGACAAGCAGAAATGCCAAAACTTTACAGAAGTAACATGAGCAGCATATCTATATATATAAAAACGAAAGTATGTCTGTCTGTCTGTTTGTCCTTTATGCATTACTACACCATTCATCCGATCGCCATGAAAATTTGGGAAGTTGTTAAGTACACTCCGCGAAAGTTTCTGTCAATTTTTTTTTTAATTGGCCCCACAGGGCCCTCATATTCTTTCGAATACTGAATTAGACAGCGAATTTGCAAGCATCGTCGACAGTTATAACCCCCAAACGGAAATCGATTGGTCAATCTACATCAGAAGCACGAAAGAAAAAGGCATTACGAGCTTCAGAAGCAGACGAGCAATGGGAAGCAAGATTAGAAGCTGTTCGAATACAAACTGCTCAAGCCCGTAATTCTCAAACGAACGAGCAACGAGAATAAAGATTGGAAGCCGATCGAGTACGCACTGCTCAAGCCCGTTCTTCTCAAACGAACAAGCAACGAGAATCACGATTGGAAACAGATCGATTACGCACTGCTCAAGCCCACTCGAATGAAACAGGGGAGCAACCAGAATCAAGATTGGAAAACGATCAATTACGCATTGCTCAAGCCCGCTCGAATTAAACAGGAGAGCAACTAGAATCAAGATTGAAAGCCAATCGAGGACGCACTGCTCAAGCCACACTTAGAAATGTTTTAAAAAATAAAATGAATACGTTTCAATAACAATGACACAATGTAAATTTAATGTTATCATAACGAGTTTCCTTGATTTTCCTTTCTTATGAGATCGTAGCAACGCGCAACAGGTAAGCTAGTAAATAAATACATTGAGATACATTTTTTTCAATACTTTATTTTAATTATGTTGTAAAATGACGTTTCTACCCGTTACGACTGGAGTTAGTGAAAAATAAGCTGCAGATGGCTGAAATCACTTATTTATAAGATGTCACCTAAGATTATGTTGTTTTAAATATACGTGTAGGCACAGCTTTTCTAATTTCAAAACTAAGGGGTCTATTAAGATGGCGGGTGGACAAAGTCCGCCCGCCATTGCATCGTGAAATGGGACTGCCCTCCCTCCTTACTGCACTGTCATTATACTGTAAAACAATTCACCTGAAAATAACACACCGCGAAAACAAAGGCGATGATAATTACCAGGCAATTAAAGAGGAGAGGCGCATGGCATTTCGATGGTAAACCTATTGAGATAGTTACAGCATATTAGTACCTGGAAGTCTGGGCTTTTTGCAGAGTGACAAATGCCATGAGCTCTCCGATCTTACTCCCTTAGTTCAAGCAATGGGGGAAACATTTTTAACATCAGTGGTTCATGGCGCAATAGCCCTAAAGACAAGATGTCACTGTGGTTGGACAGAGCCCAGTCAGCCTGCTTTCGTAAAGTATTCTTTCTTCCTACCTCCACTTCTCATGCACAAATCAGCATGGAATTGAACCTGACTTCTCAAAAATGGACGGTAAAAACCAGGTTTATAGCATACTTCCTAAAAGCCAAACAAGCACAGGATATTTCGCTAAAGAAGCTTATTTGGCAAATGACAAATGGCCCAGGGTAAACCTGGCATGCCTTTTTAACACATTCTCTTGCTACACTGGTACCCCGAGAAATATGGTCCGCTCCCATACCCATATTGGCGGCAGTTAAACTTTTAACTAAACATGCGAAAATAATGTTGGCGGACTGCGATTCAACAATTCCGAAAAAACTTAAGCACAGAGGCTGGGCCTCAGATCTATGCTGCAGTGAAGGCTTGCCATATTACCTGCCTTCTCCCCTAAAGCCAGTAATGAAGTGCCAGCTAATGATGCTGCGGTTTGGTTTGATCCCATTAATGGCATATAAGCGCGGCTAACAGTACAAAGAAATGTCAAGCATACAGTGTCAAGCATGTGGTGGGGAGAGGAAACACTAATCTATTTAATATGTATTTGTGAGAAATTACGCCCCCTAAGAATTTATTGGCTCTGCCCCATTTGGCATATTTTTAACATACAGATATGTCAGGCAGCCCTGAGTGCATGAAAGGCGACTCAGCGCAGCTGGCGGCATGATTTATGACATAGCTATGCTGTTCCAGGACAACCCTACAGAACTCTGACTCTAAACCCTGTGCAAATCATTTTACCTTTCATGTCTCTACAGCTGACAATGTGATGTTTAAATATTTTATTTAGATTAATAGGATGTCACCCCATATTTTTGGAAATAATGCACTTTATACTGTTTTTTTGTAGTTGGATTGCAAAGATTTTAATTCATTGTGCAATAATGTTTTGTTTAAAAACCTAAAGGTTGAGGTATAGAAAACCCTGCTCCATCAAGTGGTAGCGAGACAATGGTTTATATCACAGGATACTAAAGGTTGAGGTATAGAAAACCCTGCTCCATCAAATGGTAGCGAGACAATGGTTTATATCACAGGATAAAGGAGTCAAAACAACTTGCCCAAGTTTAGAAATTCCCGTGTTTCAAATGAAGACTGAAGGAGTTTGCGATTTTGAAGGCAGTTGAATTGGAGGGGATGTGAGTATCAATAGGGTTATGTGTCACAATTGTATAAAAAAGAGTCTGTCATTGAGCTGAAATTGTGCTTTTGTGTTATGGTAGAGTGATAGAGTAGTTTTGTTTATGCTTAGATGATGAGCAGTTGTATTTGTTATCGGACTCAGAGTAGTCCAAGATCCAAATCTGGGGTGTTGTCTGCTAAGGTTTTGTGGTGTATAATTGTGAGGTAGCATCGATTGCAAAATTGAGATAGGGAATGCAACAAATTGTTGTGCGTGTACTAATATTGACTGGTGTTAGTAAAACCTATTGCACAAAGGGGAAACTATATCAATCAAGGTGATTTTCCATTGGTCGAGATTTCATTTGTGTGTATGTATGAGTCGTCAGAGGATGTTTAAAACGTATTTCCGATTTGTTTCTTGCATGAATGAACTACTTTGAATTCTTTAGCAGATGAGACAAAAGTTATTTGTTTATTGTGCTTGTTTAGAGTTGTAAAGATTATGTGCAAGAAACCTTATTAAGGAGGGTGACCCGCTGCAAGGACCAAAGAATTACACCAGAGTGGGCTATGCTGGAATAGGTGAGTTGGTGTGAAGTGATGCACTGAGTTTGGTTGACGAGTCATCAAGTATTGAGCTGTGATCGGCCTGTGAAAGTAGATTGTGACAAGATTGGAGGAAAGAATTGACGTATACGGAATTAAAAACGGAACGGAAACATTAACATGTTTTAATTTGATTGCTGCTCATTCACTGTTGAATTCTTGCAATCATGACATGTTTCAAAGCCCTCAGAGAATTCATGAGGGGTGATGTTGAAGTCCCAGTTTGGGAGGGTGAAGAGGCTCCACCAGAAGGGACACCAGCTCATTTTATGGAAACAAAGTAGGGATTCATACATGTTTGTTGCCTAATCAATGGTGCACAATCTTTGACAATGAAAACTATTCAAATTTCCACAATGCACTAATTTTGATTTAAAGATTATCAAAAACGTAATATGAAAATTTTATGAAATGAAGCCACCTCCTAGACCTATACAATATGAAACATTAAATGCTTGGGAGCAACAATTCATGCGAAAGAGACAGAAATATCTCAGAATAGAGCAAATAGAGCAGTGTGAAAATACACTGATGCTCAATAGAATAAAGGGCAGCAAAAATAGAGAAAATGTATAGTCGAGGGCGCTAGAATGTATCCAGCAATAACAATAGATAAGGCTAAAAAGAAACAAAAGCAAGGAAATGGTGATGAGGGAGTTGCTAGAAATTCAGGGGATGATTTTTTTAGATGCCTTGTTATTCTCACGTCTACCACCAAATGTGGCCCTACAACAAACACAGAGAGTGTGCTACAACTGCTATTACTACAGTGGATTCACTCCCTGTTTATTATTATACAATTCATAATTAATAGACCACTACCACCACATCTGATTGCACCTGCAACTGTTGATGCAGACATCACTGTAATTGCTCTGGGTGTTACTGCTTTTGTTGTGAGTGTTCCTGCCCCTGTATCACAAGTTGTATCAGCTAAGAGATTGGCAGTGTCTGTTGCAACTGCACCAATAAATACTGTTCCAAATGCTATTATTGAAGGTGCTCTAGGAAAAAAACTGCAACAGGGTCCAACCTGAGATCGCAAAATTCACAAAGTGTTGCTTGGATACCACCATAAAATGTTCAAACGTTAAGAGAAGGGAGAAGAATTGTCTTCACAACACCAATTGCACAGGCAGAGACAGGACCATTTTACAATAGTATTTCCCTCCTTAGTTTGAAGAAACTTCAGAAAAATAAAAGGATGGGAAATACAGAGAGATCATCTGATATCTAGGAAAGAGCAAGACCCTTAGACGTACCAAAATTGAAGATTGAATTAGAAGAGATTATTAGATGGTATTTAGACATTTCCCATTGAATCAATACCAGGAAAATGAAATGATATATTTAAGTAAAGAAATCACAAGATGGACGGCTGCTACCCAAGACAAACTAACTGAATTTCCATGGAGATGGATCTCTCCAAGGGTATTCCATTACAGAAAAGTTTCAGGGTGCATTTAGATTATGAAGCTACTATGACAATGTGATCTTCAGTGATGAGGTTACAGATTGTGTAATTGGTAAAGTCAATCCCCAAATCAAACCCCACATCCCCCCTTCCGACCTCACACAAGCCAACCAATCCCTGGTGTTGTCCAGATTGGACTATGGCAACGCAATCCTCTCCAGCTCAGCTCGCTCTCATCTAGCTCCTCTCAAAACCACCATCAATGCAGCAGCCAGAATGGTCTCCGGAATCAAAAAATTTGACCACATATCTCCTGCACTCAGAGATATAAAATGGCTCCCAGTGGATATGCGAACCAGCTTCAGAATGGCCTGCCTCACACACAAAGCTCTACACACAGGGACACCAGAATGCCTTGCCTCGAAACTCAAGAAAGCTGGTCAATCAAGAAACCTCAAGATTTCCAACTCCCTCTTACTCATCCCCCTGAAAACACGGAAACAAAAGACCGCAGCCCGCTCTTTTGCAGGAAACGCTCCAAAAATATGGAAAGAAAAACCAGTCGACATCAGAACAACCCCCTCCTTTCCAAAATTCAAATGCCTCCTAAAAACCCTCTACCTCAACCGCGCCTTTCCAAATGCAATCACGTGACACTCTCGCCCCCTCCTGGCAGCCACCCAACATCGCCCTCTCACCAGGCAGCCATCAGACTTCGCGCAACCACTACCTACCCCGTGCCCTCTCCCCGAATCTCTCAACCACTGGGCCGCCTCCGCGAAGAGAAAATTACAGCACAAGACTTGCCTCCTCGAGGCTTCAAGACTATCTCTCTGACCCCTCTACCTCATGACTTCGTCTCGGATCCCTCGACCTCTCTACCTTGTCGACACACCTTTGTCACTCAGCAGAAATGTCATTTTTGAACTCTTTATATTTGCCATACTTGACATTGTTCTGTATTTTGCCTCCTCTTCACCATGTTGTAAAGCGCTCTGATACCCTCGGATCAGGCTAGCGCTATAGAAAACCTCTAAATAAATAAAATTAAAAAAAGAAAAAGAAACAATCGGATGCTACAGAGGCAAAGGGCAAGCCACCACAAGCACCCCCAAATGAAGACGAGGCTTTAACTTTTTCTAGGATGGAAATACCAGGTAGAGGGTATGTTCATGTACTGTAGAGGTGAGGTGATCTCGCAACATTTGCAAACAATTTCTCGAAGCTGAGAGAGAATCTCACTAAGTGGTATACACAAGCAGACACATTTGTGAAAATTTAGAAAGTTTTGTGGACTTCTTTGATATTGTGGTACAGAGTGGTCTGTGGGAGGAATGTAATATAGCAGTGCAATGACTATGTTCAGAGCCCTCAATAGATGCATGTAAGTATGAAGAGGTGATTACCTTTTTTGAAAGGAAAAGTTCCAGAAAGGGACATTGGCTGGTTAAAGGTCAACAGAACTACCCCAGAAGCAAAGAAATCAGTGCATGCTTACTATGAACGATTGTTGCAAGTTTTTAAACAGCATAGTGGATATGAAAATTCTGAAAAGGGGGATATAGGGAGTTTTGTGTCACAGTTTGGTCTTGGGCTGTGACCAGAGATCAGTATGCACATACAACAGAATGTGATTTGTTGGCAAACAAAACTATTAGATGAGACCCTGATGCATGCAAAATATTGCAGTGCTGAGCAGGAAATGAAGCACAAGCAACTTAAAGAAAAGTGTATGCTAGCGCAAACTAAGCTGGCTCAAAAGGGATTTCAGAATAAATTGCATGGAGGAAATGTTGATGGAATGCAAGGTGCTTGTTTTCAGGTTTGAGGTCAAACTGCGCTGTGTGGAGTTGGTGTTTCACAAGGTAGAGGTTGAGTTTTTTCGGTTGATCCAAATTCAGGAATAGATATTACAACTCCTTGTTACAATTGTAACAGGATCAGGGATTGGCAGAGGGAGTGTGGACAAAATCCAAATTGAGTAATCAAGGTAAGTGATGGGCAAATGCCAGGGCAAAATCAAATGCAAATGCAAAATGTTCCAGTTCAGGTTCAAATCTAATGACTGCAGATGCAAACTCCATCACAAGCTCCTATGATGAAGGTCCCACTAGCTCTGATGGCCCCACTGATTATGAATAATGGAGCTGAGGGGATGAAGATTGCATGCTTGTTGTGGTCATAGAGTTAGATCAAAGTGGGCCATTTGTAGAAGGATAGGTTAATGGCCACCAAGTGTAATTTCTTATTAGAACAGTGGAAGTCCCAGACTTACCTCTCTAGGAACAAAAATATCAAACTTGTAGGTGTCACAAATGAACAAATAACTAATCATGTTTCAAAGAAAGTGGTGTAAAAATAGGTTCATTTGAGAAAGACTATCAGTTTGTGGTATGCAATTCAAGTTCGGTAAATCCTAGGAAAGGTTCTTTTGTGCAAGTTAAATTGCACCATTTACTCCACACCAGATCGTGTTGAATTTCAAATGCATGATGAAGACATTGAATTTAAAATGGCCAGACCAGGAACAGGTGCAGGATTTTATCCTGTAAGAACGGTAGAGGATCCACTCCCAATTTACAACATACCATAAAATCAAAAGTATGGGATTTTTCAGGGAAAGACATCAAACTAATCAAATGTGTCGAATCAGTCAGAATCACAATAAAACCAAATGCAGGTTTTCCAAGAACACCATCTTATAATCCAACACTTTAGACAGTGGCTGCAATAACACCAGTGAATGAGAACATGTTAAAATAAGGGATTTTGAAAGAAATTGAGGGACGTGCTTGCAATTTGTCCATTATGGTGTTACAAAAGCCCAATGGCAAATATTGAATTGTACAGGATTTTTGAAAAATGAACAGCATTGCTGTTCCATGTTGTCCTGTGGTACTAAATCCAGCAACAATACTATTTCAAATTTCCTGCACTGCAGTATGGTTTACTGTTGTGGATCTCTGCAATGCTTTCTTCTCTACTCCATTGCATGAGGACAGTCAATGTCAATTCTCATGTGTTCTTAGAGGTATAGTTTTGGCACGGTGTTGAGTTTCACAGGGGTATACAGAAAGTACTTTGAATTTTTATCCTGAGACTATCCAGATTCATTGCAATTTAGGTCTTGTAGAGTGCATTGATAACCTGCCTGTGGCATCAGGTATGCAAAAGTTTGTAAGTAGGACACAATTGCTCTTTTAAATAATTTGGCTGGGAATGAACACAGGGAGTCCCCGAGCAAATTACAATACTGTCACAAATAAGGCCTATATTTAGGACATCTCATTGAGAGGGGAATAAGAAAGGTGTCACAGGACAGAATAGAGACAATTCTAAAGATAAGCCCACCCAGAACCCAGTGAGAAGTTAGTTTGCTCCTGGAATGGTTGCTACTGTAAGACAGTGGATACTAAACCTTTCCCTAGGGGCCAAGCCTTTAAAGAGGTAGCCTGACACACAAAAACCCCTATTGAGATCGGAATGGCTAAAGGGTAGGAGGCAATTGAAATCAAGTGTTTCTTTTGCACATATACCACAGACCAACATCGAAAAAACTGAATCAAGTGGTATAAGTAAAAACAAAGAAGATCAACAGATTCCAAGGAGCTCCAAGAAAGAGTGAGAGTACCTTGTCGTTGGTATTCTGCACCTAAATGGATTTATAATTCAGAGAATTTTCTAAATGCATCAGGTCAAATTACCAATGAATTGAAAGGTTTTGCACATTTGCACACATAGAAATCAACAAAGAATATTGAATCAGCCTGCTGCTATATTTTACTAAAGGTCTGACTGTAGGCAAATGCATGTCTTTATCGAAGCTAAGTGTAGAATAGTGATTATTGTCACACTAATAGTTGTAGTTTTAGCAATTATAATCCTTTTAGTTGGAATGAGTTTTATTCCAGGGATAGAAACACTTAGGTCTACACATGCACATACATCACTTACACAAACAATAGATGACACAAAATTAAAGGCTTCTTTTATAAATTTAAAAAAGAAGATTTTTGACTAATGTTTGTTCTAGATTAGTTCAAGAATACACTCAAGCTATAGATACTAAGGACTGCTATGTCTGTGCACATTTATCTTCTCCAGCTGCTAAAGAAGTGACACATCATCACATCTTACTTTCTATGGAATTACATGTAGAATTATACTTAGTTTATTTTATAGACAGGAACATTTTGAATGCTATTTTCTAACTATGATTTGACTCTCTCCAAAGTTCCTTTTCAGAAAAGAATTAATCCTCGTCCACAAGAAAAAGAAATGGAAATTGCATGGCTTTTCTTTAGTTCTTTCACAGTTATAGACACAGTTAAGGAATACAAGAAGAATCTAAACTTTTAAATGAGGCCATTAGAAAAGAAGTTCATTTTAACATTAGAGGAGAGAAGAGCTCACAATAATGCAAATAAAGGGTAAGATGTTTAAGAAACATTTGAAAAAAGAAGAAGATTAATACAAAGGAAAATGGTTTACCCAAAAGTAAAATTAAATAGACAACAACAAGGGAATTTGTGTGTTTACAAAAGGAAAGACCAGTTTAGAAAGAGACACATTGGGATAAGAATTTTGAACACATATTCAAAGTTTTGGTAAGACCTGTACACATTTTAGCAGGGGGAGAAGCAGTTATGCCAGGAGTTTATTTTGTGGGTAGGCAGGATGCCTATTTACAGTTATCTGCTAATTGGGAGGATGTTTGCTATTTAGCTTTAGAGTTTCCTAAATTGTACCATACAAATGCATAGATGCTTTTACAATGACACCCCAGCATAGACATGCATGCAGTACTAATGATGGGACACAATCAATGAGAGACATCTTTGGAGCAATCATACTACCATTAGGAGTAGTTTTAAAAAATGAGAACATTAGACAGCTGTCAACAGCAATAGGTAACCTGACTCTTAGCACATTTGGTGCCTTGGTGGCAGTTAACAAAGAATAAGTGGCTATCAGATCAATCGTTTGCAAGATTGAATAGCATTAGGCAGGTTATTATGCAAGAAAGGCGGAGTCTGCAAAATATTGAAAGCTCAACATTGCTGTTTATACATTCCTGACGAGAGTAGAAAGATGGAAGAATCTGTAAAGAGTATTTCTTACCGGAAAGCTGAATTAGAAACTTTCAAAAACAGTAGTGTATGCGTTTAAGGGTTTAGGGAAGGATATTCAGTCATTGGTAACCGGTGTGCTACAGTGGGTGTAGGGCTTTTTAAAGCCATATTGAAATCTATGCTAATTATTGTTATTTCCTTAATATGCTTATACATTTTATATAACAGAATTCGATGCTATTTATCCGAGAATAAGAATGATGATAGATAAAGACAAATCAGAGAAGAAATGCAATTACAAAAAAGAAAGAATAAAGAAGAAGTTGGGAATGAGAGTGCACTCTAACTATTCATTTGTGAAGATAAAATTGTGATGGTTTTAAAAAAAATCGGATAGGAAAACCGTTGGAGCGAATTTCAATTGCTAACAAACTGGTTACATTTATAACACGAAAAGGTTATGTTTAAGTAACACATATTCTAAATTCTAAAACTGTAGTAGGTAATCATACTAAAATATTATAGGCCTGCAAATAAAGAAAAGTGCTGATTTGAGTTAACCTAACTGTCGATACCATGATAACTGAAAAATAATGTGTTAACACTAAAAGGCCTGTTTTCCACATTAAACAGTTGTTTGCGCACAATGTTTTTCTCTTTATTACATATGTTGTATTTTTACACAAGCCTTCTGTTAGTGAATAGACACTTTTTTGTATTAGACAACTGATAGTTAATTCTCACATTGAGGAGAGGAGGCGACTGGAAGAATGATTTCTGAGATTAACTTTATGTATCACAAAATATCAACAATGTAACCTTTCAAGGTCTAATGTCTGAAGGTCTATTGAACCTGCATGGGGAAATGAGGAGTTTGCCTACTCCCAGGTGGTTGCTGAATTCTATTGCAGGAATCAGATGAGGAATAAAATAGTGTTGCTACTTAAAAAATTGTGTGTTTATATTAGTGAGTGTACATTGAGTAGCGGACTAGATTCTTGAATTTCCTTCCCTGACTCTTTTACTCAAGACTGGCTTTTGCGTTTGGATGCCTGTCTGCATGAAACGTTGCCTTTCTTAAATTTTGCGGATTTGTCTGCTGATAAATTGAGCTGAGAATACTTTCCTGATTATTATGCAAAGGCTTTTTGCTTGTGCATTGATTCTCTCATCAGAGCTCTTTATGGGTATCTGTACTGACACCTTCTTTGTATCTATTTATTCCAATTTAATTAGAATTGGGAATTTTCCTTTATGGATCATGCTTGCTGTATCATTACAATATTAACTGTGATGCTAACAAACATATTATTCTATTGTATGATCGAATATTGATTGATTGATTGATTGCATTAACTTTTAAAGCTGAAATATAAAGATTAATACCCAATGAATAAAAAGGTGGAAAGCTAAAAGAATTGAAAATAAAACTCTGTAACTCAGACTAATTATCTTTATTCACTGTACCAATAGTCTTTAATAATTTATTGATTTGTAGATGGTTGCTCCTTATTCCTACTTGTCAGCGATCAAAGGTCCATACAACCAGTGGTGGGGGTTATTTGATGATTAAACTCGAAAATGGAGATATAGAAAATCCTGCTCTCTCTCTATATATGTTGTGCGTGCATATTAGGAAAAGTGTGGACACTACCCTCTTTAACTATAGGCCCGTTCTGAAAAAAATACTCAAGGGGACACTATTTATACCTCTTTGTAGCCAAATATAGGTAGACGCGTACATCTCAATGAACAGAAAATCATAAGTGAATTATGCATATGAGCTGCTCATTTCCAATCAGTGGATTCAAGCTACAACCCTCCCTCAGCAACATATAAAATAAATAAGAAGTTGAGCATACAATAGCAGACTCAAACACCACATGATTTTGATGCTGGAGCTTCGCACAGGTAGATGGAAGCAGACTGTACGGTTTCTGTCGGTAAAAAGTGAAGGCCTTGCATTGTTGGTCATCGTGGATTGTCACTGTCCATGTGAAGAGCAGGTCACGCTGGAGCTTTGCAGTGGCAGTCGTCCCAGGCGGTCAATTCTCGGTGCGAAGAGGTCACTTCACTGGCGTGAGACCAAAACATCTGGATTTTCACTTTTTTTTTAGAGTACTCACAGTGCCAGTCAAGGGTCCAGAGCTTAGGGGAACCTTTTGAGGATCAGGAAATTCTCCAGAAGAGGCCATCAGCAGTGCTCAGGCAGGTCCAGTTGGTGCTGGTCACCTGAGCAGTTGTAGGTAGGCCTCTGGAAGGTTTTTGAGTCCCTGTAGTTCACACAGGAGATCAGCCAACAGCCACTTGGAGTCATTCTGAAAAGCCTGGGATCAAGGCAAGCAGATACAATATTCATACTTCAGACAGTAGGGCAGTCCTTCCAGCAGCAGGTCAGTCCTTTGAGCATCAGGACAGTCCTTCTTCCAAATCTTTCACATGTCCAGGTGAGCGGTTTTAGGGGCCCCTATTTTTATACCTTTGGCAAACCTTTGTGTAGGGGAGTTCCATGACATACCCCAAAACTGTTCCTAATTCATCATCCCTGTGTTGTGCTCCAAGGTGTCTATAGTGACAAACGACAGGGCAAAATAGGTGTCAGTTCCTTTGTGGCTGCTGTAGTAAGAGCCCTTTGAAGTGCAATCAGGGCAGGGGACAGCCCCTTCTTTGCCGTCCTATCACGAAGACCCACTTCCCTCACACCTAGGCCTTCTTTATCATCTTGTCTAGAAGCAATACACAATCACCAACAACAGAGCCATTTACAGTCATGTCACCCGGGACACTGGCAGAAAGAGACAGTTGGTGGTGGGAAAAAAAATTCACCGTCATAAACGTCACATTTTCAAAATTGTAACCTAAAATCCGACTTCACCATTAAAGAGGATTTTAAATTCGAATCCATTTGAGTGTAAACAACATATCTCTATCTGATCCGAATCTGCACTTAACACCTATTAAATGCAATAAGGTAACCACCTCAGTGTTACTCTGTGAGAGATATAGGCCTTACAATTGTGAAAAATGACTTCAGGAGTTTCTCACTGCCAGGACTGATAATTAATAGACACACATATCATACTTTTTAAATACCATGCATCCTGCCCCAGGAGTCTTTAGGGCTTACCTTTGGGATCATTTATATTTATAAAAAAGGAAGGTTTAAGCCTGGTAAAATGTATATTTTACCAGGTCAAAATAGCTGTTTAAACTGCACTACAGGCTGCAGTGGCAGGCATTGGACATGTTGTATAGTGCTACTTGAGTTGGTGGCACAATGATTGCTACTGACCACTAGTAGCATTTAATTAGCAGTCCTTGGCTACATGTAGTACCATTTACTAGGCTCTTACAAGTAAATTAAATGTTTCAATATTGCATAGGCACGTTACCATGTTTTAAGGAGAGAGCACACGCACATTAGCTCTGGTTAGCACAGCGCCCTAATGCCAACAAAAATGAGTTCAGCAAAGTAAGGAGGTGAAGACAAACGGTTTAACGGAATACCATTCCAGGAATATCAGGTGTAACATGAAACATGCTTGTTCTGGAACACAATGGTATAGCTCTAAAGAAGTGTCTACCTTACTGACTCTACTGACCTGGTCATATTTAAGACCTCGGATCTTAGTTTAGCAAATGGCCTAGTGCCTATTTGCAACATTTTATTGAGTACAGTAGTTCCAGAACTGACATCAGAAAGTAAATGTACAAAAGGTAAATCTTTAAATACTGTTGATCACACACTTACAAGTATATAAAATATGACTGCTCACGCTGGATGAAGACAGATTTAAAAAACATTGATATTAATAATGCAATCTGAAAATGCCAAAGAAATTGTTTACAAAACAGAAATATGATATGCACAAAAACAACTTCAGTAGATGGGGACTCAGCACAGCACATCCTGTTCTCTTCTAAAACAGCTATCTGGCATTCAGTGTAGACCTGACACATTCCAAAACTGGGAAAAATATGTTCTGCTATTATTGCTCCCTGACTTAGCAGGTAATTTTCAGAAACAAATCCATACAAAATCTAACGTCGATGTGGAAAAGTAGGAGATTCTTTTTATATTTAGACTTGGAAACACAGGGGCATATTAGCAAGAACCTCATTAAAAATATTGTCGTTTTAACGACAGGAAACTGCCGCTAAAACAGAGATAATGGTCTTGCTAATATGCCCTCTAGAATTCCAATAGAAGCCCAGGTTAGATGTGCAGGACATCTAACCTGTACAAAAATCACTGGGGATAGATTCTGTTGAGGTGATCAGAGGCAGGAATCTAGGTCAATATTATTAAATGTACAAAGCCTCTGACACCATAGATTACACAAGGTATTTTTGTTCAAGTCCTGTTTATTGACTGTGAACGCTATTTATCTTAGCACATTATTTTAGAGTTCAAAACAGGTACACATGGGGTGTGAACAACTCAGCTTGAAATATCTCCTTATGGCATAAAGTGCATTCATTATTTACAAGAACATGAAAAAGACAATTGCAAAATTACAGTGAAAGAATAAATTCAACAATTGACAAAAAAACAAATTACGTTAATGTGACAGCAAAATCCTATTTACAAGTGGAGTTTCAAGGTCCTACCATAAATCTAAGGGAAATTGTGTTGGTGTCCCAGGGGAATATTATCAATTTATCCCTCAAGGGGGAACGTTAGTTATCCTGTATCGTGCCAGGGGCAATCATATCTTCAAAAATTATTAAATGCCTGGTTGTGAGATGCGTCTCTCACTGTATGTCCCAAGTGTCTGATTGGATCATATGGCTAATATTTCTCCTGGCAATCAAATTGAGCCTACGCGTTTCGACCTGGATGGGAATCTTGACAGGATATGAATTTTAAGGCAGGTCTTCATCAGGGCTCACCGAAGGTGTAGGGGATCGTCGTGTCACACCTAGGGTAGATTTATGAGGGGCATGTTTTAGTGGTTGAATATAGTACATAGGACCGATTCAATAGTTAAAGGGTGATATTTACAAAACAGTGTGAGTGTTGGTTCTTAGGAATCACGTACCCGGGTGTGGAAAAATCGGTTCAGCATACTCCGCTAGTTAGACCGGCAACAAGCCACACAGAGCGCATGTACCACGCAATAGGCTACAAATGCAGACAAGCCTACAGACAAGCCTACAGGACTTCATTGATTCACAAGAAGTTTCAAACTCATCCTCCCATTTCCCTCCACAGTAACTAAAGACTGCGGACACCTAGCCACTCCGGCTAGAGAGAAACCCTGCCTCCTGATACCCACCAGCACTCAAAGTATGCTGAACCGATTTTTCCACAC
Source organism: Lissotriton vulgaris (assembly GCF_964263255.1). Taxonomy (NCBI): domain Eukaryota; kingdom Metazoa; phylum Chordata; class Amphibia; order Caudata; family Salamandridae; genus Lissotriton; species Lissotriton vulgaris. Next base: position 1,718,428,077 of record NC_141689.1, on the reverse strand, counting down.
CCGGGTACGTGATTCCTAAGAACCAACACTCACACTGTTTTGTAAATATCACCCTTTAACTATTGAATCGGTCCTATGTACTATATTCAACCACTAAAACATGCCCCTCATAAATCTACCCTAGGTGTGACACGACGATCCCCTACACCTTCGGTGAGCCCTGATGAAGACCTGCCTTAAAATTCATATCCTGTCAAGATTCCCATCCAGGTCGAAACGCGTAGGCTCAATTTGATTGCCAGGAGAAATATTAGCCATATGATCCAATCAGACACTTGGGACATACAGTGAGAGACGCATCTCACAACCAGGCATTTAATAATTTTTGAAGATATGATTGCCCCTGGCACGATACAGGATAACTAACGTTCCCCCTTGAGGGATAAATTGATAATATTCCCCTGGGACACCAACACAATTTCCCTTAGATTTATGATAGGACCTTGAAACTCCACTTGTAAATAGGATTTTGCTGTCACATTAACGTAATTTGTTTTTTTGTCAATTGTTGAATGTATTCTTTCACTGTAATTTTGCAATTGTCTTTTTCATGTTCTTGTAAATAATGAATGCACTTTATGCCATAAGGAGATATTTCAAGCTGAGTTGTTCACACCCCATGTGTACCTGTTTTGAACTCTAAAATAATGTGCTAAGATAAATAGCGTTCACAGTCAATAAACAGGACTTGAACAAAAATACCTTGTGTAATCTATGGTGTCAGAGGCTTTGTACATTTAATAATATTGACCTAGATTCCTGCCTCTGATCACCTCAACAGAATCTATCCCCAGTGATTTTTGTAAAATTTAGTGTAGACACCAAGTCTACGAGGGATTACCCGAAAATCCAATTTTCCCCCTTGGGGACAAAAGCCCCATCCAGCAGAACGACAAGCCCATCTTCTGCTCAAATTCACTAACGGCACACTAGTGTGACACTCAACCAAACACTACACCTATCCCTCACAAACAGTGTTATTCAGGTACTTCACGTACCCTAGCACTTGCATTACAACCTTACTCTGACGACATCTAAATGTCAGAACCGAAGACTCTGAGCATCAGAGAAGAAGACATTGAAACTCTGTTGAAGAGACCATCAACACTGAACCCTGGGAATACCGTACTACAAGCTGGCCAATCCGCTGAATTGGAAAAAATTGCCCGCCTGAAGAAAAAGCAAATAAGAACATCCCTTCACGGCGAAGTACTATTAGAACACCTACGAGCGGGAACCACTCCAGTTGGTTTACAAGTAAAAAATGTGCCCGTGATTTTTACTGACGACCCCGAATATCTGGAAGGATTCAGCCATATTGGCACTAAATGTTCAAGAGATTGGATGTTCCATTCAATCAAAACCGCTGAACGTCTAGGATTAAAAGAACAGGAGTTAATCAAAGAATTGGAAGAAGCCTTCAAGAACAACACAGCAATTGAAAACGCCCAGGCACTTTTAAGCAAATTAGAAAAAGAAAACCAAATCTTTCAGAAAACAACCGAAGACTTCAAAAAGCAGAAACTACTGAAAGATATCACAAACTATTCTGAGAAAAAAACTTACCCGTATCTGGATAAGGACTACTACAAACAACAACAGAACACCAGTGCCTTAAGCACATACAGAGGCAGAAGTAGAAGACAATTCATAACATTCTCAGAAGATTCCTCTGCATCAACCAACTCAAGTGACGCCGACGCCTCCACCAGCAACAGAGACGACCAAGCCCGCCAATTTTATCAACAGGCACCTTTTTCCGACAGAGGCAGAGGCAGATCCCGTGGTCGACCGAGAGGCAACAGGTGGTTCAACCGCCCCAACAACCAATACCAAGGGGAGATCACAACGAGGAGACGAGTGTACCGTTGGTAGAACCATACCCAAACGCAGTCTTCAACCTGTCTAACCACACCTTGACAGATAACGAAAGAAGTCTGTTACAGAAAGGCCTCACATTCATTCCAACCGTCCGTCCAGATATCTGTCAAACAAAATTGGAACTCACACAACTCTTTCGAAAAATGAGGCTCAAGGTATTCTTTGAAAATCAACCAGACCTAATGACCAGAAACTACTCCGGACTGAAAAATCCTTCAACCTTCTTTCCCAATTCCAGCCAGATGCCTGTAGAACTACTAACGTTCGAAAAGAACGTGTTACGTGACCTAGACACGTTAGACAAAAGAATGAGCAGAAAATATATAAAATGGAATCTAACACTGGATGAAAAAATCGCCCTACAGGGACTTCAAGACAATAAAAGTCTCATCATTAAGCCGGTGGATAAAGGTGGGGGGATTGTTATCCTCCCACGAGAAATGTACGAAGCAGAAGTGCTGCGACAACTCACTGATGAAAAATATTACAAAAAAACAAATGACAATTGGAACGATAAACTGAAAAATCGCCTAGAAATGCTGGTCGATCAAGGTAAAAAAGAAGGATGGCTATCCAAAAAAGAGGGAGAATATTTAATCAACAAGAATCCACGCACGCCCTTGATGTATATTCTACCCAAAGTTCATAAGGATCCTATGAACCCCCCTGGCCGCCCGATCATATCGGGGGTGAACTCCATTCTTGAAAGACCGGCCAAATACGTCGACACATTTTTAAAACCCCTAGTGGGCCAGACTGCAAGCTACATTAAGGACACGATGGAAGCGATAAACTTTCTAGATGGTCAACCCTTTGATGAACCAATGGAATTTCTAGTCACCATGGACATCGTGAGCCTATATTCGAACATTCCGCAAGAAGACGGCTTAGAAGCACTTGAATTTTTTCTGGAAAAGAGAGAAAGGCCACATAATGTCCCCACAGACTTCCTAATCAAACTAGCGGAAATGTGCCTGAAATTCAATTTCTTTAAATTCAACAACGTACAATATCTCCAAACGATGGGGACGGCCATGGGATGTCCCTTCGCGCCGGAAATGGCTATAATGTACATGGCCTTATATGAAGACACCTGGATTTATAATAACAATCCATATGAAGGACATATAAAAGTTTGGCGACGTTATATAGACGACGTTTTCATGCTGTGGCGAGGTGACGAAACATCATTGAAGGACTTTGCAGTCTGGCTCAACGACCGTAACCCCAACATCCAGTTCACTTTGACATTTAACAAATCACAAATAAATTTCTTGGATTTAATGGTCAAACATGAGGAGGGCAACATGTATACCACTCTATATACCAAAGAGACGGACCGCAACACTTTTTTACATTTCTCAAGTTTTCACCAACGCAACCTCCGTGAAAACCTACCATTCAGCCAATTCATGAGACTGCGCAGAAATTGCACAAAGAAAAATGACTACTTCCACCACGCCCAAGAGTTGATATGTAAACTGATCGAGAGAGGATATCCCAGGAAACTACTAAAGAGAAGTATGAAGAGAGCCTGGTACATCCCGAGAGATACCCTCTTGACTCCCAAAGTCAAAAATAAGGAAGAAACACCAATGGTTTGTGTGACAACCTTCTCAGGAGCAACTGCAGAAATAAAGAAAATAGTCACAAGAAATTGGAACACAGTCCGAAGCCTAAAACCATTTGAAGGCCCACCCATTTTCGCACTCAAAAAAAACGAGAGTGTAAGAAACAAACTGGTTAGAGCTGACACCACACTACCAAGGCAAGAAAGTTCAATTCAGTCACTCTTGCACCTTCCGCCAGTCAAAGGACACCATAAATGCGGTCATTGCATTTCCTGTAGTAGCACTATAGAAGGAACAGTCTTTTCCTATGGCCTGAAACAAATCAAACACGAGGTATTCACAAATTGTAATACCTGCAACGTAATCTACTGCGCCATATGCCCGTGCGGGCTTGCGTACGTTGGAAAAACCAGCCAGCCCGTAAAAACGAGAATATCTCAACATCGGTCCAGAATCCGATGCAAAAAGGAAAATGCACCAATGGTCACACACTGCATTGAAAAACAGCATGGACCAGACGACCTGAAATGGACTGTGGTAAAACAAGTGAAAGGGAAAAATGTGGCTGATAACTTGTCCAAGCAAGAAGCAAAGACAATCATGTATTTAGACACAGTCAACCACGGACTTAATGAATTATCAGAAATATCCAACTTTATGTGAATCACAATATTAAACCCAGTACGTTGCCAGCAGCTTTCGGCGAAGTAACAAGCGTCACGATCGCCTAGCAACAAGCGCAAGTGCCCATGACGGGAGACTCCGTCCAATCAGCAGCGCCCTAACACCAAAATCAGTGCACCAGCCAATGAGAGCTCCGCTCTCACCTGCAAAGAACACGTAAGACTTTCAGCCTACGGAATGCCGTGTAAACACTTCACAGAGGTGGCGTAGAGAGAAGCAACACGCCAACGAGGAGACGCCGGGAATTGAATGACCCCTTGCCCCTCCACTGCGCATAGAACCCGTCCCGCGACGGCAACGCTGAGGCGGACTAAGAGATTCTTTCATATTTCGACAGGTACGAGACACATCGGCCACCCAAAACAAATTCAGCGCATCACTTTGTCAGACCGGCAACAAGCCACACAGAGGCAATGTACCACGTCCCGCGACGGCAATGCTTAGGCGCACTAAGAGATTCTTTCGCATTTCCTAGGCACGAGACACACCGGTCACCTAAAGCATAAAAGCGTTAATCCAGCGCACCACTTTGTTAGACCGGCAACAAGCCACACAGAGCGCATGTACCACGCAATAGGCTACAAATGCAGACAAGCCTACAGGACTTCATTGATTCACAAGAAGTTTCAAACTCATCCTCCCATTTCCCTCCACAGTAACTAAAGACTGCGGACACCTAGCCACTCCGGCTAGAGAGAAACCCTGCCTCCTGATACCCACCAGCACTCAAAGTATGCTGAACCGATTTTTCCACACCCGGGTACGTGATTCCTAAGAACCAACACTCACACTGTTTTGTAAATATCACCCTTTAACTATTGAATCGGTCCTATGTACTATATTCAACCACTAAAACATGCCCCTCATAAATCTACCCTAGGTGTGACACGACGATCCCCTACACCTTCGGTGAGCCCTGATGAAGACCTGCCTTAAAATTCATATCCTGTCAAGATTCCCATCCAGGTCGAAACGCGTAGGCTCAATTTGATTGCCAGGAGAAATATTAGCCATATGATCCAATCAGACACTTGGGACATACAGTGAGAGACGCATCTCACAACCAGGCATTTAATAATTTTTGAAGATATGATTGCCCCTGGCACGATACAGGATAACTAACGTTCCCCCTTGAGGGATAAATTGATAATATTCCCCTGGGACACCAACACAATTTCCCTTAGATTTATGGTAGGACCTTGAAACTCCACTTGTAAATAGGATTTTGCTGTCACATTAACGTAATTTGTTTTTTTGTCAATTGTTGAATTTATTCTTTCACTGTAATTTTGCAATTGTCTTTTTCATGTTCTTGTAAATAATGAATGCACTTTATGCCATAAGGAGATATTTCAAGCTGAGTTGTTCACACCCCATGTGTACCTGTTTTGAACTCTAAAATAATGTGCTAAGATAAATAGCGTTCACAGTCAATAAACAGGACTTGAACAAAAATACCTTGTGTAATCTATGGTGTCAGAGGCTTTGTACATTTAATAATATGGACATCTAACCTGGGCTTCTATTAGAATTCTATAATGCATATTAGCAAGCCCGTTATCGTCGTTTTAAACAGAGATAATTTTAAAGAGGCTCTTGCTTATATGCCCCACGGATCTTAGCTGCTGCTTTACCGCACATGTTGCAGACCCTATTAGGTCATGAGCACACCCAGACTAGTTGTGTCATGTGCAAACGGGACTGCATACTTAATGAACAGAAAATGTGCAGAGGATTCTGTGTATGCTCTATCAATGTTAGGGAAGAGGAATCCACAGGAAAAATACATGGACCAACTCTTGAACTCTGTCCTTTAAAGGAGTTTTACTTGCCACTACTACTGAACCTTCACATAAAACACTGCCTCCTTAACACTCAATCAGCCTAAAGGAATACGCTGGACATCTACAACCCCCACCTGAGTCAAACTGTCACGTACTTGACCTTACTGAGAGTCGGTTTAGAGATAACGCCAACTGCACACTAATCCCAGATGTATCTTATTAAACACACAGCTTACTGCAGTTGCATTATTCCCAGTAATTCATTCATTGCAGCCAATACACAACCAAACCTTTCTGGAGGAATTCCTCACAATGGTATTACATCTATACACAGCGTACAAAAAAATTCCGAATCTTGGAATATTACAGTTTGTGGGCTGTCATGATGGACTCAAAACTCAAAACCTGCAAGCAACTTCATCAATTGCATATTTTTATTGGCTTCCATGAGGAGCGAAGCAGCCAAAAACATCTAGTTGGACATACGTTGGACTATATATTCACACACAACTGCGTAATCCACAAACATAGTGGTTCTACAGCAGATATGAACACACCACTCTTTTTTTCTCAATCTTGTAAACTTTACATACAAATCCGTCCTCAGCAACAGCAAAACACACCTGCTATCCGTTTCAGACTCTTCTGAAGTATAATTTCAGTAAAATTTGAGTCAATTAACAGTTTATTCTAAAAGAATGAACCTGACGCAACAGTTTGTAAAAATAGCAGTATGAAGCTTGCAGTCGCCGGTGCAAATCAATGTCGCTGGACTGTGTTTGCCATCAGGAAAGGAAATGGCACACGTCACTGACCAAAGAAAACAAAAACAATTGTTTGAAATAGAGTAGAGGACAACATGAATCCAACAGAAGAGCCAAACAAGCCTGCTTGCCCACCTGATCAAGGCAATAATATTGTCAATAAACAACCCAGGTGGCCTGACAAGTAACCTATACACACCTCCAAAACACTGTAGAAACATCCTTATGTTCTTCAGATCCCTAATAGCCAAACTCCATAAATCCATCATCAAAGCTGCCGAGCTCTTCTCTCTACTCTCTGATTTTTACCCAACAAATCCATTATATTTTCACCTTATAAAATCCTTTGAGACCACAAGCTACTTAGATCTGCCAACCAGATAGAAGCTTCCAACTCATCTATGCACCCTGTACAACTCCTCCACTCCATTTTGATGGATACAATGAACAAAATAAATAGGTCCCTCCATTCTAGCACCATTCCTGGTCCTTTGAAAATTGCCACTTTCACTCCACTTGTAAAAAAATCTTCCACATGTACAAAGAATCTGGAGATTTACAGCCCCATCACTAGCCTTACCTTCACTAGAACGATTTTGGATAGTGAGCTGCCAAGACAAATCCAAGAAACTCAGAACTTACCAAACTTCTTCATGACCATCAGTCAGGCCTTAGAGTTGTGAGTGGCAGCTTTAGCAAATATCAGAAAAGAACTGCTTATCTCCATTCTATTGACATTATAATACTACTGGCAAGGCTAGAATAATAGACATGGATATCTGGACTAGCTCTCCATAGATCAGATTGCTTCATAGCAACAATACTCATAAAATTAGGACTGGGTAGGGTAAATGATCCATATGACACGTGACTTGCAGAATTCTCCAGAGAGCTTCCCTCTCATGAATATATAGTCTCCAGAGATCTTCTCTCTCATGTCTACTATTCAATATTTGCGTAGGTTGTTTGCCATAGCTACACTACTACAAACATTTCCAAATATATGCTGATGACACACAGATCCATTGCCACATGGGAACATAGGGCAATATGTATCAAAAATTCAATTCACGATTCTCAAATAGCGATTTTTTGCGAATCGCTATTTGAGAATCGCAAAATGCTATGTATGTAGGATTTGCAATGCATTTTGTGAACCCTACATATTCCTTAATTGCGAATCTCAAATAGCGATTCGCAATTAAGGACTACCTCCCCATTCATTCCTATGTGCCTAGAGGCCCATAGGAATGAATGGGAAGACATTCTCAATTTGCGATTAGCAATTAGCGAATCACAAATTGAGAATGCAATTTCAAGGGTGCAAGGGTGTCCAAAGGACACCCTGTTGCACCCCTGAATTAAGCATGGGTGCACATGTGGCACACATACATTCCCTAAGGGCATGTATGTCACATGGCACTTTGAAAAATGCAAAAAAGTGAATTTTTTAAAGAAATCGCAAATTACCACCAACTTGAAGTTGGTGGTAATTTGTGATTCCTTAAGGCGAAATTGCACTTTTTGTGTTTCTTACATTGCTTTTAAGGGATGGCAACATTTGCGATTCCTTAAATGCAATCTCTGCGATTCCTTATTTTGCCTTAATGCATACCATTTGGCACAATTGCATTCGCAAACGCCGAAATTCTTCGAATTTTGGCGTTTGCGAATGCAATTTTGCTTGATACATATGGCCCATAATTTATAATCTACCCACATTACATTGTTCTTGAACCATGTTTTCTTCTGTATCAAACTGAGCTTCTTTTGCAAGAACAGAGCCAAAACCAAGACCCAGTTATGAAAGCCAATGAGCCCATCGCTATACCCTTTATGTGGCTCTAAGGATCCTGAACACCTTCACCTCACAAAAAGTAGGAAACCTGGAGATAAAACTGCTTGACACTATACTTTCTTTTAACCCCAAGTCATCGCAGTGGTTAAGGGTGTTGTTCTCCAGCTCAAATCACTCTAAACAATGATGCCTCTACGCAAAATTAAACATGGAGCTGAGTTGACTAGAGTCTTGTCAGTGTATGATTAGAATACTGCAACATCATTTACATGAGTCCTCCCTAAGAAACTCATTGCAAAACTACAAAGCTTACACAGTCAAGTGACTAGAATTTTGCTTGCGACTAGAATTTTGCTTGCCCAAACCTCTGCAAGCATGACCATTTTAAACCCCACTCTTTGCAAGCCAATAGCTCTGAGTTGATGCTAAGACCATATTTAAGGGTTGTTGCACCATTGATAGCGCCTCTTTGTGACAAATGACCTAACTACGTGCAGAGAATGGCACCAGACTATGTACCTACTAGAAATCTCCAGTAAGCATTGTCCCACCTGATCAACAAACAATTCTTCAACAGATAAAACACAGAGGAAATTTGTTGGAGCTCAAAGCCTTAAAATGTGTAATATCTCATTCCTATTCTAGAATCTGAAGCTAACCACAAGTGGATAAGAAAACATAAAGGCTGAACTAATTTAACTCACCTTCAACTAATCCTTACACAGATCAGAGGCCTGGGCGTAGTTACAATAAAACTCTACAAAGTTCCGCGAGTGGCAGAGTGCAGTGCAAATTGCAGTTTGTGCTGGTATTCCTGCTGCTCGGCAGAAATTCTACCCGAGCGGCAGCTTGCACTCGCAAACTTACCATTTGCGATTGCGTACTAACCGTTTGCAATCGGCAGCAGGGAAATAACTCCACTGCACATCGCGAAGCGGAGATTTCTGACCCTCCCTGAGCTCTGTAGACGGAGGAGTGCAGAAAACTCTGCAAACTCCGTGAACGGAGCGAAGTTTACCACCCAGGACTAGGAGCAGTGATTAAAAAGAATCAGGTGTGGTTATCCATCTATCCAATCAGAATATAACCATTCCTTCCACTTGCTTGACTGTAGGTCTTGTCATTGTTGCAGCTTTCAGAAATAGCCAGAAGCTATGTGCAGTGCTTTGTAAATCCTCTATTTAGACAAATACAGTAAAAACAGAAATGTTTGTATGTGGCATTCGTATGGCATTAACCAAGCTAAATGACAGTGGATCTATATACAGTGTCAAAGGCAAAGAGAGAGTCAACATATGTTTGTAGAGGTATCAGGGTTCCGGAAGCACACAGTTTACTACTTCTGGGTCATGCCGTAATGTTCTTTAAAGAGGTGTGACTTCAGCGGTGCCCTAAATTAGATCAGTGGTCCTAATCGATACATGGATTCTTTTCAGATCTGGTTGCATTGATATAGAAGGCCTGATGTCTTATTTTTTCTATTTCCATGCTTTTATCTCCAGTCTGAAGGAGTCCCCACTGAGAGAGTGACAAGATCATAATGAGACAGAGCACTTTTCAGCCAGACAGGTGGTGTTGCGGGTATGATGGCATTGTAAATGATGCAGAATGAACTTACTACTTTTGGCATTCACAGAATGCACTTACTACTTTTGGTATTCACAGAATGAACTTACTCATTTCGGTATTCACAGAAGTTAGGACTACTAACTTTAGGACTCCTAAATGCCTTCTGTGAATACCGAAAGTCTTAAAATTAGGATTTTTCTCTATTTAGTAGTAGTAAAGTTAGTAGAGAAAAATCCAAATTTTAAGATTTTCGGTATTCACAGAAGGCATTTAGGCATCCTAAAGTTAGGAGTCCTAACTTTACTACTACTAAATTGAGAAAAATCCTAATTTTAAGACTTTCGGTATTCACAGAAGGCATTTAGGCATCCTAAAGTTAGTAGTCCTAACTTTACTACTACTAAATAGAGAAAAATCCTAATTTTAAGACTTTCGGTATTCACAGAAGGCATTTAGGCATCCTAAAGTTAGGAGTCCTAACTTTACTACTACTAAATTGAGAAAAATCCTAATTTTAAGACTTTCGGTATTCACAGAAGGCATTTAGAAGTCCTAAAGTTAGTAGTCCTAACTTCTGTGAATACCGAAATGAGTAAGTTCATTCTGTGAATACCAAAAGTAGTAAGTGCATTCTGTGAATGCCAAAAGTAGTAAGTTCATTCTGTGAATCGGGCCCAGTATACTGCAGTACACTTTTTTGGGAGATTTTTTAAACTTGCTCCACCGTTACACCTGCCTCAAGGAGAAGTACATTTGTGGTGCAAATATGTGTCCACAAATGTTAGAAGATAAGGACTACTGTCAAAACCCATAGGTGGTTGAATAGGAACAGCTGTGTACCACCAATGGAACACCCCCTTGACTCTAAGTAGCACAAAGTAGCGCACAGCGCCACTTTGCATTCCTTTGGGTACCCCTTCCAATGTAAGTAATGAGATTTGCAGTGGAAAGCGAATTCCCACAAAACACTTTGACCCGAGGTTTGTGTCACTTTTAGTTTATAAAATTTACTCCTCGGTGTATTGGTACCGGAACACATTTTTTGTAGCGATTTAATGAATTTATATTTGTTTAGCAAGTGAGCGGATGTTGATTTCAGAGCAAATAAAATCATGAAATGGGTCTATGTCAAGTAGTTCTTTTCTGATAATGGCTAAAGCTTCCATTTACAAGTCTAAATCCTGACTGATTGTCATGGAGAAGAATGTTAAGTTCTGAGTACCTTTGATTTGTCTTAGCATTTCCCTTTCCTTAATCTTACTGGTGAAGGTAAGGCTAGAAGTGGGATGGTAATTCTCCAGGTTCTTTGTACTTGTCGAAGGTATTTCCACAAGTGGAGAGACAAAAGTCATGTTTCAAAGGACCTGGGATGAACCTCGAATGGAGGGATTACATTATTTTGTTTATTGACTTACCTTTCGCCACATGCCCAAGCCATACAAATCTGCATGTTATCTTTGTAAACATTAGTTTATTAGTTTATGTACTGCTGCCATTGTAGCCAACCACAACGCATGCTTCAGTGTTTGTGTCAGAAGTGCACATATAAACTGAACTCTGACTCTACACAATCAGAATTATTGTTAATATTTTGCTTTAGAAAAGGAACAACCTGTCATGAGTGAGATCTTGTGTTGTTGTCACCCTGCAATTGATCGTTTCGCCAGTGTACCATGGTGCAGGCACCTGTGACATGTGAAGCCAACCAGGACATCCAGCCAGACTGTTTTCAGTAACTTTACAACCTGGAAGAGAATTAATTAGATTACCCAAGTCAGTTTTGAGAGGGTCCTAAATGATCAGCTCTCACTGTGTTGCAGCGTAAAGCATCAGTAAAATACGTATTCATACGCTTACTCTCATTTACTCCTCTAACCGTACTGGGGCTTTTACAATCAGACAAACTGAAGCAATTTTATTTACCACAGAGACAATGATCGTAGTATTCTGTATTATGTTTAGCTTACTGTGTTTTGTAGTTTACTTATGTAATTTACTTATGTAATTTGCTAATTTTCTTAGAATGCTGTGTCTCTGCATAGTTACAGTAGAATGTGTATGAGATTCATTCTTGAGTTGGGTACAGTTGGGACTGGCTGCTGTAGTGGCTAGCTCATTTCCATGTAACCAATAAATTATCTACTCAAGACATCAACATCATTTCCAGTAAGTTATATCTCTCTGATTAATCATTCTCCGCCATTAGGAAGGGTGGAAACTAGGGTGACCAAACTCCATGTTAGCTGTTGAAAAAGGACCATTAATTGTGAACCAACTCACAGGTTAGAACTCAAATTTGGGTACACCACTCTTAAAATCATACTGTAGAAATAAAGAATAGTAAGTGGTAGACTCAAACTCTTGAAGAAGTGAAGTCGACTCAAAATTACATAAACCAAAAGCTCTGCAATAGCAACATGGAAGAACAAAAAGTAAAACATGATGTTCGGATAGAGCGTGTGGATTCTCCCTACAACCCATCCAAACATCAGTACAGTAGCACAGTTTAAATTGAAGAACCAACAGAACTCAATAAAAGACTCAGATAGATTTAGATGTATTTGGGTACTATATAAAAATTCATTCAAATAGGCAATGTCTTAAGGACTTCGGTCAAGAATATCACAGCTTGCATTAAAGCACTGAACATTTAGGCAAATCTTTATCAAGTGGTAAAAAAATTCTGTATGCAGAGTTACAGAGTCCTTCTACCCTTTAAAGCAGAAGGATGCTTCAAATTTCTAACAGCTCAAGTTCTACGGAAAGAGAATAAAGTTCAGCCTAAAAGTCCATAGGGGGGATTCCATTATTTTACAACCAAAGTTATAATGGAGAAGTGAAAAATAGAAATAGTTTGGCAAAGAAGGCCTCACGCCATCAGCTACTGATTATAGCATGGACAAGCAGTCCAAAGTAAAAATTTGATCAGCATAGCATGCTCTCTCTTAGGGAAAGAAAAAGTATGGCTTTCCGGTTTGAAGTAGTAAAAAATCAGAATGGCAATTGTTGCCCCTCCTTTTGTTTTTCATCTTTTATAGAGTTTTTAGCACTGTCCAGTGGTGTGGCATCACATCCCCTTCCAAAGACTATCACACATCCATTTTCACAGAGCTGAGGTTCCTCCTATTAGATTTGCCCGAATCGGAGGTCGATCCTTCCGTTATCTGGCTGCACGCTGTTGGAATGAACTCCCTGTTGCCCTTAGGAAAGCCAGCAGTCTCCTTTCTTTCAGAAAGGAGCTGAAGACTTGGCTCTTTTCCGTTTGATGCTTCTTGACACCTGCGAGTAGCTGTGTTGTGTTCTTCTGTCTCAGGTCTCTTTGCCAAAGCGCCGGGACACCCCTCGGGGTAGCCGTGCGCTATAAAAGAGACGTTACATAACATAACATAACATAACATTGTGCCACATTGGACACTTGAAACATTGATATAGCTTCCCCTGCTAGTCTTGATAAATGAAAAATGTTGAGTCCACACTAGCATAGTATCAAATAAAAAGAGACAAAGTAGTCTGTCCGTACAAATAGTTAAAGTTCTATTCTAGAGTCTTTAATATCATGTTACAAAATATCAAGCTCGTACTACATTGCTACACATTTTTGCTTTGACTTTTCTAACTGGTGTATTCTCAGCAAAGAGCATAAAAAACAGTAGGCCACTTCACTTAGCATCACAATTTTATTGAACATACGTTAATAAGCAGCATATGCATTAAAAATTCATTATTGCAACTCGCTTATTTGTATGTATTAGTGTTGTCTTATAAAGGTGTTTTCTTGATCTCATGTTTTAAAGCACACTTTTATGTTGCTTCTACTACACTTGTCCCTGAATCTTGTGTCACTGCATCTAATGTGTGCAACATGTCCTTGCAACCTTTGGTGTCCTTTAAATATAAATATGCCATGTATCATGATCTTTAAAATCATGCTACATCATCTGTGATGAAACAGAGGATATAGCAGAAAATATAGCTAAGAGCATGCAAGCGGATTGTTAGTATGTTTTATGATGTGACGCACCCTCTAGGGCAAGTAATGTCTCACAAACCACATAAAAGAGTCCACATAGAGTTTGCTGTGGTGAAGAAGAGTCCCTAGGATCAGTTAAAACAAAATCAAGACTAAACTATACCAATATTATCTTTCACAGATGGTAGGATCTGGTGTGGATTGAACACTCCTCAAGGGAAAAAACTGAAACATTAAGCAGCTCAAACAAATGCCACATTGCTGTTAACTTGTAGGATGAGCTACAGCAGCAATTAGCAAATGTCAAACCACCCAGCATTCTGAGAGTATGGCAGCACTCTGGACTTGCTTTTTAAACTTCACTTCGGAAGGTTGTTCACTGTGTGAGTAATCCCCTATGTCAGAGAGACAATTTTTGTTCAACACGAATGAAAAAGGCAGAAGGCTGGGTTGACAGAGGTGATGGTGAGTATCACTGAGGCATGCTGATTTCGCTTTATGCAGCGGTTCACCATTTCCTCTTAGTTTGTATACTAATGTAGCATAGGAATTAGGAATAGTGGTAACTCGAAACGGTAACTTCCATAACTTTGCACAGATACACTGAAACAACATGCCCTGTCTGCATGAACTCCTAGTGCCAACTTGAAGAAGGTGCAAACAAGAGTAAAGTAATATATTGCAAAATATTCCTAGGCAAGCGAAGTATATGGTCGGAAACTTGGTTATAGAAACCATCCCTGCCTGACGGCATCACTGAACTCCCACCTAACTTCTGCATCACCAGAAAGGATCGTAAATGCTCGGCAAGTGGCGGCATTGCTATTATCTATCGAGATGTCTTTCAATTCAAAATAGAGTAGCTTCCATTTCCAACTTGTGAAGCCTTCTTCTTCTCGATTGACATCACAACTAAATTTACATTTTCCGGCACACTGATTTATTGGCCCCCTGGCTTTGTCGGTAACTGGTGTTCTACTATCTCTGACCTAATCTCACCATATATATATGAAAAGTGCAACATTTTCCCTACAAGGGGACTTAAGCATGCATCTAGATGTTACCTCCTGCAGATTGAGCAAGACCCTTAGGGAAGACTTGGGAGCTTTTAATATCTACCTAATCAATTCCGCCCCCACTCATAAGGCATGACATATGTAGGATCCTATTTTTACAAACGTTGCTGATCTAACCACTAACCCCCCACCCTTGCCGTTATTATGCTTGGACCATTTTGATGTACCCTTTTTTGTTCCTTCCCTACTACTCGCCTCCCATCCCTGCAGCTTTCAGGCCTCAGCTGATGGCCAGAAAGTGGGCTAAACTGGGCTCGCCTGCCCTTCACACTTGTTTATCCAAGACTTCCCCCCAAGAGACCAATCTGTTTGACCACGATCAACCCATGGTCGACAAATGGCTTAGATGTTCCCTTGATACTATTTTACCTGCCAAGTTAAAATAGTTTTGTAGGCTTCACCCTCCTGTCCCCTTGTTCATTGCAACCCTTCAGGTAGAGAAAAACTTTGCAAGCGGCTTGAAAGGGAATGGAATAAGCTTTATGACCTGACTTCAAAACTGAAAAACAAAACAGCTTTGAAACATTATCATTTAAGTTGTACAGATGCTCATGCTGCTTTCTACTCCGAAAACATTTATAAAGCTCAAAACTGGTCGAAGACTCTCTTCAGAGTGGATCAAGATTTGTCCGACCCTAAAAACACAGTCGATCCCCTCTAACTATCACAAGCCCAAAGCGATGAGCTGGCAACTTTTTTCATAGAGAAAGTGACCAATATTCAACTTGATTTAAGCTTGGCTAGCAATGAAAAATCCAAGCTCGGGAGCTCCAGTTCAGCCTCTAACTCCACCCTCTTTCTGTCTGAGGAAGTAGGTCAACTAGCTATGAACCAGTTGCTGACCCAACTACACTAATGTTCTCGCCTAGACCTGCTACTTTTCTGTGAATTATTACAGTCTGTTAAATATGGCTCCTCACTCAATTCTTTTGCCTCTGCCAAACTGTGCACCCTGAGACCTCATCACCTGTCTCTTCTGGTTGAACTTCTGAACTCTTCTCTTCAGGACGACTCCTTGCCCAAAGCCTGGAAGCACGCCATGACACTTCTTTTGGTAAAACAAAACCATCAAGACACGTCTAAGTGGTCCAAATTTAGGACTATCTCCTTATTGCCGACTTTCTACAAGATATTGGAGAAGTACATTAACACTCAATGTACTTCTTGCATGGAAGTGCAGAATACCCTTCATCCCTCCCAGTAGGGATTATAGAGTTGGGCATAGAACCAACTCAGCCCTTATGGGAGTTACAGAAAACCTGAGATTGCTCCTGGACATGAGAGACACTGCTGCGCTTATCGTACCGGAACTCAGCACAGCTTTTGACACCGTATTTCATGACACCCTTATCAAAAGGCTGACACTTATAGGTATCCAGGGCAATACACTGGCCTGGCTCTTCTCCTTCCTGACAGATTGCATGTTTCATGCCTTCTCGTCAAATGTTGTTTATAGCATGCACTTGGTTACTTCTGGTGTCCTTCAGGGATCCAGCCTCAGCCCTTTGCTTTTCAATATCTATGTCTGCCTCTTGACAGACTTAAGGGAAAGCTGCGGCCTTACTCTATTCTCATATGTAGACCATACTCAGATTATTTTCTCTTTGTCATCAGAGCAAGATTCCACCCAGGAAGACCTTAACTTCTGCATCAGGCTTGTCTCCACTTGGATGAATTTCAACTCTTTAAAACTGAATGGTAACAAGACTGAGGTAAGAACCCTCAGCTCTGGGGACCACAGCACTTTCCCCTTCACTGGTTGCCCTTCTATCCCTGCCAACAAGTTGAAGAACCTAATTTTTGGTAATTCTCCAATCTGTCCATGAAGCCTCGGATTGCCATGGTGGCCTCTTTGTGTTTTGCTACTGTGAGGTGGCTTAGATAGAGCTTATGGCTACCAGCCTTTGCTGCTCAAAGAACTGTCATCCAGGCTTTGATTCTGTCCAGGTTAGATTATGGTAACATCTTTTATCTAGGAGCAGACAAGACTGTGATCAGGCACCTACAAGTGGTTCAGAAGTCTGCTGCCAGACTCCTGTTCAGGTTTCCATAACAATCCTCTGAGTCTGGCCTTCTTCATGACCTCCCCTGGCTCACCCTGGAGAAGAGTATCACTTTCAAGGCACTTTGCTATATGCACAACCTTTATTCCCACTCTGGACCAAAGTACTTGCAAAACCTTACCTCTCCCTATCACCTCCCCCTACTCTGTGTTCCTTCAATCAATCTCTGTTTACCGTTCCTAGAGTCAGGAGCACCCTGTTGGGTGGTTGCTCCTTTGCTCCGTTGGTCCAAAGCTATAGAACGTGCTACCTGAATCTCTGCAATGCTGCACCTCTCTGCTCACCTTTCGGAAGGAGCTGAAAACTTGGTTATTTTGTGAACTCTTCCTAAGCTGTCCTGCACACAGCTTAGCACTGGGAAATCCGCTGGGAAGCCATTCACTCAACAAGAATTAAATAACAAAAATAATAATGCAAAATTACACATTTTAACTAGTTTACACTTGGGCAGTTACCCTGGGGCTGAAACTCGCACTCAAAGGTGCACCTCAAGAACAATGCTCATGCAAGACTCCAGAGTTGTGGAATTAAAAAAAATATCTACTTGCCAGGTTGCTGCAAAAATCTACTTGTCCTGTAACAAAATCTACTTGTCCCTTTGGTGCCATGTAGTGTGGCGACAAATATGGCAGAAATCTCATTATATAAGAGCTCTGCTGTAGCCTCTCTGAATATACCGGGGCTCATATCATCGTAGTGTTTGAATACTTGCAATCTCCTTGTGTTGCCACGTTTGCACAGATCTACATAATGTGGAGGAAGGTAGTGGTAAGTAATTGTTCCAGGGTAGAGAATCCCCTTTTGAGTCTGTGCAAATCTACTAAATTGCATGTTTTACGGGTTTTCATCAGCTCTTCTCTAATCTTTTCCTAAAAAGAAATGTTGGAAATGTACTCCTCACAATGGCAGACGTGAACCTTCTTTCAAAGTTGGAAAAAAGTGGTTGGAGGTAAAGTTATTTTGCAAACACTCAGATTTTTGCATGAGCAGATCTACACATGCGCATTTGCTCATGCTAAAATGCAGTTCACAAATATTTTCGAGGAGTACTATTTACTGTCCTACTTCTTTAAATTCTTGGGAATTCATGAAAGCTGTATAGCTCAGTTAATTCCAGGACATTTACCATGGGTGCACTTTTGAGACTTTCTTTAATAATTGGGCCATTAATTTGGTCTGGCGTTGACCATGACCCTTTTTGTTTATTAAAATTCTGTCTCTCTCTCTCTCTCTGCATTGACTGGCTTCACTGTGAGTGACAGCATTCTTCTCTTTCACAAGGAGCATATGGGCACACAAAGTAGTTTTGTTCAGTGCCAGTAACTACGGTGGCAGTGTGTGATTTTTATGCCCCAAAACAATTTTTGTTTTTGCCAATGTTTGTTATAATAGTGAGGACCCGGCAGCTCCCACGCCAATAAGGTTTTATAAAAACCATGCCAAAACAAGTCACACACTGACCAAACTAAAAAGTTGACCACCAATTTAGGAACTACTTTCTTTGCCAATGCTTATTTATTTTTATTTACCATCATCTTATTGAAACTGGTAACACTGATTTTCCATTATGAATATTTTTGGGAAATACTAGTAAACATCAACATGTTACTAAATGCAAAGAAATGGTACCTGAAGTTTTGCAAAATGTTTTTTTTTCCTTCTGTCACTTTTTATCAACATTTTCATTTGAAAGCAAAGAATCATCAATCTTGCTTTCAAGCTTTCGCAAATATTTGCATCAAATCAGAGAGCATCCTGGGAGCATTATACATAGCCTCATATTGCTAAACTTTGAAAACGTGTGCACACATTTTCACATTATTATACTGGAACCACTGTCCGTAAAGCAGTCGGAGCTTACAACATTTACAACATTTGAGCGCTCACCCTAATAATAAAGGCTTTCAATTAATGGACCATGAATACAAGTTTAAACAGCGTTAACACATGGATAAAAATATTACCTTAAATGCAGACAATGCCCTTCCTTTATCTATGATCTGGTATTGCAAACTGGTAGCTAAAGTGTTTGTGCTGCAGTGGGTTGGGCCTAGGTGTCCCAAGAACAAAATACACATGAAAATGTTTTGCCTTTCATCCCGAACAATATGTCCTGGGCATTGGGCTATAGGAGTTCCACAACCCTGAGTAGGTAAATGCTGATTTTGCTGTAATAAAGTAGTTGTTAATTCAAATGGAATCACATAATCCCACCTTTGGGTTTTCCATTTTAAAAAGTCATATTTTTTGTGTGATTTTAGAACCATAACAGTTAGAAATACACTTAAATTGGCCAAGCTGTGTAAAGAGTATTTTAACTTTTTTTGAAGGTACTTGTCAAGATACTTTCATCCTGTCACAAGATGGCACTGCTGAGGACCATCTTTAACTGAAATGAACCATTCTTATGAATGGGTTCCTGCCAAGGTCCGAAAGCAGGTTGAGAAATGCTCATAAATGACACAAAGCAAACTCCTGTGGGTTTCTTCAGTGATTTATTGCATTACAGTTCAAGAAGAAAATGATCCCAGCCACAGCTGTCGGCAGAACGCACACTCCTTCACACAGGGCACTCCGTTGCGAACGTTCACTGCTGTGGCATTCCAAGTGATTTCACAGAAGTGTCTACCATGGGTGAACAAATATGAGAGAAGACCCCACAAGTTCCAGTGAACAGGGTACTTGTAACACTGAAAGTCAAAGGGCTATCCCTGGAAAGATTTATAGACAAAAAACTACTGCCAGAATATTGTACTCTTATTACATTCACTCACCAAAGCACTAAATGTATCATCTAAATTACTGGTCACAAACTAGATCATAACGTTTACAGTCTATTTTATTAAAAATATATTCGTTAAAAATTCAGTAAGAATTCTGTTTGAATCTACTGAATACATCAATATAGAGACATCTCATAATGTGAAAGAATTAAAAGGAAAACATAATACAATTTCGTATGTAAAACATGTTAAAAGAAGGACAATGCATGCATATAACACATTAAAAATCCCCCAAAAATACATTTTTCTTAGTCCACAAGAGCAATCATACAGTGTATCACAAATCAATAAAGAAGAACATACAACATAACCCCTTAATTTCAATAGAGCACTTAATATTGCTACAGATTAGTCGATTCAATAACCTTTACATGAATACTTGGGGGACTTCCAGTATTGTACAATAAAAATATCTGTAGGATCCCCTAGGTTAGTTTGAATTCTGTGTAGAAAAGTGCGTTGACGCGTTTCAGTGTTGTAGCCCGTAGATGTGGTCACACCTTCATCAGGACACTTTTTTGTTAGGGGTCATCAAATTCAAACGACCGTTTCCTTTCTTTTGAGTGTGTCTTATGGTTTCCTTATGTTCAACAGGTCTCACATTTCATCATACATGGTAGTCAAATGGTCCTTTACTTTTTGGCAGAAAAGACTGTGTATGCAGTTCTTTATTCTTTTGCTCCTAACAGCTACTGGCTCGATACTCCAGATTGTTTGAATTAATTATATTTCATGTAGGTTCTTTCGAATATTAGAGGCACCTCATTCCCCGTGGTTAGACTGTTTTTCCGGACCGCCAATCGCGTCCTGGTGCAGATTTATAGAACTCAATGGTTTCTCTTATTTCATCGATTCTTCACTCCCACGGGTACATCTGCACCAGGACGCGATTGGCGGTCCGGAAAGACAGTCTAACCACGGGGAATGATGTGCCTCTAATATTTGAAGGAACCTACATGAAATATAAGTAATTCAAACAAGACATATCTCACCACCCTCCCCACATTCCAAATCTTCCCCTCTTGTGTTTTGATGGCATGCCTGAAAACTTTCACTATTTTGGTAGGTCTAGTGAACTCAGACCAATTTGCTTAACCCCTGGGTGCTTTAATTTTGACCACATCTCCCACACGGAATTTCACCTCTCTGACAGAGTGCAGCCTATCAAACCTGGCTTTCCTGTCATTCACAGCTTTGCGTTCTTTGTTCTGCCACAGTGACTCTCTGGGTTGGTCCGTCCAACCTTTGTACCACCCCATCCACCTAGGTACTAATCTCGTGTTGGGTTTCCTTGCTCTAAGAAGTTCAAAAGGTGTGATGCCCGTGGTTTGATGAGGGGTAAGTCTGTAAGCCTCCAAGAGTTTCACCACTTCATCCATCTTTAATGGTCTTATTGAATTGTTCCACCATTCCATTATTCCCTGGATGGTACAGCTCACACCTCTTGTGTGCAATACCACTGTTTCCAAGAAACTCTTACATTTCTTTGGAACATAGTTGCACACCATTGTCCGTTAGTAAGCTACTTGGCATCCCTTCTCTGAGGAACACTTCTTGCAGAAACTCTACAACGACCCTGGTCGTGATCTCAGACACAAACTTCACCTCCGGCCACCTGGAGTACAAGTCCATAAGTACCAGGATGTAGGGTTTCCGATGCTCGCCGGTTATTGGGCCCACAACATCCAATGCCACCCCCATCCATGGCCCCGCCGGGAGTGGCCTACACAGCATGGGTGGGGTGTGCTGTTTCAGGACCTTGTCGCTGTTAGAGCACGGTATACATTCTCTAATCTCCCTCTCGATTTCAATGTCCATACTGGGCCAGCAATAGTCTGCCCGCAGTCTTTGGTTCATTTTGGTGAACCCTAAGTGCCCTTCATGGGCCAGGTTGGCCAGGCGGACCCTTAAGCTCTCAGATGGGATCAGCCTCGTGCCCCTAAACAGGCACCCTTCTGAGAACAACAGTTGGTTTCTGACCATCCAAAATGGTTTCAGTACTTCCTTTTGTTTATCTCTGCCCTTCCACCCCTCTTGGGTCTTTTCACAGACTTCTTTTAGAAGTTCATCGTTCCTCAGCATCTCTTTCCAACTTCCTTCTTCAATGGCGCCCTGGGTGACGATGCATTCATTCTTCAAAGCTGTCTCTATCTCATCTTCTACTGCCTCCTCTGTCTTGACCAAGTCTCCTTCCGTTTCCCTTACCAGGCGTGAAAGACAATCAGCCGCCAGATTCCTTACTCCTTGCACATATTCAATACCGAACGTATACTCCGGAAGATTCACGACCCATCTCCGTATTCTGCTTGAAATTGCGACTAGCCCCTTCTTACTGAAAACTTCTACCAGCGGCTTATGATCTGTCCTCACGTGAAACTTCACTCCCCACACGAAGTCTCGGAATTTGTTTATAGCCCAAGACACCGCCAGTGCTTCATTCTCAATGACCGAGTAATTCAACTCTGCCTTATGGAGCGACCTCGAAGCAAACGCTATGGTTTCCTCCCCTCTTTCACCCATCTGCGTGAGGACCGCTCCCAAACCTTTCGAACTCGCATCTGTGGTCAGTACTGTCTGCCTCCTGGGTATGAAGGATTTGAGGCTCGGGGCTTCTGCGGGAGCTATTTTCGTATCCTCAAACTCTTTCTGGCACTCCTTATTCCACTCGAACTCCACTCCTTTTTTAAGTAGGTTTCTAATGATATATGTTTGTCTAGCAAAGTTTTGTATAAACTTGCTATAAAACTCTAATATCCCCATGAATGATTTTATCTTATCTTTGCTCTTGGGTGGGGCGAGGTTGATGATAGTGTTTTGAAGGTCTGGCTTGGGGCATATTCCCTCCGACGTCACTTTGTGCCCCAGAAATTCTAATTCAGCACAGCCAATCTTACACTTTTCCCTCTTCACGGTGAGTCAAGTTTCAAGTTTCAAGTTTATTTTTATTTGCTTTGGTACTCAACTGAGGACCACAAATATTTTAACATAAAATACAGGTTATTTACAACAGTAACATTTCTTGTGCTAATACAATGTTAAAAAAGATTTTTAAAATGTATAAAAGTTATAACAAATGAATTCATTTGGCAGGAATTTACATAGAGTGATCAGTTCCTTTGCTGAGTTAATCCTACATTTAATGTATGTGGCTTGCAAATACCGCTTTCTTGCCGTTACCACCTTTGGATTTAAACAGGCAAACATTAGATGCTCGACATCTTGCTCTCCTCCATTACACAGATTACATTTAGAGTTTTCCTTTAAGTGCCATTTGGCTGTTACCGTTTTAACTGGTAAAATTCTGAACCGGAACAGAACAATCGCTCTCCTGACAGAATGATTTAGGTTGAAAGCAATGTACTGTTGAGTTTTCTTGTATTTTATAGTTTCAATGAAATTCTTATATGTAGATAGTTTAGAACAATGCAAAAGGTCTAGATCAAAACTCAGCCTTGAGGTGAAATATTTCAAAAAGAGTTTAAGTTGGGATGGTGTCCAAGCTAGCAGCAAATCGATATTAATCTCCGCTAGCTTAAAGGCAACTGACATGTTTTTCTTAAAAACGTGTTTGGATGAGTCACGATCAATTGTTTCTGTTTTGAGCAGAGATCGAAGAGTTCCTTCCTCAGCGTGCAGGAGATTATATGCCCACCTGATGACATTAGCAATTCCTCGAGAATAGGAGCTGGTTAATGAGAATTCGAGGCGAAGAGCTTGTACTGGAACGGGCCTGTGACACCTTCGTTAGTCTCCGTAATATTTTTCCTTCTTTTAGGTCTAGGAAGTTCCACTGGTTTATGGGGATATATTCCAAGGCATATGATAGTACAGTGGGTATCTTAACACTATATACCTTGAGCAGAGAAGAGAAATGCCTGTGTCCTGACGCTGCGTATAGTCTTGAGTGTGCATCAGCTTTCCTGGTCAGGTTCACAGTATGTGGCCGATTTTGTAGAGACTTGGTGAAGATCCTGCCTAGATAGGTGTATTCATTTACTTCTTCCACCTTGTCTCCCCCAAGGGTCCAGTTATATTTAGAACTCTTTTTCTTTCCTGAAAAATAAACTATTTTTGTTTTGGTAATGTTAGGGATTAAGTAATTTTCCTCTGTGTATGTGTTCAGTGCCTGGAGATTGCTTTGTAGTCCAAATGGTGTTAAATCTAATATGACGATATCGTCTGCGTATAACAGTGTATGTATGTTATGGGAGGCAACTTTTGGTGGAAAATTGCGAGCTTGCTGGAGACATTGAGGCATATCACTGAGATAGAGTGAAAAGAGTAGGGGAGCAAGGCGACATCCCTGTTTGAGGCCATTGGGGGTCGGGATAGGGCTGGTTAAGCCCTTTTCTCTCCCCAATTGTACCTGGCACCAGGTGTCTGTATGCAGTGATATTAATATTCGTAGTAACTGGTCAGGGATACCCATTTTACTAAGTTTTTCCCAGAGTATTCTCCTGTCCACCCTATCGAACGCGGTCGAAAAGTCGATGAAAGCTGCGTAAACAGTCTGAGATTTGATAGACACATATTTATCTAAGATAGTTTGAAGGATGGCAATATTGTCCGTGACTGAATGCTTTGGTCTAAAGCCAGCTTGATATCGAGGGATCAATCCAGATGAAAAGGCCCAGTTTTTAAGTTGATCCAGGACTTCCGCCGTGAAGATCTTTCCTGTGGCATCCAGCAAAGCGATTTGTCTGTAGTTACCAGGTTGTAGTCTGGATCCCTTTTTATGTATAGGTATGATGATACTCCCCTTCCACGACTTCGGGATTACCCCAGTGCTGAGAATGTAGTTGAAGAGGGGGGAAAGCATCCTGCTCCACCCTTTAGGATCGATCTGGAGGACTTTGATTGGGATTTGATCTGGGCCAGTTGCTCCTGTTGATCTCGCCCTTCTTATGTGTATATCAATAGAGAGGGGAGTGGATGTTCCAGTATTTAAGATTTCAGTTCCTGAATTACTAGAGAACGTATAGGCCATTTCTGAATTATTGTTTAATTTGTATAGATTAGTGAGATAGGCTTCCCATTCGTTTGGGGGCACAGGAATACTTTGTAATGTTTTTTTCGTGCCCGTTTCTTTGGCAATTATGGTCCAGTAGGCACGTTTGTTGTTCTGTTTTGCTGCTACCTGCAGATTTAACCAATTTTGATCTTGGGTTATTCTCTTGTGTTTTTCTTTTTCTCTCCTCCGTTGGTTCTTTAGTTTGTTAATTTCTGCTTGCCTAGATGGTGAAGCTTCTAAGAACTGTGCTCTTATCAGTTTATTTAGCAGCTTTGTTCCAGTATCTAATTTTGGATTTTTGTTTTCAGTCTCTGTAAATCTTGGTTGCGTCAACTTTTTCTGCAATTTTTGCGTTAGTTCTTTTATGATCAGTTCAAAATTCATTATTGGGTTTACAGAGTGTGTTATTTGAAGAAGCTGGTTAGTGGCTATTGTATTAGTTATCTTATTAAGTGTCGCTGAGTTCCAATAAATCCGCCTTTGGTGTTGATTTACCATAACTGTACTGTGCTTTTGCATGATTTGAGTAGGTGAACATGGATGTATTTTCCACTCTGTAGATAACTGTAGGATAGCGTGATCGCTTTCATAAACAACATTTATTTTTAGTTGTAGGGCGGATCCGAACAAGTTGAGACTGGATATCATATAGTCCAAAAGTGTGTTGCTATTATTCCCCTGTCTCGTATTTGAAGCGGGAATGTCGCCTTCCACATTCGGTTTAATATTTTTCCATTTAGCATTGGAAGCGATGCTAGTAGAATTTTTCCCCTTCTATCCGCCTTGTTCCCTTTGGGGAATAATGGTGTGGAAATTTCCAACGCCTCTTCTTTATACCAATTAGACCATTTTGATATTTCTTTGTTGGAAACTTTTGCATTTAGGTCCCCCATAATGAGGAACAGTGGAAATTCATGCCTTTCAATTATCTGATCTATGTCATCCAGGATCTCTGTCATCATTCCATCCATTTTTGCTCCAGGCGGGACATATACATTAAAGATTAGTACGTTATTTTGGGAGTCTGAGATGTTTGTCCTGCACCTGACCTTAATACATTGGTAATTATAAGAATTTGTGGAGATTATTTCTTGGGCCCAGTCATACTCTTCACTTAGCAAAATTGCAATCCCATCCTTCGCATGCCCCCGCTTGGCCCGCAGGGCAGGGATGTCATATATGAAATATCCCTCCAGATTGAAATTTTGTGTACTCCAGGTTTCTTGTAGGGCCACAATAGCGGGAGAGTCTTTTACTATATTCCAAGAAGATATTGCTAAGCCTGTGTTAAACAGAAGTGCTAGTGTCTTTCGTTTGTTTGTTACTATTCAGGGTCTCAAAGATCCAGTCCCATGACTGGTCCCTCTGTATTGTTTCCTTACTGCGAGTGCTTTTGCTCCAAATTTCCCTTTCGCCATTCTTTACTGAAACAAATAGATTTGCTGCTGATTGATCTAAGGGATAGGTTTTTTTATTTATGGTATGGTACGTTTTTTGAGAGGCTTCGAGCGGATACATCATATTGTAGATTTCATTTTTTAATACTGGGATCAAGTCATAGCCACATTTGTGGAGGATCTCGCTCTCCTTAAGGATAATTCCTGGTAAGGCTGGGGACCAGAATTCTACAATTGCAATTTTTGTTTTCGCTTTATCCGGAAGCATTACTAGTTTGATCTCATTTTGCGCTAGAAATTTTAGCGACTGGATCTGTTGCAGTAGGTTAATGATTCGGCCGCGATTGAGTGGAGCTTCATCAATAGGGAATAACTCTGTGATATGTAAGT
Organism: Lissotriton vulgaris; assembly: GCF_964263255.1. NCBI lineage: Eukaryota > Metazoa > Chordata > Amphibia > Caudata > Salamandridae > Lissotriton > Lissotriton vulgaris. The sequence goes on along the minus strand of NC_141689.1, from coordinate 1,718,401,336 downwards.
AGTTGGATCTTATCTCCTCTACTTGGGGTTCTTTTCTCTGTAATTCTGGATGTCCTACGAGTGTTCCTCTCAAAGTTGCACTTTCCGAGCTGTGAAGGAAATCAGTAGCCATTGGATTTAATGTGGAGTATTGGTAAAGGTTTTTGCTGTTGGTTTTCACCTGTATCTTCTGGTGCTTCATACTCGGTGTTGGGGGCAATGTTGGTCTTCCTTCATAATCTGGTGAATCGTTAAGTAGGGGAGTGGTAATCTGAAATTTGATTTTTGTGGCCTTCTTCTTTTTGAATCTTCTTAGCGCCTTTCTCTTTTTTATCTTTCTTTGCTGTTGTTCCTTCTTTGTTTTTTCCGAGTCTTGTACATCGTCACTAGTTAACCCAGTGTTTGTTTCAGGATCAGATATTACAGGATTGGTCATGTTTAATTTGGATTTGCTTTTTGTAAATATTGGGTAGTACGTCACAGATTGTTGATGTGGTTCTAAGTTAGTTTGCTCTTTAAAGAGTTTTCTGAGGGAGTATACGGTGATGTCTCCCTGCTTTCCCACACTTTCGCCAGATGATTTCTTCTCGGTTTGTGTTGAAATTTCTTTTTTCGAGGGAGGCGGCATAGTGTCCTTTTTTATTTTTAAAGCATCACCAGTTATCTCTTGGCATTTGCCACAGGTTCCTGTTATTTTTGTTGTTTTTGGTGACCGAGTTTGTTCTTTCTTCTTTTTTTCCTCAACCAGAAATTTTAGGATTCCAATTTGTACGTCGAGTGTTTGATCAGAATTTTCCAATATGTTACCTAAATGGTTGAGGACTGATTCCAGGATATTTTGTAAAACAAACATTGATTTAGAGACTGGAGTGTAATGATTAATCAGGCCGGTGGTTTTAAAGATAGAAAGATCTGTTGAATTTTCGAGATGGCCCTCTATATCTATTGATTTTTGTGGAGTACTGATCTGTATGTTGTCGATCCTCCTTTGGTGTTTCATTTGAAATATTCCATCCTTGGTGCTGGTATCTGGGGAGATGATGTTGCAGTCGAAAGACTGTTGTATTTTGGAAAGATCCGGTGTTATTGATCCGGTTGCCATTAAATCTGAGGTTAAGTCCACTTGTTCTATAAAGGTATTTTCTTCCCCTGCTTCTGGGATTATTTGGGTGCCGTTTCCAACCTCCGTGACACCTACTGTTTCCGAGTTTGCCTGTTCTTTTACTATAGGATCCTGGTCATCTGGGTTTGTTTTTGCGAAATACTTTCTGATTCCAGGGGTTGCTATTGTCTTTCCGTTTCTTACTGCCTTATTGGTGCTCTTCCTGATTGCGTCGTCCGTTCCCATTCTTTTCATGAAGATGGTTCTGGATCTGAGCTTCTTATAAGCCATTGCACAGTCAGTAGGAGGTGACGCGTTGTTGTCCAGAGGTCCGGGCAGGGCGGTAACTATATATATATATTTTCCCCTTCTATTCCCTGCTTTTGACCCACGATAGAAGTGCCTGCTTCCAATAAACACAGTTGGGTAGTTAGACTTTGGGGGCCAATGCCCGGCGCGCCGCTCATGCAACGCCAGCACCAGCACCCAGATCCAATTCCCCAAGTTCGTTCCTATAGGATTATGCAGTTTTTAGGGGCCTGCTCTGGACTCCTCACCACTCCCGCTTAAAGCAAGGGGACTGACTTAAAGGAATGCTTTGCGTCTTGGGACTCTTGTCTGTGTCGGCGTGAAGACCTGAGCTCCGTACTGGTTTCTGCCTGTGGGGACGTGAGGACCCCGACTCTCAGCAGTCCCCGTGCTGTGATCGCCACCAGTCTCAGTCTAAACGGGCGCCGACTTAGCAGTAGTAGTAGGTAAATATAGGATGCAAAGTATTAATTTGAATTGAGTGGTGAGTTTTATCCACGTTCCCCTTCAGTCGAGGGAGGGTGGGTTACGCTGCCGGGGGGGGGGGGGTTGCTGCTTCTGGTGACTATGTATTAAGAGTGGCCAGGGGAAGAGGTAATACGACAGTCTGGCTCACCTTAGTTCCCTTGCTGTGCTCGACTGGAGCATCCCACTCGATGCAGTGACACCGCAGCTCTTGCCTCCTTGCCCAGGACAGTACTGTAGTGCCGGTCTATTTGATGTGGTCCTCCATGTTGCAGGCTCCAAACACCGCACCGCAACATCAGGGCACCCGGTTCGCACACCTCCTATGTCCGGAGGTATAAAAGCTGGGCGGCGTAACCACTAACCCACTGACCCAGACAGGACCCAGGATCCGCAGTCACAGCCACAAGAGCCACTGCAACCCCCGCAGCCTCCACTCCAGTCCCGCGCTTCTCTCCTTACTTGCTCCTTTCTCTGCTCCTTTTTTCTCTGCTGGGGGGGGCACTGCAGGAGCACAGCGTTTCTCGGCCAGCTCACCGGCCCGTGGGCAGGGAAGGGAGCACCTGCGGGTTCTCCCACGGGCCCTCCTATGGCCTGTCTCAGTCTCTATCCTTTGCCCGCTTCACGCCCCCCTGCCGAGGGCTGCCGAGGGCTGCCGAGGGCTGCCGCTCCACTTCCGCCTCAGCTCCGCTGTACCTCCGCCGTAGCTCCTCGCTGCACTGCAGTGCAGGGCAGGTCAGACCCGGACCAGCCGGACCCACCAGAGCACGAGCAAGGCACAGCACAGACGGACAACGAGGGGGGCCAGGCGGCAGCGGCGGCTTGCTGGCTGTAGGACGGCCGTGGCGGTTGATGTTAGAGTAAAGCTGAAGGCAGGCTGAGAGCAGCCCAGCTCTGTCACTGTAGCAGCAGCAGCCCCTACAGCAGACCACTCGAAATGGCGCTCTGGCATTCTGGGGTCCCGGAGAATAGGTCGCTGCTGCACTCTAGTGGTCAGTGCCTGTTCTCTGAATATCTCTAGAACTTGTCTCAGCCTGATTCTATGTTGCTGGCTATTTTCCGCAAAAATCAGCACGTCGTCCTGGTAGCACATGACCCCGGGAATGCCTCTGAGCAGGTTGCTCATTATTCTTTGGAAAACTGCAGCGGCAGAGACTAACCCGAATGGCATCCATTTGAATTTATATGCCCCTATTGGTGTTATGAATGCTGTAAGCTCCTGTGAGTCAGAATTGAGCCTAACTTGGTAAAATGCTGAAGTCAGGTCTAGAGTGGTAAAGATCTTGGCTCCCTCCAGCGTGCTCATCATTTGCGAGATGTTCGGGAGCGGAAATTTGTCGATGACCACCTCTTTGTTCAATGCCCTGAGGTCAATGCAAAGCCGAACCGAGCCATCCGACTTCTTGGCTGCAACTATTAGTGCCAGCCACTCTGTTGCCTTTATCGATTCAATCACCCCCAATCTGCACAATCTGTCTAGCTTCTCCTTAACTGCTTCTTGTATCGAGATGGGAAGGTTCCTTGCTTTGGCCGAAACTGGCTTGGAATTCTCTTTGAGCTTTATCTTATGTGAATAATTTCTAAGGAACCCCAACTCTTCAGCAAATATTTCTTTAAACCCCTCTTCTATTCCCCCTTGGGGTTTTCCGACCTCCTGCACTAGTATCTGGGGATTCTTATTGGGAATGAGGTGTATGCCCAGTTCTTTCTGCGCTTGCCACCCTAGGATGTTGTCCCCCTTCCTAGACACATAGATTTTGGTTGCTCTCACTCTGTCTTTGTACCCAACGGTGCCCCAAAAATATCCTTGCATGCATATGGGCTGCCCCCCATAGCCTCCAGGACTTACATCCATCTTCTTAAGCTTGAGTTTACCATGCGACATACTCTCATACTCTTTTGCAGATGATTGTAATTTTCGAACATGAGTCAAACATAGCTTCTACATTTGTCCCTTCTACCGTTATTACATCCGTTGGATTGCTCACCAACCCACCTCGCACCTGTAGCACAATTTCATCACAAATCCGGGTGGTATTGTTCCTGCCTGGTCTCTTGTAAAAGTTTACACTTTTGCAACACTGTTTGTAGTGTCCCTTCTTCCCGCACTTACTACATGTTGACTTTAGGGCTGGGCAATCTCGGTCACTTGCCATGTGTCCTTGTTTGCCACACCTGTAACAGTTTCCTCTGAAACCCCCACTCCCTCTTGTCTCTGTTTGTTCTTTTTTCTGTTATTTGATTGCGAGTACATTCTCACTTTCCACAGACACCTCACTCACCTTTACTTTGCTCTCACCATCTTGCTTTATTTCTTTCACGCATTGCATCATATTTTCCACTTGTTTGGCTACTATGAGCACCTCTCCCAAGGGCGGATCATCTTTCAACTATAGCTCCTCTCTTATGCGCTCTTAGTTACATGTCAACACCAACTGGTCTCGGATTCTCCCTTCGCATGCCCCTCCGAACTTAGATGTTGCCGCTAATTTGCGCAACTCCGATACAAACTCTTCTATAGTTTCTCCTTCCTTCTGCCCCCTTTTCCCAAAATTATACCGCTCCATAATGGAGCTGCTCTTTGGTAAATAGTGTATGTCTAGTTTTTTCAGGTTCAACTCATACTCATTCAGTCCCCTCGCATCGTTCACGCTCAATTCTGGAAGGTGTTCCAACACCTCCTGACCTTCCACACCCAGGTAATGCATTAATAGAGCGACCTTCGTCTCCAGCCCCAAATTCGGTCCACACACTACAGCATAGTTTTGGAACACTTTTTTCCATTTGTTCCACTTGAGTGTTGGCTTCCCAGGGTTGGGCAGAAAGAACGGGGGAGGTGTTACATTTTGCATGGCTGGGGTAAAGGGGCCCATGAATAAAACATAAACTTGCCTAGGGTGACTAGGATACGGCAGGCAGGTGCATACACCCCTTGGGCTACTTCCACAAATGGTCAATGACCTCTTAACCTAAATGTGAGCTACGCTAAACTAAATAGACGTACTACAGGAATGGTAGAAAAGAACATGAAAAGGACCCCATAACTGTACGGATACTTCACACAGTTATGCACAAGAGTGGTGCTGAAACACTTCGCTTTGTACCAGTTCTGGAGCAGGGTTTCACTCTTGCTTTGTCTGTGCCTTTTATCTTTAGCGTCTTTTACCTTTCCTTTTTTTTTCTTTTTCAGTCAGAGAGTGTGAGTTATGTAGTGTGGGTGCAACTCGCACAGTCAGTTCCGGACTCGCGTGGTCTCCACCTTATGCTCCACAACTAGGTATTATCCATGAACCGCTAGGCTCCTACACATCTCACACCTGCGCTGGCACCAAGTTCCTGAACATCCAACTCGCTGCTGCAGTACTTTTACTCCAACACAGTACTCTGTTTCCTATCAGGGTCTCCGGTACCTTTGTCTTCTTGCACCACCACCTGTACTCCCTGCACCGCTGACATCACACACGTGGCACTGCTAATATCTTCGTGCTCACTCGTGTCGATTCGCCAAACAACCGTTAAGGTCTCCTTCTCCACAGCACGCGGCCAACCTTGAAAACTGCGGCCGCTGCGGTGGAAGCAAGTGCACACCCTTTGTGAAGGCGCCCAATCCGGCTGCAATTCGCTGACACCTTGTACCTCCCAGAGCACTCCACTCATAAGGTTGTTTCTAGCTTGCACAGACACCCTTAGAGGAGCTACTTTTCCGTCGTCTTGCTTCCCTATCCCAGCCACCACCCCACGCTGGGTGGAGCTATCCGCTCGCTCACCTCAAACCGCTCCTGTCAACAGCGGCAGGCAAGCTTCCACTACAATGGCTTCAGAGGACTTTGACATAGGAGCCTGGGTGCTCGTGCTTGTTACCCGGTACTCTCACAGTCCATCCCTCATCACCTCTCTTTAGGCTGCTTCGTTAATTCCCGCCCAAAACCGAAGCCGTCAAATTCCTTTCAGACCTCTGCTCATCAGCGTGTTGGGTTCTCTGCGTTATTCTTCTAGGTTGCTATCTCCCGACCTCGTCGCCAGTATGAAATGCTCGTAAGTGACACACCGCAAACTCGTGTGGGTTTCTCCAGTGATTTATTTTGTTGCAGTTCAGGGAGAAAATGACCCCAACCACAGCTGTCGGCAGAACGCATGCTCCTTCACACAAGGCGCTCCGTTCCAAACGTTCACCACTGTGGCATTCCAAGTGATGTCACAGCGGTGTCTACCATGGGTGAACCTGGAGGAGGGGGGGAGTGATGCGCCCACGGTGCCCCCTGAGTCAGAAGATACCAAACAGGAGTTTAGTTTTAGAAATTCGGTCTGTCTAGCAATTGCTTCTTAGTATACATAACCACGCTTTCAAAAGAATAGATGCTTTGATGGGATTAAAATGCCCTCATCTACTCTATGCTTCAGCTAGCTATTATCTATTCTGGGCTTTCAGTCAACGCAACTTTGTTTAGGCATTACCCCAAAGGGTTTATTAATATGGGCATATTTTCTCACAGCAGTTGTTCTACTGACTACCTACACTAGGAGCTTCTGCTATGTGCTCCTGTCATGTTGGATGTGAACCTCTATGGAACTTGAAAATCCGAATTTCTTTAATTACCTTTGTAGTTTCCTTCGTAACCTGCAATAGGCGGGGTTGTGGCCTGCATTGTAATATGGTGGACTCATAGATTTGAGCTGTTACATGATCCCACTAAAGGATCACGATGTAGGTAAATCTAACATCACACAAAGTGGTAGAGATAAGGTTTTAGAACTGCTTACCCAACCCAAAACAGAACTTGGAGTGAGCAAATATGGAAAAACCTAAAACTGTCCAGAGGAACACAGTGCTGATGGCGCAGGCTTGGTCTCAGGCTCTACAGTCAGAGAGTCCAATCATAAAGAGGAGGTAGAGTGGGGCAAAGCAAATGGCAGTGGTGGGTGGCATGTATTGTTGCAGGGAATTTAGTCAGACACAGAACTGTGCACAGAGACTCAGGACCTCAGTGAATTAGGGTGTACCAAAAACTCACATTAGTACCCAACATCCCCTACCAGACTAGCATCAGTGTCTCATTAGCTCTCAGTCCTATAGCAAAGAAAACAATGATTAGACAACCAAGAACATGCGACTAAGGTTACCTCAGGTAAAGTGGGAAACATGAGCACTCTTTCGTTATACTCTCCTACCAGTCCAATACATGGAGTAAAGGGAGACACGAGCAGGTTTAAAATATTTATTTTAAAGCTGTGATCTCAGGTGCAGCATCTTAGCTAATACAAGTAGACATATGATAAGAAATAAGATTGTCAGCATAGTTACTAGTCCATAAGATACAAAGGGAGATAGCATGTTATAATGCTAAATGAAAACAGGTTAAATATATACCTATATTTCACCCTCCCTTGCTAGTAGGTTATTTTATAACTAAAGAAGGTCTCCTAGGCTTGCATAGGCGACCCCATGCCTCAAGGATCAGCAGGAGTGAATCACATCACGTTCTGCACAAGCTCTCAGCATATGAATGTTCTCCAAATGTGTTCAATTATGCCTACACAGTGCATTATTAAAGGCGCCAGTATCTGAGGTGGCCACAGCTGCATATGTGTTATGTCTAGAACGTGCGCTGATCAGTTCAAACAACAGCCATAGTGTTGAGATAACCTTGAAGGACTCGGCACTAACTGTTAAGACTAAGCTTACAAAGCAAGTCTAGCAATGTAGAAAAACAAATTATTCTTATCTTAAGCAAAACACTCAGCCTAACTCTTAACAATTAATAAAGTGTGTGCCGTGTTCAAAAGACAGCAAAAGGTAAAATGGCTTTTAAACTTCTAATAAGCTCATGCTAACTTAACACTGTGTGAACACAAGGCTCAGCCCCACTACAGTACAGAGGGTGGTGAGGTGGATGGGACAAAAATAAAAGTAACTTAAAAAGTTGAAAAAATAATTACAATCACCTTCCTGGCGTGTTGTCCTTCTCATTCGGGCCTTCTCCAGGCAGGCAGGCTCCAACACAGAATGCAGGAAACTACAGTAACCCATTCTGGTTCTGCTCTCATGCAGCCTGAAAGAAGTGGCAAGATTGAAGTGAGCAGCCTCCTTCAGCGCTCCTGAGGACACTGAAGCCCTATGATGTCTCTATCTCAGCTTTTAGAGCAGTTTAAAATGTGCATGTCTGGCTGGCCGTCGCAAAAAGTCCAGCCAAAGAGACATGCGCAATTTAAACTTAAAGTGCCCTGCCCATCACTGCTTCCTGCTGCTGCCTGACTGGCAGCAGCAGAAAGCCTTGCCCCCTGTCCAAACACTCAGCTCGGGATGGGGTTTTTAAAAATAAAATGGTGATAAATTAACTTTATTACCATTTTATTTATCCATCTCTGGGGGCAATTTAGTTTCTGGGACGATGCTCCTCTGCCTTAATGAAGGAGTAGCACCAGGCAAATTGGCCTTTGCCCTTCTTCTAACATTGGTCAGAAGTGGCAAGGGATACAAGAGAGCTTCCCAGAACCAGGATCGGAGAAGTCCTGGCCTAGACTGCAGACACAGTGGCATTAGGCAGACACCAAGAGTGGCGAGTAGCAGACTTGTCAGATAGATGTAGTCCCACCCATCAACTGAGACTACAGTGAATTGATAGGCCCATGGACATAGCAACACAAATCTGAGGAGTTCAGCAGATTTATTGAAGCTGTGAAGTGATTTCACATAATTAGACTTGAGATTGCTGATGCTTAGCCCTTCTGGGGGCTGGAAGGACTGTGCATTTCCCAGGACTTTGTCATTAGAGGACCTGGAGGGGCAATGAAGCCAAGGCCAGCCCTGGGAGAAGGTGGGTCACACAGGATCCACAAATTCATGTGAATTGGTCTGGGACAAGCACTCTGTGGCTACAACAACAGGGCTGGTAGACCCCTGCTGGTCAAGGAACTAGAGCGGTTAGACCTTTATCAAACCTCTTTACAGAGGGCACAAATTATTACAAAAACCTGACCAAAACAAAAACACCATCCCAGAAAATGCTGACAACCTCCACAGACCCCAGCCTGCAGGTTTCTTGATATTCCTGCCCTTAGGTGAAAAGAAAGCCTTCCCTAAGAGAAAGTGTGACAAGCAAGGAAGCTGTATGGGCTCAGATGTAGCAGGGAAGACAATGTAAGAGTTGGCACCGACTAAATGCTGAACCAAGGGGAAGACAACAATGTGACTCTGGTGAATGCTAGTAATTTGATGTAAAGCAGGGCATAGAAAATAAGGTTGGCAATATGGGTAGTGGAGGTGGGCCCAACAAGTCCAGAGACAGTCAACTATTCTCTACAAATGATGAGAAGCGCTGCTGATGCTCATTCCATTTGATGCCTAAACACACAATTTATCCACAAACACATTCAATGGGTAGGCATAAGTCTATCAAATCACAAGATAAACAGAATGATATACAATCAAAGGCAAAAATAGGGGCTTTATCCCAAGTGTGAGAAAGCATCAGTTAGTCAGACAAATGGAGAACTCTTAAGCCCAATTGAACTGGACAGAATTGTACTGGTGAAGATAAACACTAAAGTGTGCCTGGAGCAGAAGATTTACAGTGGTGGTTGAATTAGGATTTCTCAAAGATGGCCATAAGAAACTGGCAGAGAGAGTTATGTTATGTTATTTAATTTTATACCACGCACAGATACTCTGAGGAGTGTCCCGGCACGAGCCCAAAGAGAGAAAGACTAAATACAGGGGAGTGGGAGTGAGTTAGTCAAAAAGGTGGGTCTTCATTTTTTTCTTGAATAGGCAGAAGTCCTGAATACTGCAGAGAGCCAGAGGAAGTGAGTTCCAGGCCGTAGCCTCTCTGACAGCAAGTTAGCTTCCCCACTCTTGAAAGCTGGAAGCAAAGGGATATGGGCCAAGAACTAGGAAGAAGATCGAAGGTGTCTGGCGGAGGTGTGAAACAAAAACCTCTTCCGGGGGTAGGAAGGGCCAAGGGCATGCAGATCGCGATGGACCACAGTCAATGCTTTAAACTTGACACGATTGGCCACCAGCAGCCATTGGAGAAGACGCAGATGTTGCAGAACACTGCTTCTCATCGGGATGTTGGACAGAAGTCATGCCGCAGCATTCTGAACAGTCTGCAGTTTCCAAAGAAGGTAGCCCGGCAAGCCAGTATATGGAGCATTAGCATAGTCGCGCCGAGAAAGTATCAGGGCCCGAATCTCTGTTTCCTTAGCTTCTCTGGGGAGAAGCAGGAGACATTTCCTAAGGCTTTTGAGTAGCCTAAAGCTGGTCCCCACCACCTTCTTAAGCTGGGTAGAAAATGATAGATTTCCCTCAAAGCAGACTCCCAATTTTTTTGCGGGTTTCCCTGATGAGGCCAGTACAAGAAACTCTGCTGGCCATAGAGATTCTAGAAATTGGGGGAAGGTCCCATAAAGGAGAATTTCCGACTTCTCTTTGCATTTAACAGTGCAGCTTAATAAGTAAAAATTAAAATAATTCACTCTGAAAAATGCAAGACTACAGACTAAGATACAGAACTTGAACAAAAGGATTAGATTTCTTGAAGAAAGAGAGGATGATGCTTAATTGAGATACTGTTGCAAAAACCTGCAAATAGTAGGTTTGCCAGTGGATGGAGGGCACAGAATTGGAGAAGTGGAGAAGTGTGGCTCAATGGTTAGAGCGGCAGACCCCGATGCAGAGATCTTGCCCGGGACCAGGGTTCAATTCCCCCCTGAGCGGGTCTTGGGCTCAATTTCCTCGGACCTGAAAATTCTTACCTCAGTGCCTAATCATGGGTCCCACTCTGCAACTCTGGGCAATAGCTTGCTTAATCTCCACAATGGCCCCAACAGCGCTGGGATGCCTGGCTTCACCTTGGGGGTTCCCAGGAGTGGACATTTCACAGGGAAAAACCAGGAAGGGTTCCACAACGGTATGCGTTACAGCGCCAGGACACCCCAGCTGGGGTATTAGTGCGCTGTACAAATTACATTTACATTTACATATGGTGACCTACATGGAGAAATGGTTGAGCCATAAAGTGGCACCGCATGAATTTTCTAGCATATTTGTGTAGAAATGCAAACAAAATGATTAATACCTGGGTTTTAAATCCACAATTGTAATAATGAACCTTGTAGTACAATTGAGTTGTGGTATTGGTTTTATAGCTGGAATATGTTAGCAAGCTACTCCCTCATCAGTTCTACCTTTTGCCACTAAGAGAGAAGAGGTTGTAAAGTTAACTATACAAAATGTTTTGGTTATAGATGGGAAAGGTATTAGACCTGTACTAGGAAGTGGAGTTCAATTTTGGACAGTACACAGGGTGCTAAATGCAGCAATAGACAATGAAACACGTGTGTTGCATGAGACACATGTCATGACGGAGGAGAGTATTAAGCTTAGGAAAAGGTATCAGATGGGAGAGCGCTAAGCTTAAGAAGATGGGTGGGGCAGATGTTTTAAACAGATTATTCGAGTTTGCAAAGGAACACTAATCTGGTTGGGCCCGGGTGCCCTTTCCGGTAATCACTGAGGCAAAGTCTCCGGAAGTGCATTGTCCTATGATACTAGGTATGCTTGATGCTCTTGAAGAAATGTTAGCAACTGCATATGTCCCCAACATTGAGCAGAATCTAATTAATGACACATTATAAGCAAAGATAGTAGAATTCATGGGTATCCGAGTAGTACTGGGCAGGGATTTCATTGTAGTTTAGTGTGTTGAAATGGCTAGATGCCATTCACAGCTTCCAACATCAGCAACTGTGAGAATAGTCAATGCATTGAGAAGTTGGCGAAGACACTGAGAAATGTGAGACCGGACCCTGGTACAGCTAGAGGGGGGCCAGATTTTTTTTTACTCACCAATCCACGATCTCTATGTTAGGTTAGCTAAAATATATTGTTCTACAACATTTCATATGCTGAGTTCCTGAGGAGGACGTAATTTAACAACAATCAGTTATTGGCTCCCTTAAGCTCGTGGCACAGTAGACTGGATGTGTGAACCTGGAACATACAGTCAGTGGACCTAGAGCACCTGGGGCAGATCTACAAGGAAGTGCCGCAGCGTGGCACCGCAAGCCCTTTTGCTGCGCCACGCTGCGGCACTTCCGAAGCACAGGGACATGACATATTTACAAGAATATGTTGCATCAATTTGCTTCCCCCTGCGCTGGTGCACAAACTGCAGCCATGCGCTGGTGCAGGCCCTAGGGTGGCATAGCATTCAGAAGCATTTCCCGTAAATCTGGAGATGTGTCTTGTTCCATGGGTGTTATGTGGGAACACCCACAGCAACACCCATGGAACGCCCCTTCAACACAAAGTGCTGTGCTTGAAGAGGCCCTATTTACAAGGAGAGGAAAAGCCACGCAGGGTGGCTTTTCCTCTCCTTGTAAATATGGAGGGGCCCCCTGCGCCACCAGTACATCTTGAATAGTGACATACTGGTGGAGCAGGGGGCTTGTAAATCTGCCCCCTGGTTTTTATAAGAACTCTAGGGGATGAAATAGTCAGATACTTTCAGGAAAATGAAGGTATGGCCTCTGACGTGATGATAAAATACGACGATTTTTAACTTCTACCATGAGCCTATTGCATTTAGGAAAAATATGTAATTAACAAGGCACTGGATATAGTGATTAGGGAAGTAGAAGCCTATTTTAAAGTATTGGATCAAACGTTGTCAGCAACCACAAGTGCATTACTATCCTCACCAGAGCCAATGAGAAACACAGGCAATGAATCTCTGACTGGCATGCAATGACAGTAGAACATACATTCTAAGGAGACATGATCAGGACGACAAGACTGGGAGACTGCTTGATTGAGTGATCAGGCCTGACCCTGTAATGATGTGAGCAGTCTAGTAGTTGGGTGTGGGTGGAGCTAAGGGGTTGGGGGAAAAGGAGGAGCTAGGACAGGAAAGGGGCAGTTAGAGTAGGGACAGGGACGAGTGAGGAGTACGAGAATAAAGCTCCTTGAAATACAAAGTAAGTGTCTGTCTTCATTGCATGCAAGACACTACAGCTGGCGACGAGGGTGGGAGGAAGTGACCTGCCATCCCTACATGAACAAGGAAAGCGTCCTGTCCCTGGGCAGCATGGAACGTGGTCGCCGTCACGACATGTGTTCCCCCAAAGAGATCGCCGCCCAAAAATCCAGGCCAGCGGTAATTGTGCCACCTCCGCGATTCGCTGATCGTGTGGAGCCCTCCCTGACGAGCGTGATCGAGCGCTGGAAGAAACTGCAGTTGAGCGCTACTTCGCGCCAAAGTTGGGAGCTTACCCCAGATGCGTGCAACTTGGCACGGCGTCAGAAGTGGCCAGCGAGTGAAACAATAGAGTCAGGAGCCCACCCTGACCCTATCCGGAGGGTCCAGCAAATCAAGGTACGTAGAGCGCTGCCACCGTGTTGCTGCCGGCAAGACCGGCAATCCGGTGAGTCCCGGTGACTGAATCGGCGTGAGGGGAATAAATGAAGTTGAAATCTCGCGGGAGCCGAGATTTCCCTAGCGGCGGCCATCTTGGAACCAGGCAGCCAACAGGACAATCCCTCTGTGCAAGTTGGAAGCGGCCATTTTGAGGTCAGGCAGCACAATGCCCAAGCAAATGAACATTGGTAAATGCAAAAACAAGCACTGGTAAATGCAAAAACAAGCATTGGTAAATGCAATACAAGCACTGGTAAATGCAATACAAGCACTGGTAAATGCAAAACAAGCACTGGTAACTGCAAAACAAAGAATTGGTAAATACAAAGCAAGCATTGGCAAAAGCAAGAAGCAAGCAAACAAGCAGTGGCAATGATCAAACAAGCAAAGCAAGTAGTGACGAAGAAAGGAAGCAGGCAAGCGAGCATTGGTACATGCCAAACAAGCATTGACAAAAGCAAGAAATAAGCAAACTAGCACCAGTCAGTGAAGAGGTGTTGGGGACACAATTGTCCAGAAATGTCGAATCCACCACAACAGAATGGAGATGGCGCAGCAGCCGTGCCAACTGCGACTGGAGTTTCGCATTTGCGTCCCCCAGAACCGCTGACTCTGGTTGCTGGAGGAAGCATGGGACCCAGATGGCAAGAGTGGTTTGAAGATTTTGAGGACTAAATCAAAGGATCGAAAGTCACGGGAGACAGAGACAAGCTAATTGCACTGCGCAATTTGGTGGCAAAGGAAGTATGCTGACAGACGATACAGGAACCTATGACAAAGTGCGAGTCGCGCTGAACAAGAAGTTCTTACACAAAAGAAACGTGGATTATGAGCGATACATATTCCACCAGGCCCGTCAAGAAAAGGAAGAGATGATGAGCACCTTCATATCTAGGCTACGCCGACTGTCTCGGTATTGCAGCTTCGACGCCTTTTCAACAGAGGATGCCATCCGATTGAGATTCATTGATGGGTGTCACTCAGAAACACTTCGAAGGCGGCTGCTAAGGAAAAGCCACAATCTCAATGAGATTGAGGAGATGACCAGGGTGCATGACCAAGTGGAAGAGCATGCCAAAAGGATGGAGACAGGGCGTAGCCAAAGAAGAGATCAAGCATATAGGGTGCAAGCTCACAGCACTCGCAGAAGATCAAAGGAAGGACAGAGAAAGTCCTGACCAGTGTCCCGTCATCAAATCACAACACGCCAACGTTACGAGTCTAGCCAGAGAGAAAAGAAACCAGATCGCTCCAGAAAATGCTATTGATGTGGGTACGACTTCCCGCGTATAGATGCGTGCCCAGCGATGGGTCAACAATACCGAAAGTGTGGATGGAAGAATCACTTTGAATTAATGTGTGGAGTGTACAGCAGAGAAAGAATGAGGGAAGCCACGCGATCGTCTCGCCCGGACACAGGGCGACACCATGCGCAAGCAGTACAGGATCGAGCCAAGTCCTCCTCTGGTTCGTCTAATTCTAGCAGGGAGTCTCACAAGTCCCAATAGATGAGAAGGTCAACGAGAAGGTCGCCATCGAGAGAATCGAGATCAGCATCTCTGGAATCAGAATACACAGACGAGTATGTCTGCATGGTAGCGGACCCGGACCAACTAAAGAAGTATCCCCCATTGGACATAAGTGTGGGAACGCATGCAACTAAATTTGTGTTGGACAGCGGGGCGTCACTAAATTACATCCCGTAACTGAGTATAATAAAATGAAGCCGTCACCCCCTTTGAGTCCGGCACTTGTCAGAGTGTTCACCTGGATGTCTAAAAAACCTCTTCCATGTCTGGGCAAATTTGCAACGACACTCCGACACAAATCCATCTCTGTGCCGGCATACATTCACGTCATTGAGGTTCCGGAAGCTGATTGCCTCCTCAGTCTGCCTACTGCGGAGTGTCTACAGTTGGTTGAGATCTTATACCGAGTCAGTGATGATCCGGACATTATTCACAAGTTCCCCAAGTTGTTCACAGGGCTTGGAAAAATGATTCGACTACACAGCAATGAGAAAGTGGGTCTGGTAGCACAGCACCCCAGGCGTGTGCCTTTCCATCTTCAGCAAGCGGTGGAAGATGAAATTCAGGAGCTGTTAAAAGCAGACATCATTGAAAGAACTGACGGCCCCACACCCTGGGTATCACCTGTTGTTATTGTGCCTTTTCATTCAAAAAGGGACACAGCCTGAAAGACGCTCTCGTACACACGAGACCTAGACAATTGACAATCCCTCCAATAAGAAGCATCACTGATGCGTGGAATCTCCCTAAAGTTACTGGCCATTTTCCGTGCGCCAACTGCTCTGTCTGTCACCTGACCACTTCCTCCAAATCTCTAGACCTGGAACCGGGTAAAACTTGGTACCAAAAAGCACATACCAACTGCAACTCCACAAATGTTGTTTACCTTGTTACATGCCCATGTTCTCTTTGGTATGTTGGAATGACAACCAGAAAAGTGAAACAGAGGATATGCGAGCACAGGAGCAATATCAGGTGCAAGAAAGTAACTACCAAAATGAGCGATCACTTCCTATTGAACAATCACACCACGAACGATCTTAGATGGACTGTGATTGAACACATCACTGGAGGTTCTAATATCACAGACAGACTGTTCGAAAAGGAACAGCGGTGGGTATACCGCTTGGGGACTCATATAAATGGCCTCAATGACGACATACCTTGGGCCTCCGTCCTAAAATAAATCGAGTTCCCCATACCTTTCATTAAGTACTACCTATGCATTGCCTCCCCACCACAAGAACCTATATCGATCTGAGTCAGTTAACTCCCTTGTTCCAGTCTGAGTTTGTACCACTCTTAGCAAAAGGGCACCACTCCCTCTCGCGCTGTCTATAAATTAATCCAGACTCAGCTCTGCAGATCTTCTATGAACCAATATTGATCTGAGTCAGCTAACTCATTTCCAGTCTGATTTCATACCACCTATGATGAAAGGGCATCACACTCGATCACAATCTAAGGCAGTTAACTCATTTCCAGTCTGATTTCGTACCACCTATAACGGAAGGGCATGACACTCGCCTCGCAATGCGGGAGCGCGGTCTACAAATAAACTTAGACTGAATTCCCCATACCCTTCATTTAAATCCACCTTTGCATTGCCGCTTTCCATGACCCTATGTCTCTGCTTATCCGAGTCTGTTTACTTCAGTGTGTCACGAACCTGATTCATACGCATGCGCACAACAAACTTTCAAACCCGGAAGTGGGTGCGCTGCCCCGTAGTTAGGTGTACGTTCTAGTCCTCCGAATATGGCGCATGCGCACCACTCAAGGCAGCCTACCCGGAAGCGCAATCACAGCGTAATCTACCTTGCCTAATAAAAACGCCTCATACTCCCCGACCCTGGATCGGCGAGACCCGGTTCCGAGGGCCGACCAGGTTTATCGGCGGGAGACTGGCGTAGTGGGCGTGAGTAACACCGCGACCGCAACAGATGAAACGAGCTAAGTACTCTTCGCAACACATTGACTGTGTTTGTCCCTTGTTCTACCCCTTGTCTTCTCTTACTTTAGGATGTGCCAAAAAGCGCTGTCCCCCCCTCCCGTGGTCTATGAGGTGTAATACCACCCCCTGTGAAGTGAGAACCTTCCTTTCTCACCTTTAAATGTTCTTTGTTGAGTGGTCACCGGCCCTTGGCCCATTGATCGCCCGTGTGACTGAGTTGCGTGTGTATGTCTATCACACTGCTAGTCGCCTACTCCATCACCTCCACAACCCCTGATGCTCACTAGCACTGTTAGCCAGTCTAATAGTCCACACGTGAGACTGTTCAGTCACTACTTAAGGCTTAGTTATAGTCCTCTGAGTCTTGACCACAGGCAGAGTCACGCACCTCTGCTAGTTTGTATGATTTATACACCCCCTGGCACTCTGAGCACAAGTCACAGGCTGTAATATTATGAGCCATTTGACAAATGATTTTAATTTCCTCGTTTGTCTCTTTGTATGTTTGTCTGTACTTTTATCCCCACAGGTTTTAATTTTTTGTCTCTGAAATTCAGAGACTTGAGGTTGTTTGCTCCCCGCCCTTGGCCGGTGGAGCCCTCCTCTCGTTTTTACTTCACAGACACAATTTTTCACTTTCACGGCCCACGGTCGGATGGGCCTTAGCGTGCCTAGATCGCCGGGGTTTACACTTTAGGTCCTGACGAATGCCAGGTTAATATACCACACCGGCTGAAACATGTTGACCAACTACACATTCACTTAATGTTATTGGTACAAGACCATCCAATTAGTTGGCCTTGTTCACCATCACATTTTTTAAACCTTGTCCTTGATGATCACCTATTAAATAATTTTTGATACATCCAAGGCAATTTTAAACCACCACTTCTGACACTATTCACGTTACCTATCACATAGCCCCTCCTTCCTCACAAGACCAGCTCCGCAGTAATTCTGGCGTCGCAGCACACCGGGGTGGCATTCGGTCACACCCGGTGGGGCCCGATGATGAAGCAAGTCACCGACCAGGTCGGTGAGTGAGGACTTTAAAAACAAACCAAATGGGCTTTTGTTGATTCCTTGTGCTCCGTGCATATTCCCATCCCTCCCATAAAAGGGACACTCTTTTGTTGTTATTTATTGTGCCAAAGAAGACATTTTTTCTTTCATATTATAAAATAAGTTGGAATTAATTATACTGCTTTCATAATACTATTTAAATATTATATTCATCATACATTACATTCTATTTGATTTTGATAGTCTAACTTTGTTTTTTAATAGCATTAAAAACCTTACAAAAGCTGAGGTTAATAATATATCATCAGTATGAAGACATTTTATCAATGCATGTCTACAACTAAGTATTCCTCGAGCATTAAAATGTCTCCTAACTATAGGTATTCTTTCAAGTATCAGTTTTGGACATACAAAAAGCAGTTGAATAATGTTCTCTCTTCAAGTTTACATAAGGGGCAGGCCATCTCAGCCATGGCATTACATGACACATGCCTAGAAATACTCCAAAAGGCGCTTTTATAAATATTTGTTCATGGGCCAGGGGCCATGGGATTTCAAGATATGGTTGAACTTTCACCTTGGTATAACCATTCATCAGAGGCCATGCATGTTTTCTTTTTACAAAAGAGTCTTTAACTAAAAGAAGAGATAAGTGTTTTGTTGCATTATTGATGTCTTTTTAAAATTAATCTATGGTTATTGTCATTTCCCAGATCAAATTCGCTGAATATTCAGCTAATGAAGTGTGCAGATCTTTCCAGGCCTGGGCTTTCCAGTTTTTATTTATTTCCAGCCACAGTAGTTGAACATCATTATTTTAAGAAAACAGAGCTGATGAATCCCGGACGAGTTGCTGTTGCCCTATGATCAGCCCTAATCAGACCACTTGACAGGGGGAAGCAGGCGAGTGCACTATAGTAGTAAGAACGACCTGAGTTTGATCATCTCTCCATGACAGGCACCCGACTAATAAAAGGCATTACCACACAGACATAGCTCTCAATTAGGGCTTGCGTTCTCCCTCTGGTGGGTAATTAAGGATAGCGGCATTCCTCTTTTGAGATTAACCTCCTGTTCACGTGAGGTTTATTTCTTGTGTACTGTCACAAACACATCGTACCGAATGGATAAGGGAACATGCAATGCAATAACACTTTTATATCTGAAGGCTCTTGATCGAAGACAGAAAATGCTTCTCATTAATTGGTGCATCCTCTCGTCTTTTCAAAGATTTGAGATATTTTTAGTATGGTCGCTTGGTTTAAAAAAAAACAAAAAAACTTGTTAGATGGAAAAGCTTAAGAAATCACAGTAGAGTTGTTCACATATGTGTAAAACACGCAGTCATGTGTCTACACCTCCGCGTCCTTAAATTTCACACTTCCGCCCGCACACAGGGATAGCACATTCCCACTCCTGACAGGCCGCTGTTTACCTGAGTCACGTGCGCTGCTAATTGGGACCGAAGGAGTAAGGTGTGTGGCACTGCAACAGCAAAGAGTCATGGGTTTTTGCCTTCTGTTTTACTTCACATCTGTTCTCAAGGTTGCGATGAAGAGGATAAGGACGCAGGAGACGAAGGAGGAGGCGGGGGAGAATGTGAAATTGCTACTACTCTCCGGAATGTGCAACACGATCTGTTTCATTAAGTCCCAAATTGATGGGTCCAAAAATATATCTTATTTTTTCGCTCATTCATCTCTCCTCCTTCCTTTGCGTCAATAAACGCTTTGAAAGGCACGCCATGAGGACAGCTGGCCTGCTGCAGTCTACCCACCGGGCTGTCAGCATGCACGCTGCGATTTGTTGTACTGCAGCTTCCCCTGACTGAGGAAGGATTTTGGAATGAAAAAGAAAAAAAAGAAACAATCGCTTCATTAGCTCGATCGTAAATGATCGCATTTATAGTCCAATTCAAGTCCCACTTGCTTTCTTCCTCGGAGTGGCTGGGTCTCCCCAGTCGTAATTCCAAGTGTCCAATTACAACTGGACCTAGTATCTGCTGGAGGAGTATGGGGCTTTGGGCATCTAATGAATAGTAATAGAGAACATTCTAGCTCATTCAAGTTGCACGATGGAACTGTTTCCTGGTTATTGACATTTAATATGGATTATTTGCTGCGGCATTTTTAGCTAACCTGTACAATGCTCTTTGTGGATTTTACTCACTTAATTTATGTCGTCCAAAGATCTAACCCCATTTAAGCGGTGCCTTGATGAAGGACTGTTTGTAACTAGTCAACTGGAATTTTAAGCAGGGCCCGCTCAAGTTCTGTGGTCAGCCTGCAGAATATTTCAGCTGACCTCTTCTAAGGCGAGGAGGCCTATTAATCTGGACGTACCAAGCGAGTTGAGACAGCTTAACATCTGCAAGGACCAATCCACCCTTTCAGTTAAAACTGGAAGTGTTCAATGCAGTGAAATATCCGGTAAACCACATCTCTAAAACAGAATGAAGCATTTTACCCACTTCCGGTATCGAGGAGCAGCAGAGCAGGCCCTTCATATCTCCTATATCCCTTCCTAATCTGCATCTGGAAATACTAAGGGGCTTATTTACAAGACCCTTGCGCCACGGTGCTTGCTTTTGTTATGGGCAAAAGTGAGGTACCGGTGATGCAAGAGTCTTGTAAATAAACACCTCAGTTATTTGATAAGCGGGACATCAATGTTTTTGTTCTGGGAAGAACATATGGGCAAAAACGATCAAAAATAGTCTGCATTTACACATATTACGTTATCTGTGCCCGACTGAACAGGTTCCAATGTATTTATTTATTAATTATAATTGAATGAAAAGAGTTTTGTAAAGCACTGGCGTGACACCCTTAGCAAGGGTGACACAGCTCCCAATGCAAACATTGGTAATGCGGATAGGTGTGGCTTTAAAGGAATGTTGTATGATAATGTGAAGCATTTGAAGTAGATAGCTGGGAATGGATATTTATTTGTGTGGAAGCAAAAACTGTAGAATATTAGTGTAGGATAAAAGGGCAGGTGACCGTATACCCTCCTACAATCTGTGCTGCTGCCAGACACATTACATGATCTAGTTTTATCTAAGCAACTTTAATAGCATAACAATGTCATGTGTGCCCCCTTGAAAGTTCAAGCTGAAACGGCTGGATAAATAATCAAAATGATGTCAGCGGTGCGAAGAGCAAGAACTTTTTTTTGGAAGCACGCAACTTCTGCTCAATCAAAACGTACTCCTCTCTCCTAATATCTGGGTGGAGCCAAAGCCCCTCTATTGTTGATTCTCACATAATTATCTGGCAACATCTGCACTGTCAGGCCAGGCCAGGCCATAAAAATAGGCCCCTCATGTATAGTTGGTAGTAAAATACAGCAATAATAAAGACTTAATTGGCTGCTCAGGCACCATGGATAGCGATTCCCCTGATGTCACGTTATGGTCACTTCAGAGTGTTGGTTACAGGTAGGACACGTTTACATGGCATTAGGACTTTACAGGTAGGGAACCTGACTTGTTTTCATTGGTGTATGTCTGTTTCTGAGAAGAGGATTTAGGAACTGTGGTTAGAGGTTCGTATCAGATGGATGGATTTGGGGGAGCGGGCAAGGATTGTCAATGTTGTAGAGTGAGCGTCTGAGTTTTAGATGGATGTTCAGTTTGGCCTTCCTTGAAAGATGTCCTAATATCTTTACAGTACTGTTCAAAACTCTTAATCTTACTCGTCTTCATCAAAGTCATGACACTCTGAGAAAATTCAGCTGGGAATGTAATTTCTCTAACACTTGCCTCGTAGTCGGAAAGAATGCGAGCCCCAACCACCCAGCTGGGCGCTAAAACATGTCTGGCATGCCAGCAGTCCTCCTGACATATGCAAGCAACCTGATGGACCAACAGTCAAGTGAGGGTGCATGGTTCATAGTAAATGAATATGACAAGCAGTAATAACTGTAATGAGAATTACAGGTAGGTTATTAGCATATTATCTCTGCATCCCTCGTGCCTGTCAATAATCTGAGAGGAATACCAAAGCTACAAACTGACCTTCAGACATCATAATAATAGAAATGCCAAGGTGCTTGGTTACCAAAAGCCACACATTCACTTGTGACTCAGTACAGTTTAACGCAAGCCAGATTAGTAAACGGTTGCTCTCTTTTGGATTGTGTTTGTAGGAAGCTGTCTCTTTATAAAGTATACAAACATTAGGTATATGGTGTAAAGAGTCCAGGTATTCCTTATTAGTGAGACAGGGGTTTGCTTTAGGAATCCCAAGGTGCTCTTTTTGTTGAAGTGTGGTCGAGTAGCCGTAGGCTTATCAAGAAAGAGTGTTAGACATTGTTGGAAATGGCCCTTTTTGCAGGGTTATCCCAAACTTTTTGCTTCTTCCTCCCTTGTTTTTCCTGACCTGTGGTGGTTGACAATAGGACTCTGGGCTCTTTACCACTTCTGTAATTGGTTATTTATGATTGGCATATTTGTATCACCAAGAAGTCCCTAGTCAAGTGCACTGAGTGTGCCAGGGCTGGTGATACAAATGCTACTAGTGGGCTTGCAGAACTGATTGTGCCACCCACATGAGTAGCCCTAAAATGATGTCTCAGACCTGCCACCACAGTGCATGTGTGCAGTCTGTGAACTGCCATGTCTTCCTGGTCAGTGTCCCCACTGACCAGGCCTAACCTTTCCCTTTCAGTGCACCTTGGTCACCCCTTTGGAAGGCACAAGGTACCCCCTTTGGCAGGGTGCTATGTTGAGGTAATATGAATTTTTGGTCAATTGTGTCCCCTAACGTGAACCCCACCGTCTCCATGTACGAGCTTAAAGTGCATGTAACTTCCCTCCTCGACCTGCTATGAAGACGCAAATACATTTGCGTCAAACGTTAACTTGTCCTCTTTCAGATCCACCATGAATGGATCGATAATGCCGTTCCTAAGTATGCCTTGCCAACGTCTTTCTATGGTGCACTTCCACGTTTTCCTAGCCCTGCAGAGCTAGGCCCTGGTTCCTGCCATCGAGCCTTTTCTGTTCTCTACCTGAAAGCTGCAACGTGGGATGCATCCCTGACCTCTGTTCTACTCCCTGCGTGGCAAGCGGTGCCCGGCTCGGCCTGCTTGCCTGCCAAAGACAGTATTTTGCCTTTAAGTTATCAGTATAGCCGAGTTCAGCTCCTCGAAAACACATTCCAGTCTAGCAGAATAGATAAACATTTCCCGGCTGCAGAGCAAAGGGCCCGGCCTCTCTGTCTCCATGCAAGTAATTCATTGCTCCTGTTACCATGGTAGGCCCATGGCTCCTCGCATTACACGTAGACACGTAGTCACATATGCACGCATTAATAGTCAGTATAGAGTAGCCTCTGCCCAAGAGACCTTTCCTTCTAGATAGTATAGTTCCCCAAACACAAGATATCAGATATGATTTAGGAACGAGTCGATCTGACATGCCAGACTTCTGTCTCTTTCCTCTAGTGTTAAATGTCAAGTCCCCTGCACCCTCCAGCCTCCCGTCAGTCACACGTCATGCTGCTGCGCGCGCATCCTTGCTACAGATTTCTGCTGACACTGCAAGATTCCGCTATGTTTCCACCCACTTGTGACACTTTTATGTGACGTTTCTAGCACACACCTCTGTGTACCCCCTCGTGCACGCCTTTCTGTTACGCACATGTGTTCTTATCTCGTTTCTCTCAGCTGTTACGCCTACTGTATCCATCACCATTATATGCATTTACTATAAATGATGTACTCTGTCAATAAAGTATGGCTCTATCCCTTCCCGATCCTTGATGGTGACAGGAATATGATACCCTGGTTCGAACCATTCCATTTTATGGAATAAAACCCCTTTTAAAACTCAGACATCACGGATTTTGCCACTTATTTCCGATTGAGTTATTTAATTGTACTTTACTGCATAGAAATTCCGACGGTAAATATCTATTTACCACATTAATTTGGCGCCCGAATAGGGACCCCTCCCCCACCTTACGCGCCGGTGGTGCGTTGCAAGCCTAGCCCCCTGCCACAGCCGAGACGGACAATTACGCGTACCCGCAGGATTTCCTGTATCTCCCTCTGGCCAACGGAGGTGACTGAGACTGCGATCGACACCCAGACGAGGCGGTAAGGAGTGCGGAGGATCCCGACCAGAGCCCAGCCAAGAGCGCAAGATCCGAGGTGTTTCGAGGCCCACCAGTATCGACGTGCCAGTGACGTCACGAGTCCCGAGTCGAGTCCGGTCCAGTCCAGACGAGTTTTCCGAGGCCTTCCGTTCCGTGCTTCCCGGTGAGTACCGTTGCTGGGGACGCATCTAGACGGGTGCATTACTATATATCCGGTCAAGACGGGTTTGGGTACACAGACCCGGTCTGCACTGTTTTAGCAGTGTATCTGTACTGTTTAGCAGTATATCAAGTATTCAAGAGTCCGATTTCATGTTTTTGTTTAGAATTCAAGTGTTTAATGTCGTGGTGTGAGTGACTGTTTGATATACATTGCCGTGATTCTGTGTCAAAAGTGTGTTCAGGTTCAAGTAAGTATCAAGTATCAAGTATCAAGATGCCATTGTTTTCCAAATTAAGACAGATAGGAACTAGGAAAGGGATACTAGAGGAAGCGATTCCTGTCCCACCCAGGGACACTCCTGGAAATGTTATGTACCATAAACATGGCTTGGATGCCATAGTATATCTAGATTTATGGGCCGATTATACTAAGAACCTAGACGAGAAATATAGATGGCCCGTTACAGGGACATGGGATGCAGATTGCATCATGAGAGTAGAAGAAGCACTATGGAAAAAGAAAGCCAGACAATCTCAGAAAGACGCCATAGAATTGTGGCGTAAGGAATCGCATAGACGTACAGAGAAAGAACTTAGAAAAGCAGAGAAACATAGAGCAGATTCAGATAAAACCCGAGAAAACGAATTAATTGAGGAAGGAATACGAGTTAAAGCAGAGCAAGTAGACCGACAACGAAACACTCTTGTGAATGGTATGTATCCTCTATTGGCCGAGGGTTTACCTAAGGCCACCCCGGAAATACCGAAAGATCTGCCCGCTCCATTGGTTCCGACTAAATTACGTCACAAGACCGCAGCAGACATTTTCCTTTCTTCCTATCTAGACGATGTAGCTCCTACATATACTACTGCACCTGCCCATGTACCCGTACCACCTGCACCTGCTGACGGTCTCCCACCCCATGATCATCTGCCCCCAGGTCCGCAACAGCAGATCCCTCCAGGTCCGCTACCCGCACCCGTTCCCGTTCCAGTTGTTCCCCCTGGTATCCAACAACCGCATCCATTAAATCCTTTTGGAACTGGCATGGTCCAGGTCCCAACTCAGCCACAGCAGATACCTACCCTACCGCCAGGTTATGTTCAGGCCTCCGGTTCAGGAGGTGCTACAGGAGGATATCAAACACCCCCACAGATACACCGAATTACAATGAGAGATTTAGCAAAGGCTCGGACACCGAAAGGCGTCTCGACCGAACAACTTAGAAGA
Source organism: Lissotriton vulgaris (assembly GCF_964263255.1). Classification (NCBI taxonomy): domain Eukaryota; kingdom Metazoa; phylum Chordata; class Amphibia; order Caudata; family Salamandridae; genus Lissotriton; species Lissotriton vulgaris. The sequence continues at coordinate 1,718,376,064 of NC_141689.1, read as the reverse complement.
GAACTTACAGACTGCAGATATGACATAGTACCTGGTACGTCAGGACCTATGTTGTTAGCGTCCATACGTTTGAGAGGCGTTACAGATTATTTGATGTTATTACCAGAAATGCCAGAACATCTAGACAAATTGTACTTCTTCATTAGAACAGGAGAAGGTCCGGAGTCTGTTGCTGAAGCCATGTCACATCAGAAAGTTGAGACTAAAGGTTTGCTAATGCGATTTATGGTTAATTGTTTAATAAGAGAACAAGATCAGGCAGGCTTTCAGCAAAGTGAGATGAAGAGACTGATTAGATGGAGTCAGAATATGGCGGAGGGTAAACATGATAAGGAGAACAGTATACATATTATGGTTAAAAAGATCCGTAAAGAAGTAATAGAAATACATGCCAAGCGAGCACCCGAAGAAGAACTTGATTTAGAAGACCCACCTACCTCGCAAGAGGAGGAGGAACCAGAGGATCTAGCGGAAACCTCGCAACAGTCAGACAAAGACCTGGTAGCATATGTAGGTAAGGGAAAATACCTTAAGAAAACAATACGTCCAGAAAGCAAAAGACTTTTTCTCTCTGCCATGTCAAATCCGAGTACTCCTGAACATATGTTTCAGGCTACCGATAAGATACTGCAAAATCGAATGGGGTACCATGTACTCAATTCCATGGATGAACAAGAACTAGCCCGGTCCGCAGTACAATGGGCTGACAATTCAAGTATATATAATGATGATGCGGTAGCACAGACGTTTTTGAACCTTTCCCCTGATGAACAAAAATTAGCTGGTATATACATGATTCAGCATCTCATGACGTTGTTTAAAGGCCAGCATTCTGATCCAGGACCCTTACCGGATATATGAGTAGAACTGCTCTCTAATAGATGGAGAGGCCTAGGTACTGACTTAATTAAAGAGATTCTAGAACATAGACACAAGTATAGTGCTTTCCTGAAACCTCAGTTTATGTTAGCTCCACCACCCCAGTAAGAAAAATGTTTTATTTTGACAGACAGAATCCCTTACGGGAAGTACATCCGGTCAGAAAAGACGATAACACACTAGAACGTGTATTCGTATACACACCCATCACTAAAATGGAATTATTGGAAATGAAGAAAATAGTGCCCTGTCATGATAAAGACCCTGCAGGTTTTCACCGAGAGATTAAAGATATGTTACTCATGGGCGATTACACGTACACAGATATTATGAAAATGTTAAAAGTACTGTTGCCTGCTGGAATTTACGAGAAACTAAAGGAGAAAGATTGAGAGGTGGGAGATACAAAAATAGATTGGGCTGCATTAGAAGTTGAAGAAAATGGACGTACCGCAGGTTTAGGCCTTGGGGATAAAGCTAAGGCATTACCAGGTTTATTAGTACAGGTTTTGCCTAGACTGTTAGCGACCAAGAAGGAAGACTGGGATGCAATCTCAGCCTGTAAACAGAAACACGATGAAGACACTAGTGATTTCTATTCAAGATTCGAGAAATGTTTTCTTATTAACAGTGGCCTGAAAACAAGTAGCGAGTCATACCCACACTAAGCATGGGCGAATTTTGCGGATCTCGCGTTCGCGAATTTAGCGGATTTGCGAACTCGCAATCCGCAAAATCCGCGAATTCTTGCGAATTTGCGGAATTTTTTTTTTGTGTTCGCAAGGATTTCTGCCAGTTCGCGAGGGTTTCGTACCAGTTCGCAATTGCGAACTTACATTTCGTCGCGCAACGGTCGCGAATTATGTTGTTTCTACGTCTGGTTCATCATCACAGGTTCCCAGCACCCTCTGTTTCACCACTGCAACCCTCTGTTACATCAATGCCACCCTCTGGTTCATCATTACTGTAGATTATGGGGGGGAAAAGCAAGCACACCATCCCTGCTTCAACTCAGATGAATTAATTTGGGGTTAGTTTATTAATGTGTCACTGTTTTAAAATTCCAGTCTGGCACCTGCTTCCTTATCTGTAATTTTGCTTTCTGTTGCAGTGCATTTTTTTTCCCCAGGACCTTCTTTGTGGCCTACTTGTAGCTATTGTATGAGCCTGCTGTGAGGGTCAGAGCAGGGTCATACAATTGTTGCAACTAGCAACTGAATTCTGGAGGGGCCCCAGTCAGGAAGCACTACCGGGAATTGTTACTAATGATGAGTTTGAACTCTTGCCCCTGCCGAGTGCTTTCACTTTTGAAAAACTCGTTTTTCTGCAATTTCGCGGGGTTCGCGGGGTGTGAACACGCGCAAGATCGGATTCGGAAGCCGCAAATTCGTGCGAATATGCAATTTGTTTTTTTTGCGGCGTGTTAGTTGGCAAGGTTTTGTGCGTTTTTGCGAGCCGCTCGTAGCGCAAGACGCGAAGTTACCCTCGCGGTCGTTCAAGGGCGCAGCCATCTTGTTTGCCTGACGTATTTCCGTTTCCGGGCGCGAAGTGTAATCTCGCAAAGTCCGCGGCTTGCCAGTACAGTCTCGCGCGTGTTCGCAAGGAAAATCTCGCGCGAACTTACCCGCGCGGTCGTGAACGGGCGCGGCCATCTTGTTTCTCATTCATTGCTATGGTTCTGGGCATGGTCTTTGTATCCTCTGTCAATCTCTGCCATCCTTTGCTTGTTTGAAGTTTTTTTTTATCTATTTTACTTATTATCTATCCCTCTATTTTTCTAGCCCTATATTTTTGTGTTTACTGCTACTTTTGGTTAATTTTAAACTACTTTTGTAAACTCTTTTCTTTTCTTCTCTTCCCTATTCTATTTTCTTTATTCCTTTCCGCCCAGACCATGGTGAAGGGAGCCGGGAAGCATCCCGAGAAGGGGAAGGGTCCCGCACCCCGTGTCCGGCTCCCGTGCGGGCGTTTGAGGGGGGAGCTAGTGATGCCACGGGAGATCTTTACCCCGGAGGAGGTGGCCCAACTCATTTTTTATGTTCAGCGCCGCCTCCCCAGGACCATCATGGGAGGCGGCAAGATCAGTGCCGGGTACGGGGCCCGGGAGCGCCGGAAGCGGTGGGAGAAGGTGTGCCAGGCCATTTACCACCACTCTCGGGTCTGGCGCACCTACAACCAGGCCACCCACCGCTGGACGGATGTCCTGACCCGTGAGCGAGATCTGCTCGACCTCCTTGGCCTTGAGATCCCCGGGCTTGGTGAGTAGTAGTAGCTATGTCTTTACTACTATGTTTTCTCCTGCTGTGTTATTATATTGCAAATTTTTGTTTTTTACCAAGAGCAATAATGCTGCTCATTACATTGTAGGTACATTTTATTTCAAAATCTTCTGTGCATTTCAGGTACACTGCTCTCCTTCTCAGTAGTGTTGCTACTATGCTTATTTGTTTTAGATTTTGTGTTCATTTCATTGGCCTGTGAAATTATGTATGAGTGTAGTTGAAAGAACTGCGCAATGCTACACACTAAGGTTCAGATTTTTAATTACCGGCGCATCCCTGCAAAGTTGCAGGGATGCGCCAGTAATTGTGCGTCACGCCACCATCACCCATGGTGCGCCGTATTACAATGCGGCGCGCCATGGGCCCAAAACGTCACCAAAGCGTTACGCATCTGTGCCGTAAAGGTGGCGCATTGCTGGAGTTGCGTCGCAACGATGGTGCAGCTCCATCAATTCTCTGGGGTGCCCTATCTCCCCAATGCTGCGTCAAGCCGTACGTCTGCTTCAAGCAGGCGCAGGGTTTGAGTCACGCATCATTGTCCTCAAAGTGACTGATTGAAATCTTGTAGATTTCCCTCAGCCACTTTTAGGATGCGTTCCTGCGCAGGAACGCCCTCCCTTGCGCCGGAACACCCCTATTGGCGCAGGGCTTTACAACGTGATGCATCTCCCAGATGCGTCACGTTGTTAATATACGCCGCACCATTGCGCCTCTTTTGTGCTGTCGCTGCGTCACAAAAGTCACGCAACAATGGAGCAAAAGAGCCGCAAGGGCCTTATAAATCAGCCCCTACAGACTCAAGTCCAGTCCTTCCTTTGTACACATGGCGATAAGAAGAAATAGTGGTGGTGGATTAATAGTTTGAGTATTTTAATGACTGGTGAATGTAGTAGGAAACTTTAGTGTTGTCGCTGATCTTCAATCACGATGGACTTTGGCTGTCACTTTGCGTGCTGCGGACTGCTGCCTGCCAATCCTAGGCAAACCTTTTTAGTACTTTGTTTAGTGAGTTACATAGGGTAGTTTCCAATTCGACGGTCCGCAAATCAAGCAATACTAAAGTAATGACGTAGTCGACCACATGAGATTGGTCAATAATATATCCCGTGGAGTCGTTCCCTATTTGCTATTTCGCAAAAATATTTTGTTACTTTGTTAGTTCTTTTTTAAATGTTTGATTTGGTTGAGAAATAATATCATCCATGTTTTCTGTTTTTCTTTCTTTCATGTTGTACATCAGCTTCCCCCAGGGGCAAGAGGAGGACACAGGAGGAGGAGGAGGAGGGTGCTGTTGTCGATGCAGGCCAGGACCGGGCAGTCGAGGGCTCCTTTGCTGGCCCCAGTAAGTTTTAATTTTAATATAGAGTACTTATTTTTTCCTAGCGTTCCTCATTCGATTTTTTCTAAATCGTCTTTGATCTTCTTGTAGACAGGATCTAAATTCTTATCCCTATGACTCCGTGTGGTATTACTAGATTATTCTTATTAGTCTGTCTGTGTAGCTAACTAAGATTGCACATTTGGCATTTCCATTGGACTCCCATTCTAGTCAGCAATAGCTCTATGCACTGAGTGTAGTCCTCTGGGATTGTCCATAATGTCTTTTCAAGTATTCTAAATGTTTATGCTTTGACCATTGCCAACAATAAAAGGGTGAATGACCACCACCAAGAAATAATAAGATACTACTTTACTTTTGGTTTGGATAGGACAATCCATTCTACTACTGTTGCAGGGACAAATCTGCACAAACAGAACTATGGACACTAAATAATGCATCGCTTAGCTTATCAATTATAATAGGTGCTGTAACTGTTAGACTTTCCACATACCTCAGTGATAACAGACTTTGTAGTTGAACCCCCAATCTCCTTACTGACTAGATAGTGTGGCAGAGTCATTTAGCTCCCAAAGTCACCGATGGCAGAGGCACGGACTCATGCTTGCAAAAATTCGAAAACCTTTAGCTCATCCACTCTAGTCTGGAGGACCAAAAACCACAGAGTCTATTTAAGTTTAAAAGCTTTATTAAAAGTAAACACATTTATTAAATTCAAGTTTGTCATAAAAGTGAACGTGTAACTGAAAATGGAAAAGTGCTTAGTGCTGACGATTAATTGGACACATTTCTTGTGGTCGAGCCGAGCTCTCACCTGGTTTGAACTTGATCCTGCTCGTGTTCTTAGAAGTCAAGGTTCTGTCTGTTAGGAGAAAAAGTGGTGCGTGTTAAAAAGTAAAAAGCAAACATTCATCAGTTGTGCCAAAAAGTGCAGCAAGACAACAGCCTTCCCTGGAAAAAGGGACATTTTTACTCTAGAGTACACAGTCAAAAATTATTAAATTGTACACTTTTTTTCACATTTCTTTCTTCCTCCTAGACCAAATATTATATAGTAGTGAGTGGTGTATTCTAACATTATTAAATGTACTTTGTAGGTGGAACATCTGGAGACGGGGCCAGCGCGGAGGTGGTGGCATTGGACGAGGAGGACAACTCTGGGGAGGAGGCGGTGCAAGTGCCGGAAAAGGACATGCCTGTGAGGGTTCACACGGTGGTGGCGGGCAGAGGTAAGCTATACATTCCTTAGTCATTGAGATTGAAGACTGCAGAGTGTGCTTTCTGCACGGGTGTATTATAAAAAAAGCAGGTAGTAGCCTCCTCTAAATGTACTTCGACTTAGCTGTGAAGTTTTTGGCGAGAAGAATCCCAATCAGATCTGAGGTGAACTTGATGGATGGGATGAACGAAAAGCGAAAGAAGGGTGTAAGTAAGTGTGGAAGCACGAGAAATGTAATGATGACTGGCAAAGAAGAATGATATGTGTTTGCTTGGTCCCCGAGGTGGCTGGGAAGGTAAGAAAATGGTATGGTGCATGGCTGGGTGAATGATGAAGCAAGGATGGGTGGAAGGAGAACAGCCTGGGTGGGTGAGACAGACACTGTATGTGTGCAATATACTTTGAATGGATGGATGCCTGGATCATTCATGGTACTATCTGACTCTTAGATAGCATATGTGAATCTAGAGAGAGTAGACGGTCACTGGATGAACTAAGTGTTACTTTGAAGAGCATGTAACACCGCACCCGCACGTCCGTTCCAGTGTAGGAAAGGCAAGGAAAAGAAGTTGTAACGTTGTCCAAAGACTACCATGAATAGTAGCAGTAGTTTGTATTGCAACTGCAAGCACAGCATATATCCAGTTATTACGGTGGGCACTCCCTACCTCCCTTAATAACTTTAGTTTAGTAGTAGTACGTCATTCATGTGTGGGGGTATCACTGTTCACTCAATAATAAGCAAAGCACCTAAAGTCATCCCATATGTCATCAAATACATCCCATGTGAAGTGATAGATAATCAGATAATTTAGCTTCTTCATTTTCCTTTTCTAATACTCATTTGCACTGTAGGGTGAAAGCTAAATTAATTAAGCAGTAGCCCTTTTAACAGAGTATTCTCAGTGCCACCCGTAATAGAAAAGTAAGAGCTTCACCACCTGCATGTACTGGACCGGTACAGTAACGCAAGTCTGTCTCACTCACCATGGTGTGCGTCTGTTTTTCTCGGGTGCAAGTTCACTGCGCTGGCATTATGCCGGCTTGCATAAGATAACGTACCAATTTTCCTAAACAAGAGAGAAGAAGAAGAATAAGAGTGGTGTACTGTCATAGTCGACTGTAATAGAAGTCCATAGTGCTCGTAGAATTTGTTCCTTAAACTCCCACTAATGTTAGAGCAAGGATGAAGAAGTCGGAGGTTACATAGATACTGTCCTCAATAGTTATGCACTGTGCTTTCAATTTGCTACTTGTACTGTGACAACTTTCTGCTCAATCATTTTGTGTTAATCTTAAGGAGCATTGGTTACAGACTATGTCCTTCTTTTTTCATGTAGTTGCTCCTTCCAAATCCAAGACACCATCAAGGAGGAAGGAGCTGGCTCGAATGGCCCGGCAACGGAGGCTGGATGCCACTGTTGCTGAATATCGGCGGCTGGTGGCCCTGGAGGAGGAGGAGACGCAGTCTGGAACAACAACAACGTCCACTGGGACAGCTGCCTCCTCCTCCGTGCGGGCTGCCAGCCAGCGCAGTGCTCCAGCGGTACGGAGCCGGGCTACCAAAGCCAAACGCCACCGCCCAGCAGCAAAGAAAGCAGCTGCCCCTCACAGGATTTGCAAGGCACACCGGCGCCGCTTATCCCTCAGACTGTCCTACCTGGAGCAGGAGGTCCATAATTATAAGAACGTGGTGGAGGGCCTCCGCTTCGAACTTGCCACCCTCCGCAAGGAGCATGATGCCCTGGCTGCTAATTCCAACAGCACCCTGCCATAGTGTCCCTTGCCCCTTTTTTAGAGACTTTTGGGGGGTGGGAATTGGGAGTTGTGATTTTTGGGGACTTTTGAAGGACAATCGTTGGGGTTAGGGAGGGTCTTGCGGGAGATTCTTTTGTTAGGGCTATAAAAATATACTTTTTGAAACTTCATCTGACCATACCTGTTTTTTACTGCTTTTGAGTCTGGTGGGTGGGGGTTTAACATAACAGTAAGTTTGTTTTCCTGAATAGTCCTAGGACTTTAGTAGTACTACCGTCAATCAAATCTCTCGTCTCTCCTAATACTCCATTATACTACCTCCAACCAAACGCCTATCTTACCTGTAATTTCTGTTTGCAAGTAGGGCTAGGCCCAGGGCTGGCTCCACGGGAAACAGCAAATAAGGTTGGCAATCCTGGGCGGATAAAATTTCCTCATAGCGGTGGTACTAGTGGTGTGACACAGTGGCAGTTGCTTGCCTATGAAAAAAAGAAAATGAAATCTGGTTTGTCCTCCTGAGCAATACAAAGGTACAATACAGAATATAGCAGGTGACAGAAGTACACTAGAACAGTGCCACGTTGTAGCCTAACAAATGTTAAAGTATAACTAATTCGGTTGAAGTTCTTTGACATTAGCCATGGGTCTTTGTCAAGCAGAGTAAGAATATATCCTCGGATTTCTTCACCAGCCTGTTGCTATCACCTTATCCTCCCCAGCAAGTGTGTGGATTTATTGCTGTAATTTAGTCACACATCAATCAAAACCACACAGCCCGGGGGAAGAGGGTTAGGGTTTGAAAAATGGATGGGTACGGGGGTTTTTGGGAAAGGTTTTGGGAGACAAGAAAAAGTAGCACAGCATGGACGAACAATTGTGAACATAAACAAATCTTTGGGTACAAACCTATCCATCAATCTTTGAAAGTGCATACACTACTGTAACTGCATGCATGTCAGTTAAAAGTAAGTAGTACTTTCGACAACTGTGGAAGAAAGAATGCGACAGTACAGGGCGTGGGTGGAAATATTGATAACTATATTCAACATAAGGTCTCTGTAGCCAGATACCTGAGAGCCTTGCTGGTCACTATAAATCCATTCACAACAACACTCAATGGGGTTGGTCTGGAAGGTGTCAGGTTTACTCCCCGTGATCCAGTCGATGCAAATATGGTTCCACCTCCAAATGTCACCAACACCCAGAAGTGTAAACACAGGGTGTTCGAGGCATTAGGCGGGGGAGAAAAATAACAAACTAAAATAAAAAATGTGGGATGGGTAAAGGTAGGGTCAGCAGGGAAAGGATACCTGTAACAGAAGACAAGACAGGCATCAGTGAAGTGCTGTCCTAACATACAAGGGTACTCTCATATAGTCTCACTAAATAGTCTGCAAGTCTCCCGCCTACTCATGGGAAATGTAGTTTCATAGTACGGTAGGCGCTTAGGGGCTGCGTAACCTGACAGAAGGTATAGTAGATAGAAAAGGAGAAATTGCTTTTTTTCTAGGTGTCCCCTCACTCACCAGGGTTGCCCCTTGGTGACATGCTTCATCATTGGGGCCATCCCAGTCCTCTACGGCCTGGGGCGTGCTGCGACTTGCGAATTACGTAGGAGCACTTACAAATGACTATGTGTGGTGCAGATGTGATAGTGGAGTGGACTAAGTGATGTGTTAAGGGATCAATGTAGAAGCAGAGAGAGAGCCAAGAAATGCAGTCACAGTCAGAGAAAAAGGCAAGGGATACTGTATCTATGTGGTTGTAGTGGTCCTGTTGGAAGTGGTAAGTAAGTTGCCCGCAGAAAAAAAATCCTCCTATTAGCGGCACTCCTCCATTGCAGCCGACGCTTCGTCCATCGATGTTGGTCACCAGAAGACACCCTGTCCACTGCCTGCCTGATGCTGAATTGTGGCTCGCTACTGTGAAGCCTGACTCCATCCTTTTTTCCCCATTGCAGAGACTGAAACCCGGCCTGTAATTATTCAACGAAAAACAGGAAGTGATATAATATTACAACACCACTGATAAATAAATATAAGGTATGTAGGCTGTGGAGTGCAAAAAGTCACAATTTGTTTTTCCTAGTAGACAGTACAATGTTTTCGAAAGTGCGTACTCTGAGTCACCTTTTGAAGGATAAATAAGTATGGGCAAATTAATGTATCGGATCTTGCCCCTCAAGCTAGGTGTACTTGAAACTGTGTTTTAGAACAAAATTAGATCTTCCTAGCAGTGCTCCCACCCAGACCCTTACTAAAGCCAGTCGCAAAAATGTAGAAGACCCCCAATCAAATCTCAAAAAACGAGGCCTAGCAGAAAACTGGTGACAAAACTTACTTTGAAAGTAAAAGTAGGCCGAAGTACCCTAATTACCCATTACCCACCGTGGATTGCATTCAAACCACTTGCAAGCAACCAAGCAAAAGTAGCCATAGCCAGCATCGCTCCAAGACTCGAAATCCCCCCCACTCAAACACATGCAATAGAAATACTGCTAACCCTAACGAACCCTAAGTTAAGAATAGTGGCAAAGGCTTTCTTTAACTATGCCAAATCCCCCCTTTCCCACCATGGATTTTCTTTAAATGACTTGCAACCAAAATTACACATTCTCACGAGTGCTCTAAGACCCCAGAACTCAGTTTGAAAAATCTAGAACACCCCGAAACACATGCAATCCTGCTGCTAGGGCTAACCCTAACGAACCCTAAGTTACAAAAAGTGCCAAAACTAAAGGCTTTTCCGCGCGGATTTTGTCCCAACCACTTCTACCCGGTATTAGACCTTCCCAGGAATGCCCCAAGACCCGGCAACCCACCCGCCAAGAAGCGTAACACCCCCAAACAGGCCAAAAGCAAAATCTCATACTTGCAATATTTCTGGGCCTTCGGTCCAAACGCGCTGCATAGCTAGGCCATAAGTCGGGGTTGGCACGACGGATTTCCTGAAAAGCAAATGCAATCAAGATTAGAGTGTCCCAGCAGTGCTCCCAGACCACGAAACTCACCCGCAAACAGACGGAACCCCCCCTAAGAGCACCTCAAAGGCAAGCAAGTCATCAAAAACACAAAAAAAATTCCGCCTGGGATTTGGTCCAAAACAGTTTTATCCGGTATTAGAGCTTCCCAGCAATGGCCCCAGAGCCGTCAACCCAGGAGAAAACGAGTAGAAGACCCCCAAACAGCCAAAGAGCAAAAGTACAAAAATGGGGACTTAGTCACTTTTTCACAAATTTCCCAAATCACTCTGCGCGCGCTCTGCAGCTAGGCCCTAAGTCCCCTCTGCCACCATGGATTTGCTTCAAACCTCTTGCAAAGTAAAGTATATATAGCCAGCAGTGCTCCCAGACCACGAAACTCACCCACAAACACCAGGAAGCCCCCCAAACAGGCCCCCGAAAACGCTACATAGAGCAAAATGTCAGAAATAGCCAAAAAAAAAATCGGCCTGGATTTTGTCCCAACCACTTCTACCCGGTATTAGACCTTCCCAGGAATGCCCCAAGACCCGGCAACCCACCCGCCAAGAAGCGTAACACCCCCAAACAGGCCAAAAGCAAAATCTCATACTTGCAATATTTCTGGGCCTTCGGTCCAAACGCGCTGCATAGCTAGGCCATAAGTCGGGGTTGGCACGACGGATTTCCTGAAAAGCAAATGCAATCAAGATTAGAGTGTCCCAGCAGTGCTCCCAGACCACGAAACTCACCCACAAACACCAGGAAGCCCCCCAAACAGGCCCCCGAAAACGCTACATAGAGCAAAATGTCAGAAATAGCCCAAAAAAAAAAATCGGCCTGGATTTTGTCCCAACCACTTCTACCCGGTATTAGACCTTCCCAGGAATGCCCCAAGACCCGGCAACCCACCCGCCAAGAAGCATAACACCCCCAAACAGGCCAAAAGCAAAATCTCATACTTGCAATATTTCTGGGCCTTCGGTCCAAACGCGCTGCGTAGCTAGGCCATAAGTTGGGGTTGGCACGACGGATTTCCTGAAAAGCAAATGCAATCAAGATTAGAGTGTCCCAGCAGTGCTCCCAGACCACGAAACTCACCCGCAAACACCAGGAAGCCCCCCAAACAGGCCCCCGAAAACGCTACATAGAGCAAAATGTCAGAAATAGCCCAAAAAAAAATCGGCCTGGATTTTGTCCCAACCACTTCTACCCGGTATTAGACCTTCCCAGGAATGCCCCAAGACCCGGCAACCCACCCGCCAAGAAGCATAACACCCCCAAACAGGCCAAAAGCAAAATCTCATACTTGCAATATTTCTGGGCCTTCGGTCCAAACGCGCTGCGTAGCTAGGCCATAAGTCGGGGTTGGCACGACGGATTTCCTGAAAAGCAAATGCAATCAAGATTAGAGTGTCCCAGCAGTGCTCCCAGACCACGAAACTCACCCGCAAACAGACGGAACCCCCCCTAAGAGCACCTCAAAGGCAAGCAAGTCATCAAAAACACAAAAAAAATTCCGCCTGGGATTTGGTCCAAAACACTTTTATCCGGTATTAGAGCTTCCCAGCAATGGCCCCAGAGCCGTCAACCCAGGAGAAAATGAGTAGAAGACCCCCAAACAGCCAAAGAGCAAAAGTACAAAAATGGGGACTTAGTCACTTTTTCACAAATTTCCCAAATCACTCCGCGCGCGCTCTGCAGCTAGGCCCTAAGTCCCCTCTGCCACCATGGATTTGCTTCAAACCTCTTGCAAAGTAAAGTATATATAGCCAGCAGTGCTCCCAGACCACGAAACTCACCCACAAACACCAGGAAGCCCCCCAAACAGGCCCCCGAAAACGCTACATAGAGCAAAATGTCAGAAATAGCCAAAAAAAAAATCGGCCTGGATTTTGTCCCAACCACTTCTACCCGGTATTAGACCTTCCCAGGAATGCCCCAAGACCCGGCAACCCACCCGCCAAGAAGCGTAACACCCCCAAACAGGCCAAAAGCAAAATCTCATACTTGCAATATTTCTGGGCCTTCGGTCCAAACGCGCTGCGTAGCTAGGCCATAAGTCGGGGTTGGCACGACGGATTTCCTGAAAAGCAAATGCAATCAAGATTAGAGTGTCCCAGCAGTGCTCCCAGACCACGAAACTCACCCACAAACACCAGGAAGCCCCCCAAACAGGCCCCCGAAAACGCTACATAGAGCAAAATGTCAGAAATAGCCCAAAAAAAAAAATCGGCCTGGATTTTGTCCCAACCACTTCTACCCGGTATTAGACCTTCCCAGGAATGCCCCAAGACCCGGCAACCCACCCGCCAAGAAGCATAACACCCCCAAACAGGCCAAAAGCAAAATCTCATACTTGCAATATTTCTGGGCCTTCGGTCCAAACGCGCTGCGTAGCTAGGCCATAAGTCGGGGTTGGCACGACGGATTTCCTGAAAAGCAAATGCAATCAAGATTAGAGTGTCCCAGCAATGCTCTCAGACCACGAAACTCACCCACAAACAGACGGAACCCCCCCTAAGAGCACCTCAAAGGCAAGCAAGTCATCAAAAACACAAAAAATTTTCCGCCTCGGATTTGGTCCAAACCACTTTTAGTGCTTCCCAGCAATGGCCCCAGACCCGTCAACTCACCTGCAAAGAGGTAGAACAACACCCCCACAAGTGCTGAGTCTTTCTTCATTGGGCGTAAACCAGCCCTCTGCTTTGATGGAAATAGGAGTCTGGAGGAGGAGGATAGAGGAGCATGTTCTTCTGAACTTGTGAACCTGAGGAATGCAGACTGCGGCACCTTCAAATAAATTAGCAAACAAGTGAAGACAGTTCTGCTGATGGGCTTGTTTTTGTGATTATCTGATTAAAGTTTGAATTATATTAACTGTGCACAACAAAGAAAGACAGACACACAGGAATAAAAGTGAATAAGGATGAAAAAGAAAGTTATTGATTCGTTGTCTCATTTTCAGGGCTCGAAGTCGGTATCACGGTCCAGGAATAAGAATAAGGCTTCGTCATCATACTCTGCGAATTCAGCCAGGGTGAGGTCAGTGCCACCTGACAGAGTAGAAATTCCCTCATCTATGTTGCTGGCCACCTCCTCTTCATCCGGCACGCTCTCTCGTACTCTTATATCTGGTGGTATGAGGTGCTGATTCATCTTGATCATTGTTAACCTCTCCACATTTTTGGGCGAGAGGCGGCTCCGTTTGGGAGTTACAATCCCACCAGCCGCACTGAAAACCCGTTCAGAAGACACACTTGCGAGTGGGCAAGACAAGTAGTTTATAGCCAGGTTGGTGAGCTGTGGCCACAATTCTTTTTTCCCATGCCAATACGCCAATGGGTCAGAATTAACATAGACCTCTGTGGAGTCATTCAGATAGTCCTTCACCATCGACTCAAGGTCCTCCTCCAAGGTTCCTCCACTTTGCGTAGCTCTTGCTGTGCCTCTGACCTTTTGAGAACCAAACCCACGCAGAGCTAGCCAATCCTCTTCAGCCTCCAATGTTTCTGTTGTCTTTCGTGCAGATGATCCGGTTGCCGGTGTCTTTAACGGCTGAGAGGTCACTTGTGCCACAGCCACAGGTGCAGAAGTGGATTGTTTTGACTGGGGATGGCCTGCTGATGTACTGCCATTTCCTTCAATTTCCAGCCGTTCTGTTTCAAACTTCTTGGCTGACAAGGCTAGCCAACGTTTGTACTTTGTAACATCTTCATCACCAAAAGGAAAGAATGCTCTGCCTGCCAGCGCCTTTTTGTAGCGTGGATCCAGAATAGTAGCACAAATGTAATGCTGTTCTGAGTGGATCTTTTTAAGACGTTCATCACCTTGTAGGAGCTCTAATAATTGCTCAGCCAGAAGCAAAGAGTCTTTATTTTTGTCATCTTTTCGAAACACAGAACACACCTCCTTCAGTTGGTCCTCCAGCATGTACAACAATGGGATAGCTTTTCCCAAATTAGAGTCCTCCTTGCTGACTGCACGCGTGAAGACCTCAAAAGGACGAAGCATGCGTGTTAGGCTTTCAACTATGTTCCATTGCGGCCCACCCATCCTCAGCTCCTCTATACCCTCTTTCAAGAAATATTGATCGAGTTGCGTATACTGCTCATACAGACGCTCAAGCATGTAGAAGGTTGAGTTCCAACGTGTTACCACCTCCTGGATGAGTGCTTTCACTGGCATTTGACATTGATATAGCATGCTCCTCAGCTGCTTCCGGGCCTTAAAAGAATGCCTGAAATGCTTGCAAATTTTTCGGCAGTTCTCCAATACACTGTACGCTGCACTGCGTTTATTACCCAAGAATTTTTGGACAACCAGGTTTATACAGTGCGCCAAACACGGCACTCTGAAATAGTAACCGTCCCTCATGGCCTTAACTATATTGGAGCCATTGTCCGTGGAAACATAACCAACCTTGCGTTTTAGTGGGGACAGACAGTTAAGGACCTTTGTGTTAAAGACATCCAAAATGTTTTCTGCTGTGTGACGTTTCTCCAAACCAAACATGGCTAGTGTTGCATGTTTCAGAGCACCTTTAAAAACAATGTTAGTGTCAACACCTGAGTTTAGCTTTGCTTTAGCCCCTGAAAAAGAGACCCAGTGTGCAGTGATGCACATGTAATCAGCGCCTGCGCCACTGGTCCACATGTCTGTTGTCAGATGTATAGTGTGAACAGCACTCTTCTGCAAAGCTGCCCCAATCACCTTCAGAACATCTTCATGTAGTGCTGGAACCGCAACTCGGGCAAAATAGAACCGGCTAGGAACCTTCCATTTAGGGCAGAGCGCTGTCACTAATTCTAGAAAACCAACCCCTTCTACAAAAGAAAAAGGGAGAAGGTCCAGAGCTAGCATTTTAGCCAGCTTAGTGTTATACAGACGGGTCATTGGGTGGTTGCGTTCATATTGCGCTTCTGTAAACAACATCTTTTTAATGTTGCCCTGGACCAATGATTTACGGGATGATGATGATCTCTTCGACCCAGTTACGCTCGCTGATGAACTTTTCCGCATTGATGTCTCACTCTCTCCCACACTCTTAGTGTGGCTCCCATGGGGTGTGCTGCTGACATGGGAACTGGGTGTAAGTGAAGTGTTTGAATTGTCTTCTTCTACCTCCTCGTCATCAGCAGATGACAAATCAACGTTTTCATTACGTGCAATTCCGGCTTTCTTGACCGCCTCTAGGTGCGGAAACCATTCGACAGCGTGCCTTCTCTCAAGATGACCTCTCTGGCCTCCGGTACCATAGTTAGAACCAAGCTTACCACGACTAAATCGAAGCTTACAAAGGCTACAAATGGCTACGTTTTCCTTTTTTGGGCAAACACTAAAGAAGTCCCAAACTGGAGACTTGAAATGTCTTCGGGGGCCGGAGGAGGCGGCGATACTGGTGGTGGTGGTCCTGCTGCTAATGACAGATGAAGTGGAGGATGTGGATTGCCGAACTTCAGTACGTTTTGCACTTTCACCACCACGAATTGAGGTCGAGGACGAGGTGGGTACCTTCTTGCGAAGAAATATGGAAGCGGTAGGTTTTGGTGTACTACTTAACTCCAAATCTAATGATTCCATTTCCATTGCCTCCTCGCCGACATCATCATCACGCTCAGCAGCTTCTCGGGATAGGGTCAAAATGTCTCTTTGCTGCATGCCCGGTGGGGCTGCAGTGACCTTTGTGATGACTGGCTCGTCGTCATCGTGAGAGGCTTCATCACCAGCAGTATCTGTCACTTCTTGTTGAGCCTCATCACACTCCATAGGTTTGAGTTTTTGGACGACCTTCCTTTTACGCTTAGGTACCGGTGTCAGATCATGGTGTGCCTCTGCCTCACTGTCAGACCGCAGTTGTGGTTCCCAAGACAGATCACTTGCACCAGAACGAGGTGGGCTTGAAGAAGATGTAGACACCCCCCTTGATCTTTTCCTTGCTAGGGATGTGGAAGACAATGAATGATCATCAGGAGGAGTGGCTTCCAATGATACCTCAGCTTCAATGTCGATTTCCAAATGTGCCCCTACTTCGGGAGGAACAACTATTGCGGGCACTTGTGAACCTCCATGCACCTTTGCTTGCGCATCTCCTTTTGCTGCCTCTCCTTCCACATGTACTTGGGCGTGTACTTGCACATGGTGTTGTTGTTGCGGCTGTGGTTGTTCAACACTTGTCAGATGAGTTACAACAACCTGTGTTGATTCAGGGACATTGCTGCTACTTTCTTGCGATGAGCCAACATCACTGGTCGATGGTGATTGGAGAAGTACACTGACTGCCTCTGAAGCACTCAAGGGCTTTGACTTAAGTTGGCGTGGTGGTGGAGGCACTGAACCCAATGGAGCAGGGGTGCTGCTCTCAGGTTGGTCCCCAGCAGATCCTGCTGCTGCAGGCGTACTTTTTTTTTTGCTCCCAAAAAAAGTGGCGGGTGGCACACCAGCCTCCTTGGTAACTTGCTTCTTCTGCTCCTTACTAGCAACTTTCTTGCTAGAGGAGCTACGGAGAACTTTCTTTGGGGGCGGGGCCATCTTCTTCAGAGCAGGTCAGACAGCAGGCCGCAGTTGCACGAATTGTAGAGTTGTCTGAGGCCAGACGTGACGTCGCGTGACGTTATGCTGCACACACACACCGCTGCAGGACTTCTTCCTGGCACTGGTGGTTCTCTTGAGTCTTGTGCACCTAAAAAAAATGGAAGACAGAGGAACATCAGTTCAGTTATAGAGCACAAAAAAAACGAAAAACACTGCAAAATCAGCACAATCCCAATCCATCCATGCCCTCCATAATGTTTAAATTCAAGACAACCCACAGAAAGACTAGGCCCATGCAAGACTCACTACCCCTGGGCATAAATAAAGGTTGAAAAGTAGGCAAAATGGTTGGAGGCCTAACAACAAAGCCTGCATTCAAAATGGCCACTTGCCTGCCAGCACATGGCCAGTGCCTGTAGCTGCACTCAAAATGGCCACCAGCCACATGGCATGTCCCTCCCCATGAACACACCCAAAAATTGAAAAACACTGCAAAATCAGCACAATCCCATTCAATCCATGGCCTCCATGATGTTTAAATTCAAGACAACCCACAGAAATACTAGGCCCATGCAAGACTCACTACCCCTGGGCATAAATAAAGGTTGAAAAGTAGGCAAAATGGTTGGAGGCCTAACAACAAAGCCTGCATTCAAAATGGCCACTTGCCTGCCAGCACATGGCCAGTGCCTGTAGCTGCACTCAAAATGGCCACCAGCCACATGGCATGTCCCTCCCCATGAACACCCCCAAAAATCGAAAAACACTGCAAAATCAGCACAATCCCATTCCATCCATGGCCTCCATGATGTTTAAATTCAAGACAGCCCACAGAAAGACTAGGCCCATGCTAGACTCAAATACCCCTGGTGAAAAGGCCACAAGTACAGGCCCAAAAATCGAAAAACACTGCAAAATCAGCACAATCCTATTCCATCCATGGCCTCCATGATGTTTAAATTCAAGACAGCCCACAGAAAGACTAGGCCCATGCTAGACTCAAATACCCCTGGTGAAAAGGCCACAAGTACAGGCCCAAAAATCGAAAAACACTGCAAAATCAGCACAATCCCATTCAATCCATGGCCTCCATGATGTTTAAATTCAAGACAACCCACAGAAATACTAGGCCCATGCAAGACTCACTACCCCTGGGCATAAATAAAGGTTGAAAAGTAGGCAAAATGGTTGGAGGCCTAACAACAAAGCCTGCATTCAAAATGGGCACTTGCCTGCCAGCACATGGCCAGTGCCTGTAGCTGCACTCAAAATGGCCACCAGCCACATGGCATGTCCCTCCCCATGAACACCCCCAAAAATCGAAAAACACTGCAAAATCAGCACAATACCATTCAATCCATGGCCTCCATGATGTTTAAATTCAAGACAACCCACAGAAAGACTAGGCCCATGCTAGACTCAAATACCCCTGGTGAAAAGGCCACAAGTACAGGCCCAAAAATCGAAAAACACTGCAAAATCAGCACAATCCTATTCCATCCATGGCCTCCATGATGTTTAAATTCAAGACAGCCCACAGAAAGACTAGGCCCATGCTAGACTCAAATACCCCTGGTGAAAAGGCCACAAGTACAGGCCCAAAAATCGAAAAACACTGCAAAATCAGCACAATCCTATTCCATCCATGGCCTCCATGATGTTTAAATTCAAGACAGCCCACAGAGAGACTAGGCCCATGCTAGACTCAAATACCCCTGGTGAAAAGGCCACAAGTACAGGCCCAAAAATCGAAAAACACTGCAAAATCAGCACAATCCTATTCCATCCATGGCCTCCATGATGTTTAAATTCAAGACAGCCCACAGAAAGACTAGGCCCATGCTAGACTCAAATACCCCTGGTGAAAAGGCCACAAGTACAGGCCCAAAAATCGAAAAACACTGCAAAATCAGCACAATCCCATTCAATCCATGGCCTCCATGATGTTTAAATTCAAGACAACCCACAGAAATACTAGGCCCATGCAAGACTCACTACCCCTGGGCATAAATAAAGGTTGAAAAGTAGGCAAAATGGTTGGAGGCCTAACAACAAAGCCTGCATTCAAAATGGCCACTTGCCTGCCAGCACATGGCCAGTGCCTGTAGCTGCACTCAAAATGGCCACCAGCCACATGGCATGTACCTCCCCATGAACACCCCCAAAAATCGAAAAACACTGCAAAATCAGCACAATCCCATTCAATCCATGGCCTCCATGATGTTTAAATTCAAGACAACCCACAGAAAGACTAGGCCCATGCTAGACTCAAATACCCCTGGTGAAAAGGCCACAAGTACAGGCCCAAAAATCGAAAAACACTGCAAAATCAGCACAATCCTATTCCATCCATGGCCTCCATGATGTTTAAATTCAAGACAGCCCACAGAAAGACTAGGCCCATGCTAGACTCAAATACCCCTGGTGAAAAGGCCACAAGTACAGGCCCAAAAATCGAAAAACACTGCAAAATCAGCACAATCCCATTCAATCCATGGCCTCCATGATGTTTAAATTCAAGACAACCCACAGAAATACTAGGCCCATGCAAGACTCACTACCCCTGGGCATAAATAAAGGTTGAAAAGTAGGCAAAATGGTTGGAGGCCTAACAACAAAGCCTGCATTCAAAATGGCCACTTGCCTGCCAGCACATGGCCAGTGCCTGTAGCTGCACTCAAAATGGCCACCAGCCACATGGCATGTCCCTCCCCATGAACACCCCCAAAAATCGAAAAACACTGCAAAATCAGCACAATCCCATTCAATCCATGGCCTCCATGATGTTTAAATTCAAGACAACCCACAGAAATACTAGGCCCATGCAAGACTCACTACCCCTGGGCATAATTAAAGGTTGAAAAGTAGGCAAAATGGTTGGAGGCCTAACAACAAAGCCTGCATTCAAAATGGCCACTTGCCTGCCAGCACATGGCCAGTGCCTGTAGCTGCACTCAAAATGGCCACCAGCCACATGGCATGTCCCTCCCCATGAACACCCCCAAAAATCGAAAAACACTGCAAAATCAGCACAATCCCATTCCATCCATGGCCTCCATGATGTTTAAATTCAAGACAGCCCACAGAAAGACTAGGCCCATGCTAGACTCAAATACCCCTGGTGAAAAGGCCACAAGTACAGGCCCAAAAATCGAAAAACACTGCAAAATCAGCACAATCCCATTCCATCCATGGCCTCCATGATGTTTAAATTCAAGACAGCCCACAGAAAGACTAGGCCCATGCACCACTCACTACCCCTGGTCAAGGCCCCAACAACAGGTCAAAAATCGAAAAACACAAAATTTTACAAAAAAAAAAAATCGAAAAACACAGAAAAATCAGCACAATCCCAATTCATCTATGGCCTCCATGATGTTTAAGTTCAAGACAACCCACAGAAAGAATCAGTCCACCCACCACTGAGTACCCCTGGGCAAAAGGCCCCAAAACAGCCCAAAAATCGAAAATCCCAAAATTTTAGTTGCAGCAACTGTAATGCCCCAAACAAACTTACTTGTAAAATTTCTAATCCAACAGTGATCCAAACAAAGTCAAAAAGGCCTCAAATCCAAAGATCCAGCAGCATCCACAAAAAGTAATCCTTCCAGGTCCACATCCAAATGAAAAGTGACCAGGAGATGGACAAAGCACTGGGAGGAGCCTGCTGAACAGGAACAGGAAGTTGAAGACTATGGGGCACTTCCTTCCTCCCACCCCCCTGCCCCCTCCCCAAAATGGACTCCTCGCTAAAAAAGTGCAGGCAAATGTCAAACTAAGGAGTTATTCACATAAAAATCATCATTTCTAGAAGGTTTATGCTGCTTGCTGGTGGATTTCTTGTGCAGAATTGCAAATTTATATTTTCGCTCGCCGCATCTCAAATCTCGCAATTGCGAAGTACCGCGAGACGTGATCTCGCCGTACTCGCGTTTACAAACTATCGCTGGCAAGCCGCGATGACGTAATCGCGCTCGCCAATTCCCGCGGGATCACACAGCAAGATCCAAAATGGCGCAGCACTCGCAAACTATCGAAAAAAACAACTCGGCAAACGATGATAAACGCCGCGCGCCGCAAAAATTGTATCACCAACGCCGCGCGCCGCCAAAAAAATCCGCTCTGTGCGAATTTGCGGATTTTGCGGGAAATCCGCAAATCTCGCGGATTGCGGATTTCCCGAAAATCTGCAAAATCCGCGAGCGGAACGGATTTTCCGCCCACGCTTACGTATCAAAATTAGTCGAGAATTCCCTGCTTCAAGTTAAGAATCGTGTTTTGAAAGTAGAAAGTACATGGCAAGCAAATACGCCGTCCCAAATGTTACAAATGTTACAGTACCACCAGAATAGAATTAGGGAAGAACAAGACCACGAACAGAGACGTATGAAAGATACGAAAATGAAAATGTTAGTTGCTCAGTCAGTTCCAGCTGACGGTCAGAAAAAGGGTGTGACACAGTCAAATAATACGGCAGCTCCCGTTAAAGGGACATGCAACTATTGTAAACAGCCAGGCCACTATGTAAATGAATGTACGGTTCAGAAACACAATATAGCAACAGGAAAAACTAAAGAAAGACCACGTCAGCCTAGACAGGACCAGGTCCAACACCAAGTTCAGCAACATATCCCACAGAACGTACAGTCACCGCCTGCTACACAACAGACAGGACAGACAGTAGCGGTACCACATGCACAGCCCATTGCCGCGACACAGCAAGTTTCACAGCAGATGTACCAGTATGCACAAACTGATTATCCCGACTATCAACGATACTCATGTAACAGCCTAGAGAGGGAGGTTGGCTTGCCTCTCATTGAAGTTCCTGTAGATCAAGAGGGTCCATATGTACATAGTCAAGTATTAGGAAAAGATAGAAAGTTTTTGATTGACACAGGGGCAAGTCGAACAACAATAAGTCACGACGAGGTTCCAGGGGCACCCCTCTCAGGCTCACAGAATGTTTCCCTTGGATTTTCAGGACAGCCTATTGTTAACGAAGTATCGAAACCTGTTCCCCTAGCAGTTGGTCCATTGTCACGTACTACAGACTTATTGCTCACGAAGTCATGTCCAGAAAACTTGTTAGGTATCAAGACACTGAAAGCTCTAGGAGCAGTAATATGTTGTTCTCCGGAAGGAGTTAGACTGTTTTTACGTGATTTTAAAGGTCACTATGTATTACGAGATTTTGATGTCAGATTGAAAAATGTACCAGAACATTTGTGGGCAAAAGGCCCAACTGATGTAGGTTGTATGCACATTACACCATACCGAGTTACACTCAAGCCAGGAGTTGTACTGCCCCGAATCCGACAATACAAGCTACCACCCGATGCTGTAGTGGCTTTACTGAAAATCATTGAAGAGCTCATTACACAAGGAGTGGTTGTAGAAACCGACTCCAATCTATGTAATTCCCCTATCATTCCGATTCTTAAACGTACTGACCCGAATGCACCACCAGTTTATCGGTTGGTGATCGATTTACGAGAATTAAATAAATGTATTGTACCACAGTATCCTGTGGTCCCCGACATCTCATCATTATTGACTGCTATTGATTCAGAGGCGACGTTCTTCACTGTAATTGACCTCAAGAACGCCTTCTTCAGTGTCCCCATTGATCCGGAAAGCCAATATCTCTTCGGATTCTGTTTAAATGGCCGTAGCTTCAAATTTGCACGCGCACCTCAAGGATTCACAGAAAGCCCCAGCATCTACAGCCAAGCATTGAAAAGACAACTTGACAGTATTCACATGCCAGTTAACACAGCCCTACTGCAGTATGTCGATGATCTATTGATCACCGCCCGTAACGAACCTGAATGTGAACATGCATCACTGACGGTTTTACATTTTTTGGCTGACAAGGGACACAAGGTGTCCCCTTCAAAGTTACAATTCTGTGTTCAGCAAGTGGTGTACCTTGGGCACTTGCTGTCCAAGAGGGGGAGACAGCTAACACCTGACCGCATTCAGTTAATTGCACACTTACCGCAACCCAAGACACAAAAGGAGGTGCGGGCTTTCATTGGCCTCACCTCTTACAGCAGACAATGGATTCCCCAGTACGCATTTCTAGCCAAACCCCTTATACAGTTGACAACACAGGAGGCAGCGACTTCGACTGTCCTCCCTTGGACTCAGGAACATACACAGGCTTTTGATGAATTAAAGAAAGCATTATGTCAAGCACCAGTTTTACCAACGCCATGTTATAACAAACCTTTTACACTTTTTGTTACAGAACGTGATGGCACAGCATTATCTGTCCTCACGCAAGACCAAGCAGGTTCATATAAGCCGTGTGCTTATTTTTCGAGTACATTAGACCCAGTAGCCCAGGCCCTGCCTGCGTGCTTAAAATCAGTTGCAGCGACAGCCTTAGCAATCCGACAAAGTGATTCCATAGTGTTAGGACATCCCCTGACAGTACAAGTTCCACACGCGGTGGAAGTTCTTTTAAACAGAACACAGACTCAACACTTGACTATAGCACGACTGACAGGTTATGAATTGACATTGTTCCAGCCACACATAGAAATGAGACGTTGTAATATTCTCAACCCTGCCACATTGTTACCTTCGAACATTACAGATCCAGCTCCACATGACTGTATAGAGATCATTAATGCAGTAACAAAGCCCCGACGAGACTTGACAGATGTCGCACTGACTAACCCAGACCTGACACTTTACGTAGATGGTTCTTGTATGAGAACAAGCACAGGAGAATTAGTGGCCGCATATGCAGTGACCACTGAAACTGAAGTCAAAGAAACACATCGTATTGATATACTGTCTGCTCAAGCTGCAGAGCTCATTGCTCTGACCCGAGCCTGTATAGTAGCCAAGAACAGGAATGTTAACATATACACAGATTCACGTTATGCATTTGGAGTCGTACACGACTTCGGTGTACTCTGGCAGGAAAGAGGTTTCTTGACCTCTCACGGAGCCAAAATACAACATGGTCCCCTCATTCAAGAATTATTGGAAGCAATACATTTGCCATCAGCCATAGCTATCATGAAGTGCAAAGCACATACTAAAGTTACAGATTCTATTTCCCAGGGTAACGACCTGGCCAATCGAACCGCGAAACACACAGCTCTAACTCATACACATGCAGTTGATACGACAAAGACAATAGTTCCGACACCGACACATTGCATGACAGTTAAGGATCCCGCACTAGATGTAATAGACATACAGACACATGCTACTCCAGACGAAATAAAGAAATGGACTGAACTAGGAGGGATCCAGACAGATCAGGGATGGATGACGAAGGGAAAAGCCACATGGTTTCTCCCCGACTCTATGGTTCAAGTTATGATCAACACGGCACACAGTCCAGCACACTTAGGAGAAAAAGCCATGTTAGACAGTTTACAGAATCTCTGGTACAATAAACATTTACGAGCAGCAGCAAAACAGAAAGTGCGTACTTGCATGATCTGTTGTCAGTTCAACCCAGGTAAAAGCATTCCTGTAGAGCAAGGTGGATTCAATCCTCCCGATCACCCTTTTGAAGTCCTCCAGATGGATTATATCCAGATGGAACGATGTAGAGGATTCAAATACGTCCTTGTAGTTGTATGTGCACTTTCCCGTTGGACAGAAGCATATCCAGTCCCAGATTACACTGCTCCGACCACTGCCAAACAGCTGGTTCGTGAATTCTTCCCACGGTACGGTTTGCCTCGTATCGTGTATTCAGATAACGGCCAGCCATTCTCGTCCGAGCTAATGAAGCAGGTATCACTCCTGCTAGGATATCAGTGGAAGTTCCACTGCGTCCGACATCCCGAGGCAGCAGGTCTCATGGAACGCCACAATCAGACACTGAAAACACGTCTTGCTAAGATTTGTGCCGAGAAAAGGGTAGACTGGATAGTCGCCCTGCCAGTTGCATTGTTCTATATGAGAATGGTTGCACACTCTAGAACAGGGCTATCCCCGTACGAGGTGGTCTTTGGTAGGCCACCGAATATGTGGGGGACGCCTCTGCCTCGTAAAATAACAGATGTTGACTGTAATATGCTGACAGATTACCTTGCCTCCTTGATGTCTGCACTACAATCTTGTCGTTCACAGGTGGCTGCAGCCTTTCCCGACAACACCGAGGTGAAGCCACACCAAATTGTACCAGGGGACCACGTTTTTATTAGGAACTTCGACAGGAGGAGTCCGCTGGAGCCCCGCTGGCAGGAGCCGAAGCTCGTCTTATTGACCACGAGGACGGCAGTGAAGTTGGAGGGCCGCAAGGGATGGGTCCACATGAGTCATGTTAAAAAACTTTACGGATCGCCGCCAGAGACTGACTCTTCCTCCCCCTCTAAGGACTGCCCAGATTCCAGTGACTCTAAACTTCCCCTGGTAGAGAAAACTCCTCAACAGGAGTATAAATTAAAGCTGAGGTCTAGCAAGTCAGACAGTTTAATTGTTTAAGTCCTCCCCTAGGTGAATCGGTTAGACAGTTTCTGACATGTACCCGTTAGACCCCAATAGAGAGAGAGATAGACAGAAACAGCTCAAGAAACGAGAATATTGTAAATCTCTTCGTAGTCACTGTATCGTGACATTATTGATTATGTTTTTTCTGAGTCTTACGATTATTGCTGCAAGTTTACGATTACACATGTTTTTCCCTATCTCCATGCATGCACATCTCTTTCCAAATAGCACTGTCGAGCACACTTTCAGTGAACTACCCCCGCACGAGTTATCCTACAGACTTGCGCTGCGCAACAATACTTTCATCAGTATTTTACATCATTCCCATCAGTCCAGTAATGCTACCAATTGTTGGATATGTGGCCGACTTCCTCCCTATTAGAAATACAAGGGAGTTCTGCCCCTCTTCCCGTATCCGTTCACACATAATGGTTCCTGTGGTGCCTGGTTTAGTTTAATTAATTCCTTGGATTCTAATTCAGTAATCTACAAAGGCAATTGGGTATGGGGAAATCTGAACACAGTTCTGCATAAAGTATGTCATCCTGACAAGGAGGGTCTTCCACAAAGGACAGGGACCGATCTAGAAAATGAAGTATATGGATTAGGTAATTATACACTTAACCTCATGATTCTGAATGTGCAATCCGATACAGGTCCAGACTTACCCTCTATGTCCGTGTTACCAGTCAAAGGCGAATTATGTGTCAGAAAGAATGGTTCAGTACCCCTAGGTCACAGTAAATGTACTACTGTGATCGATTTCAGTGATAAAGGCCAGTCTACATTCAAAGCTACCCGTCATTCCTATTTCGTCTGTGGTCATACAGCCTATATACGTTTGCCACTAGATTGGGATGGGACATGTTACATTGCATTCCTTCTGCCACCTGTATTTCTAGCCCTATCCGACTACCACAAGAACTCCCGACTAGTACCTAATAGACCCAAGAGAGAACTCCCGATTGTCGACTATACTGAAACGGCATGGGAACGATATACAGATTTCAATAAAGGTTTCTTTCCCTATTTAGGAGCTGTCTTCAATAGTAAATCAATACGTCACTTAACCAGAACCCTTGAAGCAGTGGTAAATGAAACTACTTCCGCCCTAGGCAACTTAACAGAGGAACAGTCTGCTATGAGACTTGTTGTCCTTCAAAATCGTCTTGTTCTTGACGTCATTCTGGCCGATAGGGGCGGAGCCTGTAGAGTCATCGGATCGAGTTGCTGTGTTTTCATTCCAGAAAACGCACCGTCAGTATATAAAGCCATAACGCGTCTCCATAAGATTGCAAGTCAGATACACCAGAATCCAGGAACCTGGACTTGGTCCGGTTGGTTCTGGAGCGTGTTATCAGCCTGGGGTTGGAAAGTCCTATCCTTCCTCGGAATAGCCCTTCTCATAATATTCAGTTGTTGCCTATGTATGCAATGTGGGCCAGCGATTTGCGGCTTGTGCGCCACATCATGTATTCCTCATCCAAGTCCACGTTCTAAACCCCGCCTGAAAAAGGAAGAGCAAATGATGTTATATGAACAAATAGATGGATTAATGAAAATTGATATATCATGAAGGGTCCGTAGGGGACAAGGAGGGAATGAGGTAATATGAATTTTTGGTCAATTGTGTCCCCTAACGTGAACCCCACCGTCTCCATGTACGAGCTTAAAGTGCATGTAACTTCCCTCCTCGACCTGCTATGAAGACGCAAATACATTTGCGTCAAACGTTAACTTGTCCTCTTTCAGATCCACCATGAATGGATTGATAATTCCGTTCCTAAGTATGCCTTGCCAACGTCTTTCTATGGTGCACTTCCACGTTTTCCTAGCCCTGCAGAGCTAGGCCGTGGTTCCTGCCATCGAGCCTTTTCTGTTCTCTACCTGAAAGCTGCAACGTGGGATGCATCCCTGACCTCTGTTCTACTCCCTGCGTGGCAAGCGGTGCCCGGCTCGGCCTGCTTGCCTGCCAAAGACAGTATTTTGCCTTCAAGTTATCAGTATAGCCGAGTTCAGCTCCTCGAAAACACATTCCAGTCTAGCAGAATAGATAAACACTTCCCGGCTGCAGAGCAAAGGGCCCGGCCTCTCTGTCTCCATGCAAGTAATTTATTGCTCCTGTTACCATGGTAGGCCCATGGCCCCTCGCATTACACGTAGACACGTAGTCACATATGCACGCATTAATAGTCAGTATAGAGTAGCTTCTGCCCAAGAGACCTTTCCTTCTAGATAGTATAGTTCCCCAAACACAAGATATCAGATATGATTTAGGAACGAGTCGATCTGACATGCCAGACTTCTGTCTCTTTCCTCTAGTGTTAAATGTCAAGTCCCCTGCACCCTCCAGCCTCACGTCAGTCACACGTCATGCTGCTGCGCGCGCATCCTTGCTACAGATTTCTGCTGACACTGCAAGATTCCGCTATGTTTCCACCCACTTGTGACACTTTTATGTGACGTTTCTAGCACACACCTCTGTGTACGCCCTCGTGCACGCCTTTCTGTTACACACATGTGTTCTTATCTCGTTTCTCTCAGCTGTTACGCCTACTGTATCCATCACCATTATATGCATTTACTATAAATGATGTACTCTGTCAATAAAGTATGGCTCTATCCCTTCCCGATCCTTGATGGTGACAGGAATATGATACCCTGGTTCGAACCATTCCATTTTATGGAATAAAACCCCTTTTAAAACTCAGACATCACGGATTTTGCCTCTTATTTCCGATTGAGTTATTTCATTGTACTTTACTGCATAGAAATTCCGACGGTAAATATCTATTTACCACAATGTATGGGAAAGGTAGAGCATGTACTAGTGCAGGTGACATGCTCTGATAGTGAATGACAGCCATTTTTGTTTTTCACTATTGTAAGGCTACCTTGCCCATAGGCTATCATGCGGAATACTCTCTACAGTGGCTATTATATCTTCCCATAGGAGCAAGTTAGGACATAAAAGTCTGGTATCCCTGAACTCAGAATTTAATAACACATCTTTTAGGAAAGGTGGTTTTTAAATCCTGCGTTTGAGAACAGCACTTTTAGAAAGTGGCTGTTCTCTTGTTTGCCCTTTCTGTGTGCCTTGGCCGGTTTGTGAATTGACTGTCTGGTTTGTGAGTGACAGGGCTGGAGGATTCAAGGAGACAGAATGAGTCAGCGCAGTGGTGAATAGAGAGATCTGCATCTAGATGGGAGGGAGGAGTTGCACCTGGGACCTGAATAGGACTGTGCCTGCCCCCCCCCCTCACAGTGCTGGCTCCACCCCCTTTCGTGGGTCTGATGTCTCTGCCCTGCACTGTGAAAGGAGAGAAGGAATCATGTCAACAAAGTGCTCCAGGGATGTGCTTTCCCTCCACAATGCTGGCTCCACCTCCTGTGGGGCGTCTGATGTTTTTGCTCTGTGAAAAGAAAGAAGAAGTCATGTAAACAGAGTGCTCCAGAACTGGTTTGGACCGGGCTGAGAGCCCTCATGCACAAAGGGAACAAATACTTTTTGGGATATAAGTACAGGACCCCAGACCACTGAACTTTAGATCATCCTGGAATCAAGAAGGAACCTCTGCCAAGGAGAAAGCTGGAAGACTGAAGAAGGAAGACTGTCCTGCTGTTGCTTTGCTGGACTGACCTGCAGTTGCTTTCCTGCCAAGGAGAGGGGAAGGACTTTGCTTTGTGCTGTGTCCCCTTGCTTGAAGGAATCTCCAAGTGCCTGAAGAAGAGCTGTCTCCCTGTTAAGAAGTCCCAGGAACAAAAGGACTTCACCCCCAGCTTCCCTGAACTCTGCTGAGAGAGTTCTGTCCTTTCTAGAGTGCTTGGGCCAGTTGTGGTGCCTCTGGAAGTTGTACCTGTGTTGGGAAGCTGGAAACCAAGATTTTAAAGACTTTCTGCAAGTTTTAAACGCATCACTCGCTTGCGGAGCGCATCCCCGCTTCCGAGAAAATTCCCGCTGCTATGAAGGCCGAGATCGTCACAGCGCCTGTTGCCGCTGCCAGAGTCGTCGCATCCTTCGTTTGCGGGATGCAACAGTCCGGTGCGGGAAGATTACCATTGTCGCGAGTATCATCGTAGAGCCTGTTGTCACTGGGTTAGATCGTTGCACCGGTTGCTTGCGGACCGCATCATGTCGCTGCGAGAGTCATTGCAGAGCCATTGCATCGAGGGGCCGTGAAAAGAGAAGATCGACGCTGCGCCGCGCATCGCCAGCGCACCTAAAATCGTCGCTGTCCCGAAGATCGTACCTTTTGTGAGCCCCTTCCACGGAAACCTGTGCACCAGAATCCATGCAAGGTATCCATCCCTCCTCATACAGACCGGAGTCACCGCAACACGCATGCTACATGCAGCGGGGTTGGCGCATCGCCTCCCCAGTGTCTCAGGAGTGTAGCATCGCTTGCTTTTCAACGCTACAGCTGTCACTTGGAACTTTTGTCGCATCTAAAGGTACTGTTGGCTAAAACGTGACACAACTGTGGATTATTTTAATGCAACCTTAAGAACTCATTTGAAACCATATTCTTGAAATGTATATGTTGGATTTTTGTTGTTTTGGTCTTGTGTAGTTTAGATTAAATACCTTTATTTTTCTAAAATGTCGTGGAGTCATTTTGTGGTCTTTTCACTGTGTTACTGTGAGTGTTGGTACAAATACTTAGCAGGTTGCCTTTGATAAGCCTGACTGCTCATGCCAAGCTACCAAGGGGGTGAGCAGGGGTTATCTGAAGATTGTATCCTTCTTACCCTGACTAGAAGCAAGGGTCCCTATTTGGAGAGTGGTAACTACCTCTGCCAACTAGAGACCCCCAGTTCTAGCAGACATTTTTTGCATACACACAGTAAATAAATGATGCACACACTCAATAAAGAGATGCACATCAATTTAGAAAATGTGCACATGTTTATATATATTTTAGACACCAAGAACATCTTTATTGGGTAAGCACTTTAAAAAAAGCAGTTTTGAAGAAAACCAGTAAATACACTTCCATTGTCTCTAATGCTGTAATTTTATCTTATGGGGAAAAACATATACTGCAAACGGGTATTTAACAGTGACTTGCAGGACCAATCTTCTGGAGTTAAGGTAAGTATGGGCGAGGTCCAAGGCAGCAACAACAGGTCACCTCGGTAGACTCTGAGGCGTCAAGGCATAGAGGTGCTTTTCAGCGTTGGGTTCCTTGTTGGTTTCAAACAGAAAAGGTCCTGGGAAAAAGACACTGCTAGTCCAGTTGACCCAACAGGGGAGCTCAGTCCTCAAGATTCTTGGGCATGTAGGGACGCCATCGGTCCACTTCTCCTCGAGATGTGGGGCTCTGGTGCAGTGGGGCTTTTAGGCATGGAGGTGTGTGCTGCAAGAGACACTCGAAGTGGAGGGGGCCTGCACATAGAGGATGCAGGAGGCAACTGGGAGTCCAGTCTGGGCAAACCTAAGGTGGGGTTTGACATGGGAGGATCTCAGAACCTTGTTGGCACTGTTGGACCACTTCAACTCGGGCTGGGGGGCACTGTTGCAGTGGTGCTTTCCAGTGTAGGGTCTTTGCAGTCCTCACTGATTTCTTGGGTGCTTGCAGGGTGTAGGGAAGTAGATAAACTACTCCATGGTAGATGCTGGTTGCTCCTTGCAGTACTGGCAGTCCTCCCAGGCTTTTGGAGGCAGAGTAGCTGCAGGATGAGTCATCTTTGGTACAATTGTTGAGGCCAGCAGGAAGAAAGGCAGAGATGGCACCAAATCATTCACTGAAACCAGGGTCTGCCTTAAATACTAGATTTAGAGGTGTTAAGGAGAGCGAAGTATAGTGGTGGCCAATCAGCTACTTACACTTGTGGTCACTACACACCTATATGACTACTTCCTGTGGAAAGTAGGCATAACCCTGTCCCAGAGTTCCTAAGTCTGCCATCACCAAGATGGTGGAATTTTCCTAAAGGGGGCACATAAGGCAGCTCATCCTAGGAGAGTAACTGGTCTGTTAGTGTACCAGACCTCCCTGTATATATAATAGCACACCTCTTCTGGTGCCAAATGGCCCCAGGGTATGGGGTTGACATTTTCCCTGCCAGGGGAAGCTGTGGTCACATATCAAAGGTGGCTGAGGCCTTTTGAAGCCTCCTGTCCTGATATGCTGATTACTTGCCGTCCTGCCTGGAGGAGGTAAAAACACCTCTGACCAGAGCAGGCATTGTTTCTGCCTTTAGAAAGTGTAGGCTCTCATCTGAAGAGGGTCAACCTGCCTATGGTGGTAGGCTTATCAATACCCATCAGCCAGCACTCTAAAGGATGGTAGGTTTTCAGGAGGCACCTCTAAAGTGTCTCTGGGTGCATTCATTAAGTTCACAACTGGAATCAGTGTTGGTTTAATAATACAAGGTGTTTGATACCAAACACTTTAGATTTCATTGAAGCCACCATGGAGCTGGGGAACTCTTTTTTATCAGTATCCAGCACATGCGCTTAAAATGGCTTCCCTGTTCAATTGTGGTATCT
Source organism: Lissotriton vulgaris (assembly GCF_964263255.1). NCBI lineage: Eukaryota > Metazoa > Chordata > Amphibia > Caudata > Salamandridae > Lissotriton > Lissotriton vulgaris. The sequence continues at coordinate 1,718,344,135 of NC_141689.1, read as the reverse complement.
GAAAATTGACTTTGACATCACAGGGGCATATTTGCTCAAGCAGATATGTGCACACATGTTATATTGTGCACCCTGCCTTAGTGCTTTAAGACCTGCTGTAGGGGTGGCTTAGCTACACTGCATGTAATGCCTGCAGGCATGGCACACAGGGATGTGTCTGAATGAATCAAGCACAACCGTTACTTGAAACACTGCATGCACTACAAAACGCTGTTTGTCAGTAGTTAAAAGCAATTTTACACTAACATTCTCAATTGAAATCTTGCTGTATTCAAACAAATATTGAGACTCAAGTTGATTCAAAAGAAAATAATCTTTGTTGTTTGATATCAAATAGATGAAATCAAAAACACGTCCGTGATTACAATAGCATTACATTATACATGTTACACATATTTTATACATAATCCATGTTCCTTGAAACAGATACAATAATCTGAAAATGCAGGTCACTAGTGTGCAGCCCAATGCATTTCGGGACCCATTGTCCCTTCTTCAGGGGCCTCTGCAATATAAACAGAACCGCATTGGGACACTGTCAGCGAACTTGCCTGCACTTGGATTTGGGAACCAGCCTTCACGAAGAAATCTCTGCTGCCAATACCCAGGGGCCGGGACTGCGAGACCCAGGGTTCCGCGCACGAACAACTGAGCGCACCTGGAGTCTCTTCCCGCCCCCTGCTCCTCCCTGGTTAATTGCAGCTCGCGGCTCCCGCTTCCCGGGTGCCGCTTGTAGCCGCATTGGGACACTGTCAGCGAACTTGCCTACACTTGGATTTGGGAACCAGCCTTCACGAAGAAATCTCTGCTGCCAATACCCAGGGGCCGGGACTGCGAGACCCAGGGTTCCGCGCACGATCAACTGAGCGCACCTGGAGTCTCTTCCCGCCCCCTGCTCCTCCCTGGTTAATTGCAGCTCGCGGCTCCCGCTTCCCGGGTGCCGCTTGTAGCCGCATTGGGACACTGTCAGCGAACTTGCCTGCACTTGGATTTGGGAACCAGCCTTCACGAAGAAATCTCTGCTGCCAATACCCAGGGGCCGGGACTGCGAGACCCAGGGTTCCGCGCACGATCAACTGAGCGCACCTGGAGTCTCTTCCCGCCCCCTGCTCCTCCCTGGTTAATTGCAGCTCGCGGCTCCCGCTTCCCGGGTGCCGCTTGTAGCCACATTGGGACACTGTCAGCGAACTTGCCTGCACTTGGATTTGGGAACCAGCCTTCACGAAGAAATCTCTGCTGCCAATACCCAGGGGCCGGGACTGCGAGACCCAGAGTTCCGCGCACGATCAACTGAGCGCACCTGGAGTCTCTTCCCGCCCCCTGCTCCTCCCTGGTTAATTGCAGCTCGCGGCTCCCGCTTCCCGGGTGCCGCTTGTAGCCGCATTGGGACACTGTCAGCGAACTTGCCTGCACTTGGATTTGGGAACCAGCCTTCACGAAGAAATCTCTGCTGCCAATACCCAGGGGCCGGGACTGCGAGACCCAGGGTTCCGCGCACGATCAACTGAGCGCACCTGGAGTCTCTTCCCGCCCCCTACTCCTCCTACTTAGCTACGCCCGCATCGCACAGCGGGACGCGAGCGGGACGCCGGGCGAAGCCCGAGACATGGGCGGGACCGTCTGTGGCCGTCCGGGGACGCCCGAGGACGGGACGGGCCACCCCACTAACATTTTTGGTCCCAGACTGTAAGGTAGGCTCCTATTCATGGCGGATAACACTGAGAACTCTAGTATTGTGGGGACCAGTAAAGGAACACTAGATAACTATTTCACTAGGGCTTCCGTGGACTCGGATAAGGACGCCCTACTATCTGAACGTAGGATTGAACGACGTCGCTCTATTGAGTCCCTCAAAAACAGACCATTAATTGATCTGGCATCTTCACCCATTATGTTGGACACTATTAATGACACACCTTATGAAGATCCACTGTCTCTGGACACATTTTCTTTACTCCTTAGAAATACCCCACCGCCTACGGGCTCCTCATTGATTGTTTCTTCACCTAATGCTTTGCCCTCATGCGTCCCCAGTCCCTCTCCCAATGTAGACAATGCATCCTGTCCTCCACCTAAGGGGCCGTCCAAAAGGCTAGGCAGACCACCTACTATGTCTAAAGCCCTTGGTCCACCACCTACTAAAAAGAGGAGGGGGTTAGGAGCTCCTCAAAGGGGCAAGCTCAGTCATACTGAGTTTGGTAAGTCACTAAAACTTAAGACCACTGGCGTAATCACACCTAAAACTTCGGGACCAACCGATATACTACCCATAGCAGTACCAATTCCAGATCCACAACTTATACAACCCGTTACTACTCGAGGGGGGGAAAATGAGCCTGTCTCTACTCCAAGCCTAGTAACTACTCCCTCTATTGATACGGAGCGGAAAAATGTTGAGCAGTTGCTTAGGTCTTTCATGCTCCCTATTCTGGATATCCTAAAAAGGGTGGAGCACCGACTAGGCAATCTGGAGGCATTGTATGCTGACAATATAAGTGTTCTTATGACCTCCCCAAGGCCTACTATTGTGTCGACAACTCTACCTCAGATTCCAACTGTCTCTGCTCCCATCCCGCCGGCTCCAAATGGCTCTAACAGTGGCAATAACGGAGCCACTAAACCCCCTGTTAGTAACAAACTGAGCTCTGTAGACCCTCCCAAGACCTCTGCTAAGGCAAATACTGTAACTAGTAAGCCCCTAAATAACAACCAGCAGAAAAACTTGGTCTCACAACAGGTCCAGGCTCCAGTTCAAACAGTAACAAAATCTACGGCCCAGGTTGTAAGAGAACTCCAGAAGGGTGACGTTAATCCTAGTACTAAGAGCCAGCAACTGGGTAGGGGGAGGTCTGCAAAACCGACAAATGACAAATCATATGGACCCAATGTTGAATTACCCCCAGAGTCGCTACCTTTTGTAGTTGTACTCACAGGTGTCCCCCCATTAGAAGTAGGCAGAAAGGAGGGCCATTCCCAACTTAAGAATAAGATTCTACATTGGTTAGGACAAAACAGACCACTCCCATATTACATCGATGGGGAGATAGTCCATGTTAGACGCCTGCCTTGGCTGGGCACTAGGGAAAAAAATATTGAGGGAGATATAGTTGTTATTAATTTTAGGAACCCAGAAGCAGTTAGGTCCATACTAACAGGGCCCCCTAGGAATCTGAATACTGTTATAGTCCCATACGATCTAACTCATTTCTATCCAAGGTCGTATGTGACCCCTGCTCTTTTTTCCGGGGGATTACCTGACTCTAAAGGTACCAGGAACATACACATGCCTCCTACTAATAGCTATTTGTGTCACTTTCAAAGGCCTCTGTCTACTAGGAATAATTTAGAGTGGAACACAGTCCCTGCTAGTGGCTACAGTCTGCCCCTTGTGGGACCAGAGTATTTGCAGGGGACTAGGAACATGGAGCACCTCATTCCCTTCACCCCATTGGAAATCTCGAACAGATACGGCGCCCTTTCCGGCCTTGACGGCTGTGATTGACTTCCCGCCACGGCCACCCCCCTTGCTAAAGATTTAAGGGTTGGTGGAGGGGGGCTAGTAGAGGAGGATATCCAGAGTGGGACAAGGTTCTTATCTACACCCCTCCAATGTGGTAGTTCCCCCTCTAGTATATATGAGGCTAACCGCACCATAACTAACCATGAGATCACTATGGTACAGTCGAGCTCTGAAGTGGGAGACCTAACTGTAGAAAACCCCATACCTCCTAATCAGCCAACCGACCAATTGTCTCGCAATGATAAAAATCTATTGTTGATATCATGGAATGTGGCGGGCTTGGGTGCAAAGCTAGATAGCATGGAGTGGTGTGACTATGTGGATAACCATGGTATCTGTATATTCCAAGAGACATGGGCCAGGGTTATCCACCATAGAATGGGCTTTGTTACCTATGCAGAGCTTGCAACTAAGGGACCTAGAGGTAGACCATCTGGTGGACTGACTATATGGGTGGGTGTCCATCTTGGGTTTTCGGTCAAAAGGATTAACACCAATACTTGTGATATACTATGTATTCTCCTAACTCGCCCAAACACACCCAAAATAGCAATTATTAACATCTATCTACGTCCTGTTTTGGGGGGTGCGGTTTCTCATACTCTAGAATCCTTAACTGCTCTATTAAATAGCTTTTCAAGCGATACCAAGGTGATAATGGGGGGGGACTTTAATTGTCATTATGAACCACTTGGGGGGGTTCCCCAAATAACAACAGATGAGGATGATGCCTGCCGGATCCCACCCCCAAATGTTTATCAAACTAAATCTTGGACACCCATGGCCATGCAGCTCACTTCATTGACATATACATTCTCACTTAGAGCTTGTAACAGTCGCTTCCCGGGAGACAGCCCAGGAAGGAGTACCTACAATGGAATGGGCCACTCATCAATAATAGATTATCTTATGGTTAGTATGTCCCTATGGCATTTGATCCGATATTTCCATGTACCTGACCGCTTGGAAAGTGACCACAACCCCTTGGTAGTAGATCTGGAATTGCCACTTCCCGACGGGGAGTACCAAGAGGATGATATGGTCTCTAGTAATATTAGGATCTTACAGGGTGGTAAAAGAATCCGATGGGCCTCTATTAAGTCTTCGCCAGATAACCTGGCATCATTGTATAAAAGTGTCATTCCCCAGCTTGAGCGCCTAAAAACATTGCTTGAAAATGCCCATAATCTCGATAAAGACGCTAAACTTTTAAATATACACAATGAACTAATTCTGGCCCTAGCGCTAAGCTTTTTCAAACCAGCAAATCAGACCAACCGACAGGCACGGGTCAATAATCCTTGGTATAACCAGTCTTGTAGGAGGGCGAAGACTACTCTAATTTCTGCCCTCAAATTAGGCCATAGAGCAACCATTATGGTCGCAAGGAATGCCTATAAGAATCTCCTCTCCCATGCAAAATCCGAATGGGAAACAGAGAAGTGGCAGGCCATCAAACAGGCATTAATAGCGAAAGATGCCCGAACTTTTTGGAACCTGGTTCATACTGGGAAACCAGAAGGTAAGGCAAAGATTGATCCCAACATCGCCGAGGAAGCCTGGTGTGCATTCTTTGGTGAACTTTACTCGAGCCCTGCTTCCCAGCATAAAGTGTCACTGAGTATGTCTCTGAGTTTGGCCCCTGGTTCCCCTCCTCCCCCCTTTACCATGATGGAAGTTACACTTGCAGTTCAAGCGTTAAAATGTAACAAGGCCCCAGGGTTGGATAAGATCCCTGGTGATCTTTTCAGAGATGAGCCGAAGATCTGGGTCCCCTACCTGACCGTCATATTTAATGCTATTCTTGACGGACAAGAGGTTCCAAGTACCTGGCTGGGGGCCGAAATCATTCCGATTTATAAAAAGGGATCTCCGTTGGCCCCGTCAAATTATAGGCCAATTAATCTTATTGACGTTACTCAAAAAATCTACGCCAAACTGCTTTTGCAACGCTTGCAACATTGGATTAGTGAGAATAACATCCTCTCCCACCTGCAAGCAGGGTTCCGTGCTAAAACATCTACCATCGACCAACTTCTACGGCTCCAGGTACTTTACTGGAAGCATGTGGTCCTGGAAGGGGGTAGCCTCTACCTGACATTTGTGGACCTTAAATCTGCATTTGATATGGTGGGCAGGAACCAATTGTGGAGTATATTAACAACAATGGGGATTCCACCCTATTTATGTCACCAACTTAAAAGACTCCACGAAGGAACCTATGCAAAGGTACATTATGGCAAATACGGCCAGCTGACAAGTGCTTTTCCTATTGAGAAGGGAGTTAGGCAGGGATGCGTACTTGCCCCTACCTTATTTTCCCTTTTTTTAAATGGTCTTGTCGATGACCTAATTAGTGTACATAACATTGACGCCCCTAATTTAGCTGGCGGTAAATTTCCTGCACTTATGTTTGCGGATGACACCCTGCTGCTCTCAAAAACATCTATGGGGATGCAGCGGGTGTTAGACCAATTCACCAAATTCTGTAGGAACAGGAATTTGGTGATTAATATAGATAAAACAAAGTATATGGTGTTCAATGCCAGTGCAACTAATTGTCCACGCCCGTCAATGGATGGACGAGCCCTGGAAATGGTTAATAATTTCACTTATTTAGGTCTGACTTTAAATGATAAAATGAGTTGGGAAACTCAAATGACTAAGGCTAATTTAACCCTTTCTCAGTCTACGGGGGGGATTCTTAAAGTGCAGAAGTCCTGTGTCCATAAAGTTGTCAGTGTACCACTGGAAATATATAAGGTTCAAACCAGATCCTCCACCCTTTATGGGGCGGAACTCTGGGGCCATCGTCCAGCGAGTGAGATTGGCATAACAGAGAATAACTTTATTAGACAGCTGCTCTCCTTACCAAAAACCACTCCTTTAGTTCCTTTAAGGTTGGATTTAAATCTGAGGCCCATTGCAGAAGCAATAGCCTCACGCCCGCTCCTTTACTGGCGCAGATTGTGGAGCGTCCCGGAGCTTGAGTGCTATAGAGAAGAACTGAAGATTGTGATGGCACGCCCGGGTGTAGGGAAGATAAAGTGGCTATCCTTTATAAGGGGGCAGGCGTCTAGGATCGGCATGGAGAATCTCTGGTCTAATCCGGAGGATGCATGCAAATCCATCTCAAAGAGAACCCTGGCTGAGTCTATAAAACATTACAACCTAGAAGAGGTCCTTCGGTCAGCCAGGTCTTCTAGTCTCACTGACAGCTTTCCGGATTTCAAGAATGTCTACAGCTTTGAGAAGGAATTAGACACCATAGAACCTGTCCTAGCAAAAAAACTGTATTTACAGTTCAGATATGGTACACTACCCCTTCACTCTCACACTGATAAATGGATAATGGGTTTAGCTCGTCCTTGTCCAGGTTGTACTGATCCAAACGAATCTCTAATTCATGTGATATTGTTTTGTCCTGCTTATTCTGTTAGCAGGAAAAAATGGATCAAACAGTTATGTGTGAACCTAGGAGTCAGGAACCATGTAGAGTTTTTTAGAATTTTAAAAACTGATACTAATGCACTAATAGTTACTGCTATTGCTAAATTTTTGTTTTCAATGTGGTTAATTAGACGGAGACTGATTCGGTAGTAGCAAGCCACTTCAATGTAGGTAGACAGTTTGTCTCAGTAAAAACTAGGCCTCCACCGTGTTTTAAACTTTAATCCATGTATTTTATTGCCTTAGGGTTTTTATCGTCACTCTATAAACCACATGCTAACTGATTTTATTGCAAATATTTAAAATGAGATGTAACTGTGTATTAGTCTATTGCTGTAAATGTATTTTTCTATTTTTGATGTACTTTTATGGTTCATAAACAAACCGAAATAAAGTTAAATTGATGATGATAAACAGAACAGTAACCAAAAATGTTCATGCTGCAATGGACACTATAACTCCTAAAGCTACCAAAATAGAATGCTAAAGTCAAATCCAGCTTCTCCAGCAGAACTGCAGTTAGAATCAGTATGTCCAGATCTATCCATAAGTGAACCCCAAAAAAGCTCTTATTCTGAGAGAGAACCATGTGACAGTTGTGTATGTTCAGATGAAACCCATGATGTGCCAGATAAGATTAAATAACTTACAACATCTTCAAAGCGTGATCTTGATGAGGTGCATGAGGAAGCCAGTTATCCAGATAAGGGAACCAAGGCCAACCTTGTAGATAAAGAAAGGCCACAATGGGTGCAGCCACCTCGGTAAACATGATACCCAAAGTACAGGACCCGAATGAATCCACAGGAAATAGTTGATCAGCTTACATTAGGTCACTAGTAATTATGTAGGCCAGTGTGATGATCCATTGAAGGGTCTCCAAGTTGCAGGGTATCTTCTTGTTTTATTCTTTATAGGTACAACTATCTAAGCACGGATGGTAGTCAAATCTGCTATAACAAATAACTCTCTGTGCATTTCAACGAACTTTGCAACTAGAGTCACTTGTCACAGTGGCTGCCATCTTGAAATTCTGTTTTTGCCATGGTTGGCCCATCTATAGACAAGCGCCAGGGGCTGCAGAGCCAGTCGTCCATTCTCAGTTCACCAGCAGACTCTCCTTGTCTACAGCTGTGCCATACATATGTCCCAACATCCCCATTCTTGGAACAAGGCAGTCACCTTAAGAGAGACTGCAATTCTTTGGCCACACACTGCTGGGCAGACACATACCCTCCTTTGGAAATATCAGTCCCTTCCTGAGGTCCTCTAAGCTTCTCCACTGTCTACCCTGCCAGAGACCTATCCGAAGGTGGCTGTGGTATAAACAAGCCATCAGCCCCTACCCTCAAACCAAGGCTATGCCTAGTCCTTAACCACTGTGTAAAACTCTTTGGACACGGCGTCCACATACCCAAGGCACCTTCCCCTGGATGACTACGAAGACTTCATTCACCCCCACCTACCCAGCTCTTCATATTGATGACTTCGAGATCCTAATCTTAGTCCCATCTACCTCTCTTTCTAAATCTATCAATTGAGGTCTCCTTCGAAATCTAAGATTACAGTGTGCTTCCCCGGACTCTGGAAGACCTTGTGACAACCATCTTTATCTCAGCAATGGTTGCTTAGGTCAATACCTATAATTTCCCAACTGGCATCAGCCTCCAACATGTCGATGACACCTGTTGCCACCAGTTTCCCCCATCTTCCCTTTTCTAGATCAGGTGCTAATGCATTCAAGATCAAATATCCCCCAAATATTTTCAAATGCGCAAAGAAAAATATGAAACACAGGACCTTGAGAGGAACCCTCTTTCACAGACCAATACCACTGCCAATGCAAATGCTCCCTCAAAACCAACCACCTCCTCTTCACACACAACACAGACCTATAGATCAGATTCTTATGCTTTTTTCTCCCATCATTTTCTCTCTCTAACATCTCCTTTGGAAGCAAACTTAAAAGTTTCTTCACATTTGGCCTCTTGGGCTATCGATTTATATCCATTTACAACAATAGGAAGATGTATTTATTTATTTATTTCATAGTTTTATATAGCGCTACCTTGACCCGAGGGTATCGGAGCTCTTTACAGAGGATACATTGAGAAGATAACAAGAAAATAGAAGAAAGTGACAAAAATGCATGTCGATGTTGAGGTATCGGCTTCGTATTCGAAGGAACATCTGTTTCGTATTCTCCTCGAGATGGTGCAGGAGCGGAAAAAAGTCTGTGCCTTCACTCTGAGAGCTCCTATCGGTTCCCTGGGGCAGGGTTGAGGAACATAATTTTGAGTTGGCTTTTGAATTTTACAAAGGAGGGGATGGTTCTGATGTGGGGGGAATGGAGTTCCAGATTTTAGGCGCCCTTCCGGCGAAGAAACGAGTCGCAGTTTTTGTTTTTTGAGTTTTTGGCGGGATGAGAAGGAGGGAGTTGGAGCTTCTAAGGTTCCTGGCTTAACCGACTTTTTTGAGTTTGGCCACCAGGTATTCAGGTTTGCCGGTATGTAGGGCTTTATGAGTGAGGCACACTATTCTGAAGCTGATCCTCATTTCACCTGGGAGCCACTTAAGTTCACTGAGAGCCGGAGAGATGTGGTCAAATTTCTTGATTCTGGTGACCATTCTGGCATTTGCATTCAGAGTTGTTTTGATGGGAGCTAGGTGTGACTGCAATTCCTGAGAGGGCTGTGTTCCCGTAGTCCAGCCTTGACAGTACCAGGGTTTGGGGGGCCTGTTTGAGATCACCAGGCGGGATGAAGGGTTTTATTTTGTTCAAAAGTCTGAGGTTAAGGAAGGCGCTCTTAGCCAAATTCTTGATGTGTCTGGACATGTTTAGTTTCCGGTCTAGAGTGATACCGAGTGATTTGACAGAGTCAGCAAGATTGAGATTCCCGTTTACCGAATCTACGGCTTTGAGCCATTCTGCAATTTGAGGGTTCTCCTCTTTGTTCCAGATGAGAAGAATCTCGGTTTTGTCTAGGTTTAGTTTAAGATGATTCGAGGACAACCAGTGTTGGACATCATTCAGTACGTCATTGAGTCTTTGAATGTCACTGAGGGAGGAGGTTTCCAGATATATCTGAGTATCGTCTGCATAGAGATGGAAGCGGATGTTGGCTGCTCTGAGTAGTTTGGTGAGGGGCTCCATGTAGATGTTAAAAAGTTGCTGGGAGAGTACTGAGCCTTGAGCCTCCTTTGTTGATAGGGTGAGAGTCAGAAGTAAAGTTTTTGATTTTCATTTTTTGAGTGCGATTGTGCAGGAATGAGGAGAACAATTGGAGGACCTCTTCTTTCTTGGAGAACCCTGATGAGGAGTTTATGGTCTACTGTGTCAAATGCTGCCGATAGGTCAAGAAGAATGAGGAGGCAGCATTGATCAGAATCAAGTGAGTGGTTGATATCGTCTATGATGTTGAGGATCGCAGTTTCAGTGCTGCATCCTTTTCTGAAGCCAGATTGTTGGGAGTCCATGAAATTGATGTTATCCAGGTGTTGGGTATGCTGTTGGAGAACGCATTTCTCTAGAATTTTGGATAGAAGGGGAAGATTAGATACCGGTATAAAGTTATTCAGATCTGACGTGTCAAGGCCTGTTTTTTTCAGCAAGGGTGTGACTTGACCTACTTTAAGGCAGTCTGGAACAACTCAATTTTCCATGGAGCTGTTTATTATTGTGCACCAAAGCGGTGCTAGGGAGAGCTTCAGTTTTTTGGTTAGCAGGGGTAGGATGAGGTCAAGGACATGGGAAGAGGGTTTGGAAGTGGAGATCAGTGTGACTATCTCATGATCTTGGATGGGACGGAAACTTAGCCAAGAATTGGTGGCGGAGCCAGGAGCGACGATGTCCAGAGAGAGTTCGATATTAGTGATCTTATCATTAAAGAAGTTGGTGAAGTTGTCACAAAGTTCGTTGGATGCCTGAATTGAGGAGGCCACCGGCTTGGAGGTTTGTTGTCTATTGTTGCTGTAGAGTTCTCTGGGTCTATTTTTTGAGCTATCCAGCGCAGAGCAAAAAAAAAAGCAGATTTTTTGTTTTTGATGTGATTGTTGTATTCCCTGTGGGCTGTTTTGAGTTCTTCGCAGAGAGAGGAACAGGGGTTCCCCCTCCAGCTTCTTTCCATGGCTCTTAGGTTTCTCCTTTCAGTATTAGAGTCCGTGTTTAACCAATACCTGGATGGAATGGCTCTGTTATTTTTCAGTTTTCGGGGAGCAAGTTGGTCCAGCATAGTCTCCAGGTTCGAGTTGTACCGAGTAGTGAGATGGGTAGTGGAGAGGTGGTCATTGGGGCAGGGAAGGAGTGCACTCGTCCTTTCTTCGAGGACTTCCATGGGAATCTGAGAGAGGTTTCTGACCCACTTGGGGGGAGTCTTGCAACGGTTTTTGAGGGAGAATATGTTGCTTGATATGGAATAGGATCATGTGGTGATCCGACCAGCCCACGGGGAGAACGTGTTCGATCGAGATTGGTTCTTGTTTGGCGATATTGGCATCTAGGGTGGCTCCTTTGTAATGCGTCTCCTCTGTGCAGTGTTGTGTACAATTGTGGTCATCTAGAAGATTGGATAGCGTTTGGATTAGCGGATTATGTCTTTCATTCCATCGCAGGTTAAGATCACCAAGAATTAAGGAATTGGAGTCTCCAAGAGCACAGTGAGTAATCAGGTCTGATAGTTGTTCCCCAAAGGCTGAGGTGTTGCCCGGTGGGTGGTACAGAAGGAGACAGAACATTGATCCCTTATCTTTGGTCTTTATGTTTGCGGTCTGGCATTCAAAGGTCTTCTATAAGCACAAGTCTATTTCCATGATGGAGATGTTATCTTTATGGATGATGGCAACTCCACCTTCTCGTTGGTCTTTTCTGTTTTTGTTAATAATGGAAAAACCTGGGGGGGACAAGCATGTCTAGGCACGGTGAGGAGTGCTCCTTGAGCCAGGTCTCTGTGATGAATGCAATGTCAATGTCCTGCGAGAGAATAGCTTCTGCTAGTTCGGTTGCATGCATTGATGCCGATCTACAGTTGATGAGCATGCAGTTGGTGGAAAGCTCTTTAGTGGTAGGAATGATTTCCTTAGGTGCTCTGGGCATGGCTGTGAGGAAAGGTGTTCTAGAGAGTTTAGGGCACGGAGGGTCTCTACCGAGACCTGTGATCTCTTGGATTTAGAATTTAGCGGAGTCAAATGTGGGTGTGTCATACGAGGAAGCTAAGTTGGCTGCTTCTTTGTCAGACATAGCTGCTTCAAACCTCATAGGTCTAGAGGAGATGGGCTCGATGTCGGTATTGTAGTGAGTTTGAGCTCTAGTGCAGCGGTCTGGGTTTCTTAGGATTTTTTGTGGCAGGTCTTCCGTCTGCCTTCTAGAGGGTCTCTGTGCTTGTGTCATGGGGAAAGCAGCGGGCCTAGTGAGGTGCTGGTGGATGAGGGAGTCGTAACTAGGGGGAGACCTGGAGGGGTATTGTTGGGGTCTTCGGGCCTTGTCAAGATTGGTGAGGATTTCGTTCAGGCCCCGGGAGATGGTTTCAATTTGGAGTTCTAGTGAAGCGATATGCTGCTTCATGGAACTGTGTAAGGGGGTGAGGTCATCAAGGGGCTGGTTGGTCGGAGCAGTGACGGTCGTGTTTAAGCTGAGATGTCTATTGTTACTTGTGTAGGGCATGTTGTTACTTTTTTGAACCCCAGGGGGAGGGTGCATTGCGCCATGGCGTGAGATTGACCTTCTAAGGTCTAGAAGAGTTCTAGTGTTATTGGGGGACGAAGGCAGTCGAGCGGGTTCGAGGAGATGAGGAGGGTGGATCAAATTAGGAGGACGGGCTTGCTGACCTTTTCAGATTTGGAAGACAATCTCTGTGGAGGCGTTGGAGTAGGCGGTGTCTCTGGGGTGGGAGGTGTCTCTGGGGTGTCGGGAAGAGGAGGCATGGGACGAGGCAGGGGCAGTTTGAGGACCCTGGTGGGGACGGTTAACTGTTGATGGGTGCTGTGAGGGGAAGGAACTAGGGGTGCGCAGAAGAGCGGCGCGGAGTGTAGGGAAGAGGAAGTCGAAGGCTTCTAGATTCTCATTGTTTGCCTGAATCAGGACAGTGTCGTTAGTGTAGATGGTCATAGACGTGCTCCCCCCCTTGGTGAACGTTTAGGGAGTGAAGTAGTAAGTTTGCAGCTATGTGAGGTAGTTTGGAGATGTGGAGTTGTGTTTCGAGGGAGGTGATCCATTCCTCTGGTCTTTCCGTGTGAAAGATCAAATCCATCTTAATATGTCCTTTGTAGGGGCAGTGGTATGTGGCTAATTGTGAATAATTTTGCGCTGTGGAGTTTCAGGAGTGTAGGTGAGGGTTGGGTGGAGTGGGATGACAAGTCCGGAGCCATAGCGGAAACTTCTGAGAGGAGTGGTGGTGGGTCAGAGAGGGCGTCAGGGCCGTATGAAAAGGGTTGGGCTCCTCAACTGGGGGGTGAGATGCGGACTGACGTCTAAGTTTGTGACAAGGAGGGAGAGAGAGTGGTCCCTAGTAGCCTACCGGTGAAGATCAGGGATGTTCACCGTGGAGACATGGAAGGCCTTTGTGGAACAGGCGAAGTGAGTTGTATGCTGGGAGAGGGAGACTGCTTAGAGACAGGAGACATAGGTAAGGCGGGGATAAATGAGGGCAAGTGGCTTCCGTGGGATTAGGCGTTAAGTTCAGAGACTTCTTCGGTTATGGATGGAAGGACATAGGGAGCTTCTTGTTGGGTTAGCCTTGAATCAGTGGTTACAGATTGGAGGTCCTAACTATATTGCTCGGTAACGAGGGGGCCCTGGGGCTTTGCGAGGCCTAGAAAGCCCTTTTGGAGGGGACCTGGGGAAGAGTAGTGGCCATCTTGGCAACTGGCATGGGCTGAGATCTTGTTCCAAGCCAACAACAAAATCCTGGACACAATCTACTTGATTTATTTCACCCTTGGGCCCTCCTACAATCCTCAATAATCCCCCGCTGTGTCCACCCAAAATGCTCCCCACCCATTTTCCCCCTTTCCGGTCTACCCAGACAACATCTCTCACCCCAGACTCTCCTACAATTTGTTATGCCCCTTAAAACCCATAGCTCACTACCAATACCAGACCTTGAACAATCCTCCCACTGATCATCTCTGCATCATTCATTTTCTCCAACCCTTCACAAACCATTATCCCTCACCCCGGATACCGCAGCCACCCTTTTTATCCCCACAGTCAGCACATATGTCTCCCCCTTCATCCTTCCCATTTTTGCCGCCTGCCCCAACATATCCCAACAACCAGTACCCCTCCCCACCTGTACCTCAACCCCTCAGAGACAGTCCACCCAAATCCTCCCACAAATACTGAAAAAAACTGGCCTTTGTTCAACAAGTTTCTTTCCTCATTCTCACACCTATCTCGAAGAATAGACCTCCTCACATCAGCTCTATTCCAACATAATGATTCTCTGTCCTCTCGTCGCTCCTGCCCTTTCACCCCTCATGGACCCTCCCTCAAATCCTTCAGAATACCAAGAGACAGCCATCTACCATGACCCAAACAGAAACAACCACCCCATGACAACTCTGACGTACTCCATCTTTTAAAGATTCACACAGCTTCTAATTCCTCTTCCCCCTCCTCCTATCTTTCTGTAGGGGGCTGCACGATTTCCACCATCATCTCTGATCACATTCAAACCCACACATATCATCCCAGTGCAAGCTCATCCCCTCTTAACTTGATACAAATCCCAACCACCCTCCTGGAACAGCTAACTCAAAAAGGTAACAGCTTCTCCCTGCAATGCATGCTACACCATTGTAAATCTGCAGTCAAAACATTGTCCAGGGATATCAGACTTTATCTTGACCCATAATCTTAACATCCTGATCCTCACCAAAATGTGGCTCCATATCTCAACTAAGCATGCTCCAGACCTTCATCCTCTCAACTACTCTGTTTTGCATTGCGAATGGGAAGATAGAGACGGTGGATGTCTCACACTCATTCACGAAAACTCCCTGAGTTGGTGAACCCACCCAAGGACTCACTTTCAGTCTTTTGAACACGTCGTTGGAACTGTCCACATCCACAACCTCACATAGAATATGTTTTACCACGCACCGGGTCAAAACAATACCTTCATCAAGGAATATATGGATTTCTTCATCTCTCAACTTATTAGTTCTGAAAACAATATCTTTGTTGGAGACTTCAATATCCACTGGGGAAGTGTGGGCAGCAGTCATATGGACACCTTTACCTCCTTCATCAGTGCAAACGATCTTCAACAACACTGCAATAAACTTACACATCACAATGGTGCGATTCTAGATCTGATAGTTTCCAATTCCACCTGCCCTGCCTAAAGACATATGACCCCATCCAAGTCAACTAGTCTGATCACATGCACATCCCGTTCTGTCTAATCAGCTCTTATACCAAAACATATGGGCAGCCCAAGAAAGAAATAATATGATTCAGAGACACATTCAATCTTGACATAGAAGCCATGGCCATCATGGCCTATCCCAGCCTGATTTCAATTGCACCTCATCTTGACATTAACAAGGACACAACAAGTACAACTTCTGCATGGAATCCCTTAATGAAAAATGTGCACCACTAAAGTGCTAATTATCCAGACCAAAACCCTCTAGGCCCTGGTACTGAAAGGAGCTCGATGAAGAACGAAAGCTTATCAGAAAATGTGAGAAAGAGTTGAGACAAGCACCATCTCACCTGAGTATAACTAAGCTTCGCAAAGCAAGGAAACAATACAAAGACTTTGGGCCAGATGTAGGTAAAAAACATTTACCGATTTTAAAATACCGAATTTTACCGATTCAGTATTTCAAAATCGGTAAATGGTATGTAGGTCCCAACATCTGGATTCGTTACTGAATCCTTAACACTTCTTTAATTACCGATTCGATAAATACCGAATCGGTAATGCCCATTCATTCCTATGGGCTTTGAAGCCCATAGGAATGATTAGGCATTACCGATTCAGTATTTAACGAATCGTTAATTAAAGAATTCACAAGGGTGCAGAGGGTGTCACTTTGACACCTTCTGGCACCCCCAAAACAGGCACAGGTGCCATATGGCAGGCATACCTGCCCTAAGGGCAGGTCTGCCTGTCACATGACATAGGTGTGCATGCACACATGTGCATGCACACCAGAATCGGTATTTTACCATCAAATTGGTTTTGATGGTAAAATACTGATTTGTAAAGGCTCCTGGGACTCTGAAGAGTCCCACCTACATATGGGTGGGTTCAAATCGGTAAATTTACCGATTTTTTATTTTACCGAATTGGTAAAATTACCGAATCGGTAATTTTACCGATTCGGTAAAATATTGCCCCCTACATGCCAAATCTTGTAAACCGGTCGGTAACGGCCAAAAATACCGATTTTCGGCCGTTACCGACCGACCTACATCTGGCCCTGAATCCATGTATTTAATTATCAAAGGGGGGTGGATCACTTGTCCTGCTGAACCCGGATTATACGGTATTCGTTGCGTCCCTTGGTAAAAGAACCCTCATGCACTCGAGTTGTTCAACGTGAGGTAGCGGTATATCTTGGTTCTCCGCTAAAGCACTCGGGTATCTGCATAATCATAGGGTTTTTTTTATATATGCAGCCTCCACCAGGAGGTTTTAATCCAAGGTTGTGCAGTAGTGTCCAGTGATAAGTGGAAGTGGTGATTGTTAAAATAACTCGAATGCCAGGAGACTTTTTATTCATCTGGATTCGGGTTAAAGGTGTAGGAAAACTTCTTGGTATGCGCAATGAGAATATTAGGATTCTCTACGCTACCTGTCTTCGTGATTTTAAAATGGTCGACATGTTTCAGCCCCTTCGTCAATTAGTCAATGGGCTTTCTTCAGGACCAGGGTGTACGTGTAGGAAGTAGATAACTTTATCCCTTCTCAATCGGAGTCAATCTTTTAAAGCCTCCTCATGTGTTATTACGTGTGTCCTCGGGTGTCCAAGGAGTCTTTCTGACGGCCTCTTACTCTCGGTCCGTCACGCGCTGCTTGTGCTGACTCTGCCAAATGGGACCCGGTCAAAAAAAAAACAAAAAAAAAAACTAAATCCATGTAGCCAACTCCTCTCATATCAGAGCCCTTGTTGAATTCTGCAAAGAATAGACCAATGCACCTCTTTGAGGTCATTGCGCAATCTACTAACCCCTCCATCGCTTTTGCTCCTAAATCACCTTCGGCCTGTTGCAACAACTTTGTGGATTTCTTTGATAAAAAAGTAAGCATGGGCGAATTTTGCGAATCTCGCGTTCGCGAATTTTGCGGATTTGCGAACTCGCAATCCGCAAAATCCGCGAATTCTCGCGAATTTGCGGATTTTTTTTTTTTGTGTTCGCGCGGGTTTCTGCCAGTTCGCGAGGGTTTTGTACAATTTCGCAAAACGCGAACTTACCTGTCGGGTCGCAAGTTTCGCGAACTTGTTGTTTCTACGTGTCCAGCCTGTTTGGGACACTCTTCTTCATCACTCCCACTCTCTGTCACCACTGCCACTCTCTGACTACTCATGCCACCCTCTGGCCCACCCATGCCACCCTCTGTTTCATCACAGCACCCTCTGGTTGTCCAGTCAGTGTACATTATTGTGGCAACGCAAGCACACCTTCCCTGCCTCAAGTGACCTGAATTAATTTGGGGCTGATTAATGTGTCACAGAATATTTTTTTAGCTGGCACCTGCTTCCTTAGTGCTTCCTGATTAGTGATCTTTTGCACTTGCTAAGTGCTTTCATTGTTGCAAAATTAGTTACAACACCTGCCCTGCCCCAACTGACAATAATGAATTAGGGGCTGATTAATGGATTTGAACTTCCAGCCTGGCTCCTGCTTGTCTCCCTTAGCTGTAATTCAGGACCTTTGTGGCATATGTGTAACTATTCTGAGGTTCAGAGCAGGGTCACATAATAGTTGCAACTGGCAACTGAACTCTGGAGGGGCCCCTCAGGAAGCACTACAGGAAATGGCTACTAATGATGAGCCTGAACTTTTGAACCTGGTAAGTAGTTTCAGTTTTGCTAAAATCGTATTTCTGCAATTTAGCGCTTATTCGTGGGGCGCGAAGTTGTACTGGGAAGCCGCGAACTCACGCGAACAGTGCGAGCAAAATCCGCTGCTCGCGGATTTGCGGATTTTGCGGGAGATTCGCGAATCTCGCGGATTGCGAATTTACCGAAAATCCGCAAAATCCGCGAGCGAAACGGATTTTCCGCCCATGCTTATAAAAAAGTTATAGACATCCATATCTCGCTTCCCATCACATCTCCCTTGAAACGGTTGCATCTCTATCATGCAAGGCACTTCAATCTTGGTCATCTTTCTCTCCAATCTCCAAGCAGGAACTACAACAATGTATCTCCAAAGAAAAATCCTCAAACCATCATCAGGATGTTATTCCAGGCTCTATTAGCAAATATCTTCCCACACACCTACTCCCCATATGCTCCATCATGGTCAATTTCTCACTCAAACAGGGTCTCTTCCCAGAACCACCAATAATAGGTCAACTCACTCTGCTCTTTAAGAAACAACCTCTTGATCCAGAGAATCTGAACAACTACTGCCCAGTCTGCACACTCCTATTTTTAGACAAAGTCATCAAAAGTTGCGTAGTGTCCCATCTAGTGTCACACACTTCAAGAAACAACTTCCAGACACTCTCCAATCAGGTTTCTGCCAAGGTAACAGTACAGAGACTGTGATCCTTCAATTAGTAGATGACTCCCTATGAATTCCCGACTCCGGCAACTCTTGCCTCCCTGTCCTCCTTGATTTATCTGCTGCATTCAACACTTTCAACCTTCTTGACCTCCCTCGCATTCTTGAACTTTGTATCAGATGTCCTCAACTGGTTCTTCTCTTACCCATGCAACCGTTCTCAAATTGTGAAAATGAGCAACTCATTCTCAAGACCAGTCAGTGTTCACCAAAGGGAGCCTCCAGGTTTGATCCTCTGCCCAATCCTCTTTAACATTTCCCTAGAACCACTACTGTTTTTTTATTCTCAGAAAATCTGGGATTCTCTTCCACCTCTACGCCGACGATACCCAAATAAACTTGAAAATATAATCCCCGGAAGACGTTGCCCTGCTTTCAAATACACTCTTAAAGATTCAAAACTGGATGTCCAACCACCATTTAAAACTCAACCCAACTAAAATCGAATTTATTTTGATCTCACCTATGAAAGCAAAAACATCAGCACAAGAATGGATAGCCAACTTTCCCACCCTGGATGCGTGCCCTGACATTGTCCAAAGTGCCAGATCACTCAGCATCACCCTAGATAATTGTCTCAATCTTCACAGGCACTTAGCTGCCATGGCCAACAGCACATCAACTTAGGCAGCTCTAGGACATCAGGCAATTATTCCAGAACAAGATCTTAAAAAGGTGGTGCAGTCAATTGTTTTCTCTAGACTAGACTATGGAATTGCCCTTCTCTCATGCAGTTCACCTTGGCCCACTGAGAGCAACACTACATGCTGAAGCACGCTTCATCTTAAGTCTCAAGACATTTGACCACATTTCCCCTGCCCTGCTAACCCTCAAATGGCTCCCCATTGAAGCAATGGACCAATTTGGAATAGCTTGCATAACCCACAGAGCAAATAAATCCTCCTCTCTAAATGAGAAATTCAAAATCTCTAGAGCAAATGGGAGTTCCTGAAATGCCCAATCTGTACTCCTGGAACCCCCCACCTTCAGTTGAGAATGATAAATGAACCAGCCTTTCTCTGGTAGGGCCACTAGAATCAAGCACTCTCAGCTTCTCTCACTCCTTTTAGCTACCTGCTAGCAACATTCAAAAGGAATCTCAAGCTCCTCCTATTTAACAAACATCTAAATCGATCCTTTAGCTCTGTATGTCCTCTGCCCAATTGTTTTAACTGTCTCTTGTTGTAACTCCTGCACACATCCACCGATGTAAACATCTGAGTTTAACTACTTTGGCTGTAATCAGCTATAATTCTGTAACTTGTGTGTTGTAAAGTGCTCTGATGCCTTCAGGACATGTCTGCGCTTTATAAAATTGCAAAATAAAATAAATAGATATGCCAGTATGTAAGCAACAAATTGAAGAGAACTATGATGGAAGTAATCTATGCTAGAGTCCACCAAAGGAAATATCTGAAAATAACTCAACCTGATGTTCCATGACCTCTGACCAAGTTGAGCATTCAGTTCTCTGTCACATATCTGAGCAGATTCTTAAAGAGCATTAACGATTGTATAGTATAATCACCATAACTCCTCGCTTCAAAGCACACCATGAGCTCCTGAGAAAGCTCCCTTCAGCAAAATGTTAACCTTTTTCTCTTTATGATCTTTGGTAATTACATCCTCAGCATTGGATGTATGCACCACCAAGTTTGCCAGCAATAAGTCTAAAAGCACTGATTCAGGAAAAGGCTTTGACAAGTACTCAATACTAGAAAGGTGTCCCATAGACCTGGGTAAATTAATCCTTAACAGTTACCTCCAGTTGCAAAGGGTAACACCATGGATATACTGATGAAGGGACAGCTCATCAATCACTAGAAAACCTGTTTTTGCAAATCTTGGACAGCGCATCTAGGAATGCTCAGGAAATGCATTTCTGTGAGAAGAAGTAGTGCCTTTTGGAAGATGGATTCCTACCATTGCCTCAGTAACCAACTGCTGTATTCTAGATTTCAAGTACTCATCCTCCCTTCTGACAGGAAGCCTGCTATTCTTTGCTAAAAAAAGGGGGTAAGGGGACCCTGAAGAAGATTCTTCCAAATGCCATCTCTTTTGGGAATAATGTCAGAATAACACAGCAGGAGACAATAACGGAAGTGTCTGAATAATTCAACACCAGATAATTATCCTGAGACCTTAAAAGTGGTCCAAGGGCATTCTACTTGCCAGGAAACAAAAAATTAAGGACTGCACATGTGAAGTTGAAGTTGAAGTTAAAAGATTTATAGAGCGCTCGGTCACCGTGCGGTTTCATGGCGTGGTCCCAGAGAAAAAGGAGGAGGGCAGCTAGGGAGAGAAAGCTTGAGAGAAGAGAAAAGTCTTTAAGGTTTTACGGAAGTCAAGATAAGTAGAAGAAGCCCTGATAGACAAGGGGAGAGAATTCCAGAAGAGCGGAGCCAAGGTAGAAAACTTCAGGCCACCGGATCTCTTCTTTTTGAAGCGTGGCACAGAGAGCAGAGACTGGGTGGATGAGCGTAGCTCTCGATTGGGTATGTAGGCTTTGATTTGAGAATTGATAAAGGCGGGCGCGGTACCAGCCAGAGCCTGAAAGGTCATGCAACCCATCTTGAAGAGAGCACGCTCTCGAATGGGGAGCCAGTGTAGGGTTTTTAGGAGGGGAGTGACATGATGAGATTTGGGTAGTTTATAGAGTAATCGGGCTGTGTTGTTTTGGATGAGTTGCAAGCGTCGAAGGTCGTAGGCTGGAATTCTCGAGTACAGGACATTGCCATAGTCAAGTCGCGACATGACCATGGCCAACAGAATAAGCTTGAGAGCTGAGAAGGAAAAGAAACGGGAAATTTTGCGGATTGTGCGAAGGGTTAGGAAACAAGAAGAAACCACAGTGCTGACTTGGGAATGCAAAGTGAGGTTGCTGTTAAGCTTAATTCCTAGTGTTTTAACAGAGGGAGATGGTGAGGGGGGGTGCCAAGAGTAGAGGGCCAAAACAAGGTGACCAGGGGCTGGAGCTGCCACCTGTAAGTACCAACTCGGTCTTATCAGTGTTTAACTTAAGGTGATTGCAGTCCATCCAGTTCCTGATAAAAATCATAACCGTCTGGAAATTGTGGATTGGACCAGGGGAGGGGGAGAGCTTAAAGATCAGTTGGAGGTCATCGGGACAATTGAATACCGTGACCTCCATTTGTTGCAGAGCGAAAATGAGGGGGAAGATGTAAAGATTGAAGAGGAGGGGGGAGAGGGAAGAGCCTTGAGGGACCCCGCAGCTGACATCCCGCAGGGGTGCGGAGAAGCCCTCTAGCTGGACAGCCTGGGTGCGGTTCTGCAGGAAGGAAGTAAGCCAGGCCAGGGCCGGTCCCCCAATACCGGCGCCCCCGACACGGTCGAGAAGGATGGAGTGGTCAACCGTGTCGAAGGCAGCGGACAGGTCCAAGAGGACCAGGGCTTGGGGTGTGTTCACATCCGCTCCTCCTCTAAGATCCTCTAAGACGGAGAGGACCACAGACTACGTAGAGTGGGAGGGACGGAAACCAGCCTGGCAAGGGGCTAAAAAGCGGCTATCTTCAATGAATGAGCTGAGGGCTTTGGTAACATGACACTCAAGGATCTTACCTAGGAAAGGGAGAAGGGAAATGGGGTGGTAATTAGGAAGGGAGGATGGGTCAGCTCCTGGCTTCTTAAGGATAGGAATAATTTTAGCATATTTGTGCGAGACAGGAACAATGCATGAGGGAATCATTCAAGAAGGTTAAGGGAGGGAGAGGACAGGCAGAGAAGATCTTTCACAGGATGTGTGCCAGGCAGATATCAGAGGGAGATCCTGATTTAACTTTAACAAGTAATTTTAGGAAAGCGTCAGTGGTGATTGAGGGGAATTGATCTAAGCAGACAGGGTTGGATGGGGGTGGAGGGCACTGAAAAGAGGGAGGGGGAGGTGAGATATTGGACTTGATCAGAGTGATTTTCTCGATAAAATAATCGTTAAGGGAATCGCAAAGGGTCTGGGAGGGAACAGGTTTGGGCGCTACTCTATCAGAGGATGCTACTTCCTGTACTATAGAAAAGATTTCATTGGGTTGCTTTTCGGTCAATGGGATCATGGAAGAAAAATAGTCCGTTTTGGCCTGCAGGATAGCTTTTTTGTATTCTTGAAGGAGAGTGGTGAATTGTAATTTAAGGGGGGACAATATCTGCGCCTCCATGCGTGTTTTGCCTGCCGGAGCGCAAGTGTTTTGCCCTTGAGCTCCATATTAAACCATCTGTTAGCGTCATGGGCGCACCTCATTCTGACGCGCTTAAAGCGAGCCACCCGGTCGCATTCGTTGGATAACCATTTACTAATGGTGTCCGCTTGTGCGAGAGGGGGTACCCCATCCAGTTTGGGGGCTGAAGCTGAGAGGGAGGAGCAGAGCGCCGGTATATCTGTATGGGCCATTTGTTATTTGTCTCTGGTGAATGCATTGTGGTTTTAGCTGACAGGAAATAGTATTTAGGAAACTTAATCTGTGAAAAATTAATGTGCCTCCATCTCTGAAGTCCGACACGTTTACCGAGAAAATAACTATGAAGATCCCAAATACATCAGGCAAGGACATGTTCAATGGCAGTTTACCAAGGAAGTCTCCCTCAAGCAGGAGATCAGTTCCACCCTCAATACACACGCCAACCTCTGGTACAGACAGTGGCATAAATTTAAGCCTGACCAGTTCCAGACTCTTTTCCGCACCTGGAACACTGATACTGACATTGGTAGTGTAGAAGAACAATTGGCTCAATTTAATTCCATTCTACAATCTACTGTTGATCATTTAGCGCCTCTGAAACAGCAGGCCTACCCTCCCAGACACCCTCAAACCAGTTGGTATTCCCCTCTCCTTCAGACTGATAAGAGCCAATGTAAAAAATTGGAATAGAAATGGCAGCATTCTCACAATGTACAGGATAAAGAGAAATTCAAGTCGCACTGATCTCATACCATAAAAATGAAAAGTCTGCATGCAAACTGTATATTGCGAAACAACTAGAGCAGTCCGGTAACAACTTAAGGACTCAATATCAAATCCTGAAGTCCTTTACAAATCCTAAGGCATGTGACAATGAAGAGGCTCCCTCTCAATCTCTGTGTGACAACATAGCACCTTTTTTTGTCCACAAAATATACTCAATCTACTATAAAATAATCGCTGCCAGTGGCACTCATAATGATCACTCTACAGATCACTTGGTAACTTCTGCCAATGTTGCAAAACTGATTAACTTCCCACCACTTACACCTGAAGAGGTAGGATGTCTTTTAACAAAAGTTAAATCTGGTTCGCCCCCTAGATGTGATCCCTGCAAAGATCACCGCCCTGCTCGCCAAGCAACTTACCATTCCCATATGCACCATCCTTAATTGGATGGAAAGCAGCACAAGTTGTTCCTTTCCGAAAAACTCTCAAGGCCCCCATAGATGAATAGTCAAACTATCTCCCCATTTCTCTGCCCCTGCTTCAGAGTAAGATACTGGAAAAACACATTACAAGTACTTATCTGATTTTGTAGAAACCTTGCTTTGCCTGGTGGTCTCCCAGTCAGGTTTCCGGGCCAGGCATAGTAGCGAGTCCACTCTGATAGCAGTAACGGATAACATCAGAATGGCACTGGACAAGTGTCAGGCAGCACGTTTAGTGCTGCTTGACCTATCAGCGGCATTTGACACCATCTCGTACCAAATCCTATTTGAGAGACTTCAGGACATCGGGTTTCAAGGGGCGGCACTGAAATGTCTGGCAAATTTCCTAACTGACAGAACTCAGACAATTATCATGGGCACATTTTGATCCAAGACAACCAAAGTAACCAAGAGAGTGCAGCAGGGCTCCTGATTGAGCCCTACCTTATTTAACATTTATGTTACTCCCCTGGCGAAACTAATGTGGACTCTAGGGTTTAGTCCCACCTCTTATGTTGACGACACCCAGCTTTTACCCTTTTCGATGAATCAAGTCCTAATATCCCATTCATCTTTTCGGAGGGCTTGAAGACCATTGCTACCTGGAAGAGGGTCAATTTCCTTCAACTAAATGCCAAGACATAGGGAATCATGTTATTTGGAGGTGTGACAATAAGCTGGACACTCAGGCTCAGCCCCTACCCCGAAAACAGTGGTCAAGAATCTGGGAGTCCTCTTTGACCAGTAACGTATGCTTAAAGCCCATGCCACTACCACTGCGGGTACATGTTTTCACATACTCAGTCTCCTCAGAAGAGCATTACCTTTTTTACCATCCTCCACACGGAAAACGCTGATGCAGCTCTTTTGCTGAGCCGACTGGACTGGACTATTGCAATGAATTGTTGGCTTCGGCCAATGAGGCTTCTTTGGACAAATTGCAGGTAGTCCAGAATACTGCAGCCCGCCTTGTAGCGAATGCCCCTCCGAGAACGGCTTCTTTACCTCTCCTAAATAAACTCCACTGGGTCCCTGTGCAAAACGGGTGAAATTCAAGTTCTATTGCACTGTTTTTAAAGCTCTCAATGACCTATGTCCCAACTACCTGTCTGTCAAACTGGTAAGGTATTCTCCCTCTAGACCCCTTCGGTCAGGATCCAAATGACTTCTCTGCACCCCAAGAATTAAAAAAGCCTGCATCGGTGGTAGAGCATTTACTTACCTTGCCCCACTTCTCTGGAACAAACTTCCACTCTACAATGCCACGACCTCGGACATTTTAGGAAGCTGCTAAAGAGCTATCTTTCCGAGGTGTGTTCATCAGGCTAAAGCACATTGCCCCAGCACAGAGATACCCCTGATAGGGTAATTCGGGTGCTATATAAATGAATAAATATGAAATAAAAATCAAATATTAGTCTCTCCTGCAAACTCCCATAGTATGCAATACCAGTTATATGCGTCCATCAAACGAGATACCAGGATTCTGTGGTGACAGGAACCGAACCCAACATTTCCTTAGTCCTCCTGTCAGTCTAAGACGGCAAAGAAAACCAGGAGGATGATGGGATGCTACTCCTAGTATAGTGCTCAACTCTATGGATGGGGCTCACATTCAGCATTTCTTCTGAGTTATATTTTCAGCTTCAAAGTGGGACACCTCATGAAGTAATAGCTGGGACAAGGCTTAGAGACACAGTCGTAATGAACCTGACACTTATCATCATGTATAACTAATATTGCATTTAATTGAAATATGTATAATTTAAAAAAAGAGAGCATGCTTAGTGGTGGATGGAAACGTACAGGATAGCTACTTAGCACTAACAGTGTCTTTATTTTTTGAATTTTGATTTAACATAGAACCTACATGGGGACCATGGATTATGAGGCAGCATCCTGAATGATTCCTAGTAAGCTCCTGAAAGTTAGTCTGCACAAAGGACAAACAACACCTGTACCACTCACCTATACTGACCCTTACAAATTGGCAACGGTTGTGAGGGATAGCAGTAAATATTGGTAACTGGGTCAGTTCAGTAACAGCCACAAGCCGGCGGTAGGGGCTGGTATGGAACCCACAGGACTAAAAAGGTGCAAAAGAGCCACAGAGCTGATATGCAGAGGGGTGTCTGAACCCCAAACACTCCTGGCCCTGGAAAAAAGTACAAGGTATTGTGTCCAAAGCAGGCTCCTGGCCCCAAAAATATCCTGCAAATCCACAGAGGATGGAACATGTGCACCTGAACAGTGAAAAAGTAGTCAGTCCGTGCACAGGTGAAAGGAGGTATCAATGGGGCCTCAGAGGAGAATGGATGGATATATTATTTATGGCTCAGCCTGACTTTTCTTTTACTTTGACTTTGGCAGTTGGTCTAGGACTCAGAGGCACAACACACTTTCAGTACTGTAGAATCCGAATTCGGGAGAAGATTTCGCAGGTTCACAGTATTATTCCCAGCATTCTTTTAGCCACATGGGTTTACTGTCTACGTGTTCAGCAATCCTACAGATGCTCATTTGTCCACTGAAGAAACTTATCCTAGGGGAATACCATATCTGGTACAATCCTCTTACTCACCAGAAGACATGAACAATGGGTATTCAACAGTGCATTTCTTAATGCTGGATTTCCTTTGTTACTTGTTGTTATTGATTCCAGGTGTAATTTCACCTACCTTTGTTGGATTCTCTGTGACCATTATTCATATTCTCATTTACCCAGTCTGTTTGGGATTCCGTTGTGTTGCTTTCCTGTTCTAAGTTGTGCACTGCTAGGGAGCTTTCACACTTTTGAATAGTTTGCATGCTTAACTAATACTATGGCATTGCTTCGGCTGATACGAGATGGTACAGCAATCATAAATGGGACATTACAAAGCTGAAGGTATCCCAAACTCCTACGTCTTGCTCCTGCTCCCCTTAATTCCAGTTGCCCTCTACCATGTGCCTGATTTGGAATGCTATAGATATTATTCCCCAATTAGGCACCAACAAAATCTTTCCTTTCTCTGTCAGCCGAAGCTGGAATAGCGTTTCTTCAGCAAACACACCTAGCATCATCAGAGTGAAAAGAAAATACTCCAAGAGATGTGTTGGGACAGAAACGTTCTCTGCATGGTAGTGGACGTGCATCCCTGCCCAGGTGGCCAACTGTGCTGATATCTGGATCTTTAAAGCTGATTTTTGTTGTCATAGGCAAACACGGATCTTACGTGTGCACCATGACATAGGCTTGTCTCACGGATTGCAGTCTTTTTGGACAGGGAGAGGAGCCCAAAATGCTACCCTCATAGTGGTGGAAGGCTAGTGCCTTCATCAGGAGATAAACAGAATGAGTGCAGTGGTGGCAGCATACCATGTAGTGATCAATAGGAGTGAAAAAGTCCTTTTTAACCATGCCCCTGGAGTGATGACTACCAGCTCCCTCATGTTTTAAATTCCGCTGCTGTGTGCTTAACTTACCCTTGTCCTACATTGTTTTTTTGTGAAGTACTGTGCAGAGCATGAGTGGTGCATCTGTGCTGGGTGTGTGTGTGTATTTATGAGTGTTATAGTACAGGGATAATGCAGTACTGTGCATATGTTTATACATACCCAAAAGAACACACTTTCAGTTACACACATGGCAGCCCTATCATGGTGTCCTTAGTCATTGTATTTAGTTCAAACCATAGTATCTGGCTCTATGGAGTTTAGTCTTCGAATCAATGTAGCTGGGTGTGGGGTGTCTTGTTACAATGTGCAAGCTGTTTAGCCTTCAGTATTTCACAATGATATTCGTTGATGAGAAGTAGCTCTCATTCCTGAAAATGTTGGTCCCCCCTGGCCTAGATGATGTCAATGGCCTGAATTATTGAATTTAGGGAATGACAAGGGATAAGGGTAGTCAACATTTTACAACAAAATGTATTATTTGTTGTCAGACTTTGGCAAAATTAAAGACATAAATATATTGTGTAGTAAGTCTTGACTAACACTTGTGAATTATGTAGTAAAATTGTGTTACATCAATACAGACATACAAGTCACAAAAAAAGAATTTATTTTATCCATTCAGGTCAACACCTGTTAGAAAAATGAAATGTGGAAGGCCATCATCAAGAAGGTGCGGACCCGAGGGTCTACAAGTGAGGCAGGATTCACTGTCCTAAGAGATTTGAGGACCTCTGATGCTGGACCAAAAAGTCATCAGAATTCCAGCACAGCAAATCCTCCCAGCATGGGAAGCATATGTGCTGCACCCTGACACTCTAATGGCCCGCTTACTTGTGGTGGCCTATCCAAACCTTGATGGGGAGTTGAGAGCTCATCAGCAGCATCAAGGGGTAAGCTCTAGTGTGAGTTCAACATGTTAAATAACTAATTTTTGTTACAGCAACAAATGTTGCCATCACATTAAGGTTGACTCATGTCTAACGCAGAAGAAGAGGTCTTGAAGGTGTACGTTTTGCACAATGTGTAAGATGATTTGTTTTGTAGATTAAAGTTTGAGAAAAGTTACCACATGATTTATGTACACAACCAAAGGATTGCTTTGAGCAGACAAATGCCTGCCTAAACAACAAATATACATCAGGTCGTTTGATGTTATTAGGGACAATTTTACCAAACAGGCCACAAGTCTTAATTGCGTCAGGTGTGATGCTCCTTCGCTATTGTGAATGATGTTACATTGGCCCTTTTACAGGTGACATAGCATAAAATGTTCTTGTGATACAGTAAATGTTCCAAATGTCACATTGGTAAGTTGGTTTTATATACACAGAAGAGCCTCTGAGCCAATATGACTAGTAACATCAGATTAAGTGGCTACATTTTTGATTCAAAACATATCTCAAATGTATTTTAAATCAAGATTACTATTTCATTCATGTTAAAAGTGACAGAGTTGCATGATGTCTTACTCCTTCACAAATGTGCATGTAAGCCAGTCTGTTTTTTTTTATATAATTGTGATGGCATACAAATTTTGGTACAACACAGACAGAAATCTGTACACATTGGAGACAGAGTACCACATACTCAAAACCATTTTACAATATCCTTTATTATATCCAGATGGTAGATCAATGATGGAGAAAAATTAGATGCTTAAAGGGACTTTTGCAGATCGAATGTTACATCAAATATATGTTGGAGTATCCCATCGGCAAAACTCAGTATCAGGTCCTAATCCTTACATATTTATAAAATGTAGAAATGCATCAAGGTGTAATCTGTAGCATAATGTGAATTGCATTTGAATCTTGTCCCTCTTGTTACACGCAGATTGAGTGATTTGCCTAGAATTACAGTATGTTGAGTTTCTATGCCAAGACTCAAACCCAGTTCCCCAGCTTGGAGGTTGACCGCTGTAGCTGTTAGGCCACATCCTCAATATATGATACACACATGACAATCTGCCCATAATAAAACATAAAATATTAGGGCTGGGGCTTACGCTAAGGCTTGGTCTTAGTGAAGAACCGGTTAAACCCACTTACTGGGTCTCGGGGGTGGCGGAACCGCCCAAGTCTTCTATACCTTCCATACTTAGTAAAAGGAGACACAGGAGTCTTTGTCTGCAGGAGAACCCCAGATTTATTCAATGGTCCGGGCTATGGAACAGAGTCCCAAGCTAGTCAAAGACAAGACAGAGGAGGCTGCTGCTTTACTCCGCAGCTTACAAGCCTTTTATACCTTTTCATTTCAGTCTTTTGGCTGATAGTTCATTTTTCAATCAGGGCAGTGTTTGCAGTTGATAACCAGATCCAGACAACATTTGTAGATGGTGACCTGGTCAAGGCTTGGTACACAGATCATTGTTCACTCGGCTTGATCAAGGCTCAGTCTTGCAGGTCATTGTTTAATCACCTTGATCAAAGCCCGGTCTTTCAGGTCATTGTTTAATCACCCTGATCAAGGCCCAGCAGTCAGACCATTGTCCAGATAACCTGATCACAGTGTCAAGGATGTTTACCAGGCTGGGAGCAGGAGATGGAAAACAAATCATTTACTCATGGTGTGAGTGTCTCGTGGCTTTCTGGTGAACTGCAAAGAAAAGGGGGGTTGGGTGTGTGACAGTTCCTGGGCAGAAATGCAGGCTGTAAGATGTTTTTTGTCGTGTCAGTTAGAATTTCCTCAGGCATCAGCAGAAATGACCAGGTGGGTCGTGTGGGAGTGTTTGACATGAGATGGCAATGAAAAAGCAATGGAGTCCCGGTACAAATGATGCCGATCAGAAGAACACTTTTCCTCAGACCCTCCTTTTGCCATTGAGTGGCACATACTTTAAGAAATGTCAATGTTCATAAGGCCATCGGTTTCTTGTTGGCGCATCATCATCATATTGGTGTTGTGAATGTTAGAGGGTGGAGCCTTGATGGTCTGGACACACATTGTTCAGAGCACTGGCAGGCACTGAAAGCACAAACAGCAGGAGACCCGGACAGTTACTCCCAAGGCAAGGACGATGAGGATCTTCCACCCCCACTAGGAAAGGAAGCCCCATATCCAGCCTGTGAGGGACCAGTTGCCTTCATCCAGATGAATTTCGGAAGAAAGGCGATGCAGACGTTGGATGGCATTGTACACAGTAGGTGCGTTGTCTGGGATGTACACACAGCAGCTGGAGCCGATCAATTTACACACACCACCACGATCAGCAAGGATGACATCTAGGACCATTCTGTTCTGAAGCGTTATGAGGCGGTCTGCCTGTAGCTCTGCAGTGATGTTGGAGAGGGGACCAGCTGTTACTGTGATGGTGGCTTCAAGGACCCTGGTCAGTCCTCATACAGCCCGACTGTTGGCCATGGGGCCCCAGAAAGGAAGGAAACCTTTAAAGAAGTCACCAGTTTCCTGGCCTGCTGTATCCTCGGCTGATATGACGCCCCTACTTGAGCGGCATAGAACGCCCTTCATTGACAGGTGATAACCTCCATGGGTAGAATACGTTGGTGGAAGGAGGAAGTCCGGATAGCAGGTACCAGACCAGTTATGGGGAAGCCAAGTGTAGGCGGCAGTGCCACATATGAAATAGGTGTTGGGGGATGCGACCAGCTTCGGAGGAGATGTAGAGTTTAAAGTTTCTGTCAAATCACATGTACTGGTACCAACGTTC
Source organism: Lissotriton vulgaris (assembly GCF_964263255.1). Classification (NCBI taxonomy): domain Eukaryota; kingdom Metazoa; phylum Chordata; class Amphibia; order Caudata; family Salamandridae; genus Lissotriton; species Lissotriton vulgaris. Next base: position 1,718,312,916 of record NC_141689.1, on the reverse strand, counting down.
TTAGTTCCTAGGCCATGAATGCAGATACAGCCTTGCACTTTAATGACATTCACAGTGTCTTGTTCATCAGGCAGTATCCTTGTGCGGAAATGGAAAATGTTCGACGATTAGATGAGCTGAATACTACCATCTCACTGAGTTCATCTGGTAATAGTAGCAAGGTGGATGAGCTGGTCGGGCAATAAGGAGCATTGGCATGGCCAGATCTGTTCCGCCAGGAGTGTGGCATCAGTCCACAAACCCAGCAGTTGGAAGTGTTCATGATCAGCTGGTGATGATGCAACATTTGGATGAAGGTGTTATTGAAGAATTCTGCACGGCAGGGTAATTTGTGGGCTTGTAGCATGAAATACTGGTGTTCCACAGGGGGTCGGGGTAGGAGTTGGTGAGGTAACAGGATGGTAGATTAGTAACAGCCAACCAAGGATAGACAGGATGAGGGAGACAAACAGCATCACCACGGTGGCCATGAAGCATTTACTATGTCGGAGACTGAATTCTTGTTTCTGGATTCGAGTGTTTTGGACGGCTGCCATTGTGCTAAGCCAGGGACCTCTAGTGGCTGTCTGTAATTGGTGGTTGCTTCACTGGGCGCAGGTGCCAAGGAGCCCCATGGCGTACCTTAGTCTGACACACCAGCACTACTCTCAGCCGGGAAGATCACAGCCCTTTAGCCTTTAGGCACTTGGCGAAGTCAAGGGCAAGCCTTCCCTCGAGGGCGCAAGTTATATCGGTTGGAAGTAGGGACAGTATGGTCGGGAAACAATTGTTCTTGGTGTTTAGCAGAGTTAAAGGAAGATTCTATGCTTCCTTTCAGTATGCTGTCACTCTATGCTTCCGTAGATGTAGAATGCAGTCTGGCATCGCTGAATGGGACAAACATCTGGACTGTTTCTGAGCCTCCTTGTCCTTCCCTCACCCACTGATCATTGGGGAGGGGCAGAGGTACACGCTGGCAGTGAGACAAATGCATCCAATTCTTCCGACCTTCTATTTTCACAGCGGTGCGGGTGGCCAGTAACACCCGACGAGGTTGTGTCCAGCAGGGCTCGAGGCTCTTAGTCCGTTGAATGTTCCGGATCAGGACTCGGTCACCAGGTTGGATAACGTGTCCTGGGCCCTCGCTTATGTCAGGTATGGCCTCATGCACCTGGTGATATAGAGTACGAAAAGTATTAGTCAGACTGTACAGATAATCAGTTCATACAGGGTATTCAACGTCAGACAGTTTCTTAGGCCGCGGGACACCCCATACATTGGCAGGCCTCCCGAACACATTCTCATGGAGAGATAACCCTATTCTTTCTGATGTGGGCCGTTGTTCTTGTGGACAGTAGGGCTAAGGGCAGAGCATCAACGCAAGTGACACCTGTCTCGGCTACTAGTTTGACCATTTTAGTTTTTAGGATGCCATTGTACACCTCCACTAGACCTACTGACTGGGGGTGGTTAGCTGCATGACATTTTTGTTTTATACCCAATGCTGTCAGACATATTCCATAATTTGAGCCGTAAAGTGGGTCCCGTTGTCACTCCAGACCAAGCGGGACAAACCGAATCGAGGGAGGTACTCTTTCACCAGCACACTGGCGGTAGGGATAGCGGTGCAGTCTTTGACGAGGTAGGCCTCCACCCATCGGCCGAAGGTACAGAGCCCCACTAGGACATATTTCAAATTGTTACATCGGTCCATCTGGATGGAATCCATTTGGAGGACTACAAAAGGGAAGGTAGGAGGAGAGAATCCTCCCTTAGGAGTAACTGTGCCTTTTCCTGGGTTATACATGAGGCAAATCATGCAATGTTTTAACCTGCTTGCCAGCATACGCTGGTATCTTAGAGTTGTACCATGTATGTTCCAACAGTTTACATATCCTTTTTGCACTGATGCGAACAGGACCATGGGCCATCGTAACTACTGGTAGTACATGACAGTCAGTTAACATCCATTGTCTTTCCATAGTCGTACGGACCCAGCAACCATCAATTCCCTCCTTTGCTAATTGCTCCTTCCACACCCTTAGTTCCTCAGGAGTAGTAAGGGACTGAATATCAATCACACTCTGTACGGTGTTTTCAACCATGCCCTCATCTGCCACCCACCTAGCAGGACATCCTACATACATTCCTTACCTTTTCCTAAGAGCTGTTTGTCTGGCCGTCTGGTCAGCCAGGGCATTGCCTTTCCTAACATTATCTGTCACCTTCTTATGGGCCTTAAATTTTATAATGGCTCCTTTCTGGGGAGTGTCAGGGAGTCTAACAGTCGGTGAATTAGGGGGCCATGTTGAATCTTGGTCCCATGGGAAGTAAGGAAATTCCTTTCTTTCCACAACCTCCCGAAGTTGTGAGCCACCCCAAAGGAATATTGGCTGTCAGTATAAATATTTACCGTCATCTCTTTGCTTAACTCACAATCTCTAGTGAGGGCCACTAATTCTGCTGCTTGAGCAGAGCACTGCGGAATCTGAGCTGTTTCTACTACTAGCCCTAATGTCGTGAGGGCATAGGCGGCTGAGGTGTTACTATCTGACCCTCTGAGACATGATCCGTCCAAATACAGTGTACCTTCTGGTTCTGCTATAGGGGTATCCTGTTAGTCAACTCGTCCCTTCGTCTCCTCCTCTATCCTTAATATGCAGTCATGTGGGTCTAAGCGTGCATCCTGAGTATCCAGTGGAAGTAATGTGGTGGGGTTTAGTACAGTGCATCTTTTGATGTTAATGTGGCTGGCAAAGAGTGTCAGTTCATATCCTGTGAGTCATGCGCTAGTGAGGTACTGTGTCTTGGTGTTATTAAGGAGGGTATCTACAGAATGGGGGACCATCAGAGTCAGAGGGGAGTTCATGACGATCCTCGTACTCTGACGGACTTTGAGGGCGGTCACAGCGGTCGCCCGTAGGCATCCTGGGAGAGCTCTTGCAACAGGATCTAAGGTGGCTGAAAAATAGGCACTTGGCCAATGGTGACCTCCGAACATCTGGGTCAAGACAGCGCATGCACAGCCATCTGTCTCATGTACAAAAAGATTTTTTTTTGTTGTTATAATCAGGAGTACCGAGGACTGGAGCAGTACACAGAGCCTCTTTTGAATCTTGGAAGGCCTGTGCATGCTCTGTAGTCCGTGGAAAGGTACTGTCTGATATGTCTTTAATGGTGAGGGCAAGAAGAGGTTTGACCATGGCCCAGAAAATTGGAAATCCACTGTCTACAGTATGAGGTTAGGCCTATGAAGGCTTGCACCTGCTTTTGTGTTTGTGGGGCCGTCATAGCATTGATAATGTCTACACTATCAGGGGTGAGCTGCCTTCCTTCCTTCGAGAGGGGATGACCTAACTAGGTCACCTTCTCTTGACAAAACTGAAGCTTTATCAAAGAGACTATCTGATTATGGAGGGCAAGGTGGTGTAACAAACAGAGAGTAGCTTCTTTACATGGTGGGGCAGAATTTGCAGCAATGAAGAGGTCATCTACATTTTGCAATAAGGTGGAATTATCAGGGAGCTCCAAGGAATCTAGTTGATTTTTTAGGGCTTGACTATAGATACTGGGGCTCCCGGTGAACCCTTGAGGGGCGCAGCAGAATCTAAAGCTCCGCCCACCAAGGGAGAAACCAAATTTGCTGTCAGGATGTATAAGAATGCAGAAAAAAGCATTCTTCAGGTCTATGACAGAGAAGTGCGTTGCATCAGAAGGGACCATCGTTAAGAGGGCTGTAATGTTGGGGACAACAGGATATTGGGAGATTGTTGTTTTGTTAAGGGCTCTCAGGTCAATCACAAATCAGTATATTTTAGGGGAGAGAGTATCTCCATTTGTCTTTTTAAGAATGGAAATAATGGGGCTGTCACAGATATTGTCACGTGTCTCCTCCACTACGCCCTTGTCCATTAATTCAGAAATTATTATTAAAAGGGCCATTTCTCCTTCCGCGGGCAGTCAATACTGCCGGGGGGGGGGGAGAAGTGCACCTGGCTGGATGCGTACCACATGAGAGGATATGCTGAGACACCCTACATCAGTGCCTGATGATGCCCAGAGGGAGGAAGGTAAAGACTGCAACTCTGGTGGGAGGGGACCTGATAGATACAGATAGAAAGCTGCAGTGGGGGAAATTGTTAGGGATACACTTGGTGACAACATGATATGGCCTCATAAGGAACTTTCAGTAAATCCATGCCTAACAAGTTTTCACTGCAACCTGTAGTAAGGACGAAGGGAGGGTCAACATATGCAGGGCCAATATTGAGATGAAGCGGTTCAGAGACAGGGCTGGTCACAGGTGTTCCTGCAAAACCCACAGAGACATTCATATTGCCAGAATGGGGTGCCTCCGGGACTGACAGACGTGCAATGGAAGACCTGGTGGCCCTAGTATCCAAAAGAAAATTCTGATCATTCCCCACAATTGACATTTGAACATATGGGCCCCTTTGATCCACTTGAATTTGCACTCTGGTAATACACCTTTCCGGGCTGTCCTATGCTTGGTAGGACCCTGTCTCATCAACTACATCATAATCAACATTGTAATGAGTGCATGTTGCTTCGTACCCATCAAACTTATTGGCCGAGTGCTGCCGTACGAGAGACTCATCCCTGGGCCTGCGTTCTTTATCCTGTGGGTGGGGCGGGCCATGGTCCCTAGTCGGCCTCCCCTCCCTGGGAGCACGAGGCTGAGTCTTCCCTGTTCAGATGTTTTCAGCTAACACAGGACACTCATCTATCCAATGGCCATACCCCTTACAATAAGCACGCTGATCTGTTTGGAGGGTTCCCGTACGTAGAGGGCTGGAGGGGGTAGACTGGCGAGCCTTCGAAGGGGATTGGGTTTGAGGTCTGAAAATTCCCCCTGGCATAGGGACCTCGGGGTACTTTCAACTTTCTTAAGCCTGGCGGAGATCTCAGGAAGCAAGTTGCTGACAAACTTATCGACAAATACTGGGCCAGAACCTGGGGTCTGGAGATCTAAACCACTATGCCCCTTGTTTTCTGTCTCAAAACGGGTAAATAAGTCAGCCACATTCTCAACTTTTCGCTGCCTACAGGAGTTTATTTTATCCCAGTTAATGACAGTTTCTGGCAAAAGTTTTTTCATAAACGTTATTATTTTACCGGACAAAGTCAGGATGGCAGCGTCTAGTTTAGTCCCTCCTACCCTTGCTTCTTCCATAGCCTCTAGGTCAGTCCATTTACCTCCCAACGCTACTTCATGGCTAGTATGTAGAATTTTGTCCCAAATTTCAGTGGGGACAACGGTACCAAAAAGTAAATCCTTATCCTCAAGAATGAGAGTACCTGCAGATATAATCTGACCTAATGCTCTGTAAAAGGCAGCCAGATTCTTCCGGGGATCTGGAAATTGTCCTTTTAACTGCATTACTTCTGACCTTTTCCAAGGAACATGAACCCAAAGCCTGCGCCAGTGTGCCTCAACAGTTCCTCAGCCATTATTTTGGGCATCGGTAACTGTGTTAACAAAGACAGTAGCCGCCTCTCTCATTGGCATAGCTGTTTCTAGAGGGGTGTTGGGAAAAGCGGTTATATCACGGAAAGCCATTAAAGCAGACATAGTGCCAAACAGCCCCTCTCCCTGAACATCGCCACTTTTTATTTGCGACCTAAGGTCCATTAGTCTGGTGGGTATCTGCATAAGCGCATTCTCAAATCTTTGCATGCCCAGGGTACACATGTATTCAGCCCAGGTGGTCTGTTCCATAATCGTCCATTTCAAAAAGGTGGACCATATTTCTTTAAAGGCATAAATACTCCTGTTATTTATCCAACATTCACACTGTTGCCTCTGTACGTAATTTTCTCGAAGGGACGAAAAGCTGACTGCAGAGCGCAAGGAGGCCAGTCGGGGGGAATTCAACAATTTATATAAACCCTGCTTAACTGTAGACCACAGGAAAGTAGGAAAGGGCGGGTAGGGGTAAAGCCGCAGGGATTGGGCGGATAGAAACTTGTTGTCATTCCTGCAGGAAGGACAGGGTTAGCGGGCGTGGTCGGTGTCATAGGAAAAATCGGGAGGGATGGTGTGAAAGGGAGAATAGTAAGAGGGGCAGTAGGGGCAGGAGTGGGAGGTGGTGGGGGGACATGCGGGTGTGAGGCGTCAGGGCAGGGTACATTGGGGCATATGCATGAGTGCATTCTAGCATGGTATCAAGCAAGGAATCACCTTCTTCTCCCCCTTCCATATGTCCCTTTGCTTTCTCCTCAAGAGCTGGATAACATTTTTGTACCCGGGTCCCATGCTCCCTATCGGCTATTTCTACTGATTTTGTCATTTGATTTTGTAAATTTTCTCTGGCATGGTCGGCCATTGACACACGTTCTTGTTTTCTTTCTTGAGCCTTCTGTTTTCTAGCTCTCTGCTCTATCTATTTCCTCCAAAATCTGACAGATTCAAACATAGACGGGTGCATTTTTCTTTTCATTAATTGTTCCTCTAAGTTGGCGAGAACTTGGGAATCAGTGTTACTTTGTTTCGTATATGTTACCCAGAATGGGGAAAACATTATGGCGAAGGGCCATGTTTAACATAGATCGTATGGCCAGGGGTCCCTTCTGGAGGAAGCGGACAAGCCACCTCCAGCTGGGAGTCCTGCGTACACATACAACATAATCTCTTGAAGTTTCTACTGACTGGCATGCTTAAAAACAGATAACAGACACCAGCAGAATCATACAGAACAGACACCAGTGGGTTTTAAAAACTTACCTTGCTTGCTTGGCTTTGGCAAAAGTCAATAACAGCTTGGCTTTTGCGAAAGTCAATAACAGATTTATACAGACTTGGTGGGTGATCGGTCCACCCTTACCTTACAGGGGTAGTTCTCTTCTGTAGTTGTAGGGCTGTGTCCTGCTCCAGAAATTATTTGCTAGGGGACTCCAGCGAGAATGCAGTCATGTGGCCCAGACCGGGTGGGAAGGAACAGCGGGCAAGTTGTTCGGCTTACCGGATTGCAAGAATCCGTCGGAGTCTCTCTGTGTACCTCCTCACATCCACCGGGCCTGACCTTCGTGTTCGTGAAGTACCTGTTTGGGCGCCATTTGAAGTACCGGTTAAACCCACTTACTGGGTTTCGGCTGCGGGGGAACCGCCCAAGTCTTCCATACCTTCCATACTTATTAAAAGGAGACACAGAAGCCTTCGTCTGCAGGTGGGACCCAGATTTATTCAATAGCCCGGGCTATGGAACAGATTCCCAAGCTAGTCAGAGACAAGACAGAGGAAGCTGCTGCTTTACTCCGCAGCTTACAAGCCTTTTATACTTTCTCATTTCTCATTTCAGTCTTTTGGCTGTTAGTTCATTGTTCAATCAGGGCAGTGTTTGCAGTTGATAACCAGATCCAGATGATGTTTGTAGATGGTGACCTGGTGAAGACTTGGTACACAGATCATTGTTCACTCGGCTTGATCAAGGCTCAGTCTTGCAGGTCATTGTTTAATCACCTTAATCAAAGCCCGGTCTTTCAGGTCATTGTTTAATCACCCTGATCAAGGCCCAGCAGTCAGACCATTGTCCAGATAACCTGATCACGGTGTCAAGGATGTTTACCAGGTTGGCAGCAGAAGGTGGAAAACAAATCATTTACTCAGGGTGTGAGTGTCTCGTGGCTTTCTGGTGAACTGCAAAGAACGGGGGGTTGGGTGTGTGACAGTTCCTGGGCAGAAATGCAGGCTGCAAAATGGTTTTTGTCATGTCAGTTAGAATTTCCTCAGGCATCAGCAGAAACGACCAAGTGGGTCGTCTGGAAGTGTTTGACACGAGATGGTAATGAAAAAACAATGGAGTCCCGGTACAAATAATGCCGATCAGAAGAACACTTTTCCTCATTAGAAACTCTGGATATAAAATTGAGAGGTGTGCGAATTAACTAGTAAGAACTTGTCCAGCCAATGTTGTACTGGGATATAAAATAGGCAGGGATAAAAAATGAAAGGGGTCCTCGTTAGTAAATCAGACAGCTAAAAATATGCTGGAATTTCTAAATCAGGACAGTTTTGAGCTTGTAAAGACATGCTGTATGGGTATTTTGCAAGGCATGGGCAACAGCATGCCTTTTCTGCTTCTTGCAAGCGACAAGTAATGTTCGTGTCAATATCGAGGAACTCATCAGTAAAAGCTGGCTGAACTGGCAATTAAACTGGCTCACAAACTGTTAGAAAATTGTGCCACACACTGATTTGTTATTCCGGTCCATCAGGCACTTCCTGATTGCCCAATAGGCTAACCAAACCTGCGTCTAGCGACTAACCATCACTGTCAGTTTCTCTTTTTCTCCCTGCCTTTCTAAAATGTGAGGGTGCTGGAGCCCATAATAGCTCTCCGCAATGGTTCAGACCTTAAAATACACACACTTGCAAATATCCCCTTGGGCTATACTCCAGGCTCCACGGAGGTCGAATGTACCTTTCCACCCTGCTGAGAATTAGACCCACCTACAAACTAAGGTCATCAAATATCATAGACATTTAGGATTAAGTTAAGTCAATGATAAGATGTTAGGTTTAGTTTTAATTTTTTTTTATCTATATGGTTATAATCTTTATTCAATTTAGAAGAATACAGAAATATAAAAGAACTTTAATTAGCAATCAAGACGTGTTCCATAGTGAAGCCCAATAAGCTAACTAAAGGACCTATTCTAAATAAGAACCCATAATGAGTTCTGCTGGAAGAGAGCGATAAATAGAAAGTTGAACTCCTCTTGAAGAGTAGTTCAGGAAATTCAGCTGAGTTCCCTAAAACCGCAGTAGCAACTATAGAATAATTGTCTGTGCAGTAGGATTGATCGCATAATTAATAAAAGAATTGACCTCAAAAGTCTAAAGGAATCAACTCTCCATGAAGAAGAGTCTCGGGCAAAATGAGAAAGTCCAGCAGCAAGACTACCAGATGGGTAAGAGGGAAAGTAGAGGTGTGGTGTCTATTTAGCTAGCAACACTTGTTATTATAACTTTTTGACACTTGTATGGGTTCCTATTGACGCCTTCGACCGATGTCCAATTAGAACAGTTCAGAATGTGGTGTTGTCAGTCATGTGATACATCTTCTTCCAATTCACACAGTCTACAGCCACATCTTCTGCACTGATACAATCCTTTGGTACAGTTGTTACATGAAGGAAGGTTCTCATGAGAAGCCATTTTTTTTAAACTAGAGACACAATATGAGTTTGAGAACAAAACCAAAAGCTAGTCATCAAATCTGAAAACATATATCAAGTTAATATTAAAGCAACATTATAAGTCTACATCACCATTTATTCTTTTCGGCTTCAATACGTTTATTATTCTTAATAGAAAATATCTCACATTTGTTGAGATGAACTTGGGGCCAGATGTAGCTCACCAAATACCGGTCGGTAACGGCTGATTTCGGCCGTTACCGACCGGTATTTGGTTTGTGACATGTAGGGGGCCTGAAATGTACCGATTCGGTGAATTTACCGATTTGGTAAAATACTGAATCGGTAAATTTACCAAATCGGTAAATCTACATGTAGGTGGCACTGAAAACAGTGCCACAGGCCCTCTAGAATTCGTTATTCGCCATCAATCAATCAATCAATCACAGCATTTATAGAGCGCACTACTCACCCAGAGGGTCTCAAGGCGCTAGGGGAGGGGGGTCCGCTACTGCTCGAACAGCCAGGTCTTGAGTTGCTTCCTGAAGGTGAGGTGGTCCTGGGTCAGGCGGAGGTGGGTCGGTAGGGAGTTCCATGTCTTGGCGGCGAGGTAGGAGAAGGACCATCCCCCTGTGGTGGCTCTTCGGATGCGGGGGACGGCGGCGAGGGCGTGGCTGGTCGATCGAAGCTGGCGTTTGGGGGCGTAGAAGTTGAGGCAGCTGTTGAGGTATCCTGGGCCTTGGTTGTGTAGGGCTTTGTGTGCGTGGGTGAGGAGTCGGAAGGTGATTCTCTTGTTGACCGGGAGCCAGTGCAGGTCTCTCAGGTGTCCCGAGATGTGGCTGCGGCGGGGGATGTCCAGGATGTGTCGTGCTGAGGCGTTCTGGATCCGCTGGAGTCTCTTCTGGAGTTTGGCGGTGGTTCCGGCGTAGAGGGAGTTGCCGTAGTCCAGACGGCTGGTGACGAGGGCCTGGGTGACCATCTTCCTGGTCTCGGTGGGGATCCACCGAAAGATCTTACGTAGCATGCGCAGGATGTTGAAGCACGACGAGGAGACGGCGTTGACTTGTCTGGTCATGGAGAGGGAGGAGTCCAGGATGAAGCCCAGGTTGCGTGCGTGGTCTGTTGGTTTGGGTGCGCTGCCTAGGGCGGGGGGCCACCAGGAGTCGTCCCAGGTGGAGGGTGAGGATCCTAGGATGAGGACTTCCGTCTTGTCCGAGTTCAGTTTCAGGCGGCTGTTCTTCATCCATTCGGCTACCTCTTTCATCCCTTCGTGAAGGTTGGCTCTGGCGGGGTCGTTGGTGAGGGAGAGGATCAGCTGGGTGTCGTCGGCGTAGGAGATGATGTTGAGGTTGTGCTGGCGTGCAATGTCTGCGAGGGGGCTCATGTAGAGGTTGAAGAGGGTTGGACTGAGCGAGGAGCCTTGAGGAACGCCGCAGATGACTTTGGTGGCTTCAGATCTGAACGGGGCGAGGTGGACCCTCTGTGTCCTTCCGGCGAGGAAGGAGATGATCCACTCCAGTGCCTTCTCCTGGACTCCAGCGTTGCTGAGGCGCTGTACTAGGGTACGGTGGCAGACAGTGTCGAAGGCCGCAGAGAGGTCTAGGAGGATGAGGGCCGCTGTTTCTCCGTTGTCGAGCAGAGCTCGGATGTCATCGGTGGCTGAGATCAGGGCGGTGTCAGTGCTGTGGTTGGCCCGGAAGCCGGACTGCGAGGGGTCGAGGGATCCGTTCGTCTCGAGGAAGGCGGCCAGCTGCTTGTTGACGGTCTTCTCGATGACTTTAGCAGGGAACAGGAGCAGCGAGATGGGGCGGTAGTTCTTGAGGTCGGTGGGGTCCGCTGTTGGTTTCTTCAGTAGGGCGCTGAGCTCGGCGTGCTTCCAGCTCTCCGGGAAGGTAGCGGTGTCGAAGGAGGTGTTGATGATGTCCCGCAGGTGGGGTGCGATGACAGCGTCGGCCTTGTTGAAGACGTGGTGAGGGCAGGGGTCGGTGGGAGATCCGGAGTGGATGGAGTTCATCGTGCGGACGGTGTCTTCGGTGCTGTTGGGAGTCCAGGTGTGGAGGGTGGTGGTGGGGGGCGGTGGTTCGGTCATGGCGTGCGTCTGTTGAGTGCTGAAGCTGTTGTGTATGTCCGCGATCTTGTTGTGGAAGTAGGAGGCCAGGGAGTTGCAGAGGTCTTGCGAAGGGGTAATGTCGTTGTTTCCGGGGTTGGGGTTGGAGAGCTCTTTGACGATGTTGAAGAGTTCCTTGCTGTTGTGGGCGTTGTTGTCTAGTCATTCCTTGAATGCGGTTTTCTTGGTGGCGTGGATGAGTTGGTGGTGCTTTCGGGTGGCGAGCTTGAGGGCAGCCATGTTGTCCGGGGTTGGGTCTCTGCGCCAGGTTCTCTCTAGGGCTCGGCAGTTCTTCTTGGAGCTCTTGAGTTCGTCAGTGAACCATGGGGCTTTCTTGCTGCCGGGTCTGCTAGGCGGGGTCCTCAGGGGGGCAGGTCGTCTGTGCAGTCGCTGATCCACTTCGTGAGGTTGGTGGCCGCCTGGCTTGGGTTTGTTGTGCTGGTGGGAGGGTTCATGCTCAGGGAGGTCGTGAGCTGGTCAGCTGTGATCTTGTTCCAGCTTCTGCTTGCAACCTGTTGCTGGTGGTGGTGGATCGTGGTCCTTCCGAAGCTGAAGTGGACGCAGCTGTGGTCCGTCCAGTGGAGTCAGGTGGCGTGGCTGAAGGCGATGTCCTTGCTGGATGAGAAGATGGGGTCGAGTGTGTGTCCGGCGTAGTGGGTGGGGGTGGTGACCAGCTGCTTGAGTCCCAGGTTTGCGAGGTTGTCCAGCAGGGTGGTGGTGTTGCGGTCGTTGTTGTTCTCCAGGTGGAAGTTGAGGTCCCCGAGGAGGATGTAGTCAGTGGAGCAGAGGGCGTGCGGGCTGATGAAGTCGGCGATGTCTTCGCTGAATTGCGTGCGTTGTCCCGGGGGTCTGTAGATGAGGGTGCCTCTGAGGGTGGTCTTGGGGTTGATGTCGACCTGGAAGTACAGGTGCTCGGCGGGTGCGAGGGTGTCGTCGGTGTTGGTCGTGATGCTGATCAAATACTATTTGATGGTAAATAACGAATTCCTGTGTACATGCACATCTGTGCATGTACACCTGTGCCATGTGGCACACATACATGCCCTAAGGACATGTATGTGTGTCACATGGCACACAAGTCTGAATCAGGGGTGCAACAGGGTGTCAAAGTGACACCCTGTCCCCCTTGCCAATTCAGTAATTTTACCGAATCGGTATTTACCGATTCGGTAATTGCCATTGGTTCCTATGGGCCTCAAGGCCCATAGGAATCAATGGCAATTACCGAATCGGTAAATACCGATTCAGTAATTATCGAATATTGCCGAATCGTTAATTTATTTGGTAAATATACCTACATAGCATTTACCGGTTTGTAAATACCGAATCGGTAAAATTTGGTATTTACCAATCGGTAAATACTAATTACCTACATCGGGCCCCTAAATGAACATAATACTAAAGTCAGCACATTTCTAAGATGACATCAATGTTAGGCTGTAGCCCAGAACCCTTTACAATGAGCAAAAGTCAAACAAAAACTACAGGCCTAGTAACTGCACAGGCTTAAGTATAGTTGCTTGGTGCAAAATTGTAAAAATACATGCAATTGCAATGAAGAATTTCTAATAGCATCTTTCACATTAATGTTTGTCACTGTACAATGTGTTTTTGTTTTATTTCGTTATTTTGCTAAATGACATTCACAAATTTTATAAGTCATTTTTAAAATATGCATTTTACTTGCATTATAATAGTTTTTAATTGTATTTGTAATGTGCTAAAATATGTTGATTTCTAAATATGGTGCAATTTCTCTCAAACTTCCCCCCTTTTGATGATATATATCATCTTAATAATTGTTGGTTTCACCTTCACAGCCTAATCTAGGATGGAGTTCCGTCATCAAGTGTATCCCGTCTCTTTCTCTTTACCCCCCCAACCCCTTGTGAGTTGTTGTGTCTTCATGGAGTCATCATTCATTATTACCATTAAACCCATGTCTTTTACAAAAGTTTTTTGTTGATGAACATCATGTCTCTTGCGAAGTATATATTTACAGGTCAAATATAGGACATATAGGATTATCAGGCATAACTTGGCAATTTGTATTGGCAGACATATTGCTTTTCTTATCCCTTTTCCGGCTGTTGAAAACCAGTAGCCAATTGTATCTAAACCTTTCACAAAATCTTCATACAGACTTGGGGACATATTATCAAGTAAGGCGTTAAAATTATCACAAGTTTAGCGGCAGAAAACTGCCGCTAAAGCAGCGATTATTCTCTTGATAATATGCCCTGGAGAATTCCAATAGAAGCCCATGTTCACACCAGAACATGGATTTCTATTGGAATTCTCAAGGGCATAATATAAAGCCCATTACCACAGCTTTAGCTGCCATTTTCTGACTCTAAACCGGCGATAATTTTTAACGCAGTTCTTGATAAAACACCTCTTGGTGTTTCCAATTCTTGTAACTCAGGTCTCAAATTTGATATGTTCCCTATGAATTCCTCTATCTTTCTATTCTCATCTGGGATATAGGAAAAGCAGTGAGTTAGTTTCAGCATGTGACAGACACCCCCTTTTTTCAGCCTGAATAAAGTCTACTGCGAGGCTGTCCTGCAAAACCATAGACCATTCAGCACTTAAATCTCTGTTAATTAGTAATAAAGCTCAAGATGTACTAGTTGCCATTTTATCTACTACTGTTGCTAGTTTTCCGTTCTTTTTATCATTTAATATTATCCCCACTGGTGGTATCATTGCTCCAGTATATATAAAACTGAAAATGGCAAATGTGCACAAACATAACAATCTTTAACATCTAAGGCAGTCGTATATTCCTGTACTAACCTAGAATAAACTTTAACAGAGTAATTTTCTCCTTTAATAATTATAAAGTGTGTACCAAAGGTGTTGTTCCAGAAATTCTGTGTAGAATCATTAGTAATATTAACTCTGGGTGTTTCTGGTATGGGGATCAAATAGAACCCTATTAGTACTATTGATATCATAATAACTGTCACCAAAAATATCACACACATAATGCATTTACAATGCCTTCTAATGCAACACATCCTTCTGAGTCAGAAATTTAAAGTTTGCAATTAAGATTTCTTTCTTTTAATCTGGACAGGTCCCTGACAGACAATCCTTAACCCTACTCTGAATTCTTCTAGTGTTATTCTTCAGTAAAACAATAACTTAAATAAAAAGCATCCAATAGACAAAGTTCAACTTCGTCCACTCTTGTATCCTTGAATTCTTTCACCTAAATGTGTTACATTTTTCCGAGCAAAGTCTCTATTTCTTTTCTCATGGAGGTTCTAACAATTGAGGATTCTCCTTACACATGTCATTTACAGTCACATTCAATGCTGGATTCATGTAATATGACCATTCAGGAGCTGAATATCTTATGCAAGGGATTAAATCTCTTTTTGACCTTCTCAACACGTTGTGATTTATGCAAGTGAATTGCCCTAGTCTGCTTCAATTTTCTCAGGGACTGTATCTGGAGTGAAAGCAATTGATAAACTCATTTTTATTTCCCCTGTATTTGAACTTCGTGGCCATTCGGCTTGTCAACTCAGTCTTTTAGTTTCAGACCTTGATTCTTTAGCAGCGTTCTGTTTTTCTCTGAACTCCTTTTCAGCTTCTCTGATTTCTTCACTGGAAACTTCGATCTCACTTTCTGATATTTCAGAGACTTTCACTTGCCTTTCGTCTTTCCCCCTTACTCCTTTCTGCACCTCTGCTTGCTCAACTGCTTTTTTTTCTCCCTTCTCCCTTGCTATTGCTACAGGTTGGTCTGGTCTCTCCACTGGTGGTGCAACCACTAGTGCTCTTCTTTCAGGATCATGGACTAATGGTGCGTCTTCGGGGTTACTCACTCTCTCGTTGTGTGAAGCATGAATCCAGTTTTGAATTCTAATTCCAGCACATTTAACAGCGGTGTTTGTTGTAGGAGAATATGGTTTGGGCATTTCCATCGTGGTTCACGACAAGTCTTCCAAGGATTGAGGTTGTGGCACTGTTCGTGATGGGGATCTAGTGTGGCTGCTGACACCTGATGAGAAACCAAATGAACCAGCGAGAGCCTAGCAGTAGCCCATAATCATATCATCAGTAAGGCTCACCAAGGCATTTGTAGGAACATCAGGCAATCTCATGGCTCTCTCAATAAGGATTTAATTCAGGGATAAACCAGTCTTTCTATCTGGAAGACATCAGGCACTCATCAGCACCAATGGTAATGCATAAGGCCATTTCAAAGAAGTTTAAGGACAAACTATTGCCAATCTGGACTTTATTGTTCTGTTCAGTTGCTCAACTATGACTGATGCTTCTGATCTGTGACTACAGTGTAGTTTTTGTTCAACTTGTAATGCAGCACATAGCAAGCTCATCACCTCTTTGTTAAAGTGCGTCCCCCTATCTGACTCAAGAAGGACTGCCATTCCGAACCTAGGGATGATTTTGCATGAGAGCATTTTTGCTACAGTAAGATTGCCATTTCTCCTTGTCCGGTAGGCTTCCACCCATCGGGAAGACACACAGTTAATCATTTGTATATATATGAGCTTGTTTTAGACTGGCATCTCGATGACATCCATTTTTAGCCTGTTAAAAAAGATCACCTCATCTCACTAGGTGTGTGCTTCTAACTCATTTCTTCTTCCCTACATTCAATTGCTGACATGTGACGCATCTCTTGCAATTTTCCTAAGAAAATATACAGAATCATGGATTTAACCAACTTTGACTGAAAAGTCTTATCTTGCATCTCTTCCTAAATGTGTGTACTCATGGTTATGCCTAGACATTGGAAACAACAAGCTGTATGGCAACACTGGTCTTAAATCCTCAGACATTCAAATATCCTTTGCGTTTTTTGGGGTAACCAGCCTTGATCCACCCATTTTGTTTAGTTTCTTCCACAGTTTCTTGTACCTCCTTTAGAGCCTCCCAAATGTCAGTTATTTCCATCATCATTGCAAAAGCACATTCTTCGTCACTTCTGTAGGTGAAACCATCAATAACTGTAAAACCTCCATTAATTTGAATGTAGCAAGGTACCATACCTTGCTACTGTGTCAGTGTATCTATTCCAAATGGCAGAGTATCCACTGCCCGTTTGGTGTCCCGAAAACTATATAATTGCAATCCACCTTGGCTAACTGTAATACTTCCAGTAGATTTTTCACATGTTGCACATTTCTGATGTTTAGAAACCTCTTTGTATCCATAATTGCTCAAAGTCATGAACTACACCAAAGCCATACTGGCTATCTGTAAAGATAGTGACGTTCAATTGTGCAGATAACCTGCAAGCTTTGGTAAGAGCAATCAGTTCACCAACTGGTACAGAAAAGACTTTAACCATATAATTTATAGTGCACACAGCATATGCTGCTCCTAGCGTGCCATCATTACTTCTCAGGCATGAACCATTAACAAATAGAACAGAATCGGGCTTAATCAGCAGTTCATCCTTAATGTCTGGTTGTGGCTTTATGCATAGTTCACTTAGGCAATCATAATCAAAATCATCATCTTTGTCTTCTTGGTCAATTACAGGCAATAGAGTATAAACAATTAACACATTGCACCTTTTGATGGTCACATCATCTCCTGCCAGTCGACTCTGCTCATATTTACTGTGTCTATTATGCGTCAGATACAGTGTTTTCATTCTGGTACGTAGTAATAAGGAACTGTCACAATAAATTGTTGTCCCTTTGGTATGTTTTCGCTCTTTTCCAGACTTACACCTACCGCAGCCGCTGCCTTTAGGCAGCTGGGGAGTCCTGATGCTAAATGGTCCAGGGTGATTGAAAAGTGAGCCAAATGTCATCGGGCTGCTCCATGCATCTGTGTTAATACTGACAGTACGCACCCATCTCTTTCACTGCAAAGCAGAGTGAAATACTTTGTATAATCAGGTTTTCCTAGAGCTTGGAAGGGACACAATTTATCTTTCAGCTCCATGAAGGCTTTGATACATTCTTTATCCCAAGGGATTGGATCTGACACATCTGGATGGGTTAACCCCAGGAGAGGTTTTGCTGTCAGGGAAGAATTTGGTATACAATGCCAACAGTAGCCAACCATTCCTAAAAACGTTCCGAGCTCTCTCTCTGTTTGTGATGGATTCATCTGTAAGATGGCTTCAATTATTTCTAGTGACACCTTTCTGACAATCCTTGGTAATTATGTGACCCAGATGGCCCAGACATTTACCTGGAGACCGATGTCCCAGCAATTTACCCGGAGACACCTTGTGTCCAATCTCTGCCAGGTGATTCAATAATGCAATGGTGTAATTCCTGCAATCTTGAGACTTTGAAGCTATTAGCAGATTGTTGATGTACTGTACTAGTGCAGAATACCAAGGCATGTGCAAAGGATCAAGATTTTTTATTAGATTCTGACAAAAACATGGAAAAAATCTCAGTATACCCTTGAGGTACACATCACCATGTGATTGCTCTCTGTTAGAACACAAATTAGAACAAATACTAACTATATTCGTGCAAACGCACTAAAAAGAAAGCCTGACATAAATCCACGACTGTAAACCATTCTGCAGAACACAGGATTTGGAAAAGCACAGTACTAGGATTTGGCACAACGGGACAACAAGGCACTACAATCTATTTAATTTTTTTTTTACTTTGTTCGGTTTTTGAATTCCTGTTATAGGAGAGTTATATGGGCTGCCAATTCATTCTTTCTATATGCCTTCTAGAGCATGTCTTATATTTTGAGTTGTATCCCAGCAACTGTTTTTTTGTTGTTGTTTTTTAAAACTTTTCTTTTTTAGAGATTTGCAATATATAACAATACATGTCAACATTTGTTAAGATATGTATTTTCAACTCAGAGGGAGTTGATCATGGACAGCAAATGACAACTCAACAATAACACAATGTACAGATTATTTCCCTATACTTGACATGAGCTTTTATCAAACAGCTTTCCTAGCACAATCAATATTTCAGATCCTATTTATTTCTGAAGTATGCATTTAATCCAGTAATTGTTAATAAAAAGAACAGTGCCCATTCACGTGTCCTCCCGTCTGGTCAGCGCACAAGTCCAGACGCAATCCCCGCAACCCACACAGTACTATCAGTCCCCATCTAGTGGGAATGTCTGAAAGTAATTTTTCTGTGGCTGCCAAATATCCTGAGGGTGCGACGATGGTGGCTGCAATGTAGCATATACATCACTCATCGTGTCACAGTAGATCAGGTCTCGGAGCCAGGCCTTCACCGTCGGCGTTTGCGTTCTGCCCAATGTAGGGAAACTTGACACTTCGCAATCAACAAGGCAATTGCTGTGAACTATCTTATATTTTTCTTTATGGGCTGGACATCACCCAGTAATTCCAATAATGGCAGACCATTAAGGATAGCCGCTGAAATATCCCCTCACGTATACCAAAATGGGGCCACAGCTCCACGCAAGATGCAAAAAATCGGCATTAGGAGTGGTGCACCTAGCACACATATATCCATCTTGGCTTGTAAACCAGGGGTGATGTAAGCCCGGTGTAAGTACTTGAAATGTAAAAGTTTATGACAATGATTATTAGATTTGTATCATGTCTGTGTGCAGCAATAGTACCATACTTTTCAGTCAATGGTACATCTAAGTCCCACTCCCAGGCTCCACACGCTCCAACTCCGACAACCAGAGAGTCAGAGATAAATGATATAACCGAGATACCAAGTGCATTCCGTCTGATGAAGCTATGAGCATTGTTAGTGGGGGAAAGTCATCCGGCTCCGTCATCGCATCTGGGAATGCCCCGAGCAGGGAGGATCAGACTCTATTCATGAGGAATTTGTCCATGTATGAATCATCACCCTAAGTGATGTACTCCTCTGTGCTACACAGCCATGAGTCTTTAAAGAAGTCACCCATCTCCTGCAGACCGAGTTTGGTCAATGTGTGCTTGGTGAGAGTTTTTGTTGTGGGGGGCATCCAGGGGTTATCTGCCAGTGGTATATGTGCCAAATATAGAAACTCATCTTGCATGTAATGTTGCAGTTTGGGCCTCTCCCAGCACGCTGTCGGCAGTGTCGGAATCTCAGTGGGACATTGAGGACGGCCCTGCGGCAACAGTGCCGACAAAGGATTTGGGTATATCTGAGATTTTTCTGGTTTCAAGTACTGGAACTGGGCATCAGGGTGATAACAATAATATGTGAAGTGGATTTGGGCTGTTGCTTACCAGCCCAAATTAGGTGGATACGGAGAGACCGTATTGTATCAAAAAACTTGTGGTGAGCGCGATAGGGATATTTAAAAAAAGATACAAAAACCATCTAAATTAAGGCAATTCTGCCCACCATAGAAAGTGGGAGCTTAATCCATCGATCAACATGTGGTGCCAAATGGTCTGTCGCCGGCCTGTATTTGATGCAAATTACTTCTGGTGTGCTACAATGCAGAAAGATCCTGCGATATCTCGGAGGTTCTGTACACCACCTGAGCAGGAATTCAATTTCTACCTGAGCGACAGCCGGAGTTAGGGAGAAAACCTCTGATGTGGCCCACTTAATACCCAGTCCTGAATATACTCCAAATCGTATAACGCCGAGTAGTAGTGGGGACAAATTTATATCTGGTTTCCTCACGAATAGCATGACATCGTCGGCAATGAACAAAGCCACAAGCCGGCCTGTGTGAAATTGTGTTCCACAATGAAGATGTCTCTCCTAGATACACCTTGCCAATGGGTCCATAGCTCTAATGAACAATAAGGGTGATAGAGGTCACCCTGCCTGGTACCCCCTGTCAGCGAGAATTGAGAGGTGATCACTCTATTCAACTTCAGGCGGGCAACCAGGCCGGTATATAGAAGTCAGATTAGATTGATAAACCCCACCAGAATCTCCAGCTTCTGAAACACTCCGTACAAAAAATGCTATTCCAAAGAATCAAATGCATTCTTAGCATTGAGTAGAATGGCCAAAGCTGGTAGGGTTGGTTCTAATTGATTTATAACTGTAAATATGTCCTGCAGGTTTAAGGCAGTAGAGCGGTCTGGTACAAAGCCCACCTGAAATGGGCACAACATTGTATTAATTAACAGTGACAAGCGGGTGGCCAGAATCTTGGCCAAAATTCTATAATCATGATTAAGTAGGGACATCGGTCGGTAGGATGTGCAACTCCGGGCTGATTTGCCCGGTTTGAATAAGACCGTAATAATAGCTTCCTGCATATTGGGGGAGCGGGCTCCTCTCTGTAGGGCCTCATAATATACCTCTAATAACCGCTGCACTAGTTCATCCTGGAAGGCCTTAAATAATTCTCCTGTTAAGCCATCAGAGCCAGGGGCCCGATTACTGATCAGGTCCTGTATCACCTGTTTTATGTCATCCTCATGTATCAAAGTACCTAAGACGTCATGCTGTCTCTCTTCGAGTCAGACCATGGCTATCACCTGCAAGTAGTCTGCAAGAGCCTGTACCGCTGGGGGGTTATGCATTCTATACAAGTGGATATAGTAGGATAGAAAAGCATTAGTAATATCGGTCCGCTGTGTTACTGTGTCACCATTGTCCATGTCAAGGTGGGTAACAAAAGCAGTCTGATATTAAGGATGAAGCAGTCTGACAAGTGTTCTGCCTGGTATTTCCTCTTCACCATATGTGCGAGCTCTCGCGTGTTTTCCCAAGTACTTAACTTCACGGGCCACCAGGTCAGTGAATTCGGTCAACAGTGTCACCCAGTCATTTAGTGTTCAAGAGGGGGTTGTCATTTGTGCTGCTGTGTCCATATCTCTGAGTTTTCCCTCCACAACCTCCAAGTCCCAGCGTATAGAGCACAACACCCCAGCGTGCTTTGTTATACATATCCCTCTTATATATGCTTTAGAGGCATCCTATAATGTGGACTGCGGAGTCACCATTCCAGGATTCAATAGAAAGTAGTCGTCAATGACTTCTCCCACCTCCACATGGAAGGCCGAGCCGAGCAAGGCCTCAGCAGGGAACCTCCATAGGGTATGTGGCTTTGGTATCTGGGAGAGCACCATTGTAAGAAGAACAGGGGATTGGTCGTACAGTGTGCGGGGTAAGTAGTCAACTGTTTGAGCAGCCAGTACCAGTCGCATTGTAAGGTACCAGTGGTCTATTCGTGACCAGGACCTGTGTGGAGCAGAATAGAATGAACAGGTCCGGTCAGTACGGTGTCGTGTACGCAAGGGATTCATCAGTAACGCGGAGTCTAATAGCGCCGTGAGGCCATGTGTTGCATGCAACTTTTTGGTATGACCTTGTCCCATTGTGTCTGTCATGGAGTCTAAGGTGATAATAAAATCTTCCCTCATAACTATGTTATCTGCGTTAAGTCGTGTGATATGTACAGCAATTTTGGGGAAGAAATCAATTGTGTCTATATTTTGCGCATATATATTAATTAAATGAAGTGGTTCACCGCCCAGGGAACCTGACACCAAAATGTACCCACCATCTTCATCTGCCACCACTTCCGAGACTGTAAAATGGAGCGAGTGATGAATCAGAATGCACACTCCACTGGAATATGTGCTATAGCTGTCAAAAAAGTGGTGATTACCCCATGAGGATGCAAACCTATGCGTAGTGTGTTTCCAGGAGGAAAGCCAGTTGGACAGCATACATGGACAAGTATGCTAAAACCTGATGGCCCGTCCTGGGATTGGAAAGTCCTTTCACATGTCAATATATACAGTTAAAGAGCAAACCATTGTTGCCCACATCTGGAGAGGTAATGTTTGCAGGGCACTGTCATCTATGACATATCGCAAATATACAAACTCCATATTTTTTTTGCAGTCGAGAAGCATTACTCCATACCAAACTCGAACAAAGAGATTAACATCTAAGAACCTGTTACCCATCACCCATCCCACCCTAATCGGATACATACAAAAAGGCACCCTGTGAACCCCATTCAAAGCCTAAAGGAGGAGGAACAAGAGGAAGGAAAAAGAAAGAAGAAAAGGAGTACATGGGAAAAACTTCCCATGGGAGTTAGGCAATACTCTGTAGGAGCCATGTATGTAAACTTAAGTCTGTCAATTGAGTTTAATCCACTTCATGAAATAACAATTATATGGCTGAAAAATCTGAAGCTGGTGTGTGTAGTCTCCGTCACTCTACAGTTCACAAATTACGCACAGTGTTCCATTATTATAATGTCTGTTACGTGTGGGCCGCTACCGTTCACCCTCAAGCAAGCAGCACTTACTAGCGCACAGACAGAAAAGGATCAAGGACTGGCTGCAACCTGTTGGGTGTTACTGTCCTTACTCCCTCCTTTCTTACGAGGTCTGCTTGCGTTTTGGTGCTGTTTCCAAAATGTGATGTCATCATTAGGAGTGTCAAAGATGTACCTTGCTGCTTATCTGGATGCGAAGGTGAGTGCTGTACAACATTGCATACTTAATATTCGCCTTCTGTTGGGTACATTTGATGTCCATGTATTTGCAGCGCGCCTCTTGTACCATCGGTGTAAAGTCTGGAAAGATCGCTATGGTTGATCCTTGATATTTGAGCGAACCACGTTCCCGGGCCAATCTCAGCATGGCATCACGGTCCTGATAGTTGAGGATTCTGGCAATTATCAATCTTGGAGTCGTCCCTGGTGCTGGTTGGGCCCCCAGTGTCCGGTGTGCTCTCTCCAATGCAGAGGTACCTGAGAAGGCATCTCTGCCAAAGATATCCACTAGGGCAGTTTCAACTAATTCAGCCATGGGCCCAGTGTTCGTGGATTCGGCTACGCCTATGATGCAAATATTTTTGCGGTGCGAACGCGCCTCCAAGTCCCCTGCCTTGGCTGCCAGTGTTTTAAGCAGGTTCTCAGTTCTTTCGAGTCTCTTATTCATGCTGTGTTGCGCATCCTCCAAGGTGGAGACACGTTGCTCTACCTCCCCAATGCAGGTATCCTGATTCTCCAGGAGTCCGTTGATATCCTTAAGTCAGGTGGCAAGGGTATTCAGGTGAGTATCAATGGCCTTAAATCCGGCTCTTAGTTTGGTCATTATTACGGCAGTGACTTCTTGTTGTTGCGACTCATCCTCCATGGTGCCCCCAGCTTCCTCGCATCTGGGGTTTTTTCCAGCATCGAAATTCAACTGACGCTGCTTGCGATCTGTGCGTCCCATAATGTCTGGTGCACTCTAGCTGGTGTGCTAAACAACAAATCTGTGGGTCTCCGCTGAGACAATGCGTTGGTGAGTCCCGCTTGAACTGCATGTGTGGGTTTA
Organism: Lissotriton vulgaris; assembly: GCF_964263255.1. Classification (NCBI taxonomy): domain Eukaryota; kingdom Metazoa; phylum Chordata; class Amphibia; order Caudata; family Salamandridae; genus Lissotriton; species Lissotriton vulgaris. Next base: position 1,718,289,457 of record NC_141689.1, on the reverse strand, counting down.
GTTATGGCAAGCATCTTCTTGGGCAACCCCGCCACTCAGGTACTCAAGGAGGGGGCCCGCTATGTGGCAAAGAATGATGAATCCCCACTGCATTACTAAGTATTTTAGAAGGGGGAGGCACCTGGGAGCCCGCCTTTTATGCTATATTTATTAACCACATGGCTGCTGTGGGGATTTTTGCGCTGTGCTGCAAATTGCGATTCTGGTGCAGATATGACGAGCTCAGCTCGTCATCAGCACACGACACCCGTGGGTGATGACGAGCTGAGCTCGTCATCAGCAGCGAAAGGGTTAATGTTAGGGATCCTTCTGAGTGTCTATTTCACTCTCCCACTCCTCTGCTATTGCTTTCACCAATTTTTCATCATAGGATCTTATTTGTCACATGTAGCAATCGTGGGTGCCGTTCCTTCATCTCATCCGCAACAGTAGACTCCCCATGGAGATCAGAGTGCACACTTATGGCCGTTAAGGTCTGGAGACCGGAAAACAGGCCGTCTAAATCACCGGGAAATACTGCGCTCACCAACTTGTTCGTGCATTGGGTCGCCGGAAGAGGATGTTTCATATCTCCAGCTACCACTAGCTGGCAGGCCGAGCCACGCATTCCGGGCCCTTCCTTTAGGCTTACCCAAGACCCCTGCCATCTCAGGGCCTCCAAAGGCTGTGCCAGGCCCAGGAGCACACACGCCCGACCTCGATGTCGCAGGCCCTGATCAGGCTTGCGGGTGGCGCATTCCATAGTCGGCCGTGCCCGCTGTCCACTCCCGCTTGGCGCCTCAGCCACCAATTATGGGTGCATTTGATTAAATAACCCGGATGGCATCTCTGGAGTTTCGGAGGCAGGCCGCCATATTGGTCACTGGCTCAGCCACGCCCCCCACACCCCCTGCAAATGTTTCAGTGGACAATGGATATAGTGGTGTTCTTGGGAAGCTGCATTTGGCTTTATCTGAACAAGACTGGTTCTTCACCTTTTATGTGTCCAATGTCTTTTCCTGTCAAATCCCAAACCTCAGTATTCATGTAGTTCTGTGATCCTCTGGTAGTTCTCTGTCAAAATGATAAAAAATTCCCACGTCAGTGTTTTGTTTAATTAGAAATCAGCATCCTCATCATGGGTTTGGAATGTAACACTATCTGATGTGCAATACATTATGCAATTTAACTTGCACAACAAATCCTTTCCTAATCAATTCACTGGTCTGGATTCACAAACTAGAAATTGTTGTTTTTCCCTATCCTGACGGGGACCTCTTCGGAAATTGGATTTGACATTTGTTTATTGGCAACTCCTACAACTTGGATTGTTCTCCTGAAGGGAGATATGTCTGGAATTTCAACTGTTCTAACTGCGGATCAGTAGCTCCTGTATCAATCAAAAACGATACAGTGTGACCATAGACTTTGCATATACATAGGGGCCACTTTGGTCTACCTCTAGGACTACACCAAGTACACAAGTCCTCTTCCTCTCTGAGGCACCACCATTGTGAATTTTCAGGACCAAATTCATCCAATTCAAACAAAGGAAATTGTCCTAACATCTCTTGATTCAAATTTTGGACTTGTGGTATGGCATTTTGAATTTGATTTGGGTTTAATTTTGATAATTGGTTTATATTAATTCGGGGATTATCCATTTGTCCTTGCACACCAGAAGTCATTTAGTCCTGGCGCATTTACACCCTTTGACTTGCCAGCTCCAGCTGCACTAGTTGCCATTTAATCCACTAGTGTTGCTAGTATTCTGATCTTGTCATCATTTAATATTATCCCCAGTGGTGGTATCACTGCTCCAAGTATGTCTCCCGTTAATGAAGCTCAGTTTCCTGCATTTTGCCTATGTCTATATGATGGTGTTAGTGTTAATGCTTCAATATGCTACTGATATGATACATCTTAGGAATTAGTATACCTAAATAGCATGTTCCTTCCCAATCAGCTTGTAATAAAAAGTAAGCATTTTGCCCCCAAATGTGGTATACTCCGGGAATGGAATGACCTTCTCAGCTCACTCAGCTCATTTCTCTCAAGGGAAACAGGTTGCCATCATAGCAGAAACAAAGAAACCATTCTGAATTGTTACTTGCACTCCAGATCCCTTATTGCTCTCCATGAATGATTTGGATCAACAAATAAAACGAAAAGGCTATGAAAAAAAGATGGAAAATACATTTACCTATTGATTTAGGCACGTAGAACTCTTGTGGCGTACAACGCAATATTATAAAAGTCGTGTGTCACATAATTTCAGTGTCATTTCACTTCCCTGATTTTAAGTGACCAGTCAAATTCCCAATGATTTGGGGACGGATTCATTTTGCAGTGCTTAAGTTTGTGCCAGTGGTATCCAGTGCTTAGCACCGGCAATTATTTCACTGGGCCACGTCTATTGAATTTTTCTCCCCTGGGTAGTGGGCCTTCTAATTATTAAAAATAAATGTACCTGTGTCCTGCTCTCGGATGTTTGTCTGATATGTTTCCAAACAATGGCCTTCCCAGGTCCAGGCATGATGACTGTCTCACTTTAGTGATGCCAGCAGTGCACGCCTGCCTTTCACTAAGGAACGTCAATATTTCAATTGGATTATGTTTGTGTTTGAGGGCGGGCGGATGGGTCAGCTGGGGGAGAGGCAGGCTGGAAAAGTCTGTTGAGGTCGGAGAAACTGAAAGTGCGTAGCATACTTTAACAGCTCGCCCGCACTGATCTGAAAATGAAGCAAGGCACACATACCTTTTGTACACCGTGGCCGAGGCCCACTATCAAATGCAGGCTGACATCAGTGATGGTGTGCAATGCACATGCTGCTTTGCACTGGCAGCACTATATATAAAAACTGCCAGCTCCAGCACTGTGCCTCCCGGCAGTGCAAGGTAAGAGAAGTTTAGCAAATGCCTCAAACTAGTGTAATATAAGACGGCGCACACTTGTAATTGGCAAGAGGTGTAAGTTATGCTTTCACGCTCGAGGCTTGATAGTGGTGGATTTTTCGGTACAAAATCCTAGATAAAGTGGTGTAAGGGAGAGTAGTGTGGCTCACTGGTTAGAGGCGGCAGACCCGAGAGCAGAGGACGGCCTGGGACCAGGGTTCGATTCCCGGCGCGGCAGGTTTCTGGACCAGGGTCAGCGGACTCGATAATTCTCTCGCCTCGGTGCCCACTCTGATCAGCGATCACACTCGGCAACTCTGGGCATTAGCTTGCCTCATCCTCACTAACGGCCCCACCAGACCGCCGGGGATGCCTGGTCTCACCCTGGAGATACCCATTAAGGGACCATCTCTCAGGGAAGCCAGGAAGGGTTTCGCAGCGGTCGAAGCGCCTTGGGACCCTCCGGGTAAGTAGTGCGCTATATAAATGCCTATACATATGTTTCACTGAAGGCAGAACAGAGTAAAGGGAGGCCGAATGGTGTGGAAACGATGGCAAGTGTTATTAAATTAACAGAAACAACTATGGGCTAGATGTAGGTAATTTTATTTTACCACTTCTTAAATACCGAATTTTACCGATTCGGTATTTAAGAAGTGGTAAAATAGAGGGGGAGGGGGTATAGGTATTACAGAATCGGTAAATACCGAATCGTTAAGATTCGGTATTTACCGATTCTGTAAATACCGATTCGGTAATGCCCATTGATTCCTATGGGCATTGAAGCCCATAGGAATCAATGGGCATTACCGAATCGGTATTTACCGATTTGGTAAATACCGATTCCAGCAAGGGTGCAGGGGGTGTCACTTTAACACTCTCTTGCACCCCAAATACAGGCATGTGTGCCATGTGGTACACAGACATGTCCTAAGGGCATGTCTGTCTGTCACATGGCATTGGATTGGGTGGTAAAATACTGAATCTGAAAAGCCTTTGTGACTCAGAAGAGTCTCACCTACATCTAGAAGTTACCGAATCAGTAAAAATACCGATTCGGTATTTTACCGATTCGGTAAATTTACCGAATCGGTAAATTTACCAAATTGGTAAAATTGCCCCCCTACATCCCAAAAACCCATTTACCGGTCGGTAACGGCCGAAATCGGCCGTTACCGGCCGGTAAATGGCCACCTACATCGGGCCCTATGTGCTTTGTTGTGCAATTCAAAAAAATTGCAAGGTTCAGGTGCCCCTTGTCCAGCGGCCTTCAGAATGTTACACAGTCTGTCTGCACATCTGCCCCAGGGCCCATGCCATGTATAGCATATTCAGATAGACCATACTTTGTAGCCAGCAGCACTTTGCATCCTGAGACTTGTGGGCCTGCATCACGACAAATTCCAGAATACAACGTACTGCTCATCTAGACTTGTGTTGGGGCTCTGTCTGCAGGATTCTAGTGCAGTCCTAGTTTGCTAGTCTGAAGCTCTTCTGAAAAGCAGGACATGGCCATGTTTTGTGAGTGCACAAAGTATTCTGCAGCAGATGTGAACATGTATGTGCAAGACTAATCGAGATGCCAATCACAAGGGCCTTTGCGAGACATCTGCACCACGAGGTAAAATTGTTTTTCAACCAATATTCCAATGTTACTGGATTTTTTTATTGAACGATAAAGCACAGATATGTTTGTGTTACCTTTATTGCACAATCACTGCTGTACCAAAGAAGAGATATTCTTGTCAGTAACCCCGCCCCTGTCTTCTGATCTCCCACTCTCGTTTCCTCCCATTGACACCCATTCTCTCTGTGGTATTTGGTGGAGTCTCGGTCCTCAAATTTCTTTTATGATATGTGTAGCTTAGAGCGTGATACTCAAAGTACGGCTCGGGGCTGCATGTGTCTTTCCTGACCTTTACATAAGGACCTCTGAGCAACAGCAGCACTGGGTTGCTGTTTCTCAACTCAGCACTAACGTTGAGAAATCTATTAAATGGAGGTGCACCCATGTATTTCCAGCTTAACTGACGTCAAAGGAAGCTATTTAGGTGTTGTGCACCACTTAAATTTAGGAACATCATTTTAAAGACTTGTTGCAGTTGTAAAAATCTGATAGTCTCTTCAAAATTCATGTATTTCATTAACATACAGAAACATTTCTTCTTAGTACATTAGATTATATAAGTGCATTGATATTCTCTTTTCTTTAAAGAGATAGTTTGCAAAGATGAATTTAGAAACATTCATGCTTCATGTCCGCCCTTGTAACACTGCAAATAGTGAACTAAGAGGCAAGTCAGTTGTTTTGTTGACCGTCTGAGTGGCCAGTGTTCTTATTATGCATAGATAACATCATAGTTTAGCAAATATAATGCAAGCGAATGTTTCGTGCAGTGCTCATCCTGGAGTCCTGTATTTCGAGGTCCTATTAGATGTGAGAATGAAGAAAAAGAAGGTAAAGTGAGGTAAAAAAATGTCGATACACTGCAGAGGAGTGCAATCTGATCTGCACCCTAAGATGTCTGCCGAGGGACTGGCCCCCCCAACAGCCTGCAATGCATAACCATTCCTCCACAAACCCCCAACCACACCCACAGTGGAAAGTTACTGGCTTAGGCTGAACAGAACAATGGATGCACAGAAGGATGGCTACCATGTGCTAGATGGGTGCACACTATCACAGTTTCAAGATTGCCGTGCTGGGTCTCAGACGAATAACGGGGCCTAGTTCAGCCACAGCCTAAAGGGGATTGCGAAATACAAAATGGAGTCACACTCGTTAACTGAAGCGCGTGCATTGCAAAGATAACTCAGTGGGTTGCATAAACTGAAGACTTATGAGATCTAATTTTGCTGCACACTGCTAACCTACTATGCAACGATACAAGTATATAATGAGAATGGAGTTTTCAAACCCAACAATGCTTTGCTTCCCCCATGGTTTAGAATGTTAATGTGCCAGTACTTAATTTGTGCCAGTGGTTGCAGGTGGAGCCCACCAGCACTTGTTTTTTGGGAACAGCACTTGTTTTAACTCGTCACACTTTGACGCAAAGCAAGAGGGCAAAAACAGATGAGGAAGAGAAGGACAGAAAAAACTGTGGCAAACAAAGATTGCAAAGGTGGAAGAGAAGCTGCAAGAGTGAGATTAAGTGGAAGGGGATGTCTGGTGGTGAATTAAAGAGGCATAAGGTGGCATTAAGGCTATGCAGCCTTGTTGTTCGTCTTCTCTGATATTTTGCAGCCTCGAGTGATGCAGCAATACTCCTGAAATACATTTTAAATACCATGTCACCTTTTCCTGAAGCTCAAAATCGTGCATTTACTCGTCAGGGGGCCCATAACACTGCGAGTCACTCACAAACTCTTTCATCCTACCTCATGGATCGGTGAGATTCAAAGGAGAGCTACTGTATCATAGCGGGTGTCTAAAACACTAACAGAAAATTTACACTATTTACACCTGCAGTTTGAATGAGTTTACCATGGTTTTTATTAAACAAAACATTTAATTTAGACACGCCGCCACTGTGGTCGACGAATCTGCTAGTAAAAAAATATTAGGCGTAGGAAAACTCAAGACCAGCTTAATTTTCCATTTATCAAATTTTTATTAAAAGCAAATTTAACATGTCTAAAAGTTTATTCTCTTTATTTCTTTATTCAAGACGACATTTTCAAAAGGAAAATATGGATTTTATTTCAAAACAGTTAATTCCACTTATTTAGGAAAGTTCAGAAATAGACATTTCATTTATTATTTCTGAAATGCAAGTATTAGCAAAGACAGATAGTTCCCAAAGTTCATTTTCACCTACCTCCCTAACTTCCCTGACTAACAGCCTCGCCTCAGTTTAAATATCACTCAAACAAATAGAAAAATTATTCAAAGTCTTACATCTCAGGAAAATCAGCATTCCGACAGCATCTCTGGAGGAAATCGAAAGGAAGTGTTTTATTCAGTAAAATCCACACTTTTTTATACCTTTTTCACTCGCTCTATCTATTTAAAAAAGTAACTTTCAGCTTAAATTCAAGTTCTGATTGGACAATTTAGGGGTGGATGAGCATCATCTTGTCATCGGAATATTAATTTTCCTTCCGTCTGCAAGTTTCTAAGGGGTCCATTGTTTTGGCCTAAGTCCGGCGAAGTCCTGTTCTCTACTCTCAACTTTAGCGAAAGTTCTCACGTTCTGAACCATTGCGCTCATCCTCTTGGCAGCCATCTATACATCCAGGCTGCTCTGTCCTTGAACCGTAGTCACTCCAGGCACAAGCAGCTCACATTCAGACTCGGATTTTGCTCGCGCATGCGTACTTCTTTTATGGCCACAATAATCGAGTGACTCCATTTTCTGCTAGGCCTCACGAGTCAAAAGTTAGGAACTATCATAGAAACAAACACAAATGAGCATTAATTTTAGGAAATTTTAGCCATTCTGTTTACATCCCCCTTCCTAAGATTTTCCCTATTAGTAGTTACCTAGCAAGATAGCCACATTTTAGCATTTTATACTCACTTATCCTTCGGGTTTCGCCACAAAATACGTAAACAAAAGCACATTTATGCCGCATTCCATTATCTTAAAGCCGCTTATTAGTTTAAAACATGACAGAATCACAAGATTCGTTAATTATACTTGCAACATAAGCATAATTAGTTCCCACGTATGTCTGTGTAGGTGCAAATTATTATTCTAGGTTGATTAGTTCCACATGTCACTCAATTAGTTCAAGTTATGATTATGGAAGTATGATTTCGCAAGGGTACACACATTTTTTTTTCCACCTTGCTCCATCACGAGCAGCACTGTGAGCACCGGCACAAAGGGGCAGATTTATGTTGGTAATGCGCCACGTTTGCGTCACGCAACTGCGGCGTAAACGTGGCGCATCCCTACGACCAATTTACAACGTGACGCATCTAGGCAGATGCGTCACGCTGTAAAGCCCTGCGCCACATGTGGGTGTTCCGGCGCAGGGTGGGCGTTCCGGGGCAGGTGCGCTTCGCAAAAGTGGCTGAGTGAAATCTATAAGATTTCACTCAGTCACTTACATGCCAATGCTGTGTCAAAACCCTGTGCCTGCTTGAAGCAGGCGTAAGGCTTGAGGCAGCATTGGACAGATAGGGCACCCCCGAGCCTTGCTGGAGCTGCGTCGCGCTTGCGACGCAACTCCAGCAATGCGCCACCTTTACGGCACAGATGCGTCACACATCTGTGCCGTTTTTGCACCATGGTGCGCCGCATTGTAAATGCGGTGCACCATGGGTGGCGGAGCTGCAGCGCAAAATAACTGGCGCGTCCCTGGGGATGCGCTTGTTATCATAAATCTGCCCCTTATTCTTTTAGAAATTCGGCGCAGCTAAAGATTTTTAATACCTGAATTCGGCAGGTTGTGCAGCTACTGTTTTGTAAAATGAAAGAGATTCTCGAGGTGCGCGCAGCTTCTCGCTGCTCTAAGTGATGCTGCTGTGGAAGACTCATGCAGCATGAGGAACGGAGGAAGTGCTGGAGTTACAGTGCATGAAATTAAGAATGCTCGGGCCCAGCGAGCAGCATTTCTGTCCTCGCTCTCTGCCGTCGCTGACACTTAGCGTTTGACGGGCTGGGAGCTAGGAGGACGTTTATCCTCTAAACGTTCTTATTTTTGACATCGTGAAAGAAATGTGTGAATTTCAGACAGCAGCATGGGGAAAACTACTTCTGGAAAGAATACAAGTAAGCTTCTAATCACAGAACGCTTTGGTGGGAAAACTAGAGTTCAAGTGTTTGTTTAAACCAGGAGAAACTGTTGTTTGTCACTCCAGAGCCGTCCTCACCAGAGGTTTGAAGGCTCAACACTGCTATTCATTTCCACAGCGCTCGATGACAGGATGTGTGTATTGTGTGGATTACAAGGCACAGGGGGATTTGAAAAAACGCACTGTGAAGTGTCAGCAAAACTATCAATGGACTGGTGTCCGTGTTATTCTCCGCCATTCCTTGATCGACTGTTATGGTTTGCTTGCCTGTCGCTTTCCCCGTTCATGCATTGCCTGATTGTCTCTTACTGTCTGCGTGCCTTTTACCATATTTATGTTTGCCGCTATTTGCATGCCTGCTATTGTCTGTATGTGTGCTATTGTCTGCGTGTTTGCTACTGCTTTCAAGTCTGTAACTGCATCCTTGCCTGTCGTGGTCCGAATGTCTAGTGCTGAAAGTTTAATTAACATCAATGTGAAAAACCATAAGTTGTTCGTGAACTGGAAGTTATCCATAATTTAGTTAGCCAACCCGTAGGTAAATTTAATCCATGTGATCACAATGAGATTTTCGGGAAAAAGGTCAACTGGAGGTTATCCAAAATTTAGTTGGCTAAAAGATATAGGTAAATAGCATTGCCAAAGCCAATAAGTCTTGGCCATGAAACCTATTGTTTCAGCTGTGATGGCCGACGTGAAAACGCTTACATTTATGGAAGCCATCTTTGTACAGGCTTTGTAAAAATGAAACAACACACATTCAAAGATAGCTACCATGGTTGCACGCCGATTTGACATCTTTGGATGCATTTTGTTTTACTTTATGGTGCGAGCAGGAAGGGGTTAATGGACAGTAAAATGATGGTAAGAACAGGGGGATGCTCCTGGGTGGAAGAACCACAAGAAGGAAGGACCCAGGGAGAGCCGTGCGCGAGCCGGTCTCTCCCTGGGTGGGTTCGCGTGAGGACGACTGGGCGCAGAACAGGTGGGGTTGATTGAGAGGGAAGTTATAAATAGGTCTAGGGCAGGCGGGAAAGGAACGCGCTAGTGGGAGGCTGGAGAGGGAGGTTCTTTTGCCCTGTACCTGGGTTTCTGGGGCCATGGACGATTCTGCGGCGGTCCGGCGTGCTCTGCAGGTCCTCTGTGAGGCGGGGCGAGAGGATTTACTTCGCCCCGGAGTTACTGGAGAGGCGTGTTTGGGGCTGGCCCGCCCCCCCTCGCAAGGCGGCCGCAGGCGTGGCGAAGGCGGTCACGGCGTGCCTTTCTCCGCGACTGTAGGATGACGAGGACGGAGCTGCGGCCATGCCAGCTGTTCCCCAGGTGGTAGCTGCGGGTTCAATGGAGTCCGTGGCGCCCTCCCCTGAAGTGCCGGGCGCCCAGCAGCTGGTATGTTTGGCCCCCACTGGGGCTGTTGGCTTGCGAGGGGCGCTCGGCGGGAGGCGGGCCGATCTGTTGGGAGGCTTGTGCAGAGGTCGGTAGTTTCCGCCTCTTTAAGAGCTGGGAAGTCCTGCGTGTGTGCCAGGGCTAAGCGGGGGAGGTGCCTCGACTTGTTGAGCCTCCCCCATGTTTCTAGTATTGCTCCGGTGGAGGGCGGGCGTCCTGTGCCCCTGCAAGTTGTGTCTCCAGGTGTTTCTCCTTACCTTATGTTGGATGGGCAGTGTTACCTCCTGCCACTCCCTTGGTGGGGGAGGCCCCCCCTTCTTTGTCCAGTGCTGCAAGGGGGGAAGGCTCTGATTTCGGGTCTGTCTCCTCTACCCGGCCTGGGTTGGCCCTGGCGGGGGGTGCTTCCTCTTGAGCTGGGTTGCTCTCCCGTGACCTGTCCGCGCTGTCCATTCCCCCGGCCCCCCGGGCTGCGGTTATGGGGCTTGTTGGGCCTTCTTCTGGGTTTCCCGGGCCCACTGTGCTGGTTTGGGGGGGGCGGGCTCTGGTGGGGTTCCTTCGTCATCCAGTCCGGTTGTCTCCTCAGACTTAGGTGGGGTGCCCCCTGCCTTGCAGGGTGGTCCGGCGGGCGGCTTGGGTGTTGGCCACTGGGTTGTGCCTTGACCTGGTGGGTCTTCAGTGGGCATTCCTCTTAGTTCCAGTGGGGGTGTCACCCTCGCTGTTTCCTCAAAGTCTGGCTCGAGCGGCCCTAGTCTCCAGGTTTCCGATCCGGTTGGTCAGCCAGTGGCTGGTGTGAGTGGCTTACGAACTGACCTTACGGCTGTTCCAAGTTGGGGGGCTTCTGGAGAGTTATCTGGAGCGGATTTCTCTTCTGCACCACTGAGCGCAGTGCGCAATGATGCAATTAACTGGCAATATTACGATGGAGGAGTTGGTGATGGGGCTCTGCCTAGTGGCAGGGCACAGTCTTCGTTTGCTGATGATGTTTTACAGTTCGCTACACCTGATGATGATTTGGAGGAAGGGGAGTTGCGGGAGAAGGATGTTGGGCTTTTGGCAGCACGGGCCCGCCAGGGTGGGGTGGGGCAATTCCCTGTTCCTCGTATCTTGCAGGAGTCACGTGCGGACCACGCAAAGGTACGAGAGGCAGCGAGGAGTCGACCAACTCAAGGGGATCCTGTGGTGTCTCATCAGAAGTTATCCCAGTTGCCACGAGGTAAGGATGGGTGGTGGTCCGTTTGGCAACAAGGGGAGAGTCTCCCTGCTAAGCCTACCAGATCTATTGGTACTGGTGATGGGGTGATTGAGGAGCGAGTCGCTCGAACACCGCTGCTGGTGCGGCAGACGGAGGTGCATGCTACTGTTGCAGGGGACGTTTCCGCCAGTGGGCCTGTGCGGACAGGGGACTCAGCGGCACCTAAGAAGCAGGTGGCGGAGGATAGTATCCTTCCTAAGCGATTGGCAACAAGGGGAGAGTCTCCCTGCTAAGCGTACCAGATCTATTGGTACTGGTGATGGGGTGATTGAGGAGCGAGTCGCTCGAGCACCGCTGCTGGTGCGGCAGACGGAGTTGCATGCTACTGTTGCAGGGGACGTTTCCGCCAGTGGGCCTGTGCGGACAGGGGACTCAGCGGCACCTACGAAGCAGGTGGCGGAGGATAGTATCCTTCCTAAGCAATTGCCTTATTCTGGTGTTGGGATGCCTTTGGGGTCTCCTTTATCGGAGAAAACTAAATCCAGGATCTGGGATGGCGAGTTTGTTGATGTGTTCAGGCTCCTGCATCGTGATGTGCAGGCAAAGGCAGGGTCTAAGGAAGAAGACTTAGAGTTGGCTCGGCGGCCGCGAGTCCCGAATTCTATTGAAACCTGGACGTCGGCTTTCTTGATTTATGCTAGTGTTTATTGGCAGCGGTATCCGAACAAGGCAGTTGAGATGTTCAAATATGCTGATGTTATTCGGAAGGCATATAGGGCAGGCATGCCCTCACCCAATGTTTACCGGGACAGCATTTTTGGGACCAAGGGAGGGGTGCAGGGGGCAGAGGACAGCCTTCGCACTTTGTTTCAAAGGGCTCCTACTCCTATTAAGGTTGAGGTTCTAGACTTGTGGTTGGAGGAATACCCCAATTTGGAGGCGGCCAAGACTTTGTCCTGGGGTTTCAGGGTAGGTTTCCGGATTGGGTACCAGGGTCCTCGGTTGGGTCGGTGGTCTGATAATCTGAAGTCCGCCAAAGAGTGCCCCCAGGTTGTACAGAAGAAGTTGGAGTCTGAGCTTGCTGCGGGTAGGATAGTTGGTCCTTTTCTTAGCTGTCCTTTACCGGATCTGATAGTTTCCCCTCTGGGTGTTGTCCCCAAAAAGGCGGCTGGGGAGTTCCAGCTCATCCACGTTTTGTCCTGGCCGGAGGGTTCCTCTATCAATGATTTCATCGACCCGGCAGATTCTAGCGTGTCATATGCTTCTGTGGATGACGCCCTGAGGCTGGTTTGCACCGCGGGCCCTGGTGCTCTGCTGGCGAAAAGTGACATTCAATCGGCTTTTCGCCTTCTGCCCATTCATCCTTGGGATTTTGGTCTCTTGGGTATGCACTTTAGGGGACATTTCTATGTTGACAGGGTTTTGCCGATGGGCTGGTCAGTGTCCTGTTCCCTCTTCGAGACTTTCAGTACTTTTCTGCAATGGCGCTACACTTTCATCAGTGGCCATGTTTTGGTATGTCATTATTTGGATGATTTCCTTTTCATTGGTGTGGGTTGGTCTGGGCAGTGTCAGTTGGCCCTAGAGATCTTTCAGGCTATGACCGCGGAGCTGGGTGTCCCTTTGGCGCCTGATAAGACCGAAGGCCCATGTACCATGTTGACCGTTTTGGGAATTGAAATCGATATCACGGTTATGGTTGCGAGGTTGCCTGCTGGCAAGGTGCGTGAAATCTCTGATTTCATCAGGTTGGTGTTGGGCGAACGCAAATTGGAGCTCCGGAAGGTTCAGAATTTGCCGGGGTACTTGAATTTTGCGTGCCGAGTGATTTGTGCGGGTCAGACGTTTTGTAGGCGTCTGGGCTTGTCACTGTCAGGAGCCAGTCTTCCTCATCATCTGGTGCGCCTTACCGCACCTGTCCGTGCAGATTTGAGTATCTGGTTGCAATTTTTGCAGGATTTCAACGGCGTGTCCTTGTTTTTTGCGGACAAGGACATTATCTGGCAGGTGCAGCTCTTCACGGACGCTTCTGGAGCCAACGGCTTCGGCATCTTTTGGGACGGGCGTTGGTGCGCGGCTGGCTGGCCTGTTCATTGGCAGGGACAAGGACATTATCTGGCAGGTGCAGCTCTTCACGGACGCTTCTGGAGCCAACGGCTTCGGCATCTTTTGGGACGGGCGTTGGTGCGCGGCTGGCTGGCCTGTTCATTGGCAGGGGCAAGGGCGCAGCATTGCTTTTTTGGAACAGTTCCCTTTGCTGGAGGCTCTGTACATCTGGTGGGAAGAGTTTCGGAACAGATCTGTGTTGTTCCACGTGGACAATATGGCGGTGGTTGACCTTGTTAACAGGCAGAGTGCAAGGGATTTGCGTGTGTTGAAACTGTTGCGTGCTTTCATGTTGCGGTGTGCAGCTGAATATTGTATTCAAAGCTCAACATGTTCCAGGGGTCACTAATTGCATTGCTGATGCTTTATCTCGCTTTCAGTGGTCGGAATTCCGACAATTGGCTCCTGGGGCGGATCTAGAACCGACAGCGATCCCACAGTACGTATGGGCCTTGGGGGATTGAGAGTCCGACAGTTGGTTGAGCATTCAGTGGCTGACTCCACCCGTCGGAGCTATTTACAGGCTTGGCGGGACTTTTTTGCAGTTTGGTGAGAACAATTTTTTCGGTCAGGCACCAGTGGGTTTGTCTGATGAGCATTTTTTGTTGCATTTTGTTTTGCATTTGGTGGACAGAGGCCTCTCCCACACGACAATTTCGGGTAAGCTGGCAGGGATCTCTTTTTATGGGCAGCTTCGGTGGGGGAGGGATCCTGTTGGGGGGGTGCTGGCTAGGAAGGTTTTGAAAGGTTTGGGTAGATTGCAGGCCGGTGCCCAGAGGCTGCGGCAGCCGGTGATTCTTGATTTGCTTCAACTGATGTTATCCCAGTTGGCTGTCTGCTGTTATGACGCTTTTGAGTGTCGGAAATTTCGCTTGTGTTTTGTGTGGTTATTTTTTGGGCATTCCATGCTTCTGAGTTGTTGGGTTTGAGCAACAGGGCGGGTATGACTAGCGGTGAAGTGGTGCTGGAACAAGACAGGGTTCGCCTCTGGTTGCAAATGTCTAAAACAGATCAGTTGGGTAGGGGTAAGTGGGTTTTCTTGGCCCAGAGCGGTTTCATTTCTTGTTGTCCTGTGGGGGAATGGGAGGCTTTCTTGGCGTCCCCTCATTTTACACCGGGGGTAATTTTCTGTCACGCTGATGGCAGTCCGATTGTTGTTTCGCAGTTGTTGGCTGTTCTGAGAAAGGTGCTGTTAGGTCTGGGGCGGGATCCTTCTCAATTTGGTACTCATTCCTTTCGGATTGGGGCGGCGATGGAGGCTGCCAGGTTGGAGTGGGACTGGTCCCAGATTCGCAGAATTGGACGTTGGAGGTCGAGATGTTGTGAGAAGTATGTAAGAAAATGACTCGCCTTTGTTTTTCCTAACATTTGTTTTTCTCCTAGGTCCTTGGCACAAATAAAAAAATTTAAAAAAAGACGCCTGGGTGTGCACCATGGTGATCTGGACTGCGTTCGTGCCACGCTTACAATGGGCTGGGGCGAGGAATTCTTCAGCCATGGAAAAAGCACGGGAAAAAGTGAATCGTTCTATGAGATTGTTTTGTAAAGACTTATGCATTTATTGTTTGGCTCACCCTCATTTGCAAATTTCTGAGAAGCATTTATTTTGTGGGGATGGAGTCCACCTGTCTCAATTGGGTCTTTCCTTTTATCTTTGGAATTGCGTGATTTAATAGATAAAGTACTGGACGTGCAATTGTGGTGTTCCCCGAC
This sequence comes from Lissotriton vulgaris, assembly GCF_964263255.1. NCBI lineage: Eukaryota > Metazoa > Chordata > Amphibia > Caudata > Salamandridae > Lissotriton > Lissotriton vulgaris. Next base: position 1,718,274,443 of record NC_141689.1, on the reverse strand, counting down.
CCCCCCCTTTTTCCTTGCCTTTGGGTGGGGCAGGAAAACTCTAAAGGTTTTCCTGGGTGGCAGTTTCTAGTGGGGGGTGGGCAGCCTGGAGCGGGTTGGTCCATCCTCAAAGGGCAGTTAAAGGAAATGAGGGGGTATTCTTCAAGAGTTCGTTGTTTCTGGTTTGGGTTAGGTTTAACTTGGTGGGGGGGGGTTACTCCTAGGTAGGGATGCTTAGTCAAGCTGGAAGATTTGGATTTTATTAATTATTAAATAAATGTGTTGGAAAGATGTTTGATTTACACACCTGTCTTAAATAAAGTGGCCTTTCTTGCTCTCAAAGAGGTGGTGGACAGTGTTTTCTTGCGCGAGGAGGGACCCAGGGAGAGCCGTGCGCGAGCCGGTCTCTCCCTGGGTGTGTTTGCGCGAGGACGACTGGGCGCAGGACAGGTGGGGTTGATTGAGAGGGAAGTTATAAATAGGTCTAGGGCAGGCGGGAAAGGAATGCGCTAGTGGGAGGCTGGAGAGGGAGGTTCTTTTGCCCCACCCACCCTTCCCCCTTTTTTCTCTGGGTTTTTCCCCCCATTTTGCAGTATTTTTCGGCACTGCTATGGCCTTCTGGCCTTGCCACTTTAGGACATGTGTCTTGTTCTTTTGTAGGCGGTTTCTAGTGGGGGGTGGGCAGCCTGGAGCGGGTTGGTCCATCCTCCAATTGCAGTTAAAGGAAATGAGGGGGTATTCTTCAAGAGTTAGTTGTTTCTGGTTTGGGTTAGGTTTAACTTGGTGGGGGGGTTACTCCTAGGTAGGGATGCTTAGTCAAGCTGGAAGATTTAGATTTTAATAATTATTAAATAAATGTGTTGGAAAGATGTTTGATTTACACACCTGTCTTAAATAAAGTGGCCTTTCTTGCTCTCAAAGAGGTGGTGGACAGGTTTTTCTTGCGCAATGGGGAAAGTGATTGAACCAGGAGCAATAAGTTAGATATACAGCAAACCCATGAAATCATGAGCAGGGGGATGACTCAAAGCCCACTTTATACATATATAATATTTATGTAATGATCTAACAACGATAGGTCTTCAGCAGACTCTAAGGCTGTCTGTAGCCAGACCCTAAAAAAAGTCAATGTGCAAAAGAAATATCTTTGCCAGGTCATCTTAATATGAAACGATATCATTAGTTCAGCTGACCGAGAATTCTAACTTTCCTTTAAAGTTTACCAGACTAAATTTTGGCTACATCTAGTTGAGTTTTCTTACCCAAATTTTAAAGCTATCATATGGATGGAATTTCCATAAGCAGCACTAGAATCTAATTGGATTGATACATCCCAGAAACAAATATGTAATACAGAGTCCCCATGTATACGAACTTACGAGACTAGACAATGCAATTTTACACCACACAAAATTGTTGATTGTGTTTGTGAAAGGAAAGATGTATAGTTATTTTGACAAAAGAAATGAAACTAACACCTATAAAATGAATGTAATTCAATTGAAGAGAACTAAAAGTGAAAACTGAAGGTCTCTGAAGAGACAGGCCACAGCTTGGGGGAACCTACCTTCGCCGTGAGGGCAACGGCCACCGCAGCAGGAGCCTGCAATCCAGCCGTGAGGGGAACGGCTTTCTGGGTTCAGGCAGGACCGGGAACTACATCCCCCAGAGTCCTCTGCTGCGTCGCTCGGTTGACACGGCAGAGCGCGCCTGGAGGCGCGATTTAAGCAGCGCCAGACCTTCGCAGCGCGGGACGCGCAAACCGAAGGTCTCTGAAGAGACAGGCCACAGCTTGGGGGAACCTACCTTCGCCGTGAGGGCAACGGCCACCAAAGCAGGAGTCTGCATTCCAGCCGTGAGGGGAACAGCTTTCTGGGCTCACGCAGGACCGGGAACTAGATCCCCCAGAGTCCTCTGCTTCGCCGCTCGATTGACGCAGTGGAGCGCGCCTGGAGGCGCGATTTAAGCAGTGCCAGACCCACGCAGCGCGGGACGTGCAAACCGAAGGTCTCTGAAGAGACAGCCACAGCTTGGGAGAAGCTACCTTTGCCGTGAGGGCAATGGCCACCGCAGCAGGAGCCTGCATTCCAGCCATGAGGGGAACAGCGTTCTGGGCTCACGCTGGACCGGGAACTACATCCCCCAGAGTCCTATGCTTCGTCGCTCGATTGACGCGGCAGAGCGCGCCTTGAGGTGCGATTTAAGCAGCGCCAAATGCCGCAGCGCGGGACACACGCGAGCGGCGCTCGGGTAATGCCGGGCCAAGGGCGGGCTTGTTCGCCCACGTCAGAGGCTGGAAGAGGCTGGGCTGGGCCTGCTCTCTTACTCTGAATTCCCCAGACTTCCAATTAAGGTACTGTTGCCAAACTTATTGGACGATTAAACCACTGTTGATTTGTCTTTTCCCCCATTGGTACATAACTGGTGTTCAGAATAGCAAGGCAAGAGTGTACCTAGATCGATTTTCCTACCTTGACCATCTTTTTCAGTGTATCTATCCTCTGGTTTATTTACTAAGTAAAGGCATCGTTGTGCATTTTTTCTATTATTTAATTATCGTGAACTCACACAAAATTTAAATCACACATGCCAACGGGGGAATCTAGTCACAGAGCTTGTAGAATGGGGAGAAGAGCTTGTGCAGAGAAGAAGCAGGTCCTAGACGTGGCTAAACCAGCCTCCAAACCCACTTCTATTGATAGGATGTTGGAAAGGGCCCGAGGTGTCGTGACAACTGAAACTGAACGGACAGAGAGCCGCTTGTCCCTGCCCTCAAACCTAGAAATTGTACCAAATGATCCCAGATCTCCACAAATCCTAGGGGCTTCACTAACTGATCCCTCTATTGACCAACTACTAAAAACTGAAGTTGTTCCTCCAAACCAACCCAGGGACACTACACAAAACCATTCTGGTAGAAAAAGCAAATCTAAACCTAAGGCGAAACCAGTTGTAAGGAGGAAGAAGGCCCAGACTGTAATGTTGGACAATGTAAATCCTAGGATGGAGAACCAAGAAGAGAACATGGAAACTGTAAGCGAACAGCCAGTGTGGGTCACAAAGTTGGTAGTGGATTTACAGATTCAAATGAGGGATATAGTCAAGGATGAACTTAAGTTTTTACAAGAGAAGGTTGATGGGTTGACTGTACTCTTTAATGATTGGATAACCAACAGGGGAACAACTCATGGTTCTGTTAGTTAAAACAACAGGACTCGAGCTCAGATTACCTCAAGTACTGTACCACCTAACGCTCATCCTAAACACTGTGATCAAATATTGTCTTCAAATACAAGGGGGTGGTAAAGGTAGTGGAGGCCAATAGACACAGTATTGTAAAGTCTCCCCGGGCCATCTTCAATCAACCCACTTGTCTACCCCCATCGCATACACCATCAGGACAATCAGTAATAAATTCCTGGCAGGCTGGGGGCACTGTTCCTAAAACCAAAGAAGATACCATCCATTCTTATTCCCCACCAGTCATTAATCTGTCCCCGCATCAACACCATATGTCCTTATTCTCGCAGGTATCCCTGAACTCAGGAGGGATCAATCTGAAACCCAACAGGAACTAAAGAACAAATGTGTCCACTGGCTCAGCAAATCATAGACATTTTAGATATGAGAACGTGGAAGATGTTTTAACTACATGCAGTGTGGGATGGTTAGGCAGACGTCATAAAAATATACATGGAGATTGCATAGTAATTAATTTTAGAAACCCGTGGATGACTCAAAATATTTTATCTAGAGAAGATGGGAGATCAACAAGCGGTATTCAAATGCTTCCATTAGGTTACTTTTACCCCCCTAACATGCCTTACTATGAAACCCAGCATGTAGAGCAGGGATGGAGAAATGATTAAGCATGGGCTGAAAATTCATTTCGCTCGCGGAATTTGCAGATTTTCTGCGATTTCGAAATTCGTGAATCTCGTGAAATCGGGGTAAAATCCGCGAATTGGCGGAGACGAATTTTCAGCCAAGCACTTACAGGGTTACAGCAGCAGGTGCAAAAGCTTAAGCTAATTTTTTGTAACCTTTTACAAAAGGGTTACAAAGAAATTAACTTCAATTTGGGCACCTGCTGCTGTAAGCCTGTAAGTGCTTCCTGGCGCCTCGTTGCCTACTTTCAACTATTCTCTGACCATGCTCTGACCCTTGAAGCAGGGTCAGAGAATAGCTACAAGTAGGCAATGAGGTACCTGTCACGAAAATTAAACATCAACAGGAAGCACTGACAGATATAAAAACAAGCATTTGCAATGCAATAGGTCTCGCATTAGGAAAGTTTGAGCTATTGGACTTGCAAATGACAATTTTTTTATTTATGTGTTGGTTTTGAAAATAGCTAAATTAATAGCTTTGTCATTTACAATACCAATAGTTATAACTTTCGCAAATGTGACACCTATAGCATTTGTAATGCAACATGTTTTGTATTTACGTGACTTAGATGTATAGATATTACAAAGTACAATGGCTTTTATTTTTTAAAATAATTAATACTTAAGTAAAAGTGATCTTAATTTATAATGGCAATAGCTTAAACTTTTGTAAATAACTTTTGAGAAGATTATGTTCAGTGTATTTATTGTGACGAAAATCCAAGAACAGAAGTGAAATATTAACATCTTTTTGTGACATTTGTAATAAAGCTTGAAACATTGAGAGAACATATTTGAACCAGTTGTTGTTGAATGGTTGCGCAGATTGATGTTGGGGTGGCGCTGAGTGGTGCTGTGGTGATGCTGAGTGGTGCTGTGGTGATGCTGAGTGGTGCTGTGGTGGTGCTGAGTGATACTGGGATGGTGCTGAGTGATGCTGGGGTGGTGCTGAGTGGTGCTGTGGTGGTGCTGAGGGATGCTGTGGTGGTGCTGTGGTGGTGCTGAGTGATAATGTGGTGGTGCTGAGGGATGCTGTGGTGGTGCTGAGTGATGCTGTGGTGGTGCTGAGTGGTGCTGTGGTGTTGCTGATTAGTGCTGTGGTGATGCTGAGTGATGCTGTGGTGGTGCTGAGTGATGCTGTGGTGGTGCTGAGTGGTGCTGTGGTGATGCTGAGTGATAATGTGGTGGCGCTGAGTGATGCTGTTTTGGCGCTGAGTGATGCTGTGGTGGCGCTGAGGGGTACTGTGGTGGTGCTGTGTGGTGCTGTGGTGGTGCTGAGTGGTGCTGTGGTGGTGCTGAGTGATGCTGTGGTGGTGCTGAGTGGTGCTGTGGTGGTGCTGAGTGATGCTGTGGTGGTGCTGAGTGGTGCTGTGGTGGTGCTGAGTGATAATGTGGTGGTGCTGAGTGATAATGTGGTGGTGCTGAGTGATGCTGGGGTAGCGCTGAGTGATGATGTGGTGATGCAGAGGGCAGAAAAACGAGACTAACAGAGGGCAGAAGGGCACAAAAACAGTCTAACAGAGGACAGAAGGGCAGAAAAACAGGGGAAACATGAGTCTAACAGAGGGCAGAAGGGCACAAAAAACGAGTCTAACAGGGGGCAGAAAGGCACAAAAACTAGTCTAACAGAGGGCAGAAGGGCACCAAAAACGAGTCTAACAGAGGGCAGAAGGGCACAAAAACAAGGGAATAACAGAGGGCAGAAGGGGACAAAAAACAAGTCTAACAGAGGGCAGAAGGGCAGAAAAACAAGGGGAAAATGAGTCTAACAGAAGGCAGAAGGGCACAAAAAACGAGTCTAACAGGGGGCAGAAGGGCAGAAAAACAAGGGAAAAACGAGTCTAACAGAGGGCAGAAGGGCACAAAAAAACGAGTCTAACAGGGGGCAGAATGAATCCCGCCCTGCGTGTTTGTCCATGAAGATGCCACCTTTTTGTGCAACACCTCTACTCAACTGGAGTACTTACTACTGTCTAATCAGTAAGTGCTCCCTCGTTGACTAAATGTATAGGGGCAGATTTACAATAACTGGCGCATCCTCAGGGATGTGCCAGTTATTGTGCGCCGCAGCTCCGCCACCCATGGTGCGCCGCATTTACAATGTGGCGCACCATGTGGCAAAAATGGCACAGATGCATGACGCATCTGTGCTGTAAAAGTAGCGCATTGCTGGAGCTGCGTTGCAAGCGCGACTCAGCTCCAGCAATGCTCTGGGGGGCCCTATCTCCCCAATGCTGCGTCAAACCTTGCGCCTGCTTCAAGCAGGTGCAAGGTTTTGACGCAGCATTGGCCTAACAGTGACTGAGTGAAATCTTGTAGATTTCACTCAGCCACTTTTAGGAGGCGTTCCTGCGCAGGAACGCCCTCCCCTGCGCCGGAACGCCTCCTGATGGCGCAGGGCTTTACAACCTGATGCATCTCTCAGATGCTTTGCGATGTTAATACCCAGCACCATGGCGCATCTTTTGTACTGCCGCTGCGTCACAAAAGTGACGCAACTGCGGCACAAAAGAGGCGCAAGCGGCTTGTAAATCTGCCCCATAGTGCTTTTACTACACTGTAGCTGCGTAAAGGGCCTGAAGATGTGTCTCCAGTGACCATGTGTGCCTGTGCCTGTGCTACAGGCACACATGGTCACTGGAGACACATCTTCTGACCCTTTACGCAGCTGCAGTGTAGTAAAAGCACTATACATTTACCCAATGAGGGAGCACTTACTGGATTAGCCAGTAGACAGTACTCAAGGGCAAATCGCAATAAAATCAGCAATTTCGCTGGAAAATTCACGAGTTCGCGGATTATTTTTGCGATTTCACAGGGAAATCGCAAATTTCGCCCATGCTTGGAAATTATCACAAATACTGCGAACCACCACACCCAGACCAGCACCGGCAAAGGCAATTTACTTTTAACATTCCTACTGTAAATAGATATAGCTGCCTAGATGGACTCGATTGACTGGAGGAAAACCCATCTAACATTAAAGCTCAATCATGCCCATTACAATTTGTAACCCAGATTGAAGCAGGCATAGTGGGTCCTTGTATCACACCTGGGGTGGGTCTAAGCCGTGGGAGCAGGTGCGGCCCCCCTGCTTACATCCACGTTGGCAGTGAACATGTTTTGAATAATAGTAGTAAAATCCGACTGTCTGTAGGGTCAAAATTTGAGGATTATAGTGGGAAAATAGAGGCCTTATTGCAACCACTTTCCCCAGAGCCCCAAAAATTGAAGACTTCCATTGTCCAAAAATTAGAGTTTTATCGTGGAACATTGCGGGACTGAATAATAAGATAGAGGACCCCACTTGGGGCACCTTCATTAACCAATTTGAGATCTGCATGTTCCAGGAAACATGGGTCAGAGGGGAGGTCTCTAAGCTGGGCTTTTCCACCTATAGTATTCCCACAACATTTGGGGGTAAGGGAATACCATCTGGAGGCCTCAGTACATGGGTGGGTGTTCATTTAGGATGTAGGGCCGCGTAGAAAGACACAGGATTTAATGATATATTATGCATCTTACTGCAATTCCCACTAAAGACCTCTGTAATCCTTATAAATGTTTATTCAAGACCCACAGCCTTGGGCAAAGAGTCACATACGTTGGAAGAATTATCTACTTTTTTAGGCACCATTGCTGATAAACATATCGTGATTTTGGGAGGGGATTTCAACTGTCAGTTCAAGCCACTGGAGGGATTGTCCAAGGATAGCTTGTATGAGGAGGACAACTTCTGGGCAATCCGGGAGACCAGATGTCCACCGGTTAAAAAATGGTCCCCCTTTGGTGATTCAATTGAACTGCCTTGTATTGAATCACTCCCTTAGAGCATGTAATGGTAGATCCCTTTCTGAGACTTCTAGTAGCTACACCTTCCACCGAAATGCTGGGAAAGGCTTATTGATTTCAGGGTTGTCCACGGATAGACAGTGATCACCACGCGCTAGCACTGGAATTAAAAGCATTTGCTCCAGAGTGCCTCGTATCGGGAAAACTGGATCCCAGGTTGACTCTTTCCAATTGTAGTCGAAGAGCGATATGGTCAGACTTTAGCCAATCGCAAGCCATAATGAGCTCCCTATATGAAATCTTGATCCTGGTGCTCCAGACAGCATCTCAATCAATAACTCAAAAGGGGGATGATATAGACCTTGAGCTGATGAAGAAAAAATCTGCTAGGTTGACATACAAAACTGCTATCTTAGAAGCTAATAAAGGGTGGAAAATGGATAAATGGAATGCTCTGAGAAGCGCTTTGGGGGCTAGGGATATGAGGTCATTCTGGAGAGTTGTCAATCTTGACAGTTCTGGCCCTAGATCACCTGTAGACCCGAATCTGGGAGAAGGGGGTTGGCGGGAATACTTTGAATCTCTGTATTCTAAGGAAGAAACCTCAATCACTGAGCTAGCCAAAGGGGGACCGACTACTTTGTGAGAGCCAGTGAATGTAAAGAAGTCCTTGATGCTAAAAACTACACAAGTATACGTTTAAATGAAATTAAGGGAGCGTTAGCAAAAATAGCCCCCGGCAAAGCACCCAGCTTAGATAAGATCCCGGGGGATCTTTTTCGCAATTAACCATCTGTCTGGGATTCATATTTTTTGGGTTCTATTCAACGCTATATTGCAGGGTATGAAGATCCCATCTAGCTGGTCGGGTGTGGAAATAATATTGATTTATAAAAAAGGCTCTTCACTCCTCCCAAACAACTATAGGGCAATTAGCCTGATAGACATTTCACAAAAAAAGTTTGCGCATGTAGTCTTGCTTAGGTTACAATTTTGGATGGAAGAAAAGAAGATACTAACTGCCCTGTAGGCAGGGTTCAGGGAAAAACTGTCCACTGTGGACCAAATACTTAGGCTTCAAATGTTACACTGGAAGACAGTGTGTTTGGAGGGTGGCAGCCTCTATTTAATAGGTCAGCCTTTGATTTGGTCCCAACGGAATAACTGTGGAGAGTCCTCCACGAGATGGGGCCCCCTGTATATTTAATCCATCTCATTAAGATGACAAGATGAAAACTTTGCATGAATTAGGTTTAGCAAGGATGGGAAGCTTACTGCACCGATCCCAATTAAGCGTGGTGTTCGCCAGGGTTGTGTGCGTGCTCCAACTCTTTTTAGCCTTTATATTAACGGTTTAATAGATTTCTTACTAGCAGAAAAAGATCTTTATGCCCCCAAGCTAGCCTCCCAACCCATTTTGGCAATGATGTTTGCAGATGACACTTTATTAGTTTCAAAATCACCCATGGGGATACAGAGGGTACTTAATAAATTTGCGGTATTCTGTAGTCAACAAGGTCTTGAAATGAATCTACAGAAAACCAAATTTATGGTGTTTAATAGTCCTACAAGTCCAAGAGCTAACCCCTCATTAAATGGCAAACCCCTCGAAAGAGTAAACTCTTTTGATTTTCTTGGGATAACAATTGCAGAAGATGTGGATTGGGGGGCTCAGATTAAAAGGTCATCATTAAAACTAGTGCAATCCTCAGGTGGTATCATGAAGGTCTTCTGCAAGTCCAGTCAGAAACCATTGAGTCCGGCTATCGAAATATACAAGGTCAAAGCCCGGGGAGGGGCGTTATATGGTGCGGAACTTTGGGGGCATGCAAGTCAAGAGAACCTCACCCAAGCAGAGAATAATTTCCTTAGACAGTTGCTAAAACTCCCAAGGAACACTCCACTCATCCCGCTGTGATTAGAGCTGGGGATTATGGCAATTGCGGATGTACTAAACCTGAAACCTTTACTGTATTGGCGTCACCTGTGGGTTACCCTCGAACTTTTATCATACAGGGAGGAACTAATGGAAATATTGAATCTACGAGGGGCTGTTAAATTGCCGTGGCTTGCCTACATTAAACATTGGCTAGTTAGTATGGGGCTTGGAGACCTTTGGGATCATCCAGTGACCGGGTGTGCCTCTCTACCCAGGAAATGATTGAAGGCTCACTATGAGCAATACATCTTGCTACAGCTTCACAGCTGTTCTCGAACTGGCAGATTAATCACAGCCTTTCTAGAAGTTAAGGACAGGTTCAAGTTCGAGCCGGTCCTAGATGAAATCAAACCGGCAGTTGCTAAAACGTTTTACCTGCAGTTCAGGCATGGGACCCTTCCCCTCCGCGTTTTTACACATAAATGGTGGGATATGAAAGCTTTAAATTGCCCTGCATGTGATTGCCCTGAAGAGTCAGTACTACATGTGCTGTTTACCTGCCCTGGCTATCACAAGGCAAGAAATCTATGGCTTGCACAGATTTGTAGGAACCTTGGAACTAGATGTTTCTCTGAGGCCTCCAGGATACTGAAGTATGATACTAGTATCCCGAGCGACCCTTGACCTTGCTGGTAGGTCGCTCCCCCACCACACAGCTCCACCTGTGTGTCCTGACCCTGCCCCAGCTGCCGCTGCTGTAGAATTTGAGGCCCTCCTCCACCCGCAGGCTACCACCTGCGCCTCAAACCTGGTGGCCAGTGGTAGGCCTTAGGTTTGTATCACTGTCACTGTCTGTCTGTCTTCCCTGTATTGCCCATACTGTCTTCTGGTGTCTGTGACTGCTGTGTCCTGTCTCCCCTTGTGCCTGCATTCTTACCTGTGCCCGTTCCCTTGCCTTCTGCTCCCCTGATTGCACTCGTTTTTCTTGCCTTCTGCTCCCCTGATTGTACTTGTTTTTCTTGCCTTCTGCTCCCCTGATTGTACCCATTTTTCTTGACTCTGCTCCCCTGATTGTACTCGTTTTTCTTGCCTCTGCTCCCCTGATTGTACCTATTTTTCTTGCCTTTTGCTCCCCTGATTGCACTCGTTTTCCTTGCGTTCTGCTCCCTTGATTGTACTCGTTTTTCTTGCCTCTACTCCCCTTTGTGCCTCTATGCCATTCACTTCCCCCTGTTGTTTGTGACCTTTATGCCATTTTTCGGGACCTTTATTCGTCTGTGCTACTCGTTTCCCCCGTTTTTTGTGACCTTTCTGCCCTTTCTTGTGACCTTTCTGCCTCTGTGCCACTCGTTTCCCCCCGTTTTTTGTGACCTTTGCTGCCCTTTCTTGTGACCTTTGTGCCTCTGTGCCACTCGTTTTCCCGCATTTTTGTGACCTTTCAGTGCTTTTTTTTTACCTTTGACCCTGCTTGCAGGCAGGTCGCCCCCACGCCACTGCTCATCACCTGACTGCCTGGTTCCTGCCTCCTTGCTGCCTCCTTGTTTCCTGTGTTTTTCCCTCCCCTGTGCACCAGTTCTCCCGATCTGACCCTTTCCCGCCGCTGCATCCCAGCGGCCCCACCCCACCTGAACACCCATTCGCCTCCCCTCTCCCGCCTCCCAGCTGCTCCTCCCTCCCAAGCCACCTCATATGCAGGCCGAAAAGCAGCCGCGTAGCGGACGCGTGAAGCGGGCAATCATCCGCGCCTGGACCGCGCCCTTCGCCAGAACCCCTGGACCCCACGAACGCCACGACACCAGAATCCACTACGACGCCAGCACCCTCCACGCACTCAACTCCAACCGAAACCACACCTGCTTCCAGGCCGCCCTGAAACGGACCCACGGACCCTTCTCCTGCCACACCTGCAGCTTCACCTGCGACAGAACCACCAAACCGCAAAGGACTGGACCTAACCACCTCCCCCTGCATACTCCTCATCACCCGCTCCGCACACAAACATGCCGTCGAGCTCTGGGATCTGCTCGGCACCTCCACCCCAGACGTGGCCTTCCTGACCGAGACCTGGTGGAATTACTCTTCGGCGCACGACATCGCCATAGCCATCCCGGATGGCTACAAGATCACCCGCAGGGATCGCGCCAACGGAAACGGAGGAGAAATAGCCATCCTCCACAAGTCCACCCTCAAGGTCGCCACCCACGCAGACGACACCCTCAACTCCGCCGAACACCTGCACTTCCGGATCCACACCGACCCCAACACCACCCTTAGAGGAACACTCATACACAGACCCCCCGGACCCCGGGCTCAGTTCAGCGACTCCATCGCTGACCTCACCAGCACCCACGCACTCGCCTCCACGGACTACATCCTACTCGGGGAACTGAACTTCCACCTCAAGAACAACAACGACACCAACTCCGCCACCTGATCGACAACCTCACCAACCTGGGCCTCAGACAACTCGTCATCGCACCCACCCACGCCGCCAGCCACACGCAGGATCCCGTCTTCTCCACAGGCTCCCACGTCGCCTTCGACCACACCACCAAACTCCACTGGACCGACCACCGCTGCATCCATTTCACCTTCAAGAAACCAACCACGCACCACTGCACCCAACAGCTGCCTCGCCGATGCTGGAGCACATTCACCGAAGACCAGCTGATCACCTCCCTTGCCAAGAACCCACTCACCGACCCCACCAACCCAGACGCAGCAGCCCGTAACCTCAGACAGTGTATCGACGACTGCACCAACACCCTCGCCCCGCTCAAGAAACCCTCCAACAGCCATGCCAACAAGAGAGCCACCTGGTTCACCGACGACTTCCAGACCTCTAAACAAGTATGCAGGAAACTGGAGAAGACATGGTTCCACAAACGCACACCAGACAACCACACAGCCCACAATGACGCACCCGCAGACACCACCACCTCATTAGATTAGCCAAGCGATCCTCCTTTAAAGACCGCTTGGATAACAATGCACACGACAGCAAAGAGCTCTTCAGCATCGTAAAGGAACTATCCAACCCCAGCGCCAACGCCAACGACATCCCGCCCTCATAGGAACTGTGTGACTCACTAGCCACCTTCTTCCACCGCAAGATCGCTGACATCCATGACAGTTTCAACACCATGACCGCCCCGACTACGCCAGACTCCACCTCCCCTGTGAACACCACCAGCGCCAACCCCCTGACCTCCTGGTCCAACGTCAACGATGAGGAGACACGCAAGGTCATGAGCTCCATCTACTCAGGATCTCTGTCTGACCCATGCCCACACCACATATTCAACAAGGCAGACGCAGCCATCGCACACCAACTACGGAAGGTCATCAACATCTCCTTCGAAACAGCGACATTACCGGAAAGCTGGAATCATGCCGAAATCAACGCCCTCCTCAAGAAGCCCAAAGCGGACCCCAAGGACCTCAAGAACTTCCGGCCCATCTCCCTGCTCCCGTTCCCGGCAAAGGTCATAGAGAAAATCGTCAACATGCAACTGACCCGCCACCTCGAAGACAACAACATCTTGGACCCGTCCCAGTCCGGATTCAGATGAAACCACAGCACTGAGACAGCCCTCATTGCCGCCACAGACGACATCAGGCGGCAACTAGACAACAGAGAAGCATCATCCCTAATCCTCCGGGACCTGTCAGCCGCATTGAACACAGTCTGCCATCGCCCTCTAAAGACATGCCTCCTAGAAGCCGGAATCTAAGAGAAGGCTCTTGACTGGACCACGTCCTTCCTCTCCGGCAGAGCCCAGAGCGTCCACCTCCAACCATTCTGATCCAAAGCCACCGACATCATCTGCGGCGTCCCCCAGGGCTCCTCCCTCAGCCCAACGCTGTTCGACGAACACATGGCTACCCTCGCACAAGTGGCCCGCCATCACAACCTCAACATCATCTCCTACACTGATGACACCCAGCTCATCCTCTACCTCACCAAGAACTCACACACCGCCAACACCAACCTCCACGAGGGAATGAAGGCTGTCGCTGATTGGATGAGGAGCAGCCGTCTGAAGATGAACTCGGTCAAGACGGAGGTCCTCATCCTCGGACCCACCCCCTCAGCCTTGGACGACTCCTGGTGGCAGACCACACTGGGAACAGCACCAACACCCACCGACCATGCACACAATCAAGGATTCATCCTTGACTCCTTCCTCTCCATGTTTAAGCAGGTCAACGCCGTCTCCTTCTCCTGCTACAACACCCTCCACATGCTCCACAGGATCTAAAAGTGGATGCCGACCAAAACAAGAAGAACGGTGACACAGGCCCTCGTCAGCAGCAGTCTGGACTACGGCAACACACAGCCAAACATATACGACGACTACAACGCATCCAAAACGCCTCCGCCCGACTGATCGTCAACGTCCCGCGCGTCAGCCACATGACCCCCCACCTGAGAGATCTACACTGGCTCCCCGTCGACAAGACGATCACCTTCAAGCTCCTCACCCACGCACACAAAGCACTCCACAGCGCCGGACCAGCCTATCTGAACAGCAGACTCAGCTTCCACACCCCCACCCGCCAGCTCCGCTCCGCCAGCATCGTCTTTACCTCTATCCCCCGCATCCAACGAACGACCTCCGGCGGCAGATCCTTCTCCTACCTCGCCGCCAAGACCTCGAACACCCTCCCTACCCACATTTGGCAGACCCAAGACCTACTCGCTTTCTGAAGACTCCTCAAGACCTGGCTCATCGAGCAGTTCCAGCACTCCCCCTCCCCTTAGCACCTTGGGACCCTCACGGGTAAGTAGCACGCTTTACAAGTACTCTGATGGATTGATTGATTGATAGTCTACTCAGTTGCAGGTTTCCTATTTTTAATGTGGTGTACTCGCAGGACATACATAAAAGCGTCATGAATGGAGCTATATGATCTTCTTGGTGGTTAAGAAACAATTATACCCACTAATCAATATTAGGGAAACATATCTATTGTGGTTATCCCTGCCAGTTTTAAAATTGGGCCTATTTTTTTATTTTTTAATTTCGAACCAATGAAGCTTGCTGTTGGCATTCCAGTCACCCTATAGAGAATTGGTAATTTATTATCTCATCATTTTAATCAATTCAAATTTCAAATTGTAAATATAGCCTTCAGCATAGAGAGGCTCGAGTCCTAGGTCTCGCCGATGCAGTATGGTAGAATACAAGTCATCGTTTTTAAAAAAAAATTGAAATTTTTGATAGGTTCACGTTTTTAGGTAAATTATTTCTTTATTCACACTTTGCACTTTCCAAGTATGGAGTATTATCATCTGAGTCTTGCTTTTTATATTCTTCCCTGTTAAATTTAAGTTTGATGTGCCGGCTGTTAATATGTTGTATAGAAATCTTCTATTATCACATGTGTGTCAAATGCGATTACCATTGTTTCTTTTTTTTTCTATTCAAATTTAAATGTAATTGACCTATGTTACAATTTTAAATGTATTGCTTGCACTGTGAAAGTACTTTTGAGGTCATGTTGCCTGAAATAAAGTTTTTTGAAATTAAATTAAATGAATATTTTGTGAAAAAAAGAGAATTGTAAAGTGCCTGCTGTTTGTCAAAATTAGGAGGGAAAATACTTTGGTGGCAATCCACAAATAGGGCCATAGTGGTATAAGATACTTGTCATTATGCCAGTAGCAAACAGAGAGCCAGTGGTGATGTTGAACATCTTTCTCAAAGTCAGAATCATTTTCATAAACTGTAATTGTTCATCATTTCAATTGATGTTGGAGCATTTGGTTGTTCATAATAAACCATAGCTGATGTGGAAGTTGGTGGGATTGTTGAAATCGCAGCATTAGGCACTTCCATTTAAGTTGGCCCTTGCAGTACAGCTGAAGACGTAACATAGTCAGCTCGATTGACACCAGATTTGGACTCAAAATGTCAATGTGGTTGCTTTCCTCCTTTTCGTCTTGGGACGGTTCCTTCAGGGTACGGAGAGGGTGTAAGTGTCTTCTCCAAAGACCTCTTGGTGTCAAGGGCTATGGGTGTGGGGGGTAGAGTTTTTTGCTGAAGAATATCTATCGGTCACTCTGCAGAACAGTGTCATCCATATACTGTTTTTGAATGTGATCGCTGGATACCTTCCTGTTTTGTTTTGAACAATATAACAGAGACAGGATTACAATTCCTGTGCCTTCTACCCTAAGGACTGGAATGAGGGGTTGGTAAGCTGGCCAAAACACTTGTTTATCATTTATCAGGGATCTTTTCTTGAACTAGTTTGCAAACCTTTGGAAGCCACTCAGCAGCAGGTTTTGGAACTTCTTAGAAATGGGGGTCTCTAGTTGGTAGAGGTAGGTACATTTGTCCAAATAGGGACCCTTGCTTCTAGTCAGGGTAATGGGGATACACCTCTATAATAACCCCTGCTCACCCCCTTGGTAGCTTGGCACGAGTGGACAGGCTTATCTCAGAGGCAGTGTGTAAACCATTTGTGAAAACATACAGTAATACAGTGAAAACACTACAAATGGACACCACACCAGTTTGGAAAAATAAGTAATCTTTGTCTAAACCATACCAAGACCAAAGAACAAAAATCCACAATACAGTAATAAAAGTATGACTTTCAGATGGTAGAAATAGTTCATTTCAAAGCAAATTGCAGATGCAACAAATTTCTCACAAAGTATCTTGGATTCGTAACACAAGCAAACAAAAGGGCCAAATAGAAGGTGATGCGTTGGTTCCTTACACTCAGGGAAGGTGATGCTTTGGCTCCTTGCTCCGGGGGAGGTAATGCGTTGGTTACTTACTGCAGCACAGGGGAGGTAATTTGTCGGTTTGTTACCTGGGAGGAGATGATGCGTCAGTTTCTTGCTGCATGGGGAAATGATGCATCGGCTTCTTACTGCACCCTCCAACAATGCGACAAACTTGGTGCCTCGATGCGATGCAACAATCCAGAACAATGTGTGAACTTTCGCACCTGAACAGCAGGCCTTGCATCGAAATTGGTGCTGTGATCTCAGACTTCGGTGATCGGTGCACTCGATGCGGCGTGCAGTGATTTCTCGAGCCGCGGGCTGGTGCTGGGATGATTTCCTCTGCAATGCCTCGGAAATAGGTGCCAATGCATCTTGCTTCTTGAAGTTGCGTGACTTTTTCAGCTTCAAGCGGAAAACAGTCTCTAAAGGTCCAAAACACAGCAGGCACCTCTTTGCAGGTCAGCACTCCCAGCAAGGAAGTTCAGGGGAGTTGGGGGTGAAGTCTTTGTGGCCTATTAGGATGACGGGGGGACTTTGTCCGCCCGTCATCCTAGCGGGGAATGGGACCGCCCGCCATAAGGGCGGGGATCCCGGGGATCCCGGGGGTGGCATTAGGATGTGCCCTCCACTGTGGCAGGCACATCCTGCATTTCTAGCATTGTGGTGGGCGGAGCGCTCAGCACCGCCCGCCACAATGCTAGAAATGCTTGTCAGCATTTGCATATACAAAGCGCTTTGTATATGCAAATGAAGGGGGGTACCCCCCATGTGCACCCACCACCTGTACTTCACTCTGGGGGCCCACAGGGGGCCCCCAGAGTGAACACCGCATGCTTTTCCGTGGCGGCATTGCCGCCACGGAAAGGCATTCAGACCAGACCATTGTAATATGGCGGGCGGTGTCTAACAGACACCGCCACCATGTTACTGGTTTTCCGCCCCGGCCGCAAGGCGACCGGGGCGGAAAACATGCGGGCAGTGTTTGGCACCGCTGCGGTCCCCTCTGCCATCGTAATATGGCGGGGGGAATGCAGGGAAGGATGGTGGGCGGATTGCCTCCGCCAGGGTGGCGGTGGCCACCGCTACCCTGGCGGAGGCAATCCGCCCGCCATACTAATGGGCCCCTTTGTGTCCCTGAGACTTCAGAACAGAAGGCAAGCTCAATTCAAGCCCTTGGAGATCTTTATTCAAGCAGGGAACACAGCAAACAGCAAAGTTCTTTTCTCCTTTCCTTGGCAAGTTGCCACTGCAGGCCTACCCCAAACAGCACAGGGGCGGTATTCCTCCTCAGCTACTCCGGCTCTTCTCCGTGGATAAGGTTCCTCTTGATTCCAAGAAATGATCTAAAGTTCTGAGTTCTAGTTCTAGTTCCCAATATTTATACCACTAAATCCTTTGTTCTCTAGTGGCAGAGAAGCCTTTGCTCAGTCAACACCAGTTCTGTTTTCCCTAGTGCCGCTTCCTGGCAGGAGGTGGAGACAGCATTGTCCTGGCCGAACAAGCCCACTCAGGTGAATGGTAATTTCCTCCCCCTACTCAAATGCAGCCCGATCTATTCAGTCCAGCCCTGGCTCGTCAGGCTCTCTGAAGTCACCTCTCCTCCCCAACCCCTGTCATCCAAAACCAGCCATGCAATACACACACTGATGGCTAAGCAACAAAATACCTACTTTCTAAAAGTGGTATTTTCAAACAAAGAACTTAAAAATCACCCTCACTAAAGGTTGCATTTTAATATTCTGAATTCAGGTATACTAAACTTTATTTTCCTACCTTGTTCCCAGGGGTAGTCATGTTTATAAGATGTTATAAGCAAACTCCCAAAACTCAAAACTTTAGATAATTTCAGGAAATCAAGAGGAACCTTATCCAAGGAGAAGAGCCGGAGAGTATCTGCTGGGAGGTGGTCTGGAGTATGATTTTCCTCGCTCGTGCTCGCCAATTCAACATTGGTGAGCAAGAGCTTGGAAAAAACTCCACTCCGTGGAGTTTCTCAGAATTCTGCATGCTACGCGGAGGTTGAAGTGGGAAAACCTCTGCAAACTCTGCGTGAAAAGTGAAATTTCACACCCAGGCCAGCATTAAAGTTGTACATGTGAAGGGAGTTGCATTTTATGTTTGTTTTTGTATTCACTGGGTATTTGTATACAGAGGCAGTGATTTTGTCTTAAAACCAATAATATCTGTTTTTAAAATAAAACTACACATCCCACTTTTATATTCTGTTCACCCTGCCTGATAGGCAATATTGTCTACTTGGAGGTGACTACTTAAAAGTAAAGATAAAGGTTTTGACCTGTCAAACGGTTATTTTGACAGGTCAAATTTGCAGTTTAAAAAACTGCACAGCCCGGCTATAAATGGTAGGCCTGCAGTCATGTTGGATCACTGACATAATATCGATTACACTAATATAGAATTACACAAATATTGAGGATAAAATATTGAATACAAAAATATCGAATTTCTATCTACAAACAGATAAGTACAAAAATATTGAATCAAAAATATATTTAAAAAAATATAGTTAGTCAAAATATCGATTTTTTGTAAATGTCAAAAATAATTTAAAATTAATGAAATATTAACAATAATTAACTAAAATATACTTAATAATACTTAAATAACCCTAATATTATAAAATAATTAATTTAAGTTTAAAAAAAAAAAATATTTTTCAAATAATATATATATATATTACAATCCAGCCGGTAGCCGCGCAGAAATCCCAAACGCAGAATCCAGCGCGTGGACACTAAAAGACACGCCCAAGTCAGTCTTTCCTTGTTGGTTGCTTTATTAAATCATGAAGTGCAGGGTGCAAAAAGTCAAACAGACGCGTTTCGGACAGAACGTCCTTGCTCACTGTTAACGGGAGTATGGACCTTAATATGTATATATAGCGTTTGTTACCCGTTAGCGCGCCCAAATTCAAAACTAAAAACATGGAAATGGACATAGGACTCGTACATTGCCTAAGCCTATATTTGAGAGAAGATGGGCGCCATTTTAGAATAGTACAAACACATGATTATTCTACTAACAAATGTTAACAAATAATTGCTAAACATTAAAAAAGCTCTAAGAGTGTGTATAAGTAATTATGACATTGGAAATATCGAGTTCAGTCGCTCATAACGCAAATGACTATCCATAAAAAGATTTCATAACTGTACAAATACATGTGAACTAGATATTTCACAAAAATGGGCTCGATTCCGATCCGGTAAAATGCGCTCTGAATCGTCGTACGGAGCAATTTTCCCCGTACGAATCGTACCCGTACACGTCCCCGTACGTATGACGAAGTACGATCCGTACCAGGAGCCAAAGACCGTACGAGTCGTACAGGACTCCGTACGACTAAAATATCCGTACGAGTCTCACTCGGAACCCGCTGTACGTGACATCGCTAAGGTTCGCGGCTAGTTTTTACGACCCAGCAAGTACGATTCGTGTCGGGTACGCAACGTACAACCCTTTTTTTTACGGGAGCTGGAAACAGCCGTAAACGCATAGTTCGCGCCGAAACTAGTACAGAATGCCCCCCCGGGGACGCCGCGTACCCCACATGATCACCGGGGTACGCGCCGTACCCCTGCGATCATGTGGGGTACGCGGCGTACACCCAGCGTACATGGGGTACGCACCGTACCCCATGTACGGTGGGTGTACGGTGCGCACCCCATGTACGCTGGGCATACGCCGCGTACCCCACATGATCGCAGGGGTACGCGCCGTACCCCGGCGATCATGTGGGGTACGCGGCGTATGAGGTGTGTTTGATTGAACGCTTTTCCGTACGAATCGCCCTTACCTGACGCCAACCGTACGAATAGCGTCCTGATCACCCGGTCTGGATCGTACTCGCTGGGTCGTATGGTGTGTTTACGAGTCGTACGGAAACGGCTACGAATACGAATCGTACGGGGGATTTTTTTTACCGGATCGGAATCGAGCCCAATATGTTTCATAATTAAAAGACTGGTCACCTTATGTAAAATTACATTTCAACATTCTTGACTTCATTGGGATCTACTAAGTAGAGACATAACTTTGGATAAAGTGCATAGTGCATTATATAAACATTCTTATGTGCAAACATGCTTCATATGAAAGTGCATAGTGCAAAACAGTGCTATTATATCACATTGTGCAAATACGCCGCGTCTCCATGTGCTGTTGCTATTAACAACAAATTATGATCCCCATGTCTGCTGGAATGTTGTGTTGTTTTATTTAGAGAATAATATCCCCTTGGGGTGGATTATACTAAAGGTGACATAAATGGTATAAGACTCCTTATTACAACACGAGCTAAGTAAAGCTTGTCCATTTACATATGTGGTCCCTGTTTGGTCTGTTAGAACCAAAAATAATAATGATAAAATTAAAAAGTGGAGAGGAAAACGTGACAACTGAAATGTGCTTGAAAAGGATTCATAGGAAAATATCTCCAACAAAATATTTATTGGAATTAACTAAATCCTATGATTACGGATAGAATGCATGAAAACATTTTTGATAAAAAAGAGAATGATGTCAAAAATCTGCTGAAAAGAGGGCTCATGGCACATGTGGCAATTTGTTTATATCATCACACAAATGTGAATATTTTTAAGAAAACCAAACGCCTAACAGATATATATCTGTGAACGTTAGAAAATCTATGAGACTGAAAACAATCCAAGAAGGTAAAGATCCTGAGTTCCTAAAGAAAATTGCTAAGATTTTCCCCCATGTTTAACCCCCCCCCCCGGTGTTTTGCTGTTGAGTTGCACAATATACCGTGATTCGAGCTGTCTAAGCTTGGTTTCATAATCACCACCTTTTTTCGAAGTGGTTACAGCATCGATCACATAATATTTTAAATGGGCCAAGTTTTTTTGATGGCATTGCTGGAAATGTCTAGCTACCGGGTAGCTTTGGTCCGCATTTACAATGGCCTTTAGGTGTTGTAGGATGCGTTGGTGCACTGGCAATTTTGTGCTTCCAACGTATCTCAAATTGCAACTGCAAGTGAGCACATATACCGCCAGTTCTGTTCTGCATGTATAATGCGCGTTTAAAAAAAAAAAAATATGTATATATATATATATCAACATATTATTAATAAAAAATATACAAGATTTTTACCGTAGGATAGCAGGATGGTAATATTTACTATTACTTTTCCAGTGAGTACAACAGTAGTGAAAGTGTTGGATAGCGTAGGGGTAAAAATTACTATTCCCACTCCAGTGAGTGCAACAGTAGGGAAAGCGTTGGATAGGGTAGGGGTAAAAATTACTATTCCCACATCAGAGAGTGCAACAGTAGGGAAAGCGTTGGATAGCTTAGGGGTAAAAATTACTATTCCCACTCCAGTGAGTGCAACAGTAGGGAAAGCGTTGGATAGCGTAGGGGTAAAAATTACTATTCCCACTCCATAGAGTGCAACAGTAGGGAAAGCGTTGGATAGCTTAGGGGTAAAAATTACTATTCCCACTCCAGTGAGTGCAACAGTAGGGAAAGCGTTGGATAGCGTGGGGGTAAAAATTACTATTCCCACTCCAGTGGGTGCAACAGTAGGGAAAGCGTTGGATAGCATAGGGGTAATACTATTCCCACTCCAGAGAGTGCAACAGTAGGGAAAGCGTTGGATATCTTAGGGGTAAAAATAACTATTCCCACTCCAGTGAGTGTAACAGTAGGGAAAGCGTTGGATAGCGTAGGGGTAAAAATTACTATTCCCACTCCAGAGAGTGAAACAGTAGGGAAAGCGTTGGATAGCTTAGGGGTAGAAATTACTATTCCCACTCCAGTGAGTGCAACAGTAGGGAAAGCGTTGGATAGCGTGGGGGTAAAAATTACTATTCCCACTCCAGTGGGTGCAACAGTAGGGAAAGCGTTGGATAGCGTAGGGGTAATACTATTCCCACTCCAGAGAGTGCAACAGTAGGGAAAGCGTTGGATAGCGTAGGGGTAAAAATAACTTCCCACTCCAGTGAGTGCAACAGTAGGGAAAGCTTTGGATAGTGTAGGGGTAATACTATTCCCACTCCAGAGAGTGCAACAGTAGGGAAAGCGTTGGATAGCGTAGGGGTAATACTATTCCCACTCCAGAGAGTGCAACAGTAGGGAAAGCGTTGGATAGCGTAGGGGTAAAAATGACTATTCCCACTCCAGAGAGTGCAACAGTAGGGAGAGTGTTTGATAGCGTAGGGCTAAAAATACTATTCCCACTCCAGAGAGTGCAACAGTAGGGAAAGCGTTGGATAGCGTAGGGGTAAAAATTACTATTCCCACTCCAGTGAGTGCAACAGTAGGGAAAGTAAATACTTCATATATTATTTAAAAATGTATATATATTAATACCAATAAAAAAGTAATTAAAAGTAATTACCAATTTAATACAATATAATAATTAATCAATTAAAAATGCAAATCATTAATTAATAAAATTCATTACCTATTAATACAAATTAATTACCAATTAACATTTAGTAATTAGCAATGAAAAATTAATTAACAATTAATTCAGAATAAATACCAATAAATAAATTAAAATATTTAATTATTGACAGTTAAATTACTTCCCACCCTATTCCCCTATAAACCCACAACCCGCTACGGGAAATACATTTATAAAATTAACATAATTATCAAATAATCAATTAATAAAAATGTATTACCAATTAAAATGTAATTAATTACCAATTAAAAATTAATTAACAATTATTTCAAGATAAATATCAATACATTAATAAAAATATTTAATTAATTATAATTAAATTACTTCCCACCTTATTCCCCTATAAACCCACAACCCGCTACGGAAAATAAATTAATACAATTAACATATTTATCAATTAAGTAAAATTAATTGCCAATTAAAATATAATTAATTACCAAATAAGAATTGATTGACAATCAATTAAAAAAAATACCAATAAATACATTTAAATATTTAATTAATTATAATTAAATTACTTCCCACCCTATTTCCCTATAAACCCACAACCCACTACAGAATTAAATTACGCAAACATTAAATAACATAAAATTCATTACTTAAAATAAATTGTAAAATAAAAAAAAATTCACACACATACTAACATACAAAACACTTTAAAAAATGTGATATTAATATAAATTCGATATATTTAATACCTATATTATATACTTTGATATTTTGACTTTCTATATTTATGAAATTCGATATTAAATTACTTACCTTAAATTCGATTTTTTTGTTGACTATATTCTGTCCATTCAATATTTTGTCCATTCTATATTTTGAAGTCGATATTTATATAAATCGATATTTGTAATTCGATATTTTGTGTGTTTACCGTCATGTTTACACTCTCACACTAGTGTGTGGCACAAGAAGTGCTGGAGCCCATTAGTGACATTTAAGTTACATGCCTGGGTACAGATTTTAAATGACATCATTGATGACATCACTGATGACATGCCAAATGACACCTTGATGATATTACTGATGACATCAGTGATAACATCATAGATATATACTGAGTGTACATATGTGGGTCAATAGCATGAAAATAACGTAACATTTGTGCCTGTGCCCTCTAAATGTTATGTGGTGCATCTATTACAGAAGCAATCCATGTTAAACAGGGTAAAGGCTGAGTGCAGCTGATGTGGGTAGCAGAGGTGTTTAAATGTAGGTTGTGTCTCAAAGCAAAAACCTGTTCTAAAACAATCTGTGAGAAAGACTTACGCTGCTGTTAAAATACATTATCAACCAGTGGATAGCTAGGCACTTGCTCAGGTTAAATAGTTGTAATACAGTGGAATAGACACATTTTATAAGTTGTGGTTGTTTGTTTTCAGAAGTTCACTAAAGTTTTTAAGCAATTACAGATTACTCAATAATGTAGAATGTAGGGATCTCCCATTTAGAGGTTGTTTATCTCAAACTCATGTTGTAAGCAGTAGCGGTCGGCAGTAGGTGTTTCTATAGGGCGGTGACGTGGGCAGGAGGAGGGGCAGGGTGGGGGGAAATAATGTATGGATTACGGAGTTTTACAGGTAAGTAAACATTTAAATACATAAAACGAATTTCGTTGCGCACACTGCATCACCAAATGTGATGCAGTGCGCGCAACGAAATTCGTTTTATGTATTTAAATGTTTACTTACCTGTAAAACTCCGTAATCCATACATTATTTCCCCCCACCCTGCCCCTCCTCCTGCCCACGTCACCGCCCTATAGAAACACCTACTGCCGACCGCTACTGGTTGTAAGCATACCTGTAAGGTGGTGTGTCACTATGCCAATCTCAGCAATGTGTTTAGTGTGTTTTGCTAAACCACGGAACATTCTCCATAGGTCCTGACAGAAAGAGTCTTCACAGTGGTAAATATATACATTTCAACCTCTTGACTTAAAAATACAGGTCATGTGAAGTCTGTAAGAGGGTATCAATCAATCAATCAAAGAAACTTTATTCGGTTCTCAAATATAAAAACCATACAAGTTATATATGTATCAGCAATAGTTAATAAGATCACATAAAATCAAAATACAGATTAGTGCATAAATCCAGAAACCGAATCAGAGTAAAATACAATATAAAAAGAAAAAATTAATAAATACAAAAAAAAACATTTATCCCATGATAGGAATTCAATGAAACAATAGTAAAATAGGCAACACCGAAAATCCTATAGACAAATGTTGCAAAGGGGACGGTAAAATAAAATCATTTTGTGACCTATGAGATGGCTAACATATGGTTTAGGAGGGCCCTACATTTTACTACACGTTTGAGGAAATTGAGCACAATTAAAACCGAGTCCTCATGCAACAATTGAAGATAAATGAGAGCTGGGCGAGCCTGCCTGAAATTCGCCCTTCTTAAAATCGGGACAATTTAGTTTTTCCTCGGAGAAGTGTAGAACTTGCAGAAAAATAAAAAGTGAAGCAGATCCTGAGGAGACATGTAGTCGCAGCAACAGGATGCTAAGATCGTTCCTCTACTACTCCCCCTGGGCAAGGCCAGCATATAGTGGAAGTAACCCAGGTGGAACCTAGTCAGCGAGAATCTTTCATATGTGCTGAACGATCCCAATAGATAGGGTTCAGTAGATGGCGTGATTTTCAGCATTAAGAATTGTCATAAATTGGGTTTTCT
Source organism: Lissotriton vulgaris (assembly GCF_964263255.1). Classification (NCBI taxonomy): domain Eukaryota; kingdom Metazoa; phylum Chordata; class Amphibia; order Caudata; family Salamandridae; genus Lissotriton; species Lissotriton vulgaris. The sequence continues at coordinate 1,718,249,011 of NC_141689.1, read as the reverse complement.
CAATTCCTGCTCTCCCCTCTCCGCTCTCATTAAGTTACAGAAAGACTCCTTTACCCAGCCCAGGTCTATTTTAGTGACCACTTCAGGATTGAAATATAAATCTGCTCTGCCCAGCCTGGCAAAGCTGGTTTTTATATAGCTAAGCCACAGGATGTGATGCGAGTGATCAAGAGACATACACTCTTTCAGAATCGACCGCATTAAGGTCAGTTCATCATTCCTCCAGATTTTAAGCCAGAAGATTAATGGTCGGAGGGCCAGGATGTCACCCAAATACGGAACCTCTAGTTCCTTGTGTACCACCATGTTAGAGGTTCCAGTTGGGACACCCAAGAGGAGTTTAAGAAATTTGTTCTCGATCACTTCCAACTCATCCGTAGCTATCTGTCCCCAAATTTCACTGCCGTACAATGCAATTGAGACACTCTTTGCCTGATAAATCTTTAAGAGTGCTGCTATTGGTCTTTTGCCTAATTTTGAGGCAAAGTTAGGAATGGCAGAATTAGCCCGAACCAGATCTCCCTTCTTCCTTTGTTTTAGTGGGCCCCACTTCAACTTCTCATCCAAAGAATATACCAAAGTGTGAAAAAACATCAGTTCGGGGAACCTGAGCCGTCCCTATCCTGAACTGGAAGGACTTTTCACTGTGAAGACCTACCTGCATTACAAAAGATTTGGAATCATTTATGGTTAGGTCTTGGTCCCTCATAAAAGTGGAAAAACAATTAATCAGGGTTTTTAGCCCCCTGGTGGTTCTAGATATGAGGACCGCATTGTCTGCATATAGTAGGACCGGCAGGCCTCATCGGACTACTTGCGGATAATCAACCCTTGTGGTTTGTAATACTAAATCTAAGCCATTGAAATATAGGTTGAACAAGAAGGGGGGCAAAATACAACCCTGTTGTACACCTTGTTTAATAGCCAGGGTACGAGGGGCTCTTAGGTCTTGTGAAAATCTAACCTGCGCTTTAGTTGAGCGATGAAGGCTTTCCAGAAAATAAACAATATTTTCATCAACCCCTATGGCCAACATGGACTGCCATAGTTTGTTCCTATTCACGCGATCAAACGCGGAACACAGATCCATGAATGCTAGGTAAATCGTACCAGAATGAGCGACCGTGTATTAGAATCATGGATAGGTTAAGACACTGGGCTATAGTCAACCGCCCTGGACGGAACCCATACTGTATATCCAATAAAATTGCATGTTCCACAGTCCTGGTTGTCAACCCATCCAAGATCACTCTCCCGCCACCTTGACCACTGAATCTAACAGGGAGATTGGTCTATAGCAGTGAGTACTATCTCTCTCTCACCCTTTTTAAAAACAGGCACAATTGTAGAAGTCGCCTAAGACTCAGGGCAATCTGTTTTCACGGTGGCATTCAAAACGGCGGCAAGAACCGATGCCCAAGGTACTGGATCAGACTTAAAGAGATCAGCTGGAATGCCAACGGGTCCCTGGGCTTTATTACTGGATAATCCCTTTATCCCTTCCTCAACCTCAGAGGGACTGAAAGCCAGGTCAAGTATTCCAGCCATCCGTAGTGAGTGGCAATTTAATTCCGGGGAACATTCAAACATAACATAACTTCAAAGTGAAGAACTCACTCTTCTACGGTTATATGTGCTCCTGTTGCCCTACCCTCCTCTGAACTCAAAAAGGGGCTATTAATTATGTTCCAAAACCTGGAAGTGTCCCTAGGCATGCAGGCTTCAATTAACTCCCACCATGCTTCATCTTTTAGGGCAGATTTACACCTGGCAAATTCAGATTTATACTCTTTTTAGCATAATCTCACCAATAGAGGGTCTCTCAAACTCATATTTTAATGCTACCCACACATTTTTTGCCGCCTGAGAACATAATGAATCAAACCATCTAGGCCACTGCTTAATGGGCCTCTTGGCCGGAGTGGTTTAAAAATCACCTATTTTGCCAGTAATTATTTCAAAGGCACTAATAACCTCCCTAGGATCTGCAGACGAGGTAGTACACCTACCTAACTAAAATAGAATCAAAATAGAATCAATAAAAGAACTAACCCCCCTACCTTCAAAGGTTAGGATGTTGAAGTTGCTACAGGGATCAGAAAATCACCTAAGGGATGAAAGGTCATATTCCTGCAGGAAACCATTAATTGTCTCCGCTTGTGGTGAGTGTTCAAAATAAATTCCCTGAGCCCGAAGACACCCAAGATCAGCCACACAAGAGACCCTTGGGTCACCACATATGTGAATATTAAAATCCCTGCTATCACAAGATTCTGTGACATGGTATTATAATGCTGCTTCACAAGGGAACCTGACATAGTGATATTACAAGCATCATTACTGCAGGAAGCTGAATTGTAGAAGTTATTGAGCCCCACTTTATGGGCCCCCCTTTGTAATAACAAAGCCTGGATACAGGGGTTCTCTGCAGGCAAAACTGACAAAGTACAATCAATGGCCAAAGAAATATAAATAGCAAGGTCTCCTCTGGATCTTCCCACATGAAAGGGAGTTGCCGGAACAAAAAAAGATTTAAATCCCTCCAAATGGTAAGCTAGTACCACTCCACGTCTCCTGTAGATAAATCACACTATATTGTTTAATAATGTACAAGATCCATGAGGGGTCGGAGAACTTATTGGATAGTCCCGCAATGTTCCAAGAAATAACATTTCTATTGTTTGCCCCTGTGATCCCAGACCCAGTACTTACCCCTAAACGTTCCAGCAAAGGGGTTGAAGGGGCTTGAATTGTTACGGCGAACCCACTCAGTCAATCACAGGCATCTAAGGAATACAGGGGTGCAAAACGATTTTTTAATTCCAATGCAGGGGGTAGAAAATACTCTGGTCGGCCTGGTGCAGTCCGGTCCCATCTGCCTATATTTGGGGTCCAGTTAGAGATCAGGTTCTTGGGAATTGGATACGGTGGAATATGTCCGTTTGGTGGGGCCCTAAGGCTATTTGGCATTGAATTTGGCGCCTGTGGTTTTGGTTTATAGAAAAATCCTAGTGGTAAGGTCATGATGGATGACTTAAAACCAGAATGGGTGTTACTAACAGTTGAGAACAAGATCCTTTCTGCAATGTGAGGTTGGTTAAAGTTAATGATAACACAGTCTCCATTAAACAGTTTACGTGAATTCCCAATCCAGTTGACCCTATGTATCATGTTAATATTTTTTTCTATTCTCATGCCCAAAGCCGTATTATGAGATAACCAATGGCGTACCTTGTTCTTCAGATGGATAAAGCTCTCATTGCTACCCAGAGGAAGAGCTGGAACATTCCCCAATAATACAATATAGGGGGGGGCGATTCTGCTGGCAGATTAATAACAGGCAGAGAATTTATAGAATTGTACAAGGGGGCATTCACTCCACCCTTAGTATGCTCCCCACGTACATTGTTCTCTGATATACGCTGACCCTGTGTAGGTAATCTTCTATTAGGAGGTGGGGCTGCTCCAACATTTGGTACAGTGTGGGATACAGGGGGAGGCAAAGCCTGGCACAGATGATCATTATCCCTTGAGGGCCTCAGAGGTGGTAGAGAGGGATCCATGGGGTTTATAGGGTTTATGTTTAGGCCACTCTCAATAGAATGGTCTGTTGTGGAAGGAATTGATGGTGGGTTGATAACTGAACCCATTGTCGGTACACAACGCTTAAGATCAGAGATACAGTTTTCTATCAAAGTTAAACGCTCAACAATAGGGCCCAGCATGGTGTTTAATAATTCCTTAACACCTTGGCTGCTAATGGTTTTCCCCTCCTGTGCTGAGTGGCTTTGAAAGCCACTGTTCATGACGAGCTCAGCTCGTCATAAGCACAGCTCCACTGTGCCTCATGACGAGCTGAGCTCGTCATGAGCATGGAAGGGGTTAATACAGTCCTGTAAAGATTCTAAGGTACACTTTAGGTCCACTTTAGCCAGGCCATGATTGACGATGATCTTCCTGAGTGCTGGGTCTGCTCTTGGTCTTTTGGCTTTCCCCCCTGGAGGCTAGTCTGTCTGTCTCTTGGCTAACCAGCTTGCGTCTCCTGCCCTCCCTAGAGTGATGGGTCCAACCGCTGATCGGATGACAGGCTGACCCACAGGCGGAATCCCCTTCCCCCTCCCCAAAACACAAATGTGCAATGTCTCCCCTAGGGTTATTGACCACAATGGTTGGTGTAAGGGGCACAGACTGGACATTTGGTCCAATAACCTGGCTGATTTGTCCATCCGAGCCTTGAGCCCCGGATCTATTACCAACACTATCATGGCAGTCCACTGATCCTTGTACACAAATGGTGTGTAGTTGAAGGGAGATTACAGGGGATTTAGAAAGGCGCTTGTTCATAAGTTCGATCTTCTTACCACAGACTGATACAGCCCTTCAACAAAAATGCGTCCATAGTTGCCACTGTGCCTAGGTTGCCAGTTAGCGCTCCTGCTGGTGCTGTGGGTTCCTTACGTCTCCCCATGTGGAATCTGGGTCAGTCTGCTACAAATACCTTGACCAGATGGCCCAAAGGTGAGGCTTAAAAATCTAGGATTAGAAGCTTAGGTTAAAAGTCAATTAAGCTTAAATATAAAATGCGTAAATTCCCTACCTCAACCTCTACTGCAGCCGCTGGTGCGAAGGCAGGAGAATATTCGGTCCAGGTCCAGTTTCGCTAAAATCCAGGAATCGTTAAACCAAGGGCCAGGAGAGTAGGCCCAGCCCAGCCGCCTCTAGAATTTGACGGGCTTTGACGCGCCTGCCCTTGGCCTGGGCTTGGCCTGGGCAATGCCCGGGCATGCCCGTGCGCGTCCCGCGCTGCAGAAGCCTGGTCCTCCCTTTAAACGCTGACTGGCGCAATGGAACTGACGCGGTTCCTGCCGAAGAGCGTCCTGGGCGTTGTGGTCCTCTGAGTGCAAAGTGCGGCGTGTAGAATTCAGGAAATCTGTGCTCTAGGGCTCCCCAAGAAGGTAATCTCATTAAGATGAATACAAAATTGTATACAGGTGCAGCATGTTGACTTACTTAAATTCAACAGACCCTTTAAGTGTGTGCCATAATTGTTGTATGATGACATCAGTGATGTAATTTGAGATGTCATTGGTGATGTCATCAAAGATGTCATCATTTACAAGGTAATTAGTGGAGTAATATTTGAGGTCTCAAGATAAACAGTGGATGGGAGTGCCACTAGTTATAGATGACTCAATAAAGTAGTGCATTTGAGACTATTTTGTTTTTTAAATAGTATTTACCTTATAACGCCTAACTTTAATGTCACTTTAACTTTACCTTTTACCTCTGTTGCCCTGACGGAGTTGCCGCTTGCCTAATTTAGAAATGACCACCAAGCTGGCAGTCATTTCTAAAGCGCTGGCAGAAACTACAGTCACGGCGGTTGCTGTCAATGTTGTTTATAGCTTGGTGCAAGGCTCTGTCAACATAATGGAGTCCTGCCTCAAATTGTTTTCTTTTCAAAAAGAAAATCCTAAATTTCTATTTTATTTTTGAGAACAAAAAGGAAAGTATTACACTCTCCATGTGAGTCCTCTCCCATGGCAAGGTGTGCATTTAGCAGTATTTACAGCCCCCTACCACTAGGCTTTTTCTTTGAAAACTGACCTCTAACTCCACCATGTCTAAACCTAAGGTTCACCGACTTTTAAATTTGGCAGGTGGTCTTTATCTTGGCTGAGATTTAGATCGGGCCGTTAGTGTGTTAATTGCATGCTGTCCTGAATGTTGTTCAGAATATAAAAATGTGTCCTTCTTTATATTGTTTCAAAGTTTCCCAGTCCCAGCAGCCAAGTCCCGAACTTCCTTCTCTTCTTTGGCTCCTCCTTAAATCAGTGCTTCTCCTATCTGAAACAGTCGTCGCAAAATATACATCATTACAATCATATTACTCCCTTTGAATCTAGAGCTTCAACAATTGAGAAGACAACCATTACTGGTAAGTGCATTAACAAGCATTTACAATGCAATGGTTTTGCCTTTGTTAAAGTTTGAGCTATTGGCAATGCTCTTGACAATATTTTTATTTATGTTTTTTTTAACATAAATAAATGGCATTGTCATTTGCAATGCCACTAGCTTTATCTTTCGCAAATGACACCCACAAACACCTTCAGAGAGCCCCCCAACACACACCCACACGGAGTCCCCCCCACACACTGCGAGCCCCCCCACACACTGCAAGCCCCCCCACACACTGCGAGCTCCCTCCACACACTGCGAGCCTTCTCCACACACTGCGAGCCTCCCCACACACTGAGAGCCCCCCACACACTGAGAGCCCCCCACACACACTGAGAGCCCCCGACACACTGAGAGCCCCCTTATCGTAACGGTCCTTCATGCTCTCACTAAATCTAGAGTTGACAGTCCACAGGGGCGTCCCCAAACCGAAAGTTGCATTGATAAAGCCTCGAGATCGGTATTATGTAACTAGTTCACCCTTCTATCGGGCTACCTGCCGGACATCTGACTTTCCATAGATGTATTAAGAGTCTTTTCTGATCCTTAACAGCAAAATACTGCTAGTTTTGCCATGTCTGGTTGTCCATAAGTTGACACCTAAACAAGTCCCTTGAACACTCCTAGCTAGAACTCCCCAAAAGTCTGTCACTTTGCAGCACACTCCCAGACAATGCTCCCCATTGTCCCAGCATGTGCAGAGACATGTTAATGAACATCACTGCCCCTTCACTACCCTCTTTCCCATTTGACAGCTCAATCACACTGGTAATCATGGCTTTCACACCCTTGCCAGCAAGCACTTACTTCTTTGCCAATAGCTGCCCCCACAGTATTGCCTGCCAACCTCCTGCTCCTACAAGCATCCTTGCCTGCGTGACTAGTATGGTTCCTTCGTCTCGCCTGTCCATGCACATGGCTGTCATTTAATGAAACACTTTGACCCTGGCCACAGACACACCCCTCAGCCCCTTGTCCTCTTCCATTTCAACTGCCCCAGGCACGACTGTCAGCAGCCTAAGAACCCCGGCTCACACGGAGTGCTTATTTTACATCCAGCAGCAGACTGTCCCACCCCTCAGCTGAGCCGTTACGGCCACCTCGCCTTCCAGGAGTCCACTCACCTGGTTGTCCATAGCTGGGTCCCCACCTCCTCCCAGGGCTGCTCAGTTCACTTTCCGGGGGCTCCCCTCACGGGTCTTCTGCTAGTGGCATTCTACACCCCTTAGGGCGCGGGGCTGGGTCACGCAAGCCCCCGACGAAGGGACCGAGGGATGGCGGCAGACAAAACAAATCCAGCCAGGCTCCTGCCCCAGCCTAGGCCTCGGCTCCCTCCGCACGCAGCAGCCACGGCCAGCGCGCGGCCAATTGGCTGCCAAGGAGCTGGAGTGCCCGGCTCAAATCTGGCCAATCACAAATAAAAGAGGGAGTGACTTTCTCCCTTCTAGGGATGCCCTAGGGCCGCAAACACAGAAGTAGGACATCAAACACTAGCCCGTGCTGAGCAGTAGCAGACGCTGTACGTCTTACTCCTTAGGGGTGACAAAGACGAGGAAACAAACGGCCATCTTGATGTTTTGCCTGGTTTATTTCTCCAGGAGCAGAATGAGAGAAAAAACTCATACAATTGTTTTTCTAATAGTTTAACTAATTTTATTTGTAAATTAATTGTAATAGTTCAAATTGATGTAACAAAATCCAACACATTTTCGGGGGCTCTTCTTCTTAGAACGTCGCAAGGACATAAATGCAATTGTTTTTTTCGTTTCTCGTAATGCAGTTAGGGTGTAGAATTCCCATTCCAGTGAATGAAAACTGCATTCCGCCAATAGCAGCGCGTCCCGAGCAGGAAGGGAGGTGCCGGCAATGCCGGACCAGATTCAGGGGCGTTCCCGAGAATTGGCTTTCGGCTGACGTAGCGTGACGTAGCCAAAAGCCAAAAATTCTCGGGAACGCCCCCGAATCTGGTCCTGCATTGACGGACAAACGTGTCTTACAATGGCTAGCCTCCATTTATGGAGCTAGCCAATGGAAGACGGGGGCGGATTCCAAGTCCCATACTATAGTCATTAGGTTTTCGCCTGCGCGAAAAAACTGGTCAATTAATGAGTTCAACACATTAGTAACAGGTTAGAAATGGAGTTTGGTATTAAAGGGGGAAAGCTGGAAAATGTACCTAGGTATTTACTTTGATTTCTTTATCGTTCACGCCACCCTCTAGCGAGCTTCAGGTCTAAGGAAGAAGACGAGGGCAGAGATGAAGGCAATATGAGGTTAAGACAAGTACAGGCTGAGTGGATCAGGGGGTCACCAGCATCCATCCTTCTGCACTGCCGTCACTGTTGTCGCCCCTCTGCTTTGGTTGCTGTAGTCCTGGTAGGAGAGCAGTGGGGAAGGGACCGAGTCGATCAGGGACGTGCACTCCCGTATTCACTGTGAAGGAACTCGGGGTTTCATTCTGTCTGTGCCAAGTGCAACTCTAGACTCCGCTCGATTACAAATTGTGCCGTGCATAGAAACTGGACAGACTGCCCATGCGGTGGTCTATTTGTAAAACTGTACACGTGCCTACGGACAGCTAGATGAACGCTACAAAAAAGCAGGGGGTCTCACTTGAGGAAAGCAGGCCTGCGCCCCACAGTACATGTTGGGGTGTGGTACAGTGAGGCGGCCTTCACCAGGTATTTATTGTTGGCGAAGGAAGGCACGTTTGCGTGATGCAGGTGGGCCACACGCAAGCTTTCAGGGGCTGCACCGAAGTCTCGGTCTCAGGAACCGCTTCCATTTAATTCCCAAAAGATGAAAAATAGAAAGTAAAGAGAGCCCGGTCTCCCTCGAAACTTGAGCAGCGGAATATTTAATTAGTTGCCACTGACCGTTAATGGAGGTGTTTATCTAATTGTTTCCCGCGGTATCGTCGGCGCAGGCGGCCCTGCCATTACACCCTCCCACGCGGCCCGGCTCGGTAATTTAAAACTGCAGCTAAATTATGACTTCTCTAAACCTGTTGTGGCACTGACGCATAACCCTAATTAAATGATCACATCCATTCTGGAGGCGCAAAGCCCTCCCCTCAAACGTTAATTACAACATAAGAGTCTTTAATGGCGCGCCTCACCTCCAGCTCCTCGAAAGAAAGGTCATACGATTGATTTTCGTCATTAATCTTTCCCCAATGTGGACACTATGCTGTCACCACAGCTTATTAACCCCCTTCCTCCCTCCCCGCGTGTCCTTCCAACCTCGGACCCCTCCTAACCCCCTAAATGGCTGAAGAAAGAAAGGAAATACTTAAGAATCATTTTGTGTTGGTAGGAGGCAGGTGGGGAGCCCTTCCGTTGCAGGGACCTCTCTGCAGCTGCTTCTGAGACTTGGCCCATGGGAAGCTGCGCTTGAGCAACGGCATGGCGCTTTCCGTACCTTGCCTCTTCCCCCAAGACACAGGGGCCATTAGTGCACCGCTGTAGGGCCGGTGTGAGGCCCTACGCACCCCATGGAGACCCAGGGTCTATGCAGACAGTCTCAATCTTCAGTGTGGAGCACTCCAGGCTGTCTTTAACGCCAACGACACCCAACTGTGTTTCCAACACCAAATGTCCATACTTACACCGCTGGCAAACACCAGCGAATGAGCATGCCTCCCAGATAGGCGGCTCACTTTCCTGTGTGCCATGGTGCAGATCTAAATTATGGTTAGTGTTGCTCAAATGTAGTTTTTCCAGAGCTGTCATGTCCAGTGACGACATCAACATACTACCTGTAGTAAACATGGTACTGTGCAATTTTTTGCCAGTGATCAATTCTTGGTACATTTGATTGCAGGTCTTTTGGTGTCCATAGTCTGTGAGAGGGCACATGCCCAGGCAAAGCAGGCAGACGCACATGTGGCATACATGTGTGTGTACTGGAAATAGTCCAATGAATTTAGTGCTAGTCTCATTTGGATTTCTTTCCCGCAAGTGTGGAGACCTGAAAGTTTTCCCAGTGAAGTAGCTCCAGGCACAAGGCTGTGACACTTCTTCTTGTGTGAGATGGCAGGGTGCAGAGAGGTCTCAAAGCATTATTGAGCCTTGACAGTACAAACTGGAAAGGACCCTTGAGAACTCAAGAGTTGGGCATGTCAGTACTATTCCATTCTGATCCATCGGCACACATCAGCTCCATCGGTCCAACCAATCCTTACAGCAAACCTTTGCCTCCACCCAAACGTTTGTGATGGAGGCAGGTGGGGAGGAAAATGCAATTTGGATCCATCCGCATCCTTCAGATAACTAACTGGGCGATGCACTGCGGGTCATGATTAGGCTACTAAACTATTGCAGGTAAGCCGACTATCTCTTGTGGATCTTGGCACACCTGCAGCCAGGACACAATCAGACTGCAGACTAAGAATTGTAAAAAACCAAAATCCTGCAGCAGGCCGTTTCCATCTATTCACCCAACATCTGAAACAACTTCCCATACCCATCAGAACAACCCCCGTGCTACTCCCATTTAGGAAAAAGTTGAAGACTCGCCATTTTAAAGAAGACTACATCACAGTGAATTAAACATCCGCAGTACAGCCTCCACTCCTCTTGCTCCTTGACTTTATGTTTGACCTTGACCATGTACAGTGTGCTGCTACCTTTTCTCTGTGTTCGTGCTACATACACATTTACATACTAGCACATGAGAGGTTGAGAATGGAACTCAAATCCTTTTCGTCCCTATCAGAGTAAATGGCATCATTCATACCTAGAGCACAGTCACAGCCTGGTACAGGAGCTTAGTCTCCTCCTCAGAGTATGGCATCTTAGCATTGGTTCGCCCTGGATTTAGAAGTGTTCATCCTTCAAAATGACTCAATGTTGAAAAACACGTTCAATTTTTTTTATACATTTTCGGTGTAGGATAGGTAAATTCTGTCTTTGTAACGAAGCAAACCTCATGATGTTAGGAACAGGACAAGGTAGACGAATGAAGGGGTAATGCCTGTGCCGCTTGCCTCAGAGTGGGAAAACAACCAGGAACCACGTCCTACAGCATAAAATAAACATCAACACACGTGACATTAAATTATGGTACAACCGCCAGATAGAGAGCACCTTGACTACTAAGAGCCAACTACATCATGTCAACATCAACATACCTGACATCACATTTTCTAACAGCCAGATAAAGAGCAACTACATCACCACCAGCCAAGTACATCAACATACTTGACAACAGCCATTGTAACAGGGCAAGGTAGAGGGAACTTCACCAGTATGGGCTGAGTGCGTCATTGATAACATCATCATACCTAACATCAAAACATTGCAACACGGAGAAACACAATTGCTACATTACCAGCATCAGTGTCCACCACGCTGAAACAAATATTGTAACACAGCTGTACATTGAACATCCATGACACCAGAGGCCACCAAGCAAAGCACATAGAATAATTAACAAACCCGAAGTCAAGCAATCTGAAATGCTGCCATCCGTTGAACGGGAGCCCTGTCATTTAGAATCCTGAATGGTAGCCCCGGCGCTGTCTAGGCAGGCTACAATTAGGATACAAAAAGTGCCCGAAGGAGAACGGAAGAGGAGAGGTCACGTCCTGATCCTAGATGCACCACTCTTTGTGCTCTGCATGGAGAGTTAGTACGCTGAGTGCACGAGGAGAGCTTATCTTCATTGAGTTACTGAAACCCAGACCCTTCACAGCCCTAGTTCTGGATACTACTCACACATAAGACAAACCAAGAGCTTGCTTGGAGCCGCAGCATCCAGAGGCTGATTCTTGCATCAATACCAGCTATTACCAGGGCCTGCCCTAGCCTAGCAGATCACCAGGGCCTTGCGAGGTAGATCCCCAAGACTAGCTTGGCAATCCATAAACCAGGCCAATCAGAGCTCCGCAATCAGATTTAGTAAAGCGTCAAGGCCGCCCCAGGCAGACCACCATGAGCAGGTCCGGCAGCTAACCAAGACCCATTTAAGAATACCTCTGGGACTTGTTCTGGTCGACCACCGGCCGGGTCCAGATCTGGCCGGCCACTGGTGCGAGGTTTAGCAGACCAAGGATACGGGCCTGACAGGCCCCCGGGACCAGGCCTGTCAGACAAACAGGCCTGGCCCTGCAGAGTTAGGGAAAAAGCCCTGACACACTTTCACCCCACTAGTCCACCAAGTGCTCATGCTGCAAATCAACCAGGAACGTCTGGCACGCATCATCCCAGATACTTGTCATTTTGTGACACACACGTTATGTGAAAGCCACACACAAATATTTCTACTCACACATACATACACACTTGTAATGTCAGCGCAACTGTTCAGTCACAAAAACCCACACCCCTATATCCAATCCTCCCTCACCCTCTCTCACACACACACTTTCACACACAATGTACCTCCACCCTCTGCGCACACACAATCACAACCATGTTGTCCACCCTGCTGCAAACCTCGGACACGGTACCACACCCAGCCGTCCGCACTTGTCACACACGCCCTTTCACACCCATGCACCCTCAACCCTTCTGCACGCACTCTTCCTCCCCATCCCACCCCACGCCAAGGACACGGCGGGCATCACGTCCTCCTGACAGAGAACTGTCTAATAATTAATAACCATTAGGGACAATAATGACGGCGCCGGCCACCGCCGGACCGATCTGCAGACTCGTCTTTTCCACTTTCATAATAACAATGGTTTGACTTTGAAGAAAATGACTTTTTTTGTCTCAAAAGTGAAATCCAGCTGCAGCCCCCCATCCTTCCCTGTCCCCCAGCCCCTCTTACGCCCCCACCCTCGGTTTTTCCCTTTCTTTTAATACTCTGCGTTCTATCATGCAAATCCCCTTTCAAATTATGAGAGTATTAGGCCCATCAGCAGTAATGTCACCGGCACAAAATGAGAGCGGGACTTAAGCACCCAGCGAACAATGAAATGTGTGAGCCCTGGGACAGGACAATTAAGCAGTGGGCTTAGCCAGCGATGGAAATTTATTGCTATCAAATCCATATTTCTATTTTCCCCCTGAACAGTAACCTATTTGAATATGATCAAATGTTTTCATTAGAGAGGAGACGGGTCCTGGGGCGCAGTTCCGGGGGATCTTCACAAATAGGCTCTTGTTTTAAGGGGTCCCTTTGAGGAGGGTGAGAGTCCGCAGGGCGGACGGCCGATGCTGCCGGAGCTGGAGTTGCGCCTGCAAATGATCTACTAGGAGGTGCATAAGTGCACCATTGGGTGGAGTCCCCCATGGGGAAATCTCCCAGAAAAGAGTAAAACAAGCAATGGCTTCCCGGCCCCACTCACTTTCAAAAGAAGCCCAAAACAAACATTCGTCCTACCAAAACAAGCCCAACAATCATTACAATGCCGGAGACACGGGGGGAGGAGGGAACGGGCACACAGTGGGAGGGGGGGTGCGGGAACGGGAACACATAGACAGCGGGCGGTAGGGCTCACGGACAGTGGGAGGGGGGGGCGGGGGAAGACAGCAAGCACTCACAAAAATGAGAAAAACATACTGGGCAAAGGCTTCAGTTCCGAGGGAGGGGTGGGGAATTCAGCGAGAGCGGGCGGGAAAGGCGAGCACGCCCACAGTTGAGACGTCTTCATGACGTCGCCAAAAGCCAAAAATTCTCGGGAACGCCCTCGAATCTGGTCCGGGATTGACGGACATGCCGTCTCCCAATGGCTAGCCTCCATTTATGGAGCTAGCCAATGGGAGACTGGGGACGTTCCAGTCCCCACACACAGATGTCATTAAGTTTTTCCTAGCGCATGCGTACTTCGTACGCATTGGCTAGGCAAAACCTAAAAAGGAAATCAGGATAAATGGTGAAAAACTCTTTCTTTCTCCCCCATCAGGATTCTGGAAGGCCTTTATAAACCAAAGGAGCAGCTAAATAGTACAGTGCAACTGATTTTGTAAAACTTCTCCGCTATTTCGAATACTAGGTACAGATGGAAGATATCTGTTCACTATATCTACACTTTTTACTTTGCTTAAAGAGCAAGTCAAGAGCTTTGACGCTCCTGTAAATCTGGTTCCGAAATGTGGTTATTGTTAGAAGCAGTCCAGCATGTCTTGTCTTGCAGCCAATTTGCATTATTCACAATATTTCAAGGGTTTTAAAAAGTTAAACTAAAGTTAAACTTGGGTGACACCTGCATTTTCCTGCATGAAACCTGGGGGCCGGGTAGAGAGCCCGAATTGACAAGCGATTATTAGTGTGCCATCTTAAATCTCCTGGAAGGGCCGCAAATAGTGCTGGACCGATTTTCACATTAGATCACTGTGTGATCCTTTGAAGGGACAAAAGAGTGTAAGTTTTTCTTCAAAGTGCGAAATTAAAAAGAAGACTAGACTACCCCACTCACTTTCATATTGACACAATAGTAGGTGCCTCATGTAATACTATACATATTCAAAAGGACTTTCCAAGGTGTAAGATTTATTTTGGAAAGAGTCAGATAAGGGCTTGATTTAGAGTCGGAATGTAACAAAATATTTCTGATTGTCGTCATTTGATGGTTGTCTTTTGTGGAAATTTAACCAGAGGAGTTGGTTCTAGTATAGAATGGCGTGGTTATCCTGCTGATGGATTCTCCATCACAGTAGAATCTTCCAATACATGAGCAAGCACATGCTCAAGAAATCAGGGATATTTTTTAAACTCTAAATTGAGACCTTTATTTGCGAAACATAGAGCTGGTTGAGAGATCGGTGTTCAGTGGCAACAAAACTCCTCTAATTTGTGAAGGAAAAGAGGAGGTAATTTTCAATTGATCATCTTACACATACTGTAAGATTTTCATCAGCTATTCCGGTAGAGTTCAAAAAACAAAGTAGTACAGAAATCTGTGTAGAAAAGGATTGTTTTATGTTTTTATGTTATTTATTTATTTATGTAAAATATGTATAAAGTGCACAGCTACCCAACAGGGTTTCCCAGTGTTGACAGCGGACAAGCAAAAGAAAGATTCAATTGGCATTAGAATTGGTTGAAAAGAAAAGTCTTGAGCTTTTTGCAGAAGGCAAAGAGGGATTGACAGTTCCTGAGTTCTAGTGGGAGAGAGTACCCCAATTTAGGTCCCAGAAAGGAAAACAAACAGCCACCCATATGGACCAGTCATACTCTAAGAACTGAGAAAAGGGAAAGATTGGCAGATCGAAGTTTGTGTGAAGGTTGATAGGGCTTGACAAGATTGAGTATATATGCAAGGACCAGGCCATGCAAAGCTCTGACCATGTAGCAGAGAGCCTTAAATTCGATACGCTTGCCAACCCTGAGCCAGTGGAGTTGAAAAAGCAGAGGGGAGACAAAGGCATGGTGAGGCAAGCTAAAAAGCAGGCGGGCAGCTGCGTTTTGGGTGAGCTGGAGACGATGAACAGAGGTCTTATCCGCACCCAGATACAATACTTTACCGTAATCGAGTCTGGAGATCACCAAAACCTGCAGGATAGTCCTCTGAGCAGCTGATGGAATTAGCCAGAGAATTTTCTTTAACCACTTGAGGACCGCAAAGCAGGCCAATATGACTCCAGAGACCTGAGCAGCGAAAAAAAGCTTGTTATAGATGGAAAAACACAGGTTCTTGACCTTAGGAACCGGGGTGTGACGGGCCCAGAGATACAGGCCAGTGGTTAGCTCCCCACTGCTCCGGATTGTTCCCCCAGATGAACACCTCCATTTTAGAGCAATTCAGCCATGAAGCATTGCCGGACATCCACAAGGAGATGTTACGCAAGCCATGTTTAAGTACGCAATGATCAAGGTGTTGAGCAGATGATAAAGAAATTATAGTCTGCGTATCATCCGCGTAAGAGAAAATAGTTAACCTGGATTTTTTGGCAATGTCTGCCACAGGGCGAACATAAAGGTTAAAGAGCAGAGGACTCAGGCTCGAACCCTGTGGAACACCAGATGTCAAGGCAACAGCGTTCGATTTAGCGGTGTGGGAGAAGACCTGAAAGGAGCGGTCCTCCAAGAAAGAGATCAGCTACTGAAAGGCTACACCTGCAATGCCAGAGCTCATAGGAGCTCCACCAAAATAGAATGGGAGACTGTATCAAAAGCAGCATTCAAATCCAAAAGGATGAGCGTTGCTGTGCTTCCACAATCAAGCTGCTGTCTAAGGTCTTCAGTGACCCCCAGCAGAGCTGATTCAGTACTGTGACCGGGACAAAGGCCAGAATGAGACAGATGAAATACCTTATGTTTCATCTCATGTGCAGAAAGTTGAAAAATAATGTTTTTTTATATTTTGGAAAAGGTAGAGAGAGGAGGTATAGGCCTGTAATTAGACCAGCAGAGGGGATCTAACCCAGTCTTTTTCCAGAGAGTGCTTCCAACTGCGCGGTAGCTGGCCCAGATTTAGGCAGGAATTGAGAAGCTGCACAATCACCTTAAGAGCAGGCTCATTCAGGCATCTAAGCTTGGAAGGAGAGAGAGGATCAAGTGGGGAGCCAGACGTGACGTTTCCAAGGAGATTTCTTAGAGAAATTAAATCAATTAGGAGCCAGGCCTTAACTTGATAAGATTCATCCATTGCAAAATCAAGGGGATCAGTCGGGACCAAGTCATAGAGTAAAGTAGTGGGAAAGATAAAGTTGTCATGAGAAGAGGAAGCCAATTCAAGCTCACGATGAATGGACAAAACTGTATTGTGAAAGAACTGCGCGAGTTTATTACAATGTTGTATTGAAAGGGAAGGGGATGGCAAAAATGCATTAGATGCAGAAAGTTCCGTCACAACTTTAAATAGGGTTTTCTGACAATTTTGAGCGGACATCATTTTATCCGTGAGAAGCAGCCACGGACAGATCTGCAAGGAGCATGGTATTTTTTAAAAGGTGTGTGTAAAAAGGATAGCAATTTAAAGATTTTTTTTTATTGAACAATAAAAAGATAAGGAAAATTTCAGTGTAAAATTCTACACATTTCCAAACGTTTGTGAATCAGTATTTATATATTTTTCAGAATATAAATCTTGATACAAAATGAGTATCGCTTTGTGACCGTTATATAAAATATTTCTTTATCTCAGTTTTACTTTATTCTCTCATGTCATTACTTTTGTGGGATTTACGTTGTCATTTCCAGACACACTTTCATTGGATCAAAAACGCAAAATATACCTATACTTTACCATGGTGTAAGAGAGGAAAATGTAAATGTGATTGATGAAATTTCATAGTTCAGCGGTTCTTTGCCTTTTGACTTGTGTGGTCCTTCACTGAGTCACTGTTGAAAGCTAGGGAACACATACTAAGCAATTTCTGCAATTTAAACCTATAAAATACACAAATTACGGAAACCAGTATACATCAAACAAATACAAAAATGATGAAATATTTATTGATTTATTGGAAAGGTTAGAGCATTGCAAATGTGGTTTCATTTATAAAGGACAAAGCAATATGTTGGATTCTAGTACATCACTTTGTCTTTTTTGCTCCTAATGGATCCTTTTTTTGTCAGCGCATGCATAGTGCTTCAACTGCAACCACCAATAATCCATACTTTTGTTGCTTTACTTGTGCTGCTCACACAAATTAATGGCAGGATAACAATTTAAGGGCTGGTTTTTATTTTGGCACAAATTATACTCTCTCAAAAACTTGAGGAATAGCCAGTGGCATAACACAAAATGGCCCCCTCCCCCACTATCCCCCCGCAGCAAAATGTGATAAGAGGTGCTGTTGTCTCTCATATTGCACAGAGTCTTGGGCTCAATAGGGTCCCACAGAAAGGTTTGGCCCCCTCTATGCTGCAGGTGGCCTACTCTGAAAAGCAGACTCACTTTTCAGAGTGTTTACCAATTTCTTAGTCAATGCCATTACACACATTCTGCAAGGCATGCAATGGAATGGCTTTGGGAGGAGAGGGGGTTTCCTCCAAAGCAAGGAACCCTGGGACCCTCTGGAAATGTGTTGGCTTCCATTATGCCCCTCCAATCAATCAATCAGAACATTTGTGAAGCGCACTACTCACCCTTGAGGGTCTCAAGGCGTTGCGGGGGGGGAGGGGGGTGCTGCTACTGCTCGAATAGCCAGGTCTTTAGTAGTCTTCTGAAGGCTAGCAGGACCCGGGTCTGCCGTAGGAGGATGGGGAGGGTGTTCCAGGGCGGCGAGGTGGGAGAACGATCTGCCGCCAGAGGTTACTCTTCAGATGCGGGGGACGGGGGCCAAGGCAATGTCGGCGGAGCGGAGCTAGTGGTTGGGGTTGTAGAAGGTGAGTCGTCTGTTGAGGTATGCTGGTCCGGTGTTGTGGAGTGCCTTTTGTGCATGGGTGAGTAGCTTGAAGGTGATCCTCTTGTTGACGGGGAGCCAGTGCAGGTCTCTCAGGTGGGGTATGATGTGGCTGTGGTGAGGGATGTCGAGGATCAGGCGTGCAGAGGCATTCTGAATACGTTGTAGTCGTTTCAGGAGTTTGGCCGAGGTTCCTGGTAGAGGGCGTTTCCATAGACCAACCTGCTGTTGACGAGGACCTGGGTGACCGTTCTTCTTGTTTCGGTAGGGATCCACCTGTAGATCTTGCGGAGCCTGCGGAGGGTGTTGAAGCAGGAGGACGAGACGGCGTTGACCTGCTTTGTCATGGAGAGAGTAGAGTCGAGGATGAACCCCAGGTTGCGTGCGTGGTTGTTGGGTGTTGATGCTGTTCCCAGCACGTGCGGCCACCAGGAGTCGTCCCAGGCTGAGGAGGTGGAGCCGAGGATGAGGACTTCAGTCTTGTCCGAGTTTAGCTTCAGACGGCTGTTCTTCATCCACTCAGTGATGGCTTTCATTCCTTTGTGGAGGCCAGATATTTTGTCTACCGTATTACATGTGCCACAATATATAATCAGCTTGTATTACGGTGGACAGGACCTCTGTCCCGTTTGTGACAGAGTACTCTGTCCGACGAAATAAAAATCAGGCCTTTAATTTTTTTGCCTTCAATTTCGAGTCGCATCACAATTACTTTGCATTTTACAAAGTTATAGTTTTTGTTCTTTTTAAGTGTGTATACTGCATTAATTTGTTAGTTTTACTTAATTTTCCATGCAGTCACAGACCCCCCTCAGAAGGAGTCACAGAGCTCCAGGGGTCAATGGGCCACCTCCAGTCCTCCTTTTTTACTCACTGCTCTGTTGTATAGAGGGGCCTGCCAGTTAGTCTTGGATCCACACCAGAATGGTCACCAGATCCCAAACCTCCATTCCATGAACGCAGCTCATAACAACCCAGTTCCTCACTGGCTTCGGACCTTTCGGAGTGGGCCTAAGACTGATTTGCTTGTGAATGCGCCCTGTCTGTCTCGGCATTAACCACATAAAACTGTCACTTCACATTTCTTTACATGCATTTACATGCATCTTTACAACATAGAGTAGCGAACCTTCAATGTAGATACTGAAACGTTTGTTAGTTATAATTGGCCATACGTTTAAACGTAGTAATAATGATGAATTCTTATTTTCAGTGAAGTCTCTTATGCGAGCAGCAGAGGCGGAGATAGTGGTGATAAGGTAAAGAATTAGGGAATAGCAGGTTAACACCTCTTTCGTGATGTTACAAGTGTAATCGCTCGATTACCGGACTGTATTTTTTTACATCAGCAGCAATTGTGCATTCGACCTTTCAAAGGCAGACCCCCCCCCCCCATGCTCCCGTTCACCATATCCTGTGCAGCCATTACCTGCAGGAATAGTTTCTGTCTTTCTGGAACTGAGGCATCTGCTAAGAGGAGCGCCAGCCACTTGAAACTCATTAAAAGATACTTGAGATTGGCAATGAGGAGAGAACATCTGTCAGGCTTGACCGGGATTTCAATCAAGTGTGCTGATGCTATGTCACTCGACAACAGCGACTTAATAAATGAGTCTGGTGCTGTCAGGGCATAAAAAGTTTCTCACTAATTACTCACTTGCCATGTTCCTGCATCTGGTGGTACACATTCAGTGAATACGCCTGGTTTAACTTATATTTATTCTTAAGTACACATGGGCTAATTCCAGCAAGACCCAATACTGGGCCGCGAGGGTCGCGTGCTGTAGTGGGCATTATGGGGCAGCAGTCCCAGAAGTCCTTTAGCAATATTTAGTGGTAGATGTCAAAAAAAGCAAGCGTGCGATCTTCAGTATTAAAGAAGCAGTTTACATATATTTACCACTATATGGTGCTGGATGCAATGTCTGCTCTTTCACTGGAGTACATTTTCCTTTTAATACTTGGAAAAAGGTGCTTAAAGCTCAGGCCAAATAGATAAAAATACTCTAGAGCCTGCCGCATTATGATTTTGACCCAGGCCTTGCAAAAACTTCTGACAAGCGTGCTCCAGCACTGCAGTGACTCTGATCATAGGTGTATCTGACCCATATCCAATGACAACAGCCAATGCACTTTTGCACCATATCCTGCAGTGTTTTTAAAAAACAGTGTCATCCATAGCAGTGGCAGGTGCTGAAAGTTGAAATTGGAGAGCCGTGGGCCGAATTGAAGAACTTTGTTGCGCGAGTGAGCTTAGGGAGAGAACTGGACTTTTCCTAGGGGGGTCCTTTCCCTGAGAAATATTTTTTTGATTTGGTGTAAAAACTACATTTTTAAGCATTGTTTCTGCAACAAATATACCAGCCACCCCTTCCATCCAAGGCCCCTTACCTCAGAAGAGCTTACACTTTTTAACTTCTCCTAAAATGTTTGTTTGAGGAGGAGCTGGTTGATGGTAATTGTGCTCTTTGGGTGACAAATGGAGTGCTATTCAAGTTGGTGAAAAACAACGAGAACAACAACACTAGTAACTTTTGTTGTTGTCCTTCCAGAAGCCAAGGTCACACATGCGTTGTATGAATCTCCCAGGTCCCATGAACTCACAGGGGACTCCTCCAGCTCCCTCAGCAATGTACTCTGCATTGTGCTGCCCTGGAGACAGGGAGTGGGCTGGACAACTTGATAGCTCCAAAAGCGGTCCCCTCTTCAGAGAAAGTAGGAGCAGCTAAAGCAGCTAATCCTTAGTCTGTTTAAGTTGGCCTTTAGATTTGGTCATTCATCAACACTGCATACACTTACATTTCTTTCAGATATCAGAACCTTGGAGAGCAGGTTTGCTTCTTCTTTACTTGTCTCTCATTCTCACTCGAAGGTACAGGAGAGCCTCGGCCCTCCCTTTCAACCAGAGACACGTAAAGGCATTTAATTTTACTGTGTGCAATCAAACTGTAAAATAATGACTTGCATGGGCAGGCTGCTTTCGGTCTCAGGTTGAGAATTCGTGGCACTGAAAACACAAAAGTCACTCACTACACTCACTATTCCCCTATGTGCCAAACAGGAGCCCATTCTGTGGCTGTAATTCACCTGGCTTCTAGCACAGGTAAAGGCTGTGACATAATCCTAGGAAAATCATTAAGCAGGAAGGGCATTATATCCTCTACCGACAGGGTGGCCACTGTCTATGTCATCATCCCCCAGGAGAGTAAGTCATCCAACAACTTGTCATCTCTCTTCATTCGTCGCATGTGTGCCTCCTCAGCGCCTGCCCACTCAACCATGTTCCTCCTCCAGTTCTGTGTTCTAGGGGGTGTGGACTGAGCCATTTTATTGCAATATGCCTCTTGGACACCACAAGGCCCACAATCCCAAACTACCTGCTCCGTTTCCTTTTGGCGTTAACTGTGATTAAGCCCAGCCGGCTAGGATAGATAGCATGGAGTCGCCTTGTAGATAAATAGGCCATCTGCACATATTGTTGCGCCCTCACCCACAGGTACCACTCATGGCCTGCTTCATCATTGTATCCATATCCCAATCACCTAGTGTTAATGGGTGGGCACAAAGCATTTGTAAGCGGAGCACCATGGGTAACGGGCCACAAGTTAGGTGAAGACGCAGACGCAGCCCTACGATGTAAGTGTGACAACATGGACGGTCTGTCACGATAATCTTGAAGCTTCTCACTCTTCCAAGTAATGACATATGTGCAGATAGTTACATTGTATAGGTTTGAATCGAGGGGTAACAGAGACTTTCTGCACTGCCTCATTTATTTTGGCCCAATCCTCACAAGTCAGGGACTCATCACACACATGTTGACATATTTCTTCCAGTCATAACATAACATAACATGTGTATTTGTAAAGCGCACGTTCACCCCAAACGGGTTATCTTGGCGCTGAATAACAGATGTTTATTGTTACCCAACTCAATGGTACTCATTTTATCGACCTCAGATGGATGAAAGGCATAGTGACCCCACCTGATGGTCCGACCAGAGTGCCCGATATACGTGTGTTATGTGTAACTCATTTTGACTGAAATCCACGTGGAAGTCGAAAAGGGAGGAGGGAATGGGAGGGGGGAGTTCTTTTAGAATTGTTAGTTGCCTTTGTAGAAAGTATGTTATGACTCTGCGGGTCAAGAGACAGCTGAATGGAACAGCAAACCCATTTAAATGAGAGTACACATGAAACATGGGACTAGAACACTGCTCAAAAATATATAACCCACATGGATATGTGATGACTGAACCTTGTGCTGTTTCCACCTCTGTTGCACAGATTTGTACACATAGTCGAATGTTTTGTAACGTAAATACAGACTTTAAAAAAAAAGAAGTAGTGAGGGCGTTATCTGAGACTACCTTGCTGGACACGGCTTGAGTACTCTTTGTTTACACGTAGTTCGAAGTTAGACCAGGACAGGCAAATAGGGCATCACGTTTGGAGTATTCACCTTCTGAGGAGGCCATTCGCACTGGGTCTGTAAATATTCACTTTCACCTTTCCAATTGGCAATCTGCAGTTCACCCTGTGACCGGCACCTTTACTCGGTTGGCAAGGTATAAGGATTTTACTTTTTGAAGTACAGGTGAACGAGTCAACAATTTAAGAGGAGGGTCTTGTTTGGATGTAAAGGTCCGTACACAAGCTAAGCCATGAAAATATTTGGGACATGAAAATTATGCAACAAACTTGTAAATATCATAAAGCGTCTTCAAAATTTAAAAGAATAGCTCTTTAACATGTGGAAACACTTCACTTCAGTGCATCAGATTCTATATCACTGCCCTAATAGATATTTGTTAAATGTGCAGCCCTGCCAAGTGCAACGCATCAGGGGTCAGACTATCGCAATTTAGTGCTGGTGGCCACATCACCGCACCAAAATTAATCAGTCACACATCATACCTCTTGGATTCCCGTATGAGGCGCTAACGAAGGCTGCTTAACAAAACAGATAGAGTGCTTCAAATTGGATTTCTGGCATTGCCTGCAGTGCTGCTACAACCTGCCAAAAGAAGCTTTAATAGCCTTATTGACACACTGTGTACTGGGCAGAGAGAGGAATTGAGCACTCTGGTGTTTTTTTTGTTGAAAGACATGGCCCTTAGGGGCCACGTGAGTTACTTACAACCACTTGCTATGCCTTCCCAAGAAAGAAGTCGGTCAGACAGTAGGGCATACAGTTAGTTTATTAGCATTACTCTGCAGAGGAGTCCATCATGACCTGCACCTTAAGATGTCTGCTGAAAGACTAGCTCCCCAACAGTCTACAGTGGATAATCATTCCTCCTGTGGAGTCTCCAACCACGCCCACAATGGAAAACTACAGGCCTGGGCCGAACATGAACAAAGAGGCACAGTAGGCTGAGCAAACACCTGCCAGATGGGTACATGTTATCAAGGCCTCAAGGCCACAGCGCTGGGTCTGAGCACCTCCTAACTTGGGAGCAGAAACGACACATTCAGATAAGTATGCCAGGGCAAAACGGCCTATTCATTAGCAAGTAGGCAGAAAACAGCCTTGAGCAGCAGAGAAAATAATAATGAAATGCAGTGTTCTGCTGAGGGAAGCAACATGAGCAATGAGGCCTAACCCGGGCCCAGTCTAAGCAGCCTAATAGGGATTATGAAATGCAAAATGGAGTTAAACTTGCTAACTGAAGCCTGCACATTACTGGGATAACTCAGTGGGTTGCATAACTTGAACTCAAGAAGCGTCTATTTTGGAACGCACCGCTAACCTAATATAGCATCAGACAAGTTGTCGTGTTTATATATAGGCTCCTAATTCAATATTTCTGATTTATGCCCTTGTGAGGTTATAATCAATAATATCCTGATAAAGGCATAAGAATCAGATCCATATTCAGTAATAGCCCATGCAGTCCAAAGCACAGCACGGCTACTCCCATTGACTCCTAGAAAGCACAACGCGTTCTTTAAACAAACCAAGCCTCCAGCAGCCCGGGAAATCCCCCCCTGCTTTTGTTTTGATTTGAACAAGAACTCCCGGAGTCCAGCAAGAACTTTTAGTTCTTGGTGATGTCTTATGTCCAACCTTACGTCAAACCCGGCACCTTTCAGGTATAAAATACCAACAGTTGCCTTAAGCAAACACACGGTGGTTTGGAGCAGAGCGGCCATCTACTTGCCCGAGACCCCAGCTGATGCGAGAGCCCACGGAAGCCGCCCCTCCCGATTGACGCACTGAGAGAGACGCTGTCTTTTTCTCCAGCCGAAAAAAATCCAGCTGTTTCCCGCCTTCCCTTGCGGGTTGCTGGGATATCGAGTCCTGAGGAAAGAGATACCAGACCTCCCACATTCTATTACCAAGGTACGGAGCTGACTAAACCCTTAAGAGAATTCTTGATGCAGATCCTTGGCAAAATAATCTTAACCAACTTAACTTAACCAACTTAACTTAAACTTCTACTTACTTATCCCTTCCCACGTATTAGGCTTAAGTCAGGTACACCGGGGTAGGCTTAGTTAGAAGCGCCAGTTGAGTACGTTAGTCAATGTATTTATGTATGTATATATTTTATCCATTTTAAAGTATCATATGGCTAAGAAACCATATCAATGCTTTAACAGTATTATTTCATATTACTAGTTTTACTCTACGCACTTTACTTAACTTTAAGTATTGCAATTGTGAAAATTCATTTCTCTTGCATGAGAAGGAAGACTGCTCAATAAATAACACCTTTTTATTGAAAACGCCCGTCTCTCTATTTCTCTGCACTCTGGTGAAACTAAGTATGCACTGCTGACTGAGTGAAATCGTTGTCTATTGTTTTCACACGACTCTAGAGATATACTCTTATTCTGAGGGAGCAAAGTTGTCATGTTTATGCGGTTGTCGGAAACTGAATCCCTTCTTGTCTGAGCCAGGGGAGCTTGTCCCTGACTATTCATTCAAGGAAGTTTCCAGTGACCTCTTAGCTAGCTGGCGCAAACCTAAATTAAGTTTAACATAGTCAGTAGAGATGTAGATGAGCTCAGTCCTACGTCTACACTGCTGTTTATGTTATTCCAATACGCAGAGCCTATTGGGAAAATAGGAACTACACTACATGGCGCCCAACGTTTGGTAAGGCGATAATCTAACGCAAGACAATAGAGTAACTCAGTCATGCTTTTTCACACAGAACCTTTTCTCCGTAAAAACTCCAATAGACGTCTGGAGTGGGTGAAAGGTTAATATCCGCCGGAACTTAGTAGGATGAGAATCCTATGTATTAGTTTTTGGTTTGATCAACGTTGAAGGATACAGTGTTCCAAAATATTGTGCACCTAATCTTTGTTTCCTTGAAACTCGATCTGCAACAGAAAACTTTCAGTCAGTTAAATGGCAGAAAGTGATGAAGAGAGGGAGGGAGCAAGAATAGCAGCTCAACTCTTAGAGGAAGACACAAGTCTCCATGAAAATGACCCGAGTGTTATAATCATTCTGGTCAACGTAAGAAGAACTATAACTCTTAAACTTATAGAAAACGGACTGATACCACGAGGTGGTACAGTCATATTCTTGGTAGAGGCACATGAATATCGGCAGACAGAGGTATTCTATTCATGGATACATATTCCAGCAGCACATGCTGTGACAAAAGACTTCCACTATTACAAAATAGAGGAACCTCCGGATGAATACACTCCTTTCGAGGACGTTGAAATCCCACTAAATTACCAAGAGCACCTGCTCTAGTTTAATGGCACCCTAAAACATAATAATCACATCCGCAGGCTCGGTCCACTAGGTAGACCAGGAGCAACGTGGCCGGTTCTAGCCAGCTACACACCACATCCAGACATTGATAAAATGTCAGTTCCTGATCTTTTAGCTCAGCTAAAACTCTTAATTAAAATACATAGACAATTGGTCCAATATTTCATGCGTACTTCAACAATCCAACCGACAATTAATATTCCACAGCTGACCCCTCACCAGGGGAACACAAACAAAATCACACCACAGAACATACAATCATTTCTTGGTAAGTTACCCGTAAAATGGGAACAAATCCCATTCTGGTTAGCACAAAAAATTATTCAAATTGAGGCAGTATTTCCAGATACTACTCCTACCGAGAAACACAGAATTCTGACTATCTGCCTCCCAATGGGGATCGCACCACATGTGGAGGACTGTGACACTTGGGGCACAGTCATTGCTTCCATCTACACAAAAACACATGGTGTCCCGTGTATGGTGGTCATACCAGATGTACTAAGACAGATTCAGAATGAATACGGTCCAGAACCTGCTATAACTTTGGATATGAAATTACTGAAAGATTTCAAGCTGGTCTCAGCTATATTATTAGCCAATATAAAAGGTGAAGCAGCATCTGTGGGGATCCGCCAAAAATTGAAGGAAACAGATATAGCAGAACAACCATTTGAACTCGCAAGAATCATAGAAAAATCCTATGAAGAGCTAGGAAGAGATAGTTTGGGTGGGAAACCGGTAAAACCCCAACTAACTGATAATTCTGAAAAAACATTTATTAAAAATAATTTAAAAACTCCAAAAAAGAGTTGGGATGGTAATAGACAATCCACTCCCAGGGAAAAGCATTTCCAGTCCAGAGGAAGGTCTCCTCAGCGGAGAGAGAGATCTCTAGGCCGAGAAAACAAGTCTCCCAAAGGGAACCCTCTGAAAAAAGATATAACCTTAGAGATAGGGATAAAATAAGAAAACCTGACAGATATCAAGATGTTGATACACGTCCCTCTCGATCCTTCTCACTCAATCTTTCTCGATCTTCCTCACAGAAATCGGAAAGAAGAGGACGGTTAGAACACAGAGAAGAGCACGTCAAGTCCAAAGACAAGGATCCTGCTCATCAAAGTAAAAAAATACAATTTCCCAGAAAGAAGGTAGCAAGTATTAAGATTAAACATGCCGAGAATTCTGCGGACACAGCTGAAAAACGGAGAGTGGGCCCAGACAATGCTAGACAGAGCAACAGAAGTGAGCATAGCTCGCAAGGTCCTGATGAATCTTCTGGAGACAGTGGACACGAATGAGTACATTCAGGTGGAAACTGCAGACACACGAGTTAGTGTGCCCCATAAACTGTATGAAATAACATTACGTATAGAGGGAGATAAAATTAGGAAAATAAAAGGTCTCTTTTGGGAAAAACTTTCAAAAGGCTATGACATTCTGTTAGCTGTTTAAGACTGGCCACCAGAGTTTGTCAGGGAGTGCCCTCATGGCGAAGAAATGATTACGCCTGCCTTCTCGAATCATATCCCGATTCATAAAAAATACACATTGGCAAGAAAATGGGCAGTAGCCCAAGCTCCTGCTTTATACAAAAATCATGTAGGATGGGATGAGGAATCACCTCACCACAAAATCCAGTTAAAAAATCAGCCTACTGCACAAAGGCAGTATCCTGTTAAGCAAGAAGCTAAAAAACAAGTCAGGGAGATCTTAGATCAACTTGAATATCAAGGGGTGATCGAAACATGCACCTCTCAAATGAACAATCCTTTGTTTCCTGGCTCCAAGCCAGACGATTCATATTGTATAGTTTTGGACCACAGACACCTTAACTCCTGTTGTAAAACATTTGCAGTCCAAAACTCACATAGTGCAGCACTAATGAATAACATTGTGCGCAAACAATATAAAACAACATTAGACATCTCTATGGATTCTTTTGTCAAAACATTGCACCTGAAAGCAGGTATTTGACCGCTTTCTCAATAATGGGGTCACAAAAACACTTCTGTCGACTCCCACAGGGATTCAAGAATAGCCCAGGATTATTCTCAGCAAGGGTAACAGAGTTACTACAAATATATGATGATGAAGCATTATCATATGTCGATGACATCTATCTTACAGATGATGAACTGGAGACTCACTTAAAAAGGGTGAACACCATTAATACTTGGATTCGCGTCAGAGGGTTATAAATTCAACTTTAAAAAGTCACAAATCGCCCATCTAACTGTCCTATTTTTAGGATATGAATTATCAAGTGAAGGCAAAAGCCTGGCAGACAATTTCTTAGAGAAATGTGCTGTACTCCAGGCACCAAACACGCTGAAGAATTTACAATCAATACTAGGTTTCCTGAATTTCGGAAGAACATACATTCTAAATTATGCTGAGAGGGTTAACCCCTTTAGTGCTAAGGCATTTTTTGTATTCTCATATAATTTCCATTGAAATCAATGGAAAGTCCATGACGAGTTACCCTTGTCATTAGCATCCAAGAGGTTAAACCTCTCTATGAATTAATAAGACCAGATTTCAAACAAATCAATTGGACTCAGAAACACGCAGAGATTTTGAGATCATTGCAAACAGACATGTTAGCTAAAATAAAATTACAAACTCGCGAAAACATATGCAATCTTGTAATCCGAGTCATCACAGGAAGATACGGATTCACATACCTGACCTCTAATGAGGGAGAAACGGTACCTATAGCTTACAAATCACATTTGTTCACTGAAGCTGAAATAAAATTCAGTTCTACAGAAGAAAATTCTGACTGCGATTCAAACTGCTGTAGCAAAAGAAAGAGCCCTGGCCCAAGGCAGAAGGATAGCTGTTTTTACATCAGAACCAGCCCTTGAGGCATTAACAAGTCCACGTAATCTGGGTAAAGTGGCCTTAGATCCAAAATGGATAGAATGGGAAAATTCCTTTGCTACAGAAGACGTGAAATACTATTTTGACCCAAAACTGAAAAAACGAGATGATCTAGTATGTGAACGAGAATATCCTCTGCCAGCTGAAATTCTGCCTCTAGAACAATATACCTGCGTAATCTATATGGACAGATTCGCACAACACCATGATGTAGAAAATAAATCCTATGATGCAGCGTGCGCGATTGTTAAAGGTCACTGGGGCTCTGGTAAGTTCAAACTAATGATTACCAAAACTGAATCACTCAGGAAATGTTCAGCTCAGCGAGCTGAAATAAGAACTTTAAAGATGGCGCTTGAAAATGCCGATCGCGAACTCCCCACACTAATAGTGTGCGATTCGTATTTCTGCTTCAAATCCTACAACAGTGACTTGCAGACATGGATCAAAAATGGTTACAAAGATGACACAGGTGCCACAATAAAGCATAAAAGGCTTTGGGAACAGGTAGTTCTTTTACAAAAAGAACTACGAAGGACTCACGTGATACACGCATTGAGTCATCGACGTGATGGCGTTCACGTTGCAGGGAATTCATTGGCTAACACAGCCACAGCGGAATCGGTTCAACCGGCTTCCGTAGCCACTGAAAAGCGTTTAGAAAAACACATAGATGGGGAAACCATGCTGGCGGTAAAAGCCTCATTAAAAGGCGATTATGCAGCATTACCTCTCAACTATCCACTCAGTAATACATACATAATTGATGCAAACTCCGTTCCGTTTGCTCGAATCCCTGAAGTGGGGGATAGAGTAATTCCAAACACGAAGCGGAGAATCTTCTTACTACAAGAAGCACATATGGGATTGGATCTGAGGCACCAAGAGATCCTGAAATCTCTGATGGAACTACAATCGGAGTACTGGTGGCCGGGAATGAGCGTAGATATCTACTATTTTGCAAAAAATTGCAAGGACTGCATCAGAGATTGCAGTTGTGAACCGGACCAGCCTGTTGCCCAGATACCACTATTAGATAGCAGCAGGCTATCTATAGCACAGAAATTTTGTCGGAGAAATGCGTCCCCATAATAATTAGGACTGAATTGACTTAAAAATGTAGACCCCAGCACTAAGCTGACGCCAGAACTGTTATAAAAGATTTGCGAGTCTTTATCGGCACATACGCAATTGGCATTCTACATTCAGATCAGGGTCCTGCGTTTAGCTCTCGAGCTTACAAAGAGGCCATGAACAGCATGGGCATCGCATTGCGGTACTCTTCTCCCTTCCATCCGGAGGGAAATGCGGTTGTGGAAAGAAAAAACTGGGACATAAAGCAATCTATAACGGCTAGGGTATTAGGTTCGGGTGATGGGTGGGTCAAACATTTAACAAGTGTCCAACGTAGTCTTAACAATCTGCCAAGAAACTCTCTAAAAGGTCTCACTCCATACGAACTATTGTTCGGAACTAGAATGCTCATTCAGGATCTTGATAGTCACACTTCAGTGGTAGAAGAAAAGTCCTTTAATATCAAAGATCGTTTGGCTATTTTACAGGATTTAAATGAAACAAGAAAAAACCTGAGTAACATAAAGTTGAAACTACAGCCGACAGCCACTGAAGAAAAACCACCTGTCCCAGCAAGACCTGTCTGGATTCCAAAGATTGGGGATCTGGTCATAGAAAAGATCACAGTAAAGAAGGAATTTGGGTCTTCTTACAAAAAAGCAGTACCTGTCTTAGCTATCAACGGAACAAGATCAGTTGTACTACCGCCACTTGCTGGTAAAAATGAGAACAGAGTTGTATCCATTGACCTGGTAAAACCACAATCATGTGGCCAATAATAAGTAGTAGGCCCAGTGGACTCCCAAGAAATAGCAGAATACCAAAATTTGCTACAATCCAAGAGTTTCAAACTGAGAGACTAATGTTATGTTATGTTATGTAATTGATTTTGTATAGCGCATAAATCACCAAAGGTCTCATAGCGCTGCAGAACAATCAGATAAATAGAAAGAAGGAAGGTATGGAACATCTTGGTCAGAATAGCCAGGTTTTCAGGTATTTTCTAAATGATTTATGATTAGGATCACATCTGATGGATAAAGGAAGTGCGTTTCAAGAGGCGGGGCCAATTTTAGAGAAACTTCTGTCTCCATTTCTGACTGTCCGGACTTTGGGGACTGTTAAAAGAGGTTTATTAGATGATCTAAGAGTTCTTCCCGGACAGTAACCTTGGAGCTTTTGCATCAGGTAGTGTGGACCCTGTCCATACAGAGATTTATGGACCAGGCAGCAGACTTTGAATTTAATACGTTTTCTGATTGGCAGCCAATGTAGTTTTTTCAGACATGGGGCTGAAGGGGTGCGGTGTGGAAGATCAAGGATCAGTCTGGCCGCCGCATTCTGGAGAGTCTGAAGCTTGGTTAAGAAGCTTTCATTAACGTCCACCAGCAATGAATTGCCATAGTCCAGATGACTGATTATAAGCCCCTGGACAAGGGGTTTACGTGATGCCAGCGGTATCCATTTAAAGACCTTTCTGAGGTTGCGCATCAGTCCAATGCTTGTATGCACGGTTTTATTTATATGGCAGGCCATGGTCAGTTATGGTCAATGGTTATACCTAGGTTTCCGATAGTATTTTTTGGCGCCGGACACGAGCCCAGGGACGTAGGCCACCATTCTTCTGACCAGATTTTGTTTGCCCTGCCAAATAAAATGATTTTGGTTTTTCCAGCATTCAGCATGAGGTAGTTATTCGTCATCCATTTTTTAATTGACACCATACACTGTTTGAATCTGTGTTTAGTGTCTATGATATTAGGGCCAAGGGTAATTAGGATTTGGGTATCGTCGGCATATGAAACCGTTTCGAACCCATAATCTTTAATTATCTTGGCTAATGGAGATAAATAGATATTGAATAACGTTGGGCTCAATATAGAGCCCTGCAGAACGCCTTTGTCATTTTCAACATGGTCAGATGAAAAAGGGCCAATTTTGACTCTAGATTTTCTACCTGAGAGGTAGCTCTGGATCCACCTGTGGGCTAAACCCTCGACACCAAACTCACACAGCCTTTCCAAAAGGATGCTATGTGAGATGGTGTCGAAGGCCGCCGACAGGTCCAGCAAGATCAAAATGGCTGATTGTTTTGCATCAAGAGCCGTACGGATGTTATCAACTACCTCCAGAACGGCAGTCTCCGTACTGTGGGCGGCTCTAAAGCCTGATTGTGACGGATCCAATAATTTATTATCTTTCAGATGTTTAGTTAATTGTTTATTGATAAGTGACTCCATTATCTTACCAAAAAAAGGCAGGAGAGAGATGGGACGGTAGCTAACAGGTTGTTTGGGATCAGCGTTATTTTTTTTTAAATAGGCCTTACTGTGGCTTCTTTCCAGATTGCTGGAAAAGTGGCTTGTGCTAGTGATAAGTTAAAAATGAAACTTAAATCAGTGATTAAGGCTGGAGCAATTTTAGCCAAAATTTGTGCTGATGCTGGATCGCTAGGAGAGCCAGACTTAGTTTTCCTCATTATATCTCCAATCTCTTCCTCAGATATAGTGTTAAATTCTTTTAGAGTCTTGGGTGAGGGTATAAGTTCAGTATGTTCAGAATTATCAATGGTTGGGGCCCTGGTAGAAATGTTTGTAGCAGGAAAAGAGTTATGTATGTCATTGATTTTATCGCTGAAATAAAAAGAAAGTGTGTCAGCCCATTCTTGGGATTCCACGATAGGGGGTTGACCGGCTGGGGGGTTCGTAAATTCCCTTACTATATTTGATAAACGTGCAGTGCATAAAAAAGGACTATGCAACAAAGCCATGGAACTTGTGCCTCTTGAAACTCAAATCTCACCAGTTTGTCAAGAAACACCTGTCTACAACGATGTAGCCTCCGAAAATAAAAATGCAAAAGCAAATGAAAATCCAGAAGCAATTCTAACAATTGACAGAACTGCATCTGGCTACTTCATCAACTTCGACGACTTCTCTGAAGATCCAAACGAGAATGAAGAAACACCTCCAACAAAAACTCTCAAAGACAAGCTAATTGAACTTTCACACCAACTGAAAGAAACATATCTAATTTCACCATGGATTGAATTTTGGATTGTGTTAGGTGTACTTTTCCTCCTGCTTTGGCTCATCATGGTTCTATGTTTGGGAAAATTCATTGAGGGAAAATATAGTACAATGGACACAGCAAGTCAGAACATCAACTTGGTCCTAAAGCCTCATACATCCTCTCACATCGAGAAAAGAGAACTGTCATCAGTGAACATCACAGCCAATCCAATACCCGGTGGGGTAGCATGGGACAGAACTGATTATGACATTTTTGTCCCGGTCGAGCTCTGGAAGTATCCCACCAGCTCAAGATTTCATTAAGTGACTTTGTGACACCTAGTACCTTCTCTGATGACTGGGACTTTGAAAACAATAATAATATGATGTCAGATTTAGTAATGTCAGCCAAATTTACAGAACATGATTACTTACAGGGTTCATCCAATTATGAAGAGCTATACTGCTACAACCATTACGGTGATCACTATTTGCATAAAACTGCTCAGCCTAGAAATGTTTTATCTTATAACCAGTGGGAACACTGTCCAACTCCACCAAAAGGCAGTTCGAAAACATTTTATGAGAAATTCGAATACTTCTCGGGGTTTAATAACAGTATCCAGGAACGTTTTATTTTAAAATGTTACATAGAACAGGAATGAAAACAATGTTGACAAACACTAAATTGATTTATTCGGAAAATTTTTATTACAAAATGTCTACATTTGGTTTCGAATTTTGGAAAAACACCATTGAAACAAAAACAATCTGGGGTTCCAAAGATTGGCAAGTACAAGGCCTAGAAGCACTATTTAGGGCTTGCATGATCCCAGAACAAATGATATTCTTTAATGACACAATTCAACAAACTACTTGTCTTGGCCTAGCTAAGATAAAAGATTTAAATAAACCGTCTATTCCGAAACCCATAACTGATAGTGACAGCACTACAGATGTGGAGATAGACGTATCCCATATTTTAAACCAAAACAGAACACATCCTGATTGGAAAAAGTGGTTGATCTGGTCAACAGACACGAATAACTGTCAAGATAGATTCCTGAACAAAACACAGGGGTTCAAAATGACCAGACCAGACCCTAGATACTCCCAGAGACAAGTATTGTATCCACACAGCAATCCAGATATGGGGGCTGCGTTATGGCCTCAGTTGAATATCTCTTCTGTTCGAATTGATACTTTAAGCAGAATGAAGTCTATTCTTTTACAAACAACTGTGCCTCTAACGTCATCAAAAGAAACATATGATCTGCAAGTTGCAAGGACAGCAGTAGAGATACATACCCTTTTATCAACAAATTGCCCCGTACATTTCGTAGAAGTGTTAAGCCAAATTTTAAACATGTCTGATACCAGTGGCATCGCACATGTATTTAAGACAATTTTTTCGGGACTGTTAGCACCCTTTGAAACAGTTCTGGGCATCTTCCCGAATTTTGTCCATTCTGTCTACGGCGGCCTACCCTTAATCTTGGGACTCGTGGCAGGAGTTTTATTTTTGCTCCTTTTGCACCAATATGGCAAGCCAATCCACAGACAAGACTCTAGCAACGATGGAAGAAACGATCCTAGCAATACGATATCGAGACCGTATCACTAAGGTCCTCGGATTGGCCCGGCTAAGAGATCTGAATACAACCTGGTTTCTTTCATTCAGACCAATCTGGCAAGATTGCGTTTTACCAGTACTTCGATGTCTGCTATGCGGAGAAGAATGCGTGTTGGACGTCTGTCTTACACTACAATCAGTAGTACCAATGGATATCAATACTTTGCTAGGTCCTGTAACGACTCATGCATCGTGTTGTCCCCAGCGGCTACCGATTCTGATGACGGCATTCGTTGAGACTTCACCACTACGAGTAGGTGGTGGTGAGGTACGAGAGGGAAGCAGCACCGAACAGGTACAACCTTCTGTGAGCATTGCTGATCCAAACATCGATGATAGCAATCACGCAGAGAATTGCACTGTTGCAGCATTTTCATACTTGGTCGAACTTTCACCTGATGTGGTAGACCAATTTTTTGCGGGTCTGTCTGAAATAATGTTCTCTCCAATCAATGAGAATAACTCTTAGTAAAAACAATGAGCACACAGCGTTCCCTGAACTCTGAATTTGGCCTTCAATTTTTGATAAACAAAGCTACAAAAAATATTTGGAACTATTCTTCCACTGAAAGCGAAATTATTTTTGTCCATTTTTCAAAATATTTACCTTTTTTTCCACATGGTACTCTGCTTAAAGTAGAGCTATTCTTAGAGAACAGAGCTTCTATTTTTAGGATACTAGAGACAATACTTTACCTCAGCCTCTAGCACATATACAGCATTTTGTATAAATATGTGATGAAATGGTCTCGACCTTCTTTTCTGTATTCAGAGCCATTTCATGTGTAATTTTTGCAATTCATTCAGCTGATATATATGCATTTATCTGAATGTTGACACAGCTTGAAAAGCATACAGTACCAACACTCATTTTCGTGTATTTACCTTATACCATTTCAAATGCGAAATATGTATTTTGGGGTGGGTCGGAAAACACACATGCATAGTTGAATGTTTACTATTGCTTAGTCTTTTAGTAATGATGGACATCAATCCATGGAGTGGGTATCGTGTTTATATCTAGGACCCTAATTCGATATTCCTGATTTATGCCCTTGTGAGGTTATAATCAATATTATCCTGATAAAGACATAAGAATCAGATCCATATTCAGTAATAGCCCATGCAGTCCAAAGCACAGCACGGCTACTCCCATTGACTCCTAGAAAGCACAACGCGTTCTTTAAACAAACCAAGTCTCCAGCAGCCCGGGAAATCCCCCCCTGCTTTTGTTTTGATTTGAACAAGAACTCCTGGAGACCAGCAAGAACTGTTAGTTCTTGGTGACGTCTTATGTCCAACCTTACATCAAACCCGGCACCTTTCAGGTGGAGCGGCCATCTACTTGCCTGAGAGCCCAGCTGATGCGAGAGCCCACGGAAGCCGCCCCTCCTGTTTGACGCACTGAGAGAGATGCTGTCTTTTTCTCCAGCCGAGAAAATCCAGCTCCGGTGTTTCCAGCCTACCCTTGCGGGTTGCTGGGATATCGAGTCCTGAGGAAAGAGATACCAGACCTTCCACATTCTATTAACAAGGTACGGAGCTGACTAAACCCTTAAGAGAATTCTTGATGCAGATCCTTGGCAAAATAATCTTAACCAACTTAACTTAACCAACTTAACTTAAACTGCTACTTAATTATCCCTTCCCACGTATTAGGCTTAGGTCAGGCTTAGTTAGAAGCACCAGTTGCATACGTTAGTCAATGTATTTATGTATTTATATATTTTATCCATTTTAAAGTATCATATGGCTAAGAAACCATTTTAATGCTTTTACAGTATTATTTCATAATACTACTTTTACTGTACACACTTTACTTAACTTTAAGTATTGCAATTGTGGCAATTCATTTCTTTTGCATGAGAAGGAAGACTGCTCAATAAATAACACCTTTTTATTGAAAACACCCGTCTCTCTATTTCTCTGCACTCTGGTGAAACTAAGTATGCACTACTGACTGAGTGAAATAGCTGTCTATTGTTTTCATTCGACTCTAGAGATATACTCTTATTCTGAGGGAGCAAAGTTGTCATGTTTATGCGGTTGTCGGAAACTGAATCCCTTCTTGTCTGAGCCAGGGGAGCTTGTCCCTCCCTAGTCATTCAAGAAAGTTTCCAGTGACCTCTGAGCTAGCTGGCGCAAACCTAAATTAAGTTTAACATAGTCAGTAGAGACCTAGATGACCACAGTCCTACGTCTACATTGCTGTTTATGTTATTCCAATGCACAGAGCCTATTGGGAAAATAGGAACTACACTACAAAGTGTGTTGCAGGGATGGGAATTTCAAACCTAACATTGTTTTTATTTTCTTTTTTTTTAATATAGTAACAAACAAAAACTCAGGCCTCCACTTCCAGTCAAGCCTGCCCTGCCTGATTCTCCCTGATCTCTACAGCTGCCCAGATAAGGAGAAGGAGAGTGCAGCTACATGTGGGTGGTGTCTAGTCTTTTGGTATACCATTTTAAGCAAAGCACTCCATCACGAACACGCATTCAGCAGGTTGGCACACAGCAGCGATGGCAGCTCTTTGTTTTCTTGTGTAGATTCTGCCTTAACACAACCCTGAGTGCGCTTCCTCTTCTCCATTTCTTTCTTTCTTTTATTAGTCTTACTAAGTGCCCAAATCACCCCTGGTGGGCTATCTCCGCGCTACGGGAGTGCTACAGAGTCACGAGGGGGATTCAGAAGAGTTCGGTTTTTAGAAACCTAAGGAATTGCAGATAGTTGGTGCATTCCCAGATGTGTAGGGGAAGTTGATTCCAGTAAGATGGGACCAGATGATAAAAGGCTTTCCCACCTATGCAAGATTTCTTTACACGGGGTACCAGTAGGAGCAATTAAGAGCCAGACTGAAGGGTTGTGGAAGGCTCGTATCGTATGAGTCTATCTGCAAGATAGCTTTGGGCGTTGCCATGTAGTGCCTTGTGCACTATTCAGCAGATCTTTAAATGGATCCGCTTGTGGATGGACAACCAGTGTAGTCCAAGGAGTAGCGACAAAAAGGCAGTCCTGGCAGGAGCATTGGAAACTTGCTGGCCCACTGTGTTTTGGACCACTTGAAGCCTGTTAAGAGAGGATTTGTTGGCTTTGATGAGGAGGTTATTACAATAGTCAAGATGACTTATTACTAGTACTTGAAGGAGTGTTTCTCGGACTGGCATACAGAGAAAAGGGAAGACCTTTCTCAAAAGACTTAATGTGTGGAAGCAGGAACTCACAGTGGTTGCGACTTGCTCTTTCATTGTGAGTTTCTGATCTAGATGTACTCCTAAGTTTTTTCCCACTACTTTTGGGCTGTTGCAGCAACCAGTTCAGTGGGCCACCACTCTGGGAAGCAGAGTATAGGCGCATCTCCAAAAAGCATAATATCAGTTTTACTAGCATTTAGCTGAAGGAAATGATTCCTCATTCAATCTGAGATGGCTATCATACCTTCAGAGAAGGTTGACTGGGTATTGGTAGATCAAATGCCATTAGGAGCCCGGTATCATCAGCGTATGAAATTGGGATAAAGGCCAGTTCCCTGAGTAGGTCCACAAGGGGAGCTACATAAATGTTAAATGAAGTGGGAATAAGGCAGAATCCATGGGGCACACCTTTTGTCAGCTCTGATTTTAGAGAGCGGAAGGTGCTGAGATTGACAATTTGGGCGCGGTTGGTTAGGAAACTTGACTACCACTGAAAGGCAAGGCTATGGATTCCAACATTTCTTAATCTATTTAGTTAGACAGAATGGGATATCGCGTCAAACACTGCTGGCAGATCCAGCAGCACCAGTAATGCTGCGTGTCCATTGTCCAGGGATTACCTGAGGTTGTCTGTGACTGTAAAAATTGCTGACTCCGTACTAAATCTGGGACAGAACCCAGCCTGCGAGGGGTCAAAGCCTCCTGTTACTTGCATATACTCTGAGAGATATTTATTAACATGTTTTTCCAGAAGTTTGCTTAAATTTTGTAGCAGGGAAATAGGATGATAGTTTGACAAGTCTTCCTGATGGGCATTAGGTTTCTTTCTAATTGGAATAGTTTGGGCAGCCTTCCATTCGCAAGGTAGTTTGCCCTTGTTCAGGGAGGAGTTAAGAATGAACAGATCGCGGGTGCCAGCTGTTTATGAAGTAGCGGGAATACTTTAGCAGGTAAGATATCCTGAAGAGAGCCTGATTTGTTTGTTTTCATTAGGAACTCCACCGTGTCAGTTGTGAGTGGGGGGAAGCAGTCCAAGAAATGTGCAGTGAGAGAGTGTGAGGGGAAGAGGGTAATGATATCTTTCTGAGGGTCCTTATCTTTGGTGATATTGTCTTAGATACTCGCAATCTTCTGAATAAAATGGTGGGCTAGCTTGTCACAAAGATCTAATTTAGGAGTTACCTCATAATGACAGGCCTTAGGGATCGTGAAAGAATTAAGAATACTGTAGAATTCTTTAGAGGATTTTCCTGCCTGATTAAGTTGTGACTCGAGGTGGATTTTGCTTGCCTTCTTTAGATTCTTATGGTATGGGGCCAGAAGGCTCTTGTAAGCTTCTTTATCAATTGTATCACGGGAAAGACGCCAATGTCTTTCTAGCTTCTTGCCTAGACTTTTTTGGTTCTGTAGATCGGGAGAGAACCATGTTGCCTGTGTTCTACCGGACTTGGTAGAGTAAGGTTTTAGTGGGGCCAGCTGGTCTAGTGTTATGTTGACTATATTGTTATAGCTGGCCAAGCACTCCTCAATATTATTTAGTTTCAAGTTAGTGTTGGTTGGGAAAGTATTTGCAAAACAGTCGGACCTGATTTTATGCCATTGTCTTTGCAAACTGTGGGAGGGTTTAGTGGGAGTAGAGGTAACCCTCATGTCTTTTATTTGAAAATGGAGTAAAGAGTGATCTGACCATGTGAATGGGCAGGGGCCTTGCAGCAGATATTTGGAGAAGTAGCCAGGATGAGATCTAAGGTATGTCCTGCCAGATGAGTAGGGCCAGTATTAGTCTGCTCCAGTCCCAGGGTGGCTAGGTCCATCAGGAGCGCTGCAGTGTCCGCATTAGAGACTTTGCTATGAACACTAAAATCTCCTAGTAGTAATAGGTCTCTGTGTTGATAGTAGGTGTCTTCCCTTTGCTGTCCTGCTAGGCC
Source organism: Lissotriton vulgaris (assembly GCF_964263255.1). Lineage (NCBI taxonomy): Eukaryota > Metazoa > Chordata > Amphibia > Caudata > Salamandridae > Lissotriton > Lissotriton vulgaris. The sequence continues at coordinate 1,718,209,342 of NC_141689.1, read as the reverse complement.
TCTCAGTAACGGGAAACATCCTTTACCACGCAACTTTTACCACGCAGTGCTTTTACAACGCAGGTTTTACAACGAAAACCATTACAACGCATTGCACTGGGGGGCGCTCTAGGATAAGTAATAGTTTAATTTACTATCCAACACCTTCCCTACTATCCACGGGGACTGGAGTTGGAATAGTAAATTAAACTATTCACTATCCAGCTACCCCTAAAGCAATGCGTTGTAATGGCTTGCGTTGTAAAACTTGCGTTGTAACAGCATGCGTGGTAAAAGCATGCGTTGTAACAACGCACATCCTCGGTAACCCCTCAGACATAATTTCATCTGCCGAATGCATCACCAATGAACATTTATATTCATGTTGCACCATTCAGGTGTTTAGGGGAAAGCATAGCGCTATGTGGCCCAGCCTGCAGATGTCCGCCACCTCTGGTATAATAACACAATGGTACCCTGCAGCTGTTCCTGCTGGCCAGTGGTCCGCACACTCCCTCTACTCAAAAGCAGCCTTTGTTCCCAACTGACCTCTTGCTGGTGACCTACCGCCTGGGTGAGGGGATGACTTAACCCTTCTGTAGATTGCTGACCTTCTACCAGACTTCAGTTTTGACACATCAGCTGGTGCACTGTAACGCCCACCTATTGCGTTTTCCAGTCACCCCAGTTGCAACAGGTGAGGCTTTACTGGCACTTTGTGAAAAAAATGCGATATCCTGTGAATGCGGTTTAAATTTTCCTGGGTAGGAAAAAACTTGGAACTAGCCTGTCTGTTATGAAGCGCTTGGATGCCCTTGGGCAAAGTTTGTGCTACATAAAACTGCCAACAATAAACGGCAGACTTGCCTGTCACCCATACTTTAATCTCACCATAAATGATTTGAGAATACATCATTAACCTTTAATGTTGAAAAGAAATACCCTCTAGTGGCTGAAATGCACAGTGACCAAATTGTATGGTCCTACTCAAGTGCTGACCCTCTCATCCTTTGTTCAATATCCTGCAAGGCACCATCTTCAAATATGTGAGTCTCAGATGTGCCCCTTATAATAAACGCTCTTGTGCTTGATTTAAAAAGCAATAATGGTGCTCCAGGCTTCTATTAATAAAAGTTAAGCCACATATAGGGCACACATAACAACGTACTTTTGTCTTAATCCACTAATAGCATTGATCTAAGGGTTGGCCAGTAATGCTTCTCAGTACATGTTTAAGAATCTTACTTTCTAATACATACTGCTGGGGAGATATCATTTGATATACTATGGTGACATTTGGGTGTGTAAAAAGAAAAAACACTTTGATTGATTGTGATGAGATTGTATCCTATTAGAACACGATGTTTGTTGCATAATTTAAATGCCAAATATTTTCAAGGCTCGACTTGAAGATTGCCACTTAGAGCCAGAGCCTACCAGTAGCTGGGCTCGCCCTGCTATTGTATTGGCTTGCCCACCTCTAATGAATGACAACTAGTAAAGCTAGTGAACAACTCTCCACCTGCCCTTGGTCACTTGTGTTGGGATGTGCTGTTCCATGCTAGCGGTAGTAGCTGACCGTCATTGCCCAGTTGACAGAACTCAGGCTGAGAGAGACACAGAGAATAGTGCCTGACTGTCTCCCAGCAGGATATCATCACCCCCGGCAGAGCTAGCCTTACAGAGAAGGAGTCTTGTGGACAACACTGTGGCCAGACCAGAAGTTAAGTCCAAGATCAGGCTTCTTTCCTGGCAAGCACCAGGCTCAGTCTGCCTGCAATCAGCAAAGTGTGGTACACCACAGTCTGCAGCCCTGTAAGTGGCTAATAGTGACACACTCCAGAGGAAAATGGCGTGAATGAGAGCACAGGAGTGATTGAGGCACTCCAAACACCACTACTGCTTCAACAGGCCAAGAATTGTTCAAATCACAGTCTAATACTTTCAGAACTGAAACGTTTGATTCAAATTATTAACAAAAACATTGTTTTTACTCATTGGTCTGATTCTGCTAATAACAATTGGTGACACCAATTGGTCTCGCATGTTTTAGGTAGATGTTCATTGCTGAGTAATATCTGGATAATGTGACTGAAAACTCGGAGAGAGACAATCAAATGCTGATCATTGCTTTTATATACTCGTGAGAAAGTGTCACTCAAAGTGTCATACATTTGACAGTAGAATGTCACTCTTAGATAGGCTGAAACCATAGAAATGTCACATATAAGCCGTCTGAAAACTTGGCAGCTATCAATGTGATAATTTTTAAACATAAGCTTAAATGCATTCCTTACCCCCACGCTGATGACAATACTTTTAGTGAACTATTAGGCAAATCAGGTGTCATGTGTACCCTGTTAACCGGGTAGAATGTTATTACAGGTGAAGCAAAATTGTAGGCTAGTAAATCAAACATGAGGTTTTATATAGAGCACACATGCTGAACTTCTATAGTTGAAGGTGTTTCTCATATGTGATAATGAAAAAAAGAGAATGCATGAAATAATAATAGTAATATTAAAGAGATTTTTAAAGCGCATGGCTGATTCAGCAGAAGAGTCCCAGCGCTAACCAGGTTGAAGCTACCAGAGTGAACAGGGCTAACAGAGGGAAGCAGAACTACCTAGAAAATCAAGTTTTAAGATTTTTGCAAAAGGAGCGCTCGGTCTTACACCGTGGAAGACCCAATGGGAAGAAGTCCCATAGCTTGAAGGCAAAAACAGTAAAGAAACTGCCATCAATGCGGGCCTTCTTGAAAACAGGTACCTCAGTCAAGAAGGATCCTGCAGATCTCAGACACCTAGATGGAAGATAAGGTTTGCTCCAGCTTTGTTAAAGGCCCTGTAGAAATAACACAGGGCCTAGAAGGATGCACACTTCTCCACCGGAAGTCAATGCAATTTGTGCAGGGCCATGCCCATTGACGCTTTTCTAGGGAGATTCAGCAGCAGGCGAGAAGCATAATATATATATATATATATATATATATATATATATATATATATATATATATATATATATATATATATATATATATATATATATACATTCACTGAAAAAACCATAGGTTATAGACCATATATAGTTAGGGATTAGCATTTTGAAAACCTTATTTTACTCGCACAAAACCATTGAAATTCGCATATATAGTTAGATGCACTAACTATATATCGTGCACCCGCAATCCACTGCTGATGATGTCACATATTACATCATTCATGACATGGTCAGTGACATCACTGATGACATCACTGATGACAACTCAAATGACATCACTGACAACATCACTGATGACGTCATTCATGTGATAATACGATGAATCTGTTCGGACTCTAATATAACCTTAGATACACTCAGTGTAAACAGACACTCACAGATTGTCACTTATCCATAGAGTTACTCATACACCTAGTCAGTCATGCAAAGAATCAATCACACCTCCATTTCCTCAACTATACAGTTATACACATCTTACTTATTGAAACTTATTCTAACACATATTTACTCTCTTATACAATCACTGATACAAGTTTTCAATGATCCATGCAGCCACTCACACATTCACTAGCTATTATACACAGTAATTTATATATCTCAACTCTCACATGCACTGTGTTTTACATATGTACTTACTTTGACATATAGCACTGAGATATCCATTTACTCACCAATACACTCATGCACACAGTCAACCACCCATACAGCTGTTTCCACATGCAGTTTTGAACCCATACATTTAGTGAATCAACTGTTCACACATCTATGCACAGAGTCACACACCTCCCAGCCACCCACACACACACACTCACTCTCCCATACAAATACTTGGGCAACCAATCAATTACCCATATAGTTACTCATATAGCTACTGATCAACACATGCAGCAGTTTACAGAACAACAGACATAATGATGCACAAATTAAGACAGTTTAGTCACTAACCCATGCACTCAGTGAGACACATTTAAACACTCTCTCATACAGTCTGTCATGCATCTACTAAATCCTTCATCCAGACACTTATACATCCACTCATTCTTCAATATGTAAGACATATTTTAACTTTACAGAAACATACAGTCACTGGATGATGTCATCAGTGATGTCATTTTATTTGTCATTAGTGATGTTGTCAGTGATGTCATTTGAGTTGTCATCAGTGATGTCATCAGTGATGTCACTGACCATGTCATGAATGATGTAATATGTGACATCATCAGCAGTGGATTGCGGGTGCGCGATATATAGTTAGTGCATCTAACTATATATGCAAATTTCAATGGTTTTGTGCGAGTAAAATAAGGTTTTCAAAATGCTAATCCCTAACTATATATGGTCTATAACCTATGATTTTTTCAGTGAATTTTCAAGGTTTTGTAAATGCTAATTCCTAACTATATATGGTCTATAACCTATGGTTTTTTCAGTGAATTTCAATGGTTTTTTAATAGCAAATATCAAAAGCTGTAAAATGTATTCTTTTTTTTTTCTCCAAAGTACGCTCCTCGGTTCGCTTACTGGTGCGCGTACCGGGCGCTCCCCCCGCGAAATTTTTAATTTATTTTTATTTATTTTTGCATGTACCAGCATCCTATTCCTCCCTCCGAAAACCTAGAGGGTCACAAAGTGTCTACCGTGCTCCCTTCTACCCATTCCGAACATTGTTTGTCCTCCATTATGTGTCTCAATTCTTCCAATACTCAAAATGGAGGACTCCCGTAACGCTGCCGGTTCGCGTACCGGGGAGCGCACCGGTAAGCGCACGATAAAAAAAGGTGGGAAAGTAATTTACAGAAAAACCACTACAGACACTTTCATCAAATATAGAATAGCCCCTACTACATAGCAGTCCCTACCATTTCCCCAAATTTCATGGAATTTCATTGTGAAAATTATGCTGTAAGCCTGATTAAATATCCTGAGGTAAATTACCTAACCAAAACACTTATGAAGTGTTAGAATTGACAACCAATCAAAATGCTACTTTCAATATCTTCTATTATTTTATGACATTTGATTGGTTATGTACCTGAATATATATAAAGAAAGAGAGAGAAACACAGCCATTTTGACTACTACTTCTTGAAGTACATATCAAGTACATTTCAACTGATAACTTAAAGTTCTATTTGAAAGGTAAGATGTTATTTTAAAAACTGAAGTATGTTCTGTACTGTAAGTTAATTAGGAAAACATTTTGTGATAGTTATATACTATCCCTCTGTAACACTTATAGAATAAAATAGACTTCTCTGTTTTAGTTATGGATGGAGTTAGACTTGTCTTGTATAATTAAGAATTGACTTAGAGTTTATTTCATACATTTTTTGATATTTCTACTTCCAGTTTGATACCATACAGAAAAAATCACTGTTAAAAAAACCAAACTACCTGTCTGTACTTAAACCCAACAGTGCCCTATCTGTACTGATATATTTTTTTTAAATTCATTTTACAGCATACAAAATGGAAGGAGAGCAGAAAAATAACATGGAAATTGTTGCAGAATGCAACCAAGACACTGAAAATGATTCAGAATTCTTTGATGAATCAATAGACATAGAACTTCTGCAATGTGTTGAAGCTGTGGATTTCTTAATTGAAAATGAGTCAAAATCTGACCAAGAATTATTAGAAGTTCTTTTTAATTTTGAAAATAAATCAGAATAATACATTTATATATAATAATTCAAAAATTGTTTGAGACATTATTCATTTTTATATGTATTTTTTAAACTAGTAGCAAATTGATTTTAATGTAAAATCAGACTTTAAATATACTGTGCAACTTTAAGTTTGCTCATAGTTACTTCCTTTCTTCCACTATATCATCTCCAATGTGTATTTAACATCTCTTTATCGTCTCCTGCCTCCATGGTGTTTCTGCTTTCCTGACAGACTGCGCTATGAATTCCATATACCTCAATAACTTCTGAAACAACCTGCAAGATATCTACAAAGGAAACAATGTATTTTTATTTTTAGACTCTGCATTTGTACCTCCATGTTGGTACTTAAATAAAATAAATAAAAAAAAAAAAAAATAACAATCAATAAACATACAATATTTGAACATTCTTTCATCCTATTTTCCCAATATTACGCTTTCCGGACCGCTTCCCGGTCCGCGTACCGAGCGCTCCCCCGCAAAAAAACGATATAAAAATTATTATTTTTTAACCCCGCGAGGCCCTTTTAAAGCCCCCTCATCAAACCTAGGGGGTCAGGGAGGATGTACTCTGCCCCCTTATGCTCATTTCCCACTTTGTTTTTCCCACCTCTTGTGTCTCGATCCTACCGAGACACAAGATGGCGGCTGTTCTGGACTGTTTAGAATGTTGACAGACACCGGAAAGCCAATCAGCTTTGCTTCGCGAAGTTCCGTTACGCGTCAGGTACGCGAACTGGAGCACTAACCGGAGCGCTGTCACAGATATATCTGTTTTTTAAAACGTTAATTTTTCAAAATCCACTGGAGCACATATATTGAGACATAGCAAAGGCACGTCGGGCAAACCATATCTACAATTTTGCCAAGTTTCGTGTAAATCTATTCAGCCGTTCGAGCTAAAAGTGAGTCCAACCGCCCTATGGAAAACTCAATGTTAATAACGCGTTTTGGGACCCCCCTTTTTTCTCGGCCCCCCCTTGACAAAACCGCCCCGAATTTTCAAGTGCTGCTCAGAAACAAAATGTGCCATTTTCTTGAAAATTTCAGCCAATTCCGTCCACATACGCCAAAGTTATTCGACATAGAATTTTCAAAAATCGAAAACCTAGAGGGTCACAAAGTGTCTACCGTGCCCCCTTCTACCCATTCCGAACATTGTTTGTCCTCCATTTTGTGTCTCAATTCTACCAATACTCAAAATGGAGGACTCCCGTAACGCTGCCGGTTCGCGTACCGGGGAGCGCACCGGTAAGAGCTCGATAAAAAAAGGTGGGAAAGTAATTTACAGAAAAACCACTACAGACACTTTCATCAAATATAGAATAGCCCCTACTATATAGCAGTCCCTACCATTTCCCCAAATTTGATGGAATTTCATTGTGAAAATTATGCTGTAAGCCTGATTAAATATCCTGAGGTAAATTACCTAACCAAAACACTTATGAAGTGTTAGAATTGACAACCAATCAAAATGCTACTTTCAATATCTTCTATTATTTTATGACATTTGATTGGTTATGTACCTGAATATATATAAAGAAAGAGAGAGAAACACAGCCATTTTGACTACTACTTCTTGAAGTACATATCAAGTACATTTCAACTGATAACTTAAAGTTCTATTTGAAAGGTAAGATGTTATTTTAAAAACTGAAGTATGTTCTGTACTGTAAGTTAATTAGGAAAACATTTTGTGATAGATATATACTATCCCTCTGTAATACTTATAGAACAAAATAGACTTCTCTGTTTTAGTTATGGATGGAGTTAGACTTGTCTTGTATAATTAAGAATTGACTTAGAGTTTATTTCATAAATGTTTTGATATTTCTACTTCCAGTTTGATACCATACACTTCCCAAAAAAAATCACTGTTTAAAAAACCAAACTACCTGTCTGTACTTAAACCCAACAGTGCCCTATCTGTACTGATATATTTTTTTTAATTCATTTTACAGCATACAAAATGGAAGGAGAGCAGAAAAATAACATGGAAATTGTTGCAGAATGCAACCAAGACACTGAAAATGATTCAGAATTCTTTGATGAATCAATGGACATAGAACTTCTGCAATGTGTTGAAGCTGTGGATTTCTTCATTGAAAATGAGTCAAAATCTGACCAAGAATTATTAGAAGTACTTTTTAATTTTGAAAATAAATCAGAATAATTATATATAATAATTCAAAAATTGTTTGAGACATTATTCATTTTTATAAGTATTTTTTAAACTAGTAGCAAATTGATTTTAATGTAAAATCAGACTTTAAATATACTGTGCAACTTTAAGTTTGCTCATAGTTACTTCCTTTCTTCCACTATATCATCTCCAATGTGTATTTAACATCTCTTTATCGTCTCCTGCCTCCATGGTGTTTCTGCTTTCCTGACAGACTACGCTATGAATTCCATATACCTCAATAACTTCTGAAACAACCTGCAAGATATCTACAAAGGAAACAATGTATTTTTATTTTTAGACTCTGCATTGGTACCTACATGTTGGTACTTAAATAAAATAAATAATAATAATAAAAAAATAACAATCAATAAACATACAATATTTGAACATTCTTTCATCCTATTTTCCCAATATTACGCTTTCCGGACCGCTTCCCGGTGCGCGTACCGAGCGCTCCCCCCGCAAAAAAACGATATAAAAATTATTATTTTTTAACCCCGCGAGGCCCTTTTAAAACCCCCCTCATCAAACCTAGGGGGTCAGGGAGGATGTACTCTGCCCCCTTATGCTCATTTCCCACTTTGTTTTTCCCACCTCTTGTGTCTCGATCCTACCGAGACACAAGATGGCGGCCGTTCTGGACTGTTTAGAATGTTGACAGACACCGGAAAGCCAATCAGCTTCGATTAGCGAAGTTCCGTTACGCGTCAGGTACGCGAACCGGAGCTCTAACCAGAGAGCTGTCACAGATATATCTGTTTTTTAAAACGTTAATTTCTCAAAATCCACTGGAGCACATATATTGAGACATAGCAAAGGCACGTCAGGCAAACCATATCTACAATTTTGCCAAGTTTCGTGTAAATCCATTCAGCCGTTCGTGCTAAAAGTGAGTCCAACCGCCCTATGGAAAACTCAATGTTAAAAACGCGTTTTGGGACCCCCTTTTTTCTCGGCCCCCCTTTGACGAAACCACCCCCAAATTTTCAAGGGCTGCTCAGAAACAAAATGTGCCATTTTCCTGAAAATTTCAGCCAATTCTGTCCACAAACGCCAAAGTTATTCGACATAGAATTTTCAAAAATCCCATAGGAAAAAAATCCTAACTATATATACCTACTGGCGACCGCCAGTAGGTAATACATATATATATATATATATATATATATATATATATATATATATATATATATATATATATATATATATATATATATATATATATTACCTACTGGCGGTCGCCAGTAGGTAGTTATAGTTAGGATAATTTTCAATGTTAAATCTCAACATTCTATTTTGAATAACTTTGGCGCCGGTTGACGAATCTGCCTGAAATTTTCAGGAAAATGGTCTCATGGCGGTCCGGTCCTTCCCTGAAAGTTTGGGGGGGATTCGTCAAGCAGGGGCCGAGATAAAAGGGGGGTCCCAAAACGCGTTTTCCCCATGTTAATTTCCATAGGGCGGTCGATTTCACTTTTAGCCCGAATGGCTGAATGGATTTCCACCAAACTTGGCAAAATTGTAGGGACTGGTAGCCCGATGTGCCTTTGCTATGTCTCAAGATATGTGCTCCAGTGGATTTTGAGTAATTAAGGTTCAAAAAAATATATATATCTATAGCAGCGCACCGGTACGCGCACGGGTGCGCGTACCGTGCGCGCCACGCGACTTGCGCGAGGAAAGCTGATTGGCTCTCGGGTGTCTGTAAACATTCTAAACAGTCCGGAGCGGCCGCCATCTTGTGTCTCGGTAAAATCGAGACACAAGAGGTGGCCAAAACAAAGAGGGAAATGAACATAAGGGGGCAGAGTAGACCCCCCCTGACCCCCTAGGTTTGATGTGGGGGCCATAAAAGGGCCCCGCAAGGCAAAAAAAAAAATTTTTTTTTTTTTTGATTTTCGCGGGGGGAGCGCCCGGTACGCGCACGGGTGCGCGTACCGGGGAGCGTACCATGGGAAAAAAGAATGACAGTTTTAAAAGTAGCTGTTTAGAAAAAAAATGTTTAGTTGTTTTTTTTATACATACACATACATATATATAAATGCATATGCACATATATATATGCATATATGTCTATATGTGTGCGTGTAGAGAGAGGTAGAGAGGTAGAGGTGTAGAGGTAGAGAGGTAGAGAGGTAGCGGTAGAGAGGTAGAGATTAGTAGAGAGAGAAGAAGAGAGAGGTAGAGAGGTAGAGAGTAGAGAGTGAGTAATAGAGAGTAGAGAGTGAGTAGTAGAGAGTAGTAGAGAGCAGTAGAGAGAGTAGCAGAGTGAGTAGTAGAGAGTAGTAGAGTGAATAGTAGAGTGAGTAGTAGAGAGTAGTAGAGAGTGAGTAGTAGAGAGTAGTAGAGAGTAAGTAGTAGAGTGAGTAGTAGAGAGCAGTAGAGAGTGAGTAGTAGAGAGTAGGAGAGAGTAAGTAGTAGAGAGTAGTGGAGAATATTCCAAAGTTTGGCACAGCACCACTTTCACAATGAGTCCAATCAAATCATATCACTTAGAGTACTTATTGAAGCGCTGAATCTTGGTGTATATTCAAATGCTTTTATTTTCCTTAAGTTTATGTACCACAGCCAGCCGAAACGTTTCGTTCTGTACAACAGAACTTCTTCAGGGCGTTCTTATTTCCTTCAAGTTATGTCGGTATCCCGTTGTCATATAACTAGATATTTCTTCCAAATGTTAGACGAGACATAAGTATATTCTTATTAAAAGTGACTAGGTATCAATTTTACCCACACAATTCGGGCAGACTTGAGTAATTTATAGCATCCTCAAAGTCAGTCTTTCAAAAATTCCAAAGTATAGGACATGATAATCCAAATCCAAATGTTTCTCAAGAAAAGTCATTTACAATCGTTCGGAATATCGGTGTTTGGGCAGATATGATCCAGGGACCCCCAGTATGCAAGGGGAATTAGTCCCCCCTCTACAAACATGCACGGGGGCTGCGTTGCAGAGAGGTGTAAAAAGGGTTGTGGCTTCATTACACCTCTCTGCAATGCAGTCCCCTGGCGCATACTGGAGATTCCTGGTGGGCTTTCAGGTCTTATATAGTTAGGAATTAGCATTAAAAAAACCTTTGAAATTCACTGAAAAAACCAAAGGTTTCACACCAGTTATAGTTAGGAATTAGCATTTAAAAAACCTTTGAAATTCACTGAAAAAACCATAGGTTTCACACCAGTTATAGTTAGGAATTAGCATTTAAAAAACCTATTAAATTCACTGACAAAACCAGTTATAGTTAGCTGGAAATTTTACTGACATAAAACCATTGAAATTCCCACGTTATAGTTAGTTGGACTCACTATAACTTGCGCGCCTGCAATGCACTGCTGATGACGTCACATATTACATCACTCATGACATGGTCAGTGACATCACTCATGACATCACTGATGACACCATCCAGTGAATGTGTGTCTTTCTGAAAAATAAATTTGTTTTATATATGTATTTGTAAAGGTCGATGGAAGAATAAATGTTTAAATAAGTGTGTAAATGGATGTTTTTTTAAAAAAAAATTGGTTGGTTAACTGGCTTATTAAGTGTATCTTAGTGAATACATATATTAGCGAGTATTGTTTAAATATTTAAATGTTTGTATCAGTGTTTCTCTTTGTGTATAAGTGGCTGCAGGGGTTGGTGACTGACTCACTGTTTGTATGTGTTTTGAAGACAGAATATGTGCAGGACTGTATGGGTGGACGAGTGTGTATATGTGTGTGTTAGTGAGTGAATGACTGTCTCACTAGTGTCTTCATTACTAACGACATATGTTTTAATCTAGTATATGTGAGTATTGATGTATATAAGTGAGTATAGTATATATAGTGAGAGATTGTAGGAGTTCCTGTTTAAATAAGTATGTGTTTCTATAAGTGATTGTTTAAGAGAGTAAGTATGTGTAAGTTTCCTTAGAAGTAAGGTGGTAGTGTGTGTATAAATGTATATGCAAATAAATGGATGTTCAATAGTTTATGTGCATGTGTGAGTATGTGTGTGAGTAACTTTTGGATGACTGCTGATGTGTAACAGGATGTATAGGTGTATCACTACATATGATGAGTGAGTATATATATGAGTGACTATATAGAACTGTTGGTGAATGAGTGGATGAGTATATAGATGGTGGAATTACTGAATTGGTTGTTGTTACTGGTTTGGGTATCTCCATTTTTTTGAAAATGTTTGTTTCTATTTTTGAATATTTGTTTCAAGCGTTACATTACACTGAAATTAGGTCTGTCACTCTGTCACAAGGATGGTGTCATCAGTGATGTCATGAGTGATGTCACTGACCATGTCATGAGTGATGTAATATGTGACGTCATCAGCAGTGCATTGCAGGCGCGCAAGTTATAGTGAGTCCAACTAACTATAACGTGGGAATTTCAATGGTTTTATGTCAGTAAAATTTCCAGCTAACTATAACTGGTTTTGTCAGTGAATTTAATAGGTTTTTTAAATGCTAATTCCTAACTATAACTGGTGTGAAACCTATGGTTTTTTCAGTGAATATATATATATATATAATATATAATATAAAAATGTAGCTAGGGTCACACAATTTTAACAAGCAGGGAAGCAGGGATTGATCTCGTGTTTTCCAGCTTCACCATCATACCAGCAGCAGAGCAGAAAGCCAAGGCAGCAAGAACAACAAGGTAGGTGAGAGAAAAGTAAAACAATTCAGGACTATCCCCAACAGATATAACTATTTCTAAAAATACTTTGTAGTTTAAACCCAGTGCTCGCTAGCGAAGGTGCATCGCTTGCAGTGACTGCTGTGCGCCAAACCTATTATTGGGTTTTATAACAGGAAGAGCTAGACCGCTTCCCCCCTAATGGCGGTGTGTGAGAGGATGTGGGAGCAGTACGTTTTTGCTTTCTCCGCTCATTCTGGAGACTCGCGGTTGACCCGAAAGCCAAAACAGCGAGAACAACACAGTAGGTTAGAAAAAATAAAACAATTCAGGACTATCCCCAACAGATAAAACTATTTCTAAAAACACTTTGCAGTTTAAAGACAGTGCTCAGTAGAGCAGTGCCGGCGCTAGGCATGGGGAGTGTGGGCAGCTGACCAGGGCCCCACTCTCAGGCAATGAACTCAGGGCCCCACACCATTGTGTCACAGCCAGGCCACGGCACACTGGTCCTCTCCTGATCCATGCTCATTTAATTTGAGAGCAAGGTAGCTCCTTGCAATTGTGCCCATGGGAGGGGTCGCTCCGCTGTGCCTCAAAACCATGGTATAGTGAGGCTAAATGTGGCGGAGTGGGAGCCCTTCTATTGGTCCAGTTGCAAGGCCAGAACTTTTGCAGGTTTGACCTGCAATCAGACCTCCTGCACTGCTGCTCATTCAGAGACACCATAGGGCGCCCATTGTCCTGCAGCAGTTATAAACCTTCCTGATGAAAAGCTTCTCTCACACATTCAGCCCATTTGGAGCTGCTAAGAGGTGCTTGTAGGCAGGGCCGGACTGGCATGCTGCTGAGCTGTGGGTTGATTTCGTTGATGGGGACCTGCGTGTGCTGAACTAAATTTGTTATGCTTTATTTATTTCGAGGCACAAGCAGGTCTCCCCATCAACGAAATTAGCCCCCACCCCAGTGATATCAGCCCCCAGCTCGGCAACATGCCAAAACACCCAGTAGCCAGTCCGGCCCTGATTGTAGGTGGCTGAGGTAGGGGCTGCAACCCAGGAGGGGTCTGTACAAAAAGGCTTCAGATCTAGGTGTAGAGAGCCACACGGGCTCTCCCATACAATGTTGCCAGACTAACACGCATCCACGCATACCCCGGGGCGGGCTCGCACCGGGGTATAAATAAACATGGCGGAAGACCGCTCGGGGTCTTTCCGGCTAACCCTCCATCCAGTGTCCGTGTCCACATTATTAGCAGCTCAGTAACCACGTGTCAGGCCCTGACCTGGCCCTCCACACTGGCGACGAGGCTGGTCTGCTCGCACGCGTACCTAGCTGCCCCTTTCTGCGGAGCTGCGGCGTGCCTGTTTCTTGTTGCGAAGCCCACCCGCTGACGCTCCGGTGCCCGACTCTGGCTCCGAGGCCCGCCCACACGTCTCCCCGTCGGGAGCGCTTTCAGCTGGCGGGGCTCGCCTGGAGTTTTGTCCGTGGCCGTCCAGCCCCTGGAAGGTGCGGGTGAGCCTACTCCTTGCCCTCGCCGGCGCATTGTCGTGCGGCTCACCTGGCCCTGGGTGCTTCCGCTGGGGCTCGCGACAGTCAGCCGCGCGGAGGCCTGCGTGTACCGGCTAACCTGACCTTGGCCAGAGGGGAGGAGCAACGTGCAACACGAGGCGGCAAGGCCCCACGCAGACGCGGGAAGGCCCGGGGATCGCCCCCACCAGCTCAGGAGGCCGCGAAAGTACCATCAGGAATAGGAAGTTGCCCCCCCAGGCTCCCACAGCAACTGCAAGCATTGGCGGGACCAAGGGTTGCACGGCCACTCCTGGCAACTGCTCCATCTGCAACAGCTCCATTTGCATCAAGCACTGGCAAAGACAAAGGAGCCCTCAGACATTCAAACCCCTCCACCAGACCAACAAGCTCTGGCCAGTCCAACTGTCTGGGCAAAAGGGTGTAGCGCGCTGGAACCACTCAGGCAAGCATCGGAGGGCCTGCAAAGAGGCTGAATCATGTCCAATACAGCACCGGGAGCAGGCCAAGTCGGGGCAGGGCAGAATCAACCCGTAGTGGTAGCCCCACCACCCGTGGTAGTCGCACTGCCACCACCGGGCCAGAACCAGGCCGGGCCATTGCACCAATGCCACACAGCCACATGCACTCAGGTACAGCGCCAATTCCACCATTCAGTGAGCCGGCGGACCGTGCAATGGCGCCGCCGAGATGGAAGGCGTGGGTAGGACCCACTTGTGGGACACCCCCGCGCCGCACGGCCACCAGCTGCTGCGTGTGCCCCCAGTGCCTGCCTCTGCCTCAGCGCCGACCTCGCTGCCGCCTGAGCGCTGCCCTTTGGTTTCAGCCCGTTTTTGTCTAAAATTTGTGCTTGTTTCCTTTCTGTGGCCAAGATCGTTTTTCTACTGTTTTTTCCCCCGTTTTGACCTGAATTGTTGCTTGTTTTTTATGTGCCGTTTTCTCTCCGTGTTTTGACCTGTATTTAGCCTGTTTTTTCTGTTCCAATTACTCTTCGTGTTTTTTACCCCCATTGTGCCTGCCTCCTTCCTGATTGCCCGCCTACCTCGCCGCCCTCCGCTCTCCCTCCCCGCTCCCGCTTCCCGCCACCGCCATTAGCCCCGCCCCTTTTTCTTCTGTACCCTCCCGCCTCCCAGCTGCTCCGCCCACCCGCGCACTTGGCCTTAAATGGCGACCGTGCGACGCAGGTGAGTGTGACCCACTTGTGGGACACCCCCGCGCCGCACGGCCACCAGCTGCTGCGTGTGCCCCCAGTGCCTGCCTCTGCCTCAGCGCCGACCTCGCTGCCGCCTGAGCGCTGCCCTTTGGTTTCAGCCCGTTTTTGTCTAAAATTTGTGCTTGTTTCCTTTCTGTGGCCAAGATCGTTTTTCTACTGTTTTTTCCCCCGTTTTGACCTGAATTGTTGCTTGTTTTTTATGTGCCGTTTTCTCTCCGTGTTTTGACCTGTATTTAGCCTGTTTTTTCTGTTCCAATTACTCTTCGTGTTTTTTACCCCCATTGTGCCTGCCTCCTTCCTGATTGCCCGCCTACCTCGCCGCTCCCGCTTCCCGCCACCGCCATTAGCCCGGCCCCTTTTTCTTCTGTACCCTCCCCGCTCCCGCCTCCCAGCTGCTCCGCCCACCCGCGCACTTGGCCTTAAATGGCGACCGTGCGAACGCGCAGCGGTCACGCGCAGCGGGCGCGCCGATTGTGCGCCGAAGGCGCGCCAAAGGTAAGCCCGTCTGCGCCCGTCCGCGACCGGATCGCGTCCAGCGCCAGGACCCCTGGCCCCCGAAGAGCCCGACCGACCCGCCTGACGTACTCCGCCGCCACCCTCACCGCACTCAACACCGGCCGACTCCCAGATTGCCACCTAGCCGCTCCACGAGGTACCCACGGACCTTTCAGCTGCCACGCCTGCAAGTTCTCCTGCATCCGGACCTGCCTCGCACCAGCACCCACCAAGACGAACACCAGCAGCACCCACCTCAAGTGCATCCTGCTCAACACCCGCTCCGTCCACAGACACGCCATCGAACTCTGGAACCTCCTGGACACCACAGCTCCTGACGTTGCCTTCCTCACGGAGACCTGGATGAACGCCTCTTCAGCTCCCGACATCGCCATCGCTATCCCAGAGGGCTACAAGATCGTCCGGAGGGACCAAAACGCCAACCAGATGGGAGGAGGCATCGCCATCATCCACAGGAGCACCATCCGTCTCACGACCAGCACCGACAACACCCTGACCAGCGCCGAACACCTGCATTTCCAGATCCACACCAACCCGAACACCACCCTCAGAGGCACCCTGATCTACCGACCCCCTGGACCACGCACGCAATTCAGCGAGGACATCGCCGACTTCGTCAGCCCGCATGCCCTCCCCTCCGCCGACTACATCCTCCTGGGAGACCTCAACTTCCATCTGGAGAACAACAACGACCGCAACACCATCACCCTGCTCGACAACCTCGCCAACCTGGGACTCAAGCAACTGGTGTCCACCCCCACCCACCTCGCCGGACACACACTCGACGCAGTCTTCTCTTCCAACACAGACATCAACTTCAGCCACGCCACAGAGCTTCAATGGACAGACCACAGCTGCGTCCACTTCACCTTCAAGAGAACGACGTCCCACCACCACCAGAAACAGGCCGCCCGCAGATGCTGGAACAAGATCACAGCAGACCAGCTCGCCACCTCCCTGAGCCAGCACCCTCCTGCCAGCTCAGCGAACCCCAGCCAGGCCGCAGACAACCTCACGAAGTGGATCAACAACTGCGCGGACGAACTCGCCCCACTGAGGACCCCGCCCAGCAGACCCGGCAGCAAGAAGGCCCCATGGTTCACCGACGAACTCAAGAGCTCCAAGAAGAACTGCCGAGCCCTCGAGAAAGTCTGGAGAAGGGAACCGACACCGGACAACAGGACCTCCTTCAAACTTGCCACCCGGAAACACCACCAGCTGATCCGCGCCGCCAAGAAAACAGCTTTCAAGGACCGGTTGGACAACAACGCACACAACTGCAAGGAACTCTTCAACATCGTGAAAGAGCTTTCCAACCCCAGCGCAGGAAACAACGACATCACCCCATCGCAAGACCTCTGCAACTCCCTCGCTTCATAATTCCACAACAAGATCGCCGACATACACAACAGCTTCAACAACCAACCAAAGCACACTATGACCGAACAACCACCCCCCACCACCACCCTCCACGCCTGGACCCCGATCAGCACCGAAGACACCATCCGCACGATGAACTCCATCCACTCCGGATCACCGACCGACCCCTGCCCTCACCACGTCTTCAACAAGGCCGACGCTGTCATCACACCCCACCTGCGAGACATCATCAACACATCCTTCGACACCGCCACCTTCCCCGAGAGTTGGAAGCACGCCGAACTCAGCGCTCTTCTCAAGAAACCCACAGCGGACCCCACCGAACTCAAGAATTACCGCCCCATCTCGCTCCTCCCGTTTCCAGCCAAAGTCATCGAGAAGACCGTCAACAAGCAGATGGCCGCCTTCCTCGAGACGAACGGATCCCTCGACCCCTCACAGTCCGGCTTCAGAGCCAACCACAGCACCGAGACCGCCCTCATCGCCGCCACCGATGACATCCGAGCCCTGATGGACAATGGAGAAACAGCGGCCCTCATCCTCCTAGACCTCTCCGCGGCATTCGACACGGTCTGCCACCGCACCCTAGTACGGCGCCTCAGCAACATCGGCATCCAGGACAAGGCGCTGGAATGGATCATCTCCTTCCTCGACGGAAGAACACAGAGAGTCCGCCTACCACCGTACAAGTCAGAGGCCTCCGAAGTCATCTGCGGCGTCCCCCAAGGATCATCTCTGAGCCCCACCCTCTTCAACGTCTACATGAGCCCCCTCGCGGCCATCGTACGCAAACACAACCTCAGCATAATCTCCTACGCCGACGACACCCAGCTGATCCTCTCCCTGACCAACGACCCCGCCGCCGCCAGAGCCAACCTGCACGAAGGGATGAAAGAGGTAGCCGAGTGGATGACGACCAGCCGCCTGAAACTGAACTCAGATAAGACGGAGGTCCTCATCCTGGGCTCCTCACCCTCCGCCTGGGACGACTCCTGGTGGCCCCCCGCCCTGGGCACCGCACCCAAACCAACTGACCATGCACGAAACCTGGGCGTCATCCTGGACTCCTCCCTCTCCATGACCAGGCAAGTCAACAACGTCTCCTCGGCGTGCTTCAACATCCTACGCATGCTACGGAAGATCTTCTGGTGGATCCCCACCGAGACCAGGAAGACCGTCACCCAGGCCCTCGTCACCAGCCGACTGGACTACGGCAACGCCCTCTACGCCGGTACCACCGCCAAGCTCCAGAAGAGACTCCAGCGGATCCAGAACGCCTCAGCCAGACTCATCCTCGACATTCCACGAACCAGTCACATCTCCGGACATTTGAAAGACCTTCACTGGCTCCCCGTCAACAAAAGAATCACCTTCCGCCTCCTCACCCACGCACACAAAGCCCTACACGACCAAGGCCCGAGCTACCTCAACAGCCGAGTCAACTTCTACGCTCCCAAACGCCACCTCCGATCAGCCAACCACGCCCTCGCCGCCGTCCCCCGCATCCGAAGAGCGACTACAGGAGGAAGGTCCTTCTCCTACCTGGCCGCCAAGACCTGGAACTCCCTCCCGACCGACCTGCGCCTGACCCAAGACCACCTCTCCTTCAGGAAGAAGCTGAAGACCTGGCTGTTCGAGCAGTAGCGGCACCCCCCCCCCCCCAGCGCCTTGAGACCCTACGGGTATGTAGCGCGCTTTATAAGTGTCAATGATTGATTGATTGATAGGAAGGCTGAACCTTTACTTCAAAGGCTCCCGTGAGACCGATGGGACAGTCAAGAGGTCCCTCCTCATCCTGTATGGGGGTCCAGAGATCTACGACCTGATCGAGACGCTCCCCAACACCAGACCAGAGCATGACTACAATGCACTTGACGCTCATTTCGATCCTCAACTCAACAACGACTTCGAAAAATTCAAATTCAAAAGGGCGTGGCAGACCGAATCTGAGTCAATGGACATGTTCTACGCCCGGCTGCGCCGGCTGGCCAAAACCTCCCCGTTCACAACCCAAGGGAAGAAATCCGAGACCAGATAATAGTGGGTTGTTGCTTAAAACTATTGAGGAAACTTATTCTCCGACAACCCGGCATATCGCTGGATGAGATGCTGATTCTGGCGAGGTCACACGAGCATTCGGACGCAAGAGCGGAAGAAATGGAGGTTGCTCTACGAACACCGGTGGTCGCACCAGCTATGACCAGAACAACACCGATCAAGGAGGAGAAAGTCGACGCCATCCAGAGGAGACCCCAGACAGCCCGCCTACGGAACCCCACCTCCCGAGGGAGCCAGTGCGGATACTGTGGTGAAGACCACCCAGCGACAGCGACGTGTGGGGCGAAAGGAAAGACATGTTTGAAATGTGGTTGACTAAACCATTTCGCTGCAGTGTGCCGAGGAGGAAAGTACAGACCACCAGGTCAGAGGCCCAGGACCATGACGCAACGCGTTCGGCAGCTGTCACTAGACCAAGAACTGCCTCCTCCAGATAGTCAAGCCCAAGGGCGACGACCCCGATATGAAGATTACGAGGACAATGAGGTTTATGTCATCTCATACGTCAGCAGAGCGTCAACCAAGAGGAGACCGCCGCCCATGTGCTCCGTCTCCATAGAAGGAACAGAGATAAGAGCCCTTATAGACACGGGGGCCTCAGTAAATGTAATGGACTCAGGCCAGTACGACAAGATGTCTTCCAAGCCTCCACTTGCACCTTCTAACGCCAGGATTTATACATACGGGGGCACCGAGCCGCTGCCACTGAGAGGGGTTATCCAGACGACAGTTGTAAATGGCAAATACTCAACAGAAACACGTTTTCACATCACGGATGGGAAGAAAGGAACCCTGCTAAGCTGCCACACTGCAGAGGACCTTGGGCTAGTGTTCTTTGCGAACCAGGTACACCAGGCACATGCATACATCCTCTTGAAGGAATTCCCAGCACTGTTCCAAGGTCTTGGAAAACTGAAAGGGAGAAAATTCAAACTCCACATCGACACCTCTGTGAGACCAGTAGCCCTCCGACACAGATGAGTGCCATTCAATCTGAGACCACAGGTGGAAGAAGAGCTCCAGAAATTGGAAGACCTGGGAGTGATAGAAAAGGTGTCGGGCCCGACACCCTGGGTGTCCCCGTTGGTAGTAGCCCCCAAGCCAAAACAGCCTGGGGCGATTAGGCTGTGTGTAGGTATGAGGTTGCCCAACGTGGCCGTCAAACGGGAGAGACACATCACCCCTACCATGGATGACATAGTGGCCGACCTGAATGGGGCCAAATGGTTCTCGAAATTGGACCTCAACTCAGGATACCATCAACTTGAACTGGAGCCAGCGAGTCGGTACATAACTACCTTCTCAACAAATGTAGGACTACGTCGCTACAGGTGGCTGAGTTTTGGCATTTCCTCCGCTGCAGAAGTATTTCAAAATGCCATACGTGAAGTGTTGTCCGGGCTGAGTGGAGTGATCAACCTCAGTGACGACATCCTGGTATACTCGGCGACACTGGAAGAACACCATGCACACCTGAGGGCAACCCTCCAAAGGCTAGTAGACTGTGGATTGTCCCTACACCGGTCAAAATGCTCTTTATATCAGGACTCTATAGATTTCTTCGGGTACACCTTCACGAGAGAGGGACTGAAAGTTGACCCCAAAAAGGCGGAAGCGATCAAAGCAGCTAGCACTCCGCGGAACCCCACAGAAGTGCACAGCTTCCTGGGTATGGCCACCTACTGTGGCCGGTTCATCCCGAACCTGGCAGCTCTTGCAGAGCCCTTAAGAGCCCTCACGTGGCTGGACCACAAATGGGAATGGACGGCGTCAGTGAATAAAGCATTTCAAGACATAAAAGCCAATCTCCTGGACACGACAGTGATGGCCTACTTCCAACCCCGTCGCAAAACAGACCTGATAGTGGATGCCAGTCCAGTTGGCCTAGGTGCAGTACTCCTGCAGGAACAGTAGAGTACGCAAGCAAAGCGTTATCTGACACAGAAACTCCGTACGCCCAAATTGAAAGAGAAGCACTGGCCATAAAATGGGCGTGTCAGCATTTCCACCTATATCTGTGTGGCCAAGAATTCACAGTGGTGACGGACTACAAACCGCTGTTGCCACTGTTCGTGGGGTCCACCAGGCTGGCACCCCCACGGATAGAGCGCTGGGCCGTCCAACTACAAGGGTACAAATTTAGGATTGTCTTCCGACCTGGAGCACATAACCCAGCTGATTATCTATCCCGGCACCCCGACGCCACCAGCCAAAGTCCGCCACAGGAAGACGGAACGGAGGCAGAAGAGTTCGTCCACATGATCTCGCAAGCCGCGTGTCCAGAAACCATGATGCTGAAGGAGATAGGGGAAGTGACTGCAAAGGACGAAACACTATCCTGAGTGAGCCACGCTCTTGAAGGAAACCGCTGGGCACACTTCCTAGACGGAGCGCAAACCCTTCTGCCAGAAATCAGACACAAGCGCCAACAGCTGTGGCAAGTCAGGAGCGAGGTAAGTGGGGGAGATGAAGGGGTCATCCTTAGAGGACATCTGATCATAATACCTGAGAGGCTTCAGCAGAGGATGCTAGCGCTGGCTCACATAGGTCATCAGGGAATGGCCAAGACGAAAGCCCGCCTGAGAAGCAAGGTCTGGTTCCCCGCCATGGAAAGTCTGGTCGACGTGTACCCCACCGTCTCCATGTACAAGTTTATAGTGCATGTAACTTCCCTCCTGTGCCAGCTACGAAGACGCAAATACATTTGCGTCCAACGTTAACATGTCCTCTTTCAGATCCGCCATGAATGGATCGAAAATTCAGTTCCTAAGTATGCCTTGCCAACGTCTTTTCATGGTGCACTCTCACGTTTTTTCCCTAGTCAGGGCTAGGCCCTGATTTCTGCCATCAAGCCTTTCTGTTCTCTGCCTCCTGAAACGCTGCAACGTGGGATGCTCCCTGACCTCTGTCCTACTCCCTGCGCGGCGAGCGGTGCCCGGCTCGGCCTGCTTGCCTGCCAAAGACAGTATTTTGCCTTCAAGTTATCAGTATGGCCGAGCTCAGCTCCTCGACAACACATTCCAGTCTAGCAGAGTAGATAAACAATTCCTCGGCTGCAGAGCAAAGGGCCCGGCCTCTCTGTCTCCATGCAAGTAATTCATTGCTTCTGTTACCATGGTAGGCCCAAGGCCCCTCGCATTACACGCAGACACGTAGGCACTTATGCACCTAGTATAGAGTAGCCTCTGCCCGAGAGACCTTTTCCTTCTAGATAATATGGTTCCTTAAACACAAGATATTAGATATGATTTAGGAACGAGTTGATCTGACATGCCAGACTTCTGTCTCTCCCCTCTAGGGCTAAATGTCAAGTCCCCTGCACCCTCCAGCCTCACGTCAGTCATACGTCATGCTGCTGCGCGCGCATCCTTGCCACAGATTTCTGCTGACACTACAAGATTCCATCAAGTATCCACCCACTTGTGACACTTTCATGTGACGTTTCCTAGCACACGCCTCTGTGTACGCCCTAGTACACGCCTTCTGATTACGTATTGCTATGCACATGTGTCCTTATCTCGTTTTCTCTCAGCTGTTACGCCTTCTGTATTGGTCACCATTCTGTACATTAACTATAAAAGTTATGTTCTGTCAATAAAGTATGCTCTATCCCTTCCTGATCCTTTATGGGGACAGGAACATGATATCCAGGTTCGAACCATTCCATTTTATAGAATAAAACCCACTTTGAAACTCAGCTGCCACGGACTTTGTGTCTCTTTATTTCCGATTGAGTTATTATTATTGATCTTTACCGCATAGAAATTCAGATGGTAAATTACTATTTACCACATAATTTTGGCGCCCGAATAGGGACCCCTCCCCCACCCCACGCGCCGGTAGGTGCGTTGCAGGCTTCGCCCCCTGCTCCAGCCAAGACGGACAATTACGCGTACCCGCAGGATTTCCTGTATCTCCCTCAGGCCTACGGAGGTGACGGAGACTGCGATCAGCACCCAGACGAGGCGGTGAGGAGTGCGGAGGATCCCGACCAGAGCCCAGCCAAAGAGAACAAGGTCCGAGGTATCTAGAGGCCCACCAGTTCCGAAGTACCTACGTCACAAGTCGAGTCGAGTCCGGTCCAGCCCAGTCGAGTTTCCGAGGCCTTCTGTTCCGTGCTTCCCGGTGAGTACCGTTGCTGGGGACGCATCTAGACGAGCGCATTACTTTGTGCCGGTCAAGACGGGTTTGGGTACACAGACCCGGTATGCACTGTTTTAGCGGTGTATCTGTACTGTTTAGCAGTATATCCGGTATGCACTGTTTTAGCGGTGTATCTGTACTGTTTAGCAGTATATCCAGTATGCAGTTAGCTAGTTTCATTCTAATCATTATTGTTCGTTTTTAGAAATGTTTCAGTGTGTTTTAAATGTCGTGGTATGAGTGATTGTTCGATCTTCATTACTGTGTTTATTGTATTTCCTGTGTTCAGGTTCAAGTAAGTATCAAGTATCAAATATCAGGATGCCGTTGTTCAGTAAATTAAGACAGATAGGAACCCGGAACACTTGTTTCAGGCTACCGATAAAATACTTCAAGATCGAATGGGGTACCATGTACTCAATTCTATGGATAAACAAGAACTAGCTCGGTCCGCCGTACAATGGGCTGACAATTCTAGTACGTATAATGATGATGTAGTAGCTCAGACGTTCTTGAGCCTTTCCCCTGATGAACAGAAATTAGCTAGTGTATACATGATTCAGCATCTCATTAGTTTGTTTAAAAGCCAACATTCTGATCCAGGTCCCCTACCGGACATATTGGTAGAACTGCTCTCTAATAAATGGAGAGGTCTAGGTACCGATTTAATCAAAGAAATTCTAGAACAGAGACTCAAGTATAATATGTTCCTGAAACCACAGTTTATGTCAGCTCCACCACCCCAAGAAAGAAAAATGTATTACTTCGACGGACAGAAGCCCTTACGAGAAGTACATCCAGTGAGAAAAGAAGATGACACACTAGAACGTGTATATGTATACACACCCCTCACTAAAATAGAATTGCTAGAAATGAAGAAGCTAGTACCCTGTCACGATAAAGACCTTGCAGGTTTTCACCGAGAAATTAAAGATATGCTACTCATGGGTGACTACACATATTCAGATATTATGAAAATGTTAAAGGTACTGTTGCCAGCCGGTATTTACGAGAAACTTAAAGAGAAAGAATGGGAGGTGGGAGATAAAAAGATTAATTGGACCGAAATTGAAGACGAGGAAAATGGTCGTACTCCAGGGGTAGGCCTTGGGGACAAAGCTAAAGCATTACCAGGATTAATTGTACAGGTTTTGCCAAGATTATTGACAACGAAAAAGGAAGACTGGGATGCAATCTCAGCCTGTAAGCAGAAACACGATGAAGACACTAGTGATTATTATTCTAGATTCGAGAAATGTTTTATTATTAATAGTGGCCTGAAACCAAGTAGCGAGTCATACCCGCACCTCTTTGTAACCAAATTAGTCGAGAATTCCCTGCCCCAGTTTAAGAACCGTGTATATAAAGTCGAGAGTACATGGCAAGCAAATTCACCATCCCAAATGTTACAAATGTTACAGTACCACCATAACCGAATTAGAGAGGAACAAGATCACGAACAAAGACGTATGAAAGATACGAAAATGAAAATGTTGGTTGCTCAGTCAGTCCCAGCTGACGGTCAGAAAAGGGGTATGACACAGTCTAGTAATTCGGCAGCTCCCGTTAAAGGGACGTGCAACTATTGCAAACAGCCAGGTCACTATGTAAATGAATGTGCCGTTCTGAAACACAACATATCCACAGGTAAAACTAAAGAGAGACCCCGTCAGCCTAGACTGGACCAGATCCAACATCATGTCCAGCAACATGTTCCACAGAACACACAGCCAATGCATGCTCCCCAACAGACAGTACAGACGGTAGCAGTACCACAGCCTCAGCCTATTGCCGCGGCACAGCAAGTCTCACAACAGATGTACCAGTATGCCCAATCTGATTATCCCGATTATCAACGATACACATGAAACAGCCTAGAGAGGGAAGTTGGCTTGCCTCTTATTGAAGTGCCTGTAGATCAAGATGGTCCTTATGTACATAGTCAAGTTTTGGGAAAGGATAGAAAGTTTCTGATTGATACAGGGGCAAGTCGAACAACGATAAGTCACAATGAGGTTCCAGGGGCACCCCTCTCAGGCACACAGAATGTTTCCCTTGGTTTTTCAGGACAGCCTATTGTTAATGAAGTATCGAAACCCGTTCCCCTAGCAGTTGGTCCATTATCACGTACTACAGACTTATTACTCACGAAGTCATGTCCAGAAAACTTGTTAGGTATCAAGACACTGAAGGCTCTAGGAGCGGTCATATGTTGTTCTCCGGAAGGAGTTAGACTATTTCTGCGCGACTTTAAGGGTCACTATGTGTTACGAGATTTTGATGACAGATTGAAAAATGTACCAAAGCATTTATGGGCAAAAGGCCCAACTGATGTAGGTTGTATGCACATTACCCTATACCATGTTACACTCAAGCCAGGTGTTGTTCTGCCCCGAATACGACAATACAAGTTACCACCCGAGGCTGTAGTGGCTTTACTGGAAATCATTGAAGAGCTGATTGCACAGGGAGTGGTTGTCGAAACCGACTCCAATCTATGTAATTCCCCTATCATTCCGATTCTTAAACGTACTGACCCAAATGCACCACCTGTTTATCGGTTGGTGATTGATCTGCGAGAACTAAATAAATGTATTGTGCCACAGTACCCTGTGGTTCCCGACATTTCATCCTTATTGACTGCTATTGATTCAGAGGCGACGTTCTTTACTGTAATTGACCTCAAGAACGCCTTCTTCAGTGTCCCCATTGATCCAGAAAGCCAATATCTCTTCGGATTCTGTTTAAATGGCCGAAGCTTCAAATTTGCACGCGCACCTCAAGGATTCACAGAAAGCCCCAGCATCTACAGCCAAGCCTTAAAAAGACAACTTGACAGTATTCAAATGCCAGTTAACACTGCCTTGCTGCAGTACGTCGATGATCTGCTGATCACTGCTCGTAGCGAACCTGAATGTGAACATGCATCATTGACAGTCTTACATTTTCTAGCTGACAAGGGACACAAGGTTTCCCCTTCAAAGTTACAATTCTGTGTTCAGCAAGTGGTGTACCTTGGGCACTTGCTGTCCAAGAGGGGGAGACAGCTAACGCCTGACCGCATCGAGTTAATTGCACACTTACCGCAACCCACGACACAAAAGGAAGTGCGGGCCTTCATAGGCCTCACCTCTTACTGCCGACAATGGATTCCCCAGTACGCATTCTTAGCCAAGCCACTTATACAGTTGACAACACAGGAGGCAGCGACTTCGACTGTCCTCCCTTGGACTCAGGAACATACACAGGCTTTTGAAGAATTAAAGAAAGCATTATGTCAAGCACCAGTTTTAGCAACACCATGTTACAGCAAACCTTTTACACTCTTTGTTACAGAACGTGATGGTACAGCATTGTCTGTCCTCACACAAGATCAAGCAGGTTCACATAAGCCTTGTGCTTATTTTTCAAGTACACTAGACCCAGTAGCCCAGGCTCTGCCTGCATGCTTAAAATCTGTTGCAGCAACAGCCTTAGCAATCCGACAAAGTGATTCCATAGTGTTAGGACATCCTCTGACAGTACAAGTTCCACACTCTGTGGAAGTTCTTTTAAACAGAACACAGACTCAACACTTGACTATAGCACGATTGACAGGTTATGAATTGACATTGTTCCAGCCACACATAGAAATCAGACGCTGTAACATACTCAATCCTGCCACACTGTTACCTTCAAACATTACAGATCCAGCTCCACATGATTGTATAGAGATCATTAATGCAGTAACAAAGCCCCGACGAGACTTGACAGATGTTGCACTGACTAACCCAGACCTGACACTTTACGTGGATGGTGCATGTATGAGAACAAGCACAGGAGAATTAGTGGCCGCATATGCAGTGACCACTGAAACTGAAGTCAAAGAAACGCACCGTATTGATACACTGTCTGCTCAAGCTGCAGAGCTTATTGCTCTGACCCGAGCCTGTATAATAGCCAAAAACAGGAATGTTAACATATACACAGATTCACGTTATGCCTTTGGAGTCGTACACGACTTCGGTGTGCTCTGGCAGGAAAGAGGTTTCTTGACCTCTCACGGAGCAAAAATACAGCATGGTCCCCTCATTCAAGCACTTTTAGAAGCAATACATCTGCCTTCAGCCATAGCCATCATGAAATGTAAAGCACATACTAAAGTTACCGATACCATTTCCCAGGGTAATGACCTGGCAGATCAAACCGCTAAACACACAGCTCTGACTCATTCATCTGCAGCAGACATGACAAAGACAATAGTTCCAACATCGACACATTGCATGACAGTTAAGGATCCCGCACTAGATGTAATTGACATACAGACACATGCTACTCCAGACGAAATAAAGAAATGGACTGAACTAGGAGGGGTCCAGACAGATCAGGGGTGGATGACGAAGGGAAAAGCCACATGGTTTCTCCCCGACTCTATGGTTCAAGTTATGATCAATACTGCACATAGTCCAGCACATCTGGGAGAAAAAGCTATGTTAGACAGTTTACAGAATCTCTGGTACAACAAACATTTACGAGCAGCTGCAAAACAGAAAGTGCGTACTTGCATGATCTGTTGTCAGTTCAATCCAGGTAAAAGCACTCCCGTAGAGCAAGGTGGATTCAATCCTCCCGATTACCCTTTTGAAGTCCTCCAGATGGATTATATCCAGATGGAATGATGTCGAGGATTCAAATATGTCCTCGTAGTTGTTTGTGCACTTTCCCGTTGGACAGAAGCATATCCAGTCCCAGATTACACTGCTCCGACCACTGCCAAGCAGCTGGTTCGTGAATTCTTCCCACAGTACGGTTTGCCTCGTGTCGTGTACTCAGATAACGGCCAGCCATTCTCATCCGAATTAATGAAACAGGTTTCCCTCTTGCTAGGATATCAGTGGAAATTCCACTGCGTCCGACATCCCGAGGCAGCAGGTCTCGTGGAACGCCACAATCAGACACTGAAAACTCGTCTTGCAAAAATATGTGCCGAAAAAGGGGTCGACTGGATAGTCGCCTTGCCAGTTGCATTATTTTACATGAGAATGGTTGCGCACTCGAGAACAGGGCTATCTCCGTATGAGGTGGTCTTCGGTAGGCCACCGAATATGTGGGGGACGCCTATACCAAGAAAGTTAACTGATGTTGATAGTAATATGTTGACAGATTACCTTGCCTCCTTGATGTCTGCACTACAATCATGTCGTTCACAGGTAGCTGCAGCCTTTCCCGACAACACTGAGGTGAAGCCGCACGAGATTACACCAGGAACATTCGTTTTTGTGCGCAATTTCGACAGGAAAAGCCCGCTGGAGCCCCGCTGGCAGGAGCCGAAGCTCGTCTTATTGACAACGAGGACGGCAGTGAAGCTTGAGGGCCGCAAAGGATGGGTCCATATGAGTCATGTTAAGAAGCTTTACGGAACACCGCCAGAGACTGACTTATCCTCCCCCTCTAAGGACTGCCCAGATTCCAGTGACTCTAAACTCCCCCTGGTAGAGAAAACTCCTCAACAAGAGTATCGTTTAAAGCTGAGGTCTAGCAAGTCAGACAGTTTAATTGTTTAAGTCCTCCCCTAGGTGAATCGGTTAGACAGTTTCTGACATGTATCCATTAGACCCTAATAGAGAGAGAGATAGACAGAAACAGCTCAAGAAACGAGAATATTGTAAATCTCTTCGTAGTCACTGTATAGTGACATTGCTGATCATGTTTTTTCTGAGTCTTACGATTATTGCTGCAAGTATACTATTGCATATGTATTTCCCTCTCTCCATACATGCACATTTCTTTTCAAACAGCACTGTTGAGCATACTTTCAGTGAACTACCCCCTCATGAATTATCTTACCGACTTGCGCTGCGCAACAATACCTTCATCAGTATGTTACATCATTCTCATCAGACTAGCAATGCTACCAATTGTTGGATATGTGGCCGACTTCCTCCCTATCAGAAATACCAGGGAGTCTTGCCTCTTTTCCCGTATCCATTCTCACATAATGGTTCCTGTGGTGCATGGTTTAGTTTAATAAATTCCTTAGACTCTGAGTCCATAGTATACAAAGGTAGTTGGATATGGGGAAATCTGAACACAGTTCTGCATAAAGTATGTTACCCTAACAAGGAGGGTCTTCCACAAAGGACAGGGACCGATCTAGAAAATGAAGTATACGGATTAGGTAATTATACACTCAACCTCATGATTCTGAATGTTCAGTCTGATACAGGACCAGACTTACCCTCTATGTCAGTACTACCCGTCAAAGGCGAATTATGTGTCAGAAAGAATGGCTCAGTACCCCTAGGTCATAGTAAATGTACTACTGTGATCGAATTCAGTGACAGAGGCAAGTCTACATTCAAGGCTACCCGCCATTCCTATTTCATTTGTGGTCATACAGCCTATATACGTTTGCCACTAGATTGGGATGGGACGTGTTACATTGCATTCCTTCTGCCACCTGTTTTTCTAGCTCCACCTGATTATCATAGAAACTCCCGACTAGTACCCAACAGACCCAAGAGAGATCTCCCGCTTGTCGACTATACTGAAACGGCATGGGAACAATACACAGATTTCAATAAAGGTTTCTTTCCCTACTTAGGTGCCATCTTTAATAGTAAGTCTATACGTCACTTGACCAGAACCCTTGAAGCAGTAGTGAATGAAACTACTTCCGCCCTAGGTAACTTGACCGAGGAACAGTCTGCTATGAGACTTGTCGTTCTTCAAAATCGTCTCGTCCTTGACGTCATCTTGGCCGATAGGGGCGGGGCCTGTAAAGTTCTCGGATCGAGTTGCTGTGTTTTCATTCCTAATAATGCACCATCAGTATATAAAGCCATTACACGCCTCCATAAGATTGCAAATCAGATACACCAGAATCCAGGTACTTGGACTTGGTCCGGTTGGTTCTGGAGTGTGTTGTCAGCCTGGGGATGGAAGGTCCTATCCATCCTCGGAATAGCTCTTCTCATAGTATCCAGTTGTTGCCTATGTATACAATGTGGGCCGGCGATTTGCGGTCTGTGCGCCACATCCTGTTTTCCTCATCCAAGTCCGCGTTCTAAATCCCGTCTAAAAAAGGAAGAGCAAATGATGTTATATGAACAAATAGATGGACTAATGAGGATTGATGTATCACGAAGGGTCCTTAGGGAACAAGGAGGGAATGAGGAAATATAAAATTTTATGGTCAGAAATGTTCCCTAACGTGTACCCCACCGTCTCCATGTACTAGTTTAAAGTGCATGTAACTTCCCTCCTGTGCCAGCTATGAAGACGCAAATACATTTGCGTCCAACGTTAACATGTCCTCTTTCAGATCCGCCATGAATGGATCAAAAATTCAGTTCCTAAGTATGCCTTGCCAACGTCTTTTCATGGTGCACTCTCACGTTTTTTCCCTAGTCAGGGCTAGGCCCTGATTTCTGCCATCAAGCCTTTCTGTTCTCTGCCTCCTGAAACGCTGCAACGTGGGATGCTCCCTGACCACTGTCCTACTCCCTGCGCGGCGAGCGGTGCCCGGCTCGGCCTGCTTGCCTGCCAAAGACAGTATTTTGCCTTCAAGTTATCAGTATGACCGAGCTCAGCTCCTCGACAACACATTCCAGTCTAGCAGAGTAGATAAACAATTCCTCGGCTGCAGAGCAAAGGGCCCGGCCTCTCTGTCTCCATGCAAGTAATTCATTGCTTCTGTTACCATGGTAGGCCCATGGCCCCTCGCATTACACGCAGACACGTAGGCACTTATGTACCTAGTATAGAGTAGCCTCTGCCCGAGAGACCTTTTCCTTCTAGATAATATGGTTCCTTAAACACAAGATATTAGATATGATTTAGGAATGAGTTGATCTGACATGCCAGACTTCTGTCTCTCCCCTCTAGGGCTAAATGTCAAGTCCCCTGCACCCTCCAGCCTCACGTCAGTCATACGTCATGCTGCTGCGCGCGCATCCTTGCCACAGATTTCTGCTGACACTACAAGATTCCATCAAGTATCCACCCACTTGTGACACTTTCATGTGACGTTTCCTAGCACACGCCTCTGTGTACGCCCTAGTACACGCCTTCTGATTACGTATTGCTATGCACATGTGTCCTTATCTCGTTTTCTCTCAGCTGTTACGCCTTCTGTATTGGTCACCATTCTGTACATTAACTATAAAAGTTATGTTCTGTCAATAAAGTATGCTCTATCCCTTCCTGATCCTTTATGGGGACAGGAACATGATATCCAGGTTCGAACCATTCCATTTTATGGAATAAAACCCACTTTGAAACTCAGCTGCCACGGACTTTGTGTCTCTTTATTTCCGATTGAGTTATTATTATTGAACTTTACCGCATAGAAATTCAGACGGTAAATTACTATTTACCACAACTGGATTCAAGCAAGCTGGGCTGAAGACGGCTGGAATGCCAGAAACCGGTCCTAGGAAGCTTGTTTCCGGTCCAGGGAAGACATGGCTTGGCAGTTCGAGCTGGACTGTTCCCATGAGGCACAGGGTCAGACTGATTTGCATATATCCATGTCTGAACTGGGGTGGCAGAGTGGGCTAAAGAACGGTGATGGATTAAACCCAGATCTTTTGACTGGGTGTGAGTGTTTGATTGATTCAGATGCTCCATCCATCACCACCCCCTTTTGTTCCACTTGTGGTCCCACCTCAGCATCGATTTTGGGAGCTTCCCCGACGGATGGCATACGCTGGTCCTGGTTGATTTGTTCTCCAAATTCCCGGTGGTGGAAGTAATATTCCTGAAAAGTCTTCTCACCATTCACCGCCCGACCAGAGACTTAAGATCATCAGGCATGATGTTATTTAAACTTCCCCGAATCACAAGAGCTAAAATGGGAGGCAAATCCTTCCGTTACCTGGCCACAAAATATTGGAATGCCCTTCCACTCCACCTGCGGATGGAACCTTCCGAAATGAGATTTAGGGCAAAATTAAAAACTCATTTGTTCCCTAGCAAGTAACTCGCCTGCTGAGCTCCTTGACACTACTCCTCTTGGATTTGGTTTGTTTTAGCAGTTAGCGCTGGGACACACAGTCTTGTGCAGCCAGGCGCTTTATAAACATTTTATTATTATTATTATTATTATTATTATTATCCTTAACGGCCTTTCCCCAGGTCAAGAAGGCCCTGAATCGCATCTTCGCCACTATGGGGCTTCCGGACGAAGTCAAATCGGACAATGGGCCACCCTTCCAAGGCAGAGAGTTTCAGAACTATCTCGAGAGTCTCCAGATCAAACACTGGAAGATTACCCATCTGTGGCCCCAGGCAAATGGGGAGGTCGAAAGGCTGATTAGGACACTCAATCGAGCCCTGAGGATCGCAGTAGACAATGGAGAGGATCCCGAAACGGCCCTTGATCAGTTTCTAGGGGCCTATCGGCAAACGCCGCATAGCACCACCAAATGTGCCTCAGCACATGTACTGTTCAAGAGAGCACCCCGAGACAGCATCCGACTGACAGCACGTGAGTGCCTGGAGACAGGAATGACGAGGCCATTCAGGCTCGGAGGCAAGCCACCAATCCGAAAGCGAGCGAGGCACCGCCAAAGAGCCTACACTGCAAGTCGGAGACACCGTGGTGGTTCGGAATCGACACTCGGGATGGAAATTCCGAACACCCTACGAGCCCGAGGTGTGGGTCGTAGACTGGATTCAAGGGACCATGGTCACCGCCCGGCGAAATGGACAGGTAGTAACACGCAACGTGTCATGTTTCAAGAAGACGAGAGAACCGACAACGGGCCATGAAACAACAGAACATCAAGAGACGGGAGAGGATGGAGGTCTGGATCTTGGGGCATCGTTCCCAGGATCACCGGTGGCAAGGCATTATGGAGAGAGCTCACCCGGCGACGCAAAACACCACGGTCGAGTCCAGTCGACCAAGCACGTCCCTGAGCGGTGAGATTGAAGAGACAACCCTGGCTGGGGTTGCCGTGTCCCGTTTGCCCGAAGTCTGCGATCCAACCCAAGACCCAGCCAGAAGCTGAGAGACTTTGTTTGGACATCTCCTTAAGACGAGGGTTTTGATTCTTGCAAAGAACAGACTAAATTGAAGGAGGGATGTAGAGAGCCACACGGGCTCTCCCATACAATGTTGCCAGACTAACACACATCCACGCATACCCCGGGGCGGGCTCGCACCGGGGTATAAATAAACAAGGCGGAAGACCGCCCGGGGTCTTTCCGGCTAACCCTCCATCCAGTGTCCGTGTCCACATTATTAGCTGCTCAGTAACCACGTGTCAGGCCCTGACCTGGCCCTCCACACTAGGGTCATCTACTGAGATGCAAACAACCCTGAATGTGTCAGGTTCCATGCAAATTAGAGGGGCCTCGGACATTGAGTTTCTGCCCAAGCCCCCCACCACAAATCCTAGAACTGTCCCTGCAGTAGAGAAGGTTCAGTGCCTTCAGGGTCCACTGCACGCTCGACCCATCATCGGGTTTTATAGCAGGAGGAGCAGTGAACTAGACCGCTACCTCCCTAATGGCGGCGTGAAAGAGGAAGTGGGAGCAGTTAGTTTTGCCTTTCTCCGCTCATTCAGGAGACCCGCAGGGGAATTGGAAGCCAAAACAGCGAGAACAAGAAGGTAGGTTAGAAAAAATTAAAACAACTCAGGACTATCACCAACAGATGAAAATATTTCTAAAAACACTTTGCGGGTTAGAAGGTTAGAAGGTTAAATACCTTATGTTGTTTGCATGGCAAATTAAGAGCCAAATTGTTATAGAAAGTCCAACATAAAAGCATCCTATTAAATGTGTAAAGTTTTAACAAGTAGGCAAAACAATTTTTGATTTGCCATAATTCAGTGTAAAACGTAACATTTTCCATGACTTGAGACCAATTTACAATGTTATAATTAGAAAGTATAGTTAAACTATGACCTTTCCTGCTTTTCCAGCATCATTTTTCAAACATGTTTAGCAGCCTGCATTTCTTATTCTGCCTGCGCCTCGACACCCCGCAGCATTCCTAATCCAGGCAACGTCTGTACTTCTGCATCATAATTATTTGATAAGTCTAGATATAGCTTTCTCAACGGTGGATGCATATTTCATTGTTTCACATCCTGGGAGCGCTGCCAGATCATCTAAGACTCAAAGTGCTGTTCCTTTGCCGAGCCTGGAAATCTTCAGACAACAAATATATTTACAAAACGAACCAGAAAACTTAGTACACATGCAAACAAACACGCGTCTTTGTGAACGCATGCACATACACATATGCACATAAATTGTTAAAAATTGAGTCACAAATACAAAATGTTTACTCTTGTGTAATGTTGACTGTTGCTACATGCAGCTTTCCATTCTACCTTTCTTTCAGAGAAACTGAAAGCCATGACAGATTCTTCAGACATCGCCGGTATGCATCTGTTTATGGCACTGCCACACCTTCCATAATACAGAAAGGTCCTAGATGGAAATTGAGCAACCATGAGATTTAAAGGGGCATTCTCTCGTTTGCATGGTGGAATAGACGAATACAAATGAGGAAACGCTATTGGTCATAAGCCTGTACTATATTACAGATAGGAAAGGGGGGGCTGCTCGGCCCCCACGCACGCATGGCTGGGCCCGGCCCCCCTTGCCCCTAGTGATTGGTGGGTCCCGCCATTGACCCGGAAGCGGCGTGAGCACTTCTGGGTCAAAGGGGCGGGACCAAAAAATTGTGGTGCTTAAGAGCCTGGGGTGCGCGGGAAGCATTCTCTTTGTACCCGCGCTTCTCAGGCTCGCTCCTCGCCCCGCTGTGGGGTTGTTAATTTTTCTCTTTAGTTTTGCAGGTTTCGTCAATGGTTCCGAGCGCAACCAAGAGGAGCTGTTGGCGTTTCGCGACTTTCAGGACCTGTGGCGGCACCGCAAGGAGTGTGGAGCGGTCGTATCAAGAGGAGCCACGGATACGGAGGTTTATGTGAAATCGTGTCTGTGACTGAGGTAATGTTGGGTTCTCGTAGGCGGGGCGGCGGTAGAGCTGGGGTCGGCCAGGACCTGCGGGGGAAGTCTGCTCGGTAAAAACAAAAGTTAGAGTGTGGTTTATGCGAAGCAGGGTTGCCACGTGTAGTAATTGGATGGGAGGCATCAGGCATAGGCTCAACATCTAAGCGGTTTAGAGATATCGATTCAGGAGCGGGGGGCCAAGGTTCGAGCCTCGGCATCGACTCAACTTCAAAGCATTTTAGAATGTTAAACTGGCTTTGTGTTTTAAATGAAATAACCACATTCTGGGAAGCAAAGGGAACGGGCATTAGGCGTTACCGGGAGGGGAGTGGTGCAGTTTAATCCCCATTATTGAACGAGCGGAACAGACAACACGCTTGTGGTCACAGGTAGGCGGCAATTAAGCAAGTTGGAGTGGCAGGCGAAGCAGGGTCAGCCATGGTTAGCACCTAGATGGGAGACCGATTTTAAACAGTTTAGTGTTATTAGAATCTTTCAGATTACAGTGAGTTGAAAGTTTTAAGGGGCACTGGCTGGGTTCTTAAGGTGTTTTGTACAAGAATCCTGATAATGTACACTTGTGTTGTGGCCAATTAGGGTGCAGTGACTAGCCAACTGAGCAGGCGAGAGCGTGAGTGTTTTCTCGAAGCGCAAGAACGGTGTCGTGGAGCCAAATTCTTGGTCGTAACATTTCTTTCATCATAGGCTTCAAGACAGAGGCCACTGGAGACCGAGTAGCTGAGGAGCTCACGGGGAACGGCGGAATCCGAGGACACGGGCAGGCCTGCATTTTACTGCTTCTGGTGGGCCACGGGGCTAGAGTTCGCTCGCCCAAACACTTTCCAGGCTAGCTGGTGTGTGCGGTCACAGCTGCGTGGTGCCTACTGCCAGTCTGTGAACCTCCAACTTGGGACAGGTACAAGGCACATTGTGCCCATAAGTCACGGATTGTGTAGTGCAGGTGCTGGCGGAAAAATGTCTGGCAGATGCGGTGCAGGGAATTCGCGCATGGAGCTACTGTTTCAAGCCATGATGCGCAGAATGTTTAACAACAAGGGGTGGTGATGGACAGAGTTTCTGAATTAAGCAGAATACTCTCACCCAGTCAAGAGATCAGGGCTAGATCCAACACCGTTTTTTAGCTCACTGCACCATCTCAGCTCAGAACCTGGCTATATGCAAATTAGTCTGTTCCTGTCCTAGTGCATGATGGGAACAGGGCAAACCAAACTACCAAGCCAATTCTTACACTGGGAAGGAAACAAGCTTCCGGGGACCGGTTTCTGGCATTTCAGCCATCGTCGGCCCGGCTTGCTTGAATCCTGATGGTGCAATGAGCAAGGGACTCACATCTGAGTATACCCTTCCACGCTTAGGGTGGACAAAATATTTAACAACAAGGGGTGGTGATGGACAGAGTTTCTGAATTAAGCAGAATACTCTCACCCAGTCAAGAGATCAGGGCTAGATCCAACACCGTTTTTGAGCTCACTGCACCATCCCAGCTCAGAACCTGGCTATATGCAATTTAGTCTGTTCCTGTCCCAGTGCATGATGGGAACAGGGCAAACCAAACTACCAAGCCAATTCTTACACTGGGAAGGAAACAAGCTTCCGGGGACCGGTTTCTGGCATTTCAGCCGTCGTCGGCCCGGCTTGCTTGAATCCTGATGGTGCAATGAGCAAGGGACTCACATCTGAGTATACCCTTCCACGCTCCCACTCCACTCCTCCCCCTGGCCCCTGCTCTGGGCAGCCCAGTTCAGCCCCACCCCACCCACACCTAAGTAGGAACGGAAAAATAAAATGGTAATAACATTGCATTATAATCATTTTACTTTTACTTTTTAAACAGTTTGCAGAGCAGTGAGGTGACTCTCCTCCCCCTTAACAGAGGAGGTGCCGCTGGTACCCCTCCTGTAAAACACCCATGCTAGACTCAGGCACGCACCTTAGCACTATGGCACTAAGGTGTGTGCTTGGCATACAGCAGCTGAAATCAGTGCCGGTGCTAGGGAGAAAGGAGGACAGAGCAATATCTCTGTAGATATAGCGCTCTCCTACTCCCTCCCTGTCACACAACACAGCACAGAATTTTTGGCGTCTGCGTTGCGTGACTTCTTTGAAAATCTGCCCCTAAGTGAGCCTAAGGAAACAGTAATGATGGAGCAGAATCTGGATGTCAGTGTCTCTGCAGGTGCACCTTGCACCTAAGATCTTAGGCCCCTTTGCTTTGGGTGTAAAGTATCACTGCACTGCCTGGTGGGTTATATAAATGCAACATATTGCAAAAAAATGGCAGGTACCAGCTCTCTCTTCTAAATGAAGTACAATATTTCTTCCAGAACTGCTGTTCAAACCCTTGTACTGTTGCAGCTTGATGTTCATTGGCCTCCCAGACTTTCCACAGGCCTCCCTTAGGGGCATTCTGCATGCGACAGCACATTCATCAGAAATATGATCATATTACCCTTATCTTTATGATACTCCATTGGTTCACGAAACCTGTTGCATCATTTACAAGGCCATCACTACCAGCACACCACTTTTCTTGCAAACAAGCTCACCATCTTTGATAGGACTCGGCACACCTGGAGTCAGGACACCATCAGACAGGACATTACAAACCGTAGAAGAGAAAAGGGAAGCAGGTGTTTCCCATCTATGCACTCTAGATCTGGAATAACACCTCCGTATCCATCAGGACCGCCCCAATGCTGTTTGTTCCATTTTAGGAACATGTTGAAGACTCACCCCTTTAACCCCTTCACTGCGGCGGCTATTCTGCCGCAGTGCTAAGGGGGAGGGCGGCCGAGCGGCGGGCGCATGCTGGTGACGAAACCGCTCCGTCACCAGCATCGGTTGCGCTGTGCTCATGATGGAGTGGTTCCGTCACGGCCCCGCCCGCTCAATAGAACGCTCAGTGCAGGCACGGAATCCGCGCCACGCAGGTGTGCCGAGCGGGCCGTGACGGAACCGCTCCGTCATCAGCACAGCGCGACCGCGGCTGATGACGGAGCGGTTCCATCATCAGCAGGGGAGGGGTTAAAGAACACCTCATCAGAATGCAGTTAAAGTACCCTTCTGCTCATAGGATCCAGCTACCTCCACTATTGATTGTAATCTGTATACTTGTCTTTGACTGACCTTGTACAAGACTATTGTGGCTTTTGTCTCGATTTCTGGAACCCAAATACTACATACATACCAAATGTAAGCTTGTGAAAAAAGTGAAAAAGTACTTGAGTATAGATCTTTTTTGAAAGATGCAAATTCAAAAACATATGTATTTATTTTTTTGCAATTTGCACACATGACTGTAACACAAAACTTTTTCTCCTCTGGCACCAATGCACAAGTGTATACTAGTGATTCAAAGTTACTAGAAGCAAGCAAATAAAATAAACCGAATTCTGAAACAAAGAGCGTTACCACACTCAACTCCTGCTTCGGAAGGACTAGCAAGAATACGATATCCAGATAATCCCCAGGCAAATATAAAAAATGTGCAGAATCAGTACAATGTTAACTGTCAGACTGTTCACAAAGCGAACTTAAACTTGTGAGTGAGCTACACATGTAAGTTTACTTTTACATAACCATACCACATTTGTCTATTCATAACTTATGACTGTTAAGTTAGTCATAAGTGTAGACTTACATTTCTTGAGCCACTAAAGCAAGTGGTGGAGCCACATTTACAATTTTAACTTACTACTGTCAAAAAGGAGCAGTACTAAGTCCATCACCACACATGGCCAACCACTGATGCTGCAGCCAAGGACTTAACATATAAGCCCATAGGAAATATTTTCAAATTAAAAGTATGAATAAATACATATAAAGTAATGTATAATTAAAAAATTAACCATAATTACGTTTTTGGGGGAAAAAATATTATAATGGTCTTTATTATTTAAAATAAATGTCACTTTTATTTTAATATTACCCATACATATATAATTAAACTATTTATATTAATACCTTACATACCTTTTTGTAATTTTAATATATTATTATATATATTTTTTTACTTTAGGTGGAATTTTTTAGAAAAGTACTAAAAGCATGTATATTTAATTTAATAATTAAATATTTCATACAAAATTAAGGGTGTGATTATGATGCAGGTCGGACCAACTTCTGAATTCCGTTTGGATGAGACAATGCCCCCTTGCTCCACCACTCTGCAAACGAGCCTCTTGGCAACCTACTGGTTGGGGGATGAAGTTTCCTTGGCTGCAGTGGGTCCTTGCGTGCCAGCAAACCCCCCTGTTACCTGCAGTAAGTCATAAACAGAAGGATTGCTGGGAGCGCTTCAGATGCCACACACCCTTTTTCCACCACTCTGCAAACGTACCTTGTGGTGTACTACTGGCTGGGGGAGGAAGAACCAGTGGCAGCTGAATGTCCTTGGGGTGCCAATAAGCCCCTCCTGTAAAATATCGACCTACAGAAAAATCGACGTT
Organism: Lissotriton vulgaris; assembly: GCF_964263255.1. Lineage (NCBI taxonomy): Eukaryota > Metazoa > Chordata > Amphibia > Caudata > Salamandridae > Lissotriton > Lissotriton vulgaris. Next base: position 1,718,169,605 of record NC_141689.1, on the reverse strand, counting down.
GGAATATCGGAGGCAAGAATATCGACATCTATCTACAACATGGTAAGTACAAAAATATCGACAGCAAAATATCGATGTTTAAAATATCGTAATTAATTTTTTTTTTTTTTAAATAAAAAAAATGTAAAATAAAGTAAATAATATTTATAAACCAATTAAAAATATTTAAACTTATTTAATAATAGTTAACATTAATAAATAATACATATACAATAATATAAAATGAATTAAACCTATACATAAAACATATAGGGGTCGCTTCTGATTTAGTAAAATCCCCTACGAATCACCGTACGGAGCATTTTTCCAGTACGAATCGTACACCTTCAACGTCCCCGTACGTACGATGAAGTACGATCCGAACCTAAAGCAGATCTCCGTACGATTCGTACGGAAGACCATGCGACCTAAACATACGTACAAATCGCATTCGGAACACGCAGTACGCAACATCCGTACGGATTGAAGCAGCTTTTCACGAACCAGCAAGTACGATTCGGTACGACAACACTCCATAAGACTCTTTTTCCACAGTAGTTTAAAACGTCTGTAAAAGCATATTTTGACTCCAACTGCATGCGAAACGGACCCCCCGGTTACGCGAGTGCACCCTATGATTGTGGGGGTACGTGCGTAGGGGTACGGTGCATAGGGGTATGGTGCACAGGGGTACAGTGCATCGGGGTACGGTGCATGGGTGTAGGGTGCATGAGTATACGGTGCGTAGGTGTACGGTGCATCGGGGTACAGTGCGTAGAGGTACAGAGCATCAGGGTATGGTGAGTACCCCTATGATTGCAGGGGTACCGTGTGTGGATCTCCGAATGAATTGCTCATACACAGTTTTCCGTACGAGTTGCGTTCTCGTTCCCCGGTCCGGATCGTACTTGTCGGATCGTACAGCAAGTTTACGATTTGTACGGTTCACCGCGATGGTCCTTTTCGTACGGATTCTCCCTTGCTTTTCGTGTGGTTCGCACACATTCGTACGTATTCTTTTCCTACCGATTGTACTACGCGATTCGGACGGATTTGTAGGATTCGTACGGAAACGGCTACGAATACGATTCGTCGTACGGATTGGTTTCCCGAATCGGAATCGACCTCATAATATACACTTTCTTAATAATACGTTGTAATTAATATTTCAATAACTTATAAATTATTAAAAAATATTATAAATTACAAATACATCTACACACATAAAACAATAACATAAATAAAAGTAAATAATTATATTTAATAAATTAAAAAAATTAAATATACTTTCAATATTTTTAAAATTAATATTATACTACATTATCAAAAATAATAATACATATATTAAATTGCTAACTAAATAAAACTACTATTCAAAGTTTAAAAAAAACTATAGTAATGATATCATTGGATACCGTAACACTGAAAATTACTATTCCAACTTCAGAAACTGCAACAGTAGGGAAAGCGTTGGATAATGTAGGTGTAAAAATTACTATTCCAACTCCAGAGGGTGCAACAATAGGGAAAGCGTTGGATAGCGTAGGGGTAAAAATTACGATTTCAACTCCAGAGAGGGAAACAGTAGGGAAAGCGTTGGATAGAGTAGGGGAAAAAACTACTATTCCAACTCCAGAGAGTTCAACAGTAGGGAAAGCGTTGGATAGCTTAGGGGTAAAAATTACTATTCCAACTCCAGAGGGTACAACAGTAGGGAAAGCGTTGGATAGCATAGGGGTAAAAACTCCTATTCCAACTCCAGAGGGGGCAACAGTAGGGAAAGCGTTGGATAGAGTAGGGGTAAAAATTACTTTTCCAACTCCAGAGCGCCCAAAAGTAGGGAAAGCGTTGTATCGTAGGGTTAAAAATTACTATTCCAAATCCAGGGGGTGCTACAGTAGGGAAAGAGTTGGATAGCTTGGGGGTAAAAATTACTATTCCAACTCCAGATGGTGCAACAGTAGGGAAAGCATTGGATAGCGTAGGGGAAAAAATGACTATTCCAACTCTAGAGGGGGCAACAGTAGGGAAAGCGTTGGATAGCGTAGGGGTAAAAATTACTATTCCAACTCCAGAGGGGGCAACAGTAGGGAAATTGTTGGATGGCGTAGGGGTAAAAATTACTATTCCAACTCCAGAGGGTGCTACAGTAGTGAAAGCATGGATAGTGTAGGGGTAAAAATTACTATTCCAACTCCTGAGGGTGCAACAGTAGGGAAAGCGTTGGATAGCGTAAGGGTAAAAACTACTATTCTAACTTCAGAGAGTGAAACAGTAAGGAAAATGTTGGACTGCGTAGAATTTAAATATAACATACTTATAAACTATTTTCGTATTTAAAATAATAAATAATTTAATATTTAAATTACTCTACATCATTTACAAATACCCATTAATAATTATTAAAAACATAATTGCAATTGAATAATTAATTAACAATAAATTAACAATAAATACCAATAAATATTAATTAATAAATATTAGTCACCAAATCATAAATATTGCACAATAACATATTTTTCTTTACAAAAAAAATATTAATTATTTAAAATTAATTCAAAAATAAAAAATATTAAACAATACAATTATTTTTCATACCAAATTATACTTTTTATGAAACATTGATTACCAATTAATTAAGAATAATGTCCAATTAATAAAAATGTATTACCAATTAAAATATTAATAGCCAATTAACAACATTAATTGCCAATTAAAAAATAAATGACCAATTAAAAAATTATTTGCCAATGAAAAACATTATTACCAAGTACAATTTTTTATTATCAATTAAAAAAAGTAATCGCCAATTAATAATTAATTACAAAATACAATAATTATCCATATCAATAAATAAAAATGAATAATTAATTAATTACAATTAAATTACTTCCCACCCAATTCCCCTATAAGAAAACAACCTGCTAGAGAAATAAGCACAAAAATGAATTAAAATTAATTTATAATTCCTAAAAATAATAATTAATTTAGTATATTTAAATTACTTCCCACCCTATTCCCCTATAGGCCACCAACCTTCTCCGGTACAAAATTATAAAATGTACTTAAAAATAACATTATTAATATATAAAAACATACACATATTATTTAAAACAAGTAAATTACTTAACAAAAAAAATATTACACATACATAATAAAATACATAACAATAATATAAATATCGATATTAGTAACTTCGATATTACTTACATCGATATAAAAAAAATCGATATTACTTACCTAAGGGTCGATATTCTGTCCAATGATATTCTTTACCTCGATATTCTGTACTTTTGATATTTCCAACTCAATATTTTTGTAGGTTGATATTTAAAATTCGATACTTAGACTGTGCACCAGTCCACTCACAGACACTCACTCCCAAATACAACCATTCACACACTAATACTTTAAACTGAACACTCACTGAAACAGCCACTCATTCACCCATACAGCCATTACACACCTAGTCAGTCACTCATACAATCATTCACCCACTCACTCATACAGCCACTGACACACCTTCTCACTTAGCAACATATTTACTCGCACAACCACTCACTCACCCACACATCTAATCACATAGATACTTATGCACCCATACAGCCACTTACACATACTCGCACACCCATACAACCATTCATACACCCACAAAACCACTTACACATTCTCTCACACAACCACTCAGATACCCCCTCACACACCCATACAACCACTGACATACCTAGCCTGAAATCCACTTAATTAACCCATACATTTACTCATGCATGCATTCACTCACCAATACAGCCCCTCACACTTCCACTCACACACAGATACAGTCACTAAGCCTGGGCAGTGTTCGTGTAGCAGTGCTGCACAGAACTCCGCAAAGCGGTAGACAAACTCTGCCACTCTATGCAGAGTTCTGCTAGCAGGTGGAGTTGCTTGTCCCATCCGTTCGCACGATGTTTCAGCTGTACAGCAATGTAGATTGCATGTTCGGGGGAAAAATCGCGCAAACTGCACAACGCAGTCATGTATGGGTGTGGCCATCTTGTTTTCTTTTCTGTTATGAGGCTGGGGCCTACTTTTTGAATCCATCCTAATCTTTTCAATCCTTGTTTCCTAAAACTTTTTTCTGATCTTTTTTTCATTTACTGTTTCCCTCAATCTTCCGAAGTGTATATTGTGTGTTTTTTCTACTTTTTGTGTGATTTTTTGTGAGTTTTGTACTGTTTTTCCTTCCCAATTTTTTTTCTTCCTTCTTCTACCTGGTATGTTTGTATAATTTCTACATTTTATTTTCTTCCCCCCACATCATGGCAGAGAAGCGTGCCAGAAAAAAGGCGGCAAACAAGAACCACCTTCCTCGCAGAAGTTGGTGCCCAGCAGGGGTGCAACCCCGGGCCTCGATTTTAGAGGTGGAGGTGGCATTGCTGTTTTGTTTTTTATAGTGACACCGCTCCTCCACCCTGCCAGCAGCTGGCAGGCCTGAGTGCAGTACTGGCTCTATGAATGCCAGCAGTGCTGGGAGGGGGTGTGCCGGGCAGTGTATTGCTTATTGCGTCCGGTGCACCCACAATCAGCTGACACATCCGTTGTCTGACATCCTGGACTGAGAGCAGGACCTGCTGGATCTGCTAGGGTTTGAGGTCACGGGGCTTGGTGAGTAGCTAATTGTTAATATTAATATTACTTATGTGTTCTATGTTATTGCAAATATGTTTTCCCAAATAGCAAGTATGCTGCTCACATGCAGGTAAGTTACATGTGATATGTATTCTAGATAGATGCTCAGCGCTACCTAATCAAAGTTTTTGGTGACTTTGCACTAGCTTGGGCTGATTATGTAGGAACTTAAGTAATGCAGACTATTGAGAGACTCCTTTCTTTGTCCTGTCACTAAGATAGAGGTAGTTAGTATTAGTAAGTTAGCAGTGCTCTTCCTCTCACTTCAGTTCTTACCTTTTTTGTGATTTGTACAGTGACAAGCAACCAACCAATTTGGTTTATGCATGCGTCCATCTATGCATTTAAAGAGAAAATGCAGAATTAGTGAATTGGCCCAACAAAAGGGGGTTGAGAACGATTGCGAATGAGACCGGAACTTGAATGAAAATATCACTTATTGCTATTTATTCAATGTCTTTGGATAAGGTGAGCTAGGTAGGTTTAGGAAATGTAGAATAACTAGATAGGACAATCCACAATACTAGCCTACTACTAGTGGATCTGATTGAGGAAAGTTCAATGTTATTGCAATCGCCGTTTCCTATCCTAAAATCTTTAGGGACAGATCATTTATTTACCAACAATAATTTTTTGTCTCTTTAATTATGTCTTACATCAGCATCCAGGTGCACGAGTTCCTCCAAGGCGGGTGAGGGAGCTTGAGGTGCTTCCCAGGAAGAACGTTCCATGGCCGATTGCTCTGCTAGCCCCGGTAAGTCATCCTTTTGTTAATAATAATATATTTTTTCCTAACTTTTACTGCTCCTTAATTTTAACTATTTTCTACCTGTTTACTAATTTTATTTTTTTCCCAAATCCTCTTTGATATATCTGTTAAAAAAATCTTGTTATCCCTGCATTATCCTATTTACTAAGTTATTTTATATTTCTAGTGTCTGTATTTTACCTCAAACTGTCTCTGTCTCTACTAGTCTGTCTGTTGCTTCCTTCTTCTGTCTGCTTTCCCTCCCCCTTATATATTTTGTGGACTGCCTAGTGGTGGTACTGTATGACTCAGAGAACCCATTGGTCATTGTCACTTACTACTACTAGTGCTAATACTACTACTCTGCCATGCAGATTGCATGCCCAAGTAAGGTATTCTATGTATGTTCGTTGAGATGAGAAGGCTTTCTTTTACTTTCTCATGCTCAATTAGGAAAATGAGAGTGTGGCCATGGTCACGTTGGAAAGCCCCACAGTTGTGCTTTCTTCTTATCTAGGCCTAGTATTATTAGCAGTAGTTGATGGTGAACTGATTACCACGCACTGTGGCTAGAAGGAAGTATGAGGAGGATGGCCCCAATACATTTGCCAACCAAAAAGACCTTACCTATATTACAAATAGGATGCAAGCCGCAAAATTGTTGATGGAAATGGAGAACTTAGACATAGCCTGTGCCTTGGGGAAATATATGAAAAAAGTTAAGGTATTCCTCAGTTGCACAGAGTAAGATCTAATAATATAGGTCCCCGACATCAAATAATGTGAAACAATTAGTGTTTAAAATAGCGCTGTATGATTAAGAAGATGATGTATAGATGTGAATTAAGTGTTTTATTTAAATTAATTGTGATAACATCTCGATTTTAAAAATGATAGTTATGTATACATATATATAGATGTAATATGTTATCGATACCGCCGTGCTATGTATTTTCTGTTGCTTTTATTTTCCCTGTTTTAGTAAGATAAGATGCAAATTGTACTTTTATGGTTGTAACAAACCAAATAAAGTTTGTTTTGACTGACTGACTGACCTTATGTCCGATTGTCTGCCCAGTTGGCCACTTTTATTTCTTTCCAAAAACTCAGATTCACCAATAGCTCTAGCCACTCAGTCCAGTCCTTTACAGGTTGACTTCTTGAGAGGCTTTTCAAAATATTTTATTAATTTTGATAGGACATACTCTCTGTACCCGAATTGCAGTGATGTGCGTGGTGTACATATTTTCAATTTTGCTACAGAAAAAATAAATAGGGGGAGGCATATATGGCATCTAAAAAATGTTTATTGTTTTTCCTAGCCGCACTGATTACCAGTGATGGGGCCAGCGGGGACGGTGGAGCCATCCAGGGTGTAGATGCAGCAGCTGCAGGGAGTGTGCCAGCGGCAGTGGCTGGCGGTGGTAAAGCATATTGCTTTCTAATTGATAATTTATATACTCGCTGCAAGAGTATACATAGTACTGTTGAAACTAACAGACACATGCATCAAGCTAAAATGTGCTCGCAAAAATAGCTAATAGCTATTTGCGGGCGCTTTTTTGCATTTTCAAATGCTTCAACCAAAAATACAAAAATCGCAAAATAAAGAATCGCTAAAATAGGGTAACGAGATATTGTGATTCCTTAATTGCGATAAATACAAATGCAATAGCAAATAAATAATCGGTAAAATAAATACTATGCATGAAAAATCGCAAATAGCGATTCCCTTGAAAATCGTTATTTAGCAAGTGCAGATTAAGGGGAAGTACAATCAGGTGGTAAAAAAAAAAATTACTCAGCTGCATATCATCAGAAGGCTAATTGAACTGACCCATGAAGCCATAGAGGCTTTTCACAATGGCAGCACTCAAAGTATTTGCAAGAAGGATGAGGATCCATGCAGCAGGCCAAGCCAGATGGAGAATACTGGAGAGGATCTTCCGACTTCGTATCACTTTGTTGGGACAAACAGCAGAGGAAATATATGATAAGTACAGGCTGAATGCTGCAATGATACTTTACTTAATAGCCGAATTGGAACCACTAATGCAGCGCCAGACACTTAGGACCCCATGCCATCCCAACCTATGTCCAGGTGCTATGTTGCCTGCACCTACTTGCGTCAGGCAGTTTCCAGGGGGTAGTGGCAGTAGCTGGAGGGGTATCACAAAGCTCCCTTTCACGGTTCCTCAAATCCTTCCTGGCCGCCATGATGACTATGATCCACAACCACATCACCTTCCCCACACCCAACAGGAATTGACCCAAACAAAACTTGACTTCTACCAAGTAGCACAGTTTCCCCATGTGATCGGATGCATAGATTGCACCCACGTAGCCATATGTCCCCCAGCAGACAATGAGTATATCTTCCAGAACAGGAACTTGTATCACTCTATCAATGTTCAAGTAGTGTGCAATGCGGAAAACATCATAACCGACATTGTAGCTCAATACCCTGGGAGCACCCATGATTCATACATCTTTCAACATAGTGGCATTCACACATGTCTGCTCAGGGGGGAATTTGGCGAAGGACACCTGCTAGGTAAAAAAATATACTTATTCACATTACTAAAGTATGAAATGGCAATGCATACCTGACACTAACACTTTGCTTACTACCCTCTAGGTGACAGTGCATACACCGTGAGGAACCCAGCTTCCCCACAACAACAGAGGTAAACCACAGTACACATCAGGGCACGTAATGTAATTGAACGTACATTTGGATTGCTCAAAAGTCGCTTCCGCATCCTGCATAAAACTGGAGGAGAGATGCTGTACCAGCCGGAAACGCTACTGTAGGATAGTGGCTGCATGTGCAATGTGGCACAATATAGCAACAAGAAGAGGCATATCCGTAGAGGTGTCTAACACTGAGGACAACCAGCCCTCGGCACACCCAAGTCAGGCGCATTTGGCAAGTTCAGCTGAAGGGCAAAGGAAACGTGCAGACACCACACAACATTATTTCTGAGGTATGTAATGATGAGACACAACACTCAATTTTTGAACAGAAAAGTTTTTACTAGCACGTGAACAAGTAGTGGTGTTTAGTTAAACATAGACGGTGCCTAATAGCACAATTACTGCATGCACCAAAGGACAAATAAAATGCATAATGGACTTGATACTCAATCACTATGAATGTCTTGGACATGGTAACGTCACAATGGAAAAAATCCAGAAGTCTAAATCTCTTTAGCGCTTCCTCCCAAGCACACCCAAACGTCTTTTGCCTGCATCTGCATCATCACGCATGGATGCAGCGGTTGGTGTTGTTCTATGGGTACTGAACCTCCTGCCAGTGCTGACTGGTGCAGACATGCTGCTAAGGCTGGATGCCTCCTCACTACCCTCTTCCCCTGTAACATTGCTGAGCCCACCGGTACCAGCCTGCATCTGTTCAACGGCAGTGGTTATTTGGCCAAGTGCCCTGGCCAAATCCCCACAACAATGGCCCATATCTATTTGCATTGCCACCGACCTACGTGACAGCAGTGCAGTGGGGTTGCATAACTTGTTGTTTGACCTGGTATACCCATCCTAGCCCATCATGAAGTGGTGATGCCTCCTCCTCTGTGTATTGTTTCCCCCCTGCATCACACGACCCAGCTCCTGCCGTGTTGCGTTTGTCTGTCTGTTTCCTTCCACAACTCCTGTAGTCAGTTCCCTCACACACTCGGCCATGACTGATATGTTCTTATTCATTTTTGTCATTTGCATTTTTATAGCTCCAATATGTCTTGCTTGCAGTTGCTTCACCCTGATCATCTGGGACTCCAAGCCACCCCACACATTGGGAGTTTCTGCCTCCTGTGCCTCTGTGAGGACCCATGACCTGCATCTTCGTCTCATCCGGACCTGTGCCTGAGGTGTAGTTGTGGGGCTCACACTAGGCTGGCTTGTCTCAGGAGCTGTTTCAAGATCCTGATCTGTCTCCATTGGCTGCAGAGTTGTAACTGTTGCCCTGCGTATTGGGGGTGCCTGGGGTATGCTTGGCAGTGTCACAGGTGTCGACAGGGCAGCCTCTACAGTAGCATGTGTGCTGTCTACTTCTTCAGCATCTGTGGTGTAAAACAGTTCAATATTATTTTGTATTAGTGCTAATGTTGTGCGACATTAAATTACTTTACTCTTAAGATCTCGCTGTCTCTAATCACTGATTGTAATGCATTTTTGTGAAATTTTGGCTTACAACATTGATTTTGACTATCAATTTGGCTATGCAGCCTACAACACCCATAATTCATTTGGGTCTCTATGTAAAATGTGGACTGGAGTTGATTACTATAATTTTGCCTGTTACATTCGGATTCCGCACAATTACTATGTACATTGATATGTATATTTGAATGCATCTTACCTTGTGTACTACTGACCGGCCCGGATGTATCCATCTGCGCTACTCCCACCACTTTTTCTGGCTGGATAGTGCCCTCAACCAGGTCCTCCAGGGCTGTGTTGTCTGGGACTGTTGAAGTTCCTCCTCCAGTCCTCTTAGCCTCCTTTAGCCTTTGTGCTATTCGCTCCTTGGCATGGCTACGCAGGTTGTATCATCTCTTTTTAAATCTTCTATGCTGTGGTGTGTCACCCCCACAGCATTAACTTTGTTTTTGATCTTGTTCCATATTCTTCTTTTTTCAGCCTTAGGTACTTATAGTGAGAGATTCCCAAAGATCTTATCATTGTTCGGTCACATTCCTATTCTTTACTATGGGAGCATGTATTACGGCTGGAATATATGCTCCCTTTGTAAAATAGGAGATGCAGTTCATCGCTACACCCCGTGGCAGGAAACCTGCAGGAATCAACAGCCAAACCGAGGATGTGCACCCGTGGGGTCCCTGCTGGGGTCCCCAAAGTTGACTTCCGACAGCCTTTCTGTGTCAGAAAGGCTGTAGAAATTCGACATTGCAATCCCTCGGGAGGAAAGAGCCGCCCTTGGATTACTGACAGCATTCTGACTGATGGACGGGCTCTCCGAGCCCATCGGAAACCAGTCAGAATCACCGTTAGGATTCCTTTCCAACTGCCTCCAAAGAAAGGAGGCGGTCAGAAAGGAATCTGGCACTGACCAACGGCCGGATCTCTTATCAACCACATCGCAATAGGGCCCTTAGTTGTGAATAGTTCAAGGCACCGCTCTTTACTTAGCATACACAGTGGGGGTTGAGTAACTAATGGCCTCTTCTATCTTCAAATCAGCAGAGAAAGTTTCATGAAGAGTCAGACCTTGATAGGTTGATGAAAAAGGAAAAGAAGGATGGAAACAGATGGATGAAATGTAATATGACTGGTAGAGAAGGATGCATGGGTGAAAGGATGTATATAGGTGGCTGATAGGATGCATGGGTGGGAGAAGGATGGATGAAAGGTGAAATAAAGGATGCCTTCCTGGGTAGGTGGGTGTAAGTGTATGGGTGAAAGGAATCCTCCTGGGGCTTTGATGGATCAAAGCAAGGGCACATGGGTGGTAAAATGACAAATGCATATTGGTGAAAGGTTTGTTGAGAATGATTGCCATGCTTGGATGTATGGATGGTATTCATAGGTAAGCACTGAATTAAGAGAATGTAAAGCTTAAACGGTGACTGAGTAGCACAGCCAAGGATGAAAAATTAAAATAATACTAGAAGAGCAATGCTATGATAAATGGAAAATACCTGGGAAGAAGAGTAAACAAGGAAAGGTTTTTTATCAAGGTTTTTGATTCAAAGGTTTGAGGATGTATTTCAGACTACTCCCTTGAATCACAGTAGTTTTTAAGCACAATATATATTATGTACCCATCCATCATCAGCAACCGTCTCCCTTCAATTCCCACTCCCTACCGATGGGATTTCACCAGTGTCAGCCATGGGTGGTCTATCTGCTGCATGGTTACAATAGTAATCCCTCACGTTGTGCCCTGTATCATTCATATATTAGTAGCTATTCATCTTCTTTGCAGTCAGGGTGAAATTGAGGCATTTAACAGAGCATGGCCATGATAGCAAAAGAGAAAAATGTGTAGTACAGCTGCCCCACCGCCAGACAGAAGCAAAGTAACTCTACACAAGTATGCCTGTGTAGGGCGCCAGCTGAGCTGGCATGCCTACATTAATTTACCTAAACAAGAGAGAGAAGAAGAATACTTGTATACTCCATAGTGCTTTATTTCTGAAACTCTAATCACATCCAAATCGATTGGGCAGAAAAATTAAGGATACCAGCAAATGTTATGTACTGCTAGTGCTACTGTGCCAATATAAAATTTTATGTGTTACTGTTTTGCTAAGAGTGTTGGTTACATTTTGCCTTTTTTCTTTCTTGACATAGCAATTCCTCATCCTCACAACCCAACAGTTGTCAGTAAAGCCCCGGCAAAGGAAGCTGCTGGAGGCCATTAGGGCCGAATATCAACAGCTGGTGGCCGAGGAGGGGGAGGCGGTAGCAGCTGCAGCCTACAATGCCCTTGGCCTCAGCCAGACAGAGTGCCTCAGGTATTATGGCATCGTGGTCAGGCAGCCACCTGCCACAATTCAAACACTGCTGCTCCCCCTTTAGACTCTATAGAGCCTTTCAGCGTTGCATTATCTAGAGGATGGTGCGCTTGGAAGCCAGGATGGAAGAACATTTTTACAGGTTGGAGATGAAGCTCCGACCCCACCGCTAGGGTTCTCTTGCTCCTTTTTTATTTTTTGTTTGGTGGGTGGGAATTGTTGGAAGAGAATGGGAATGTGGAAGTTGGGGAAATCTTGAGGTTTTTCGTGTATTTATTTATGGACATTTGATTTAAGGACAATTATGTTTTTGGAATTTCTTTACTTTGGACATTAGTTGGGGTTAGGGAGAGGTGTGGGCCAGGTGTTGTGGGCTTACTAGTTTATATTTGTTTAGGGAAATACATTTTTATAGTTGTACATATGATTTAAATCTTTTTTGGGGAGCTTAGTCTTTTGCTTTGCACTGTTTCTTTTGCTGCAGGCCCGGAGACAGTTTTCAAAATCTGCTAATAGTGTAACACACCAAAAGATAGTTATGCAGAATCCCCACTTGTCCTACTACTCTCTCCTCCTAGTCTCTGCAGTCTGCAACTATATTAAACCCTAAGGACTCAGAGGGGGTGTGGGTGTGAAATTTCCATTGTATATAGATTATTGCAGCTCAACAATGAATCCCCACAGTTCTTCTCTTACCTGTGATTAGGCAAAGCAATGGATGCATGATTTCCCAAGGTGCAGTGGTGGTGGTAGTAGACAGTAGCAGCTTGCAAGCAGATTATTCGAACACTAGTGAAAGCACCAGATTCAGAAGCAAGGTACAACTCCCTCCTAGCGGAACTCAAGCTTTGCAAAAAAATGAAACAGTCACCAGAGGGAGACTAGAGTACGACTAGTAGTCCAGAAGAAGAAGAGAGCCAAACAAGAAAGCATGATAAACAATGCTAAGGTAGAATAAATAATCAGAACGGTGAGCTGGTAAAAGTTACAAAATGAAAACGACTTGAGCTATGTTGTGGACAAACGTAATCTTTAGTGCTGGATGGTGATCCTGGCAATTATGAATTATGTTCCTCTGAAAACAAATAAATATTGAATACTGTGCATGGGTGGGCAATCTAACATATATAATATTGCCAGTGGAGGCTATACTTAGAGCAGAGGAAGATCCTCGCCCTGCCTTGAGTTGTGTTACTTTCACCACATCCATCCCACTAAGTGTGTGATCAATGAATGGTGTAAATTTAATCTAGTCACACCTCAATAAATCACACAGCCCGGGGGAAGAGGGCTAGGGATTTGATGAATGGATGGGAAGGGGGATTTACGGGAAAGGTTTGACAAAGACAAACACTACACAAGGACAACATTCATCTTGGCAGCCGACCATCATAAATCTGTTATGGGAGGAAAAGGAAATGCATGCATGATGAAGAGTACTAGTACAGGTAAACCAAATCAAATTGTCTATCTGGCCCCCGAGAGAGACCCAAGTTATAATATGTTCTGTTTTACCGAGCTGTAAAAGATACTTAGCAAATACAATTTAAATATCTGCAGGAGTCAAGTAAACAAACATAAACAACACACACCGTTCTAATGATTAAAGAGAAAAAATGATGTTGCCTCTGCATTCCTCTTGAACTGTCTGTCAATCTTGGGTGCCTGGCATATGCAATTCGGTAAGGTAAATGTGAGTATGTTATATTGTTTTTCCAGTATGGCGCAGGGTAAAGAGCCTGTAGATTAAAAAAACAAAAATTATATTGAAGAATCAAGGAGAAAATATAAACTGCATAGGAAGTGCAACAAGAAGACTCATAGGTAGCATGGCTAAATGTCTGTTTCTGGCAGTTAACTTCAACAACAGGCCCCCCACCCAACCACCACTTAGCTTCAAATTTTAGCTAGACAGCACTGAGCACAAAACACACCCAGATACATAGCATTTTCCCAATGAAGTAAAAAACTCAACTCACCAATGTCAGTCACACCACTCACCACCACTAAACAGACTTGTGTAGGTCTGTTGTTTACCTTTAGGCAACTTAAACTTCATCATCATCCAAATCAATTGGTTTCAGTAAATTTGGAAACTTCCATCTTCTTCTGAAGACAGTTCTTGAACTAGTCATGCTCAGGCCCACGTTCTGAGTCATTCCATCATCTCTGAACCTCCTGAGTCTGACTATGGTGTATGGTGTATGGAGTATGGTGTCCAACTCTGTACCAACTGTGTCCAGTGTTCTGACTCAAAATGCAATAGATCGGCCTGTAGTAATACAATTTTGTTGTTGAAAAACAGGAAGGGAAATATTGAGGCACTTTTTGTGTAGACCAGATTTGTGTTTGCAAACTTTGCATTATCTAAGGAACTGGTCGGTTCTGACTCTTTGAAGATTATAAAGCAGAAAACAATAAAAACAAAGCAGTGTGGACTGTGGAGTGGACCTGTGAAGGAATCTCACTATCTCTCAAAGGGAAAAGTAAAAACATAACCTTCAGGGGAAAACGATTGATGGGCCATCAGTAGGTCACCAACATTGTGAAACTCAATCTTCACTAACACATTAAGCATAACAAACAAACACCTAGTCTCACACTGCCTGCCACCACATGAATCATCTTGTCTCAACACACATGATGATGAAACATAACAACAAGTTCACAACACAACAAACAACAATCACTCAGCGTGCAATGCATGCCAGTATTTACCTGTTCTTCCGGTGTGCTCACCGCGGTCGATTGGTGGTAAATGTCAGAATGCAGATTCTCCATTTGTTCACAAAGCAGAGAATTGCCAGTGTGAATAGAATTATAATAATGTCACGTGGGGGCCAGGCCCTCTAGGGTAGGAAAGGATAGATAGTCACGGCCCAGGTTTGGAGGCAGGCAGACATTTGTTTGTATTCTCCATCCAATATCTGGCTTGGGGGAAATGGCTTTGGAGGGTAAGTTGAGACTTCTTCATTGTATACAGGTGCACCTCCAATCAGCAATAAAATGTTCTTTGAGTAAGATGGTTGGGATGAATTGGTCAACCAGGCACACAGAAATAATAAAGTAAATAATATTACCTATCTATATCATTTTAGGGGGTTGGTTTCTATTAAAAGAAAGAAAGCCTAGTAGTAAGGAAAGTAGAGCTTGTCCTCCAACTCTTGTGATTCACCCAAAAGTAGGTCATCTAACAGACTACTTCCATGACCTGAGTCTCCCTCATATTCGTTCTATGGTACTTCAGGTATGGTGTAATCCGGTGGTATAAAGTACTGATTCATTTTGGTCATGGTAAATCTCACCACGTTTTGGGGTGAGGGGCTAAGCATTCTCACTTTGAGAACAGCACCAGCAGCACTGAAAACACCCTCAGCGGAGATAATGGCTACAGGGCAAGCCAGATAGTTTATTGTCAGACTGCTGAACCCTGGCCATTGGAACTTTTTCCCGTACCAATACACATTGGGTTTTGATCAAGGTATACCTCTATTGCATCATCCAGAAAGGCTTAGACCATTTGTTCAATATTAATTGCTGGTGCTCCATTTTGCCCGACCATTTTTGTCTTTGCCTCTGCACTGAACTTAAGCCGTGCCAGTAGAAACCGCTCAGATGCAGATTAGAAGGTTTGTGCTCCTGGTCTTATTGTTGATGGTATTCTTGCTGTTGGTTTTGGCTATATTGAGCCAACAACACTGCCCTCAGGTTCTGAACTTGAAGGCTGCCTCACAGGACTTGAGCCCTGGAGCTGTGGGCGTCTAATTCCCTGCCATTCTTTATCTAGCTCACTGCCTTGCTCAGCTATCCATGTATTTGTATTTTAGAACAGCCCCATCTGAAAAAGGAATGAAAGGGGATACTTATGGTTTGTAACGTGGATCAGGAATTGTGGCACAGAGGTAATGTTTGGAGGACACAATGTCTCTTTGTATCCTTGTAATAGCAGACAAGCGAAGGATTAAGCTTTCCACCAAGTCATACGCATCTTTTTTATCCTCCACACCTGTGTACATTGTAGACACCTCCTTTAGCTGTTCCTGTAGCATGTGCAACAATGGGATAGCTTGGCCCATGGTTCTGTCCTCTTTGCTGACTTCCAGTGTGAACACCTCAAAAAAGCAGCATCTCTGTAAGGCATTTGAATAGGCCTCATTGGTCAATCTCTATGACCATGCTTTTCACAGTTGCATCTCCTCTTTGCATGCATATTCATTGATGGGTCTGTACTGCTCAGAAAGGCATTCAAGCATGTAATAAATGGAGTTCCAGTGTGTTAACACCTCCTTATGAGTGCTTTAACTGTCATTCTATTATCACACTGAATGACCCTCAGCTGTTTCTGGGCTTTAAATGAATGGCTGAAATGAGTGCAGATTCTTCTGCAGGTGGACAGTAAGTTGCTTACTTGGTCTTCTTTTTTTGAAAAAGCCCTGCATGATGATGTTGATACAGTACACCAAACACAGGGCCCCGAAATAACCACCATTGGCCATGTCCGTAACTATAATACTGCCATTGTCTGTGGCAACAAATCCAATCTTAAGCCCTCTCCTGGTCGCAGCCATTCAAAGACCTTGTTAAAGTCTATCAAAATGTTGGCAGCTGTATGGGATTACTCCTTTGCGACTATCACTACTGTCACATGCTTCGAGCAGCATTCAAAATCTCAGCCACCTGCAGATATTTTTTCTCTAACCCCCACAAAAGAGATCCAGTGTGATGTGGTGCTCATGTAATCAGTTGATTGGCAACTGGTCCACATGTCTGTGCTCGGGTAGATACTGTGAACAGCACTCTGCTGCAAAGCTTGTCCAAGTAATTCAAGCACATCATGATGCAGTGCTGGAACAGCAACTCTGGCAAAATAGGACCAGCTGGTAATCTTCTATTTTCGGCAGATGGGTGCCACAAATTCAAGAAACCCCACCCATTCCATAAAAGAAAAAAGGGCAGAGGCCCAACACTAACATTTGAGCCAGCTTCACTTTGTACAAACATGCTGTTGGGTAGTTTTGTTCATACTGCCCCTATGGCCTAAACATGGCAGGAATGGTAGCCTGTATTTTTTTCTTTCCTGATGCCACTAATGCAGGTGACTTCTTGAGAGCAGGCGGTGGTAGGCTCAATGTGCTTTTCAGCGAGGCAGTCACTGTCCTGTGTTGCCTTGGTGTCTCGACCTGAGTCTTGTACCATTGCGATGTTGCTGATATGGGCGATACTACTGCACTGCTGGGGAGAGATCTGCTTTGCGTGATGAAGATGTCTTCCTCTTCTTTACCTTCCACCATGATCAGATTGGATTCGGATTCCCTGCTCAGCCAGCTTTCACCCCCTTCAGCAACAACACTTGCAATAGTTTGTCCTCTAAGCTGCGCCTCCCAACGGATCGTATGGTGCTTTCTCAAATGAGGTGTTTGTTCCCCGCTACCATTGTTTGTACAGCTTACCTCGACTAACACTTGTTCCACAAAGGGAGCATAGGGCAATGTTCTCCTTCTTCTGGCTAACCGAAAAGAAGTCCCAAACTGGGTAGCTCAACTTTCTGACACTGGTGCTACTGTTAATGTCGGGTGAACTGTCATTAGGTGGGCGTTTTGACATTTGACTCTCTACAGTACCTACTTCTACTGAGGTGGTTGTGGATGTAGGTCACTGCTGAGACCTTGCAAATATGGCAGCTGGAGGTGGTTGGATCTGTGGTGCAACTGCCACATCCCCCTGGAAGTTGGAATGGGGTAATGTTGGTCTCCACTGGGGTTGGGCTAACATCCATGATGACTGGCTCACCATCATCTACCTCGTCTACATCTGCCTCCATAACTCTAAGGCTTTCTGGAACCTTCATTTTCCCTAGCCTTGTCTGAGCCATCTCGTGGAGAGTCTCACTCTGAGACTGAGGTGGTATCAAAGTGGTGTCTAGATCATCAGAAGGGGTGCTTGAAGAAGAAGATCACCACTACCCCTCCTTTTTTAGCTGGAGATCTGGAAGACAATGCATCTTCTGGAGCAGATTGCTCTACACCCTCAGCATGAAGCTCAATCTCTTAAACTGCTCCTACTTCAGGAGGAACTACTATTGGCAGTTGTGGCTGTTCTTCTTGTTGTTGTCCACTTCTCTGAGTTTCCTGCAATGATTGGGTACTAGTTTGCAATAGAGATAAGTCAGTGTCAACATCACTGCTCGCCGGCGTTGCTGTGATTAGGCTGACTGTCTCTGTGACAGGCATGGGCTTAGGCCTAGATTGGGGTGGGTCCACTGACTTGGGTGTGCTGCTTCCAGCTTGCTGCACAGAGGCCAGTGCAGCAAGCACAGTTTTTTTTCTTCCCAAAAACATCTGGGGCAATATGACAGTGGTGGTAAGCTACTTCTTCTTCTCACTGGCCAATTTCTTGGTAGCAGTTTTAGCACCTTTCTTTGAGGCTATCTTGAAGCTGCCAGTTAACAGTGGCACTTAGCTTTATAAGGTGAAGAGATGTCTGGTGTGTAGGTCACTCACACGCCATGCCGTGCAAAGGCCTTCTCTCTGGCAGTACTGTGGGTGATGTTATCTCTTGTTGTCTTGTTGTGCACCTCAATTAAATGTGACATTGTTGCTGTTCAATTAGTAATACAAACAAATACAATATCTTTAGTGTGGTTACTGGTACCATGTTAATTAACAATACAGTGTATATCTATTCGTAAAATGGAAAACCACACCTACATAAACATTCATGGTGACTGACTGTACACTCCGGAAGAATAAGAGAGAGAAAAAACAACAACATACAGATGAAACTGTTTGCTTTATATGCATCACGAGACGACACTCAAGTGTGATTTGGCACTCAGGGAGGTACAGCTGACAAATGACAATGGAAGGAATAATCCCTAGACAATGAATTCTGTTGTGCACCTATAGCAGACATGGGGTTGATTGATGCCAGATATAGCGGAAAATGATATGAACAAAATTCTAAATTTATCAACTTTTAAACAAAAATATGAAATATAATTTTCCCATTAATTATATTTAAAAAAATCAAAACATTTTTTTAAACATATTTGAAGTTATCCTCAAATATATATTAATAAGTTATTATTAAAATGATATCTCATTGCTCAACCATCAATGCAACCTATGGCAAAGGACAGAATTCGATTGGATGCGAAAAATATCTGCCATCTAGTGCCACGTTGTCATCAACACCAACACTGAGCAGGAAGACATTCATTGGGAATAAAGAGAAGACATACAGGGTTATCGGGAAAGCACAACGGCTGGATACACAAAATGGCCACCACCCACAAGGTCACAACAAGAAGCAGGAGGCCTAGAAAACAAAGAACGCCAGCATGCCTAAGACAAAAAGCACCCTGGCTGCCACACAAAATGGCTGCCAGCCACATGGTCACTCACATAAGTTACAACAAGGGGCAGGAGGCATGTAAAAAAAAAAACAGCACATGTAGGCCTAGGTACAGTCCACTGACTATACAAAATGGCCCCTGGCCAATGGCCACATGGCATGTGGAACAAAGGAAAATGGTAGCCTATGGCAAACACACAAGCATGCATACTGACCAGACAAAGGAGACATGGTTAAACAGAGAAAAGATCATTAATTCAGCAATGCCAAAACCAAAAATTAACAGGGCTAAAAAAAATGTTTACAACAACACCCATCCTTCAAAGTCATTACCCCTCACAGTCTTATAAACTGTTTGCATGAAAAAATATAAAACACCACAAAAAAAATCACATTTTGTATATCAGTTCAAATCCATCCATGGCCTAAATGCTGTAAACACCACAAAAACAGTTGTTTTATGCACCCATGACTATCACTGGGCCTACTGGCTGGAAGACCAATTTGTAGACTAGGCCACATAGTGAATTAAATCAATACTGCAAATGAATTAAAAACAGAGAGAAAATGTAGTAAACTGTGAAACATTGTTCCTTTACAAAATAATAATAATAAAATGCAAAGAAATCAGTGATCAATAGGCCCCTACTGAAACAACAGGCCACCCATCACAATACATTTTCAAAATCCATTAACAGTATAAATAAATCCAGGTGCACGTCTCCAATCAAACTAACACCAGTTTTTCAACTTACTTGTGAAATCTCAAATTTTAAAAGTCCTTAAATCCAATGGGACATGCAACAGATACAAACACTGATCCTTCCAGCTCCAAATAAAAAAAGTGACCAGGAGATGGACAAAGCACTGGGAGGAGCCTGCTGGACAGGAACACGAAGTTGGAGACTCCGGGTCACTTCCTTCAAGGTGAAAAAAAAGTAAAAAACCAAAACAGAATCCTTGCCTAAACAGATCACTGCCAAATGTAAATTTGAGGAGGTTTTGAACTCCAAATCGTCATTTTGGGAAGATGTTGATGCTAACATGATGCTCCCTGTGTTTAAAAGCAAATTGTGCTCTGCTTGTGCTCTGCTTTGAGCAAGCAAGAGCAAAATGCTCTCACTTGCTCAAAACGGAGTACTGTTTGTTATGGCATGGCAGGAGCGATGCTCACGTCAATCCATAGCAAACTTCAATGTCCTAAGGATGTGCACACTGGGGCATTGCTGGAGCCCACCCTGGGGGGTGGAGGTCCCAGGGCTATCAAATTTGCTCCAGGGAGGCGATAGTCCTTGGGGCTAGATGTTCACAATGACCACTCGCATATATATAATTTGAGCCACCGGGAGGTGGTGGTTGTCCCCAGGGCTGCAGGATGGCTAAGAGGCTCCCCAGCAATTCCTATCGCTGATTGCCCCAGGGATCTGCTGGCGACCTGGGCTGTGTGGGCCCTCTGTATTTCTGTTACTCATTGCCCCGGTAGGGTAGTGGTCCCCAAGGCTGTGGAGGGCTGCATGGGCCACCGCATCTGTATTCAACATTTATTGCCCCAGGGAGGTGGCAGTCTCTGGGGCTGCAGGGAGGCCATACGAGCATCCCTGCATTAATTTCTTTCAATAGCCCTGGGGAGGTTGCAATCCCCATCCCCATCAGGTTACATATGTTTGCCCTGGGGAGGTGGCACTCCCCGGGGCACAGAGAGTACTGCATGGGTACCCCCTGCATTACTACAAAAACAGCCCCGGGACCTGGCCCACCAGGGGGCCTTTCTTTAATGAAGCACCAGAACCCATATTTTTTTTTTTGTACAGTTCAGTGGGAGTCACGGATCTAGTGAGACTCCTGCCAATTGCTTTAAAAAAATGCTTTTCTGGCCATGTTGGACCCCCCACCAAGAGGCCTAGGGGATCAGGGTGTTTCTACACTTCCTCCTTTTCTTTTTTAAAAATAATTTTCGTGTGACTAAGTTCAACTGGGTCAAAAGATGTTGGCCAACACTTCCTGGTTTGAAGTGTAAGCAGACAATCAGAATCAAGTACAAGTTCAGGAGGGGTCGCAGATCCACCGCCTCCCTATGTATGCAACTGGAAATTTCTTGAATGGATTTACATCAAATCATAAAAAGGCACTTCCTTGGACCAACATCTACCTTTGGTGTAATTCTGTTCAGCAGGTTGAACTGTAGCTGTGTCTAATAGTCTCCTGGGAATTAACATGAGGGTAACGTGCTTTTAAGCAACTCCTGATTCTCAGCTCACGCTTGACGGATCGCCCTGAAACTTTCAAAACAGCACCTGAAGTGAGCGTCATTTTTGTTTTGAAACTTTTGTGAAGATTTGCCAAACAAAACCAACTTTTTTTGCAATTGAAAAAATGTTCTTCCTATGCAAATTAGGTTCTAACTCTAACAACCTACTGTTGGCCGCAAGCATGTAATCTATCTATCTATCTATCTATCTATCTATCTATCTATCTATCTATCTATCTATCTATCTATCTATCTATCTATCTATCTATCTATCTATCTATCTATCTATCTATCTATCTATACATATATATCTCCACAAAAATTTCCAGAAAAGGTGATACGTTTTGACAAGTTTGTGCATGGTAAGATGAACCGTCAATTGAGGGCTGAGCAAAAAGAGGAGTCCCAAAATGCAAAATCCCCAATTCATTTTCTGTAGACTTCTTTATATAAGGCTGTGGCAAAAACTGCTGAACAGAATTACACAAAATTTAGCAAGAGGCTAGATCTTGGTCCCGAGCTTGTGCTTTTGTGATTGGTGGAAATCCATTCTAGTTTTTGTGGAAGTTACGTTGAAAACTAATTGCATATCTGGATTGTTGGGTCTGCAAGAGTCTTTTGAGACTTTTGCCGGAGAGCCAGTCTAAAAATAGAGCGTTCTGATTGGCCCAGGAAGCTGTAATTCCATTGGGCCATCTCAATACAGTGCTCGATTGGCTGCCAGCAACATGAGAAAAATGTTGCTGGTGGCTATTACAGGCCTCAGGGACTTACCCCTAGATGCATCAAGCCCATATTCTGCGAATTCTAAATTGTGAAAAATACCGAATCACAATTTAGAATTTGCAGAATGGGATGCACCAAGAAAAGCGACTAAAAAAAGCGAATCGCAATCGGCTGCAATTGCCGATAGCGATTTTCGCCAAATCGCATAAAATTCACAGAATCGCCCGTTTTCCATGTAAAAATTGCGAACTCGCAATTACGAAATTGCAAATTGCGATATCGCTAATTGCGAGATCGCAAAAACGGGAAGTCGCATTTCGAGCACAATGATGACATCACAACCAGGAAGTAGGCAGTTCCCTCCCTCAATCAGAACACAGAGCCTGAGAGTGGAAGATGCACAGCCCAGATCTCTAGAACAGACATCCTGCAGCACCACACCTATCTATCTATCTATCTATACATACATATATATCTCCACAAAAATTTCCAGAAAAGGTGATACGTTTTGACAAGTTTGTGCATGGTAAGGTGAACCGTCAGTTGAGGTCTGAGAAAAAAGGGGAGTCCCAAAATGCAAAATCCCCAATTAATTTTCTATAGACTTCTTTATATAAGGCTGTGGCAAAAACTGCTGAACAGAATTACACAAAATTTAGCAAGAGGCTAGATCTTGGTCCAGAGCTTGTGCTTTTGTGATTGGTGGAAATCCATTCTAGTTTTTGTGGAAGTTACGTTGAAAAATAATTGCATATCTGGATTGTTGGGTCTGCAAGAGTCTTTTGAGACTTTTGCCGGAGAGCCAGTCTAAAAATAGAGCGTTCTGATTGGCCCAGGAAGCTGTACTTCCATTGGGCCATCTCAATCCAGTGCTCGATTGGCTGCCAGCAACATGAGAAAAATGTTGCTGGTGGCTATTACAGGCCTCAGGGACTTACCCCTAGATGCATCAAGCCCATATTCTGCGAATTCTAAATTGTGAAAAATACTGAATCACAACTTAGAATTTGCAGAATGGGATGCATCAAGAAAAGCGACTAAAAAAAGCTAATCGCAATCGGCCGCAATTGCCGATAGCGATTTTCGCCAAATCGCATAAAATTCGCGGAATCGCCTGTTTTCCATGTAAAAATTGCGAACTCGCAATTACGAAATTGCAAATTGCGATCTCGCTAATTGCGAGATCGCAAAAACGGGAAGTCGCATTTCGAGCACAATGATGACATCACAACCAGGAAGTAGGCAGTTCCCTCCCTCATTCAGAACACAGAGCCTGAGAGTGGAAGATGCACAGCCCAGATATCCACAACAGACATCCTGCAGCACCACACCAGGACACACGAAAACAAATTAAAATGTCCCAGGAAGCAGCAGGGAGCAGTGCACCAGGCAGAAAGAGAAAAATAAAATTTTCTGAGCAGGAATTGGAGTACCTCATTGAGGGAGTGTCAAAGGACCATGATAGGCTGTTTGGAAGATAGTCCCGGAGGATGCCTGAGGCCGACAAGCGGCGCATTTGGCTGCGCATCCGCGCAAAGGTGAACTCAGTTGGAGTGACCCAGCGCTCCATTGACGAGCTCAAAAAGAGGTGGTACGACCTCAGAGGGCGTGCCAAAGAATGCATCGCTGAGAGGCTGAGGGAGCAACTTGCCACCGGAGGAGGAGACCCCACAGTTGCACCCAACACTCCAATCGAAGACCTGGTGGAGGACACCCTCAATCCTGCAGCCTGCTTGGGGGTCACCCGGCTGGACTCCTCCCGACCCACCCAACAATCCCAAGGTAAGTGCCATGCGACTGCGACCCCGTCCCCTAACAATGCCCATGACTCCAGAGCTAGCCATTTGATAACCCCAGTAATGCAGGCCATGCACACCTGAAATGCCCTATTGCATTGTGGGACCTGTAGTGTGACCACAATTCCCGGATAGCCACACACAGCCAGACCTGTCAAGTGAAAGATATTCCTAAAGCTAGTCAGGGAATGCAAGCCTGTATGCATGTAGCAACATCCCATGTGCAAGATACATATCGTTAATCATGCCCCCTTTTACATCACAGGTGCGTATGAACAACCCAGCACAGACAGGGAGGCCCTCCACATATAGGAGAACCCTGAGGACACCGAAGGAGAGGGCCATCCTTCCCCACGACCCGGACCATCACCACCACCAGTAGCCATACCACCACCTCCCCATGTGGACAGGGCCACCCCTGCAGCCACAGGAGACCAGCAACCACCTCATGTGACACCTATGGCAGTGGTACAGGCCACACCACCACCACCCAGGAGGCAGACATGGCGCACAGCCACTGTGCGATCTCAGTCCAGCGGACTGATGAGGCAGCAGCGCAACGTCTCAACACGCACTGGCAGGGGGGGAACATGTCTGAGATCCTGGGCTGGCCATCGAACGCCAGATGCTTTCTGTCCACCAGAAGCAGGCACGGCACTTGGCAGCCATCCACCTGCAGCTCAACAATGAATGAATGAAATGTGATTTATAACAGCGCAACTTAGCCCAGTGGGCGTCAAGGCGCCTAGCTCAATATCTAGCTGAGTCAACAAGGTGACGGGAACTTACTGGTAGGCTTTAATGAAACACCAAGTTTTAAGGGCTTTCCTAAAGAGATCCAGTGAGGGCTGAGATTTGATCTCAAACGGAAGTGTGTTCCATAATTGGGGTGCCAAGATGGAGAATGCCCTACTCCCCCATCTAACCTTCCTACAAAACAGTGCGAAACGTAAGCCAGCTCACAGAAAGCATGCAGGTCATGACCGCAGCTATCAGGAAGAACAGCCAGATCCTGGTGTCCCAGCAGGACATCACCCGTCGCCGCCACTGCCGGCTGCTGACCCACCTGTCAGCATACACAAGATCCAAACATCTCATCGGAAATGCCACCTCCCAACTTTTGCGCCGCTTTCTTGCAATGCAAATACAGATGGTTCAATGCTGCCAGGACGTCACCAGGGCCCTTGAACAAGTCACAAAAGCTGTTCAGAGTCTGCAGGCATCTGGCCATGGCCAAGCAAGTGGGAGTGATGATGCCAGTGAGGGCACTTCGAGTCACAGCAGCCTGTCCTTGCAACAGGTAACCATATGCCGCCGCAGCGCCAGGCCCACAGTAGCATCACGGGTCAATAGTGTCGTGGAGGACGTGGAGAGGCGACTCGGTGCGTCCGGCGGAGCGCCAGTGACTCTATGAACTCTACCAGCAGGGCCATGCTGATTAGACAAGCACGCCCTCTTCTCCATCATGGTGCTGTATGAGTAAATACAGTTCTCATGTAATTTGTAAAAAATTTAAAGACACATTATTGTGAAAATAACAATCAGAATTTATAGTCACAAGTAAATCCGGCTCATGTCATTATTACATTTGCCATGCATGAGTGCAGTGTTGTGTGAGGGGAATGGGTGCACTAGAAACAGTTCATTGTTATTTGGCTGCGGCGCCTGTGTCCTTCTGCAGGATTCTCCCCGCGTGCATTATGCACATGTGCAGGTGGGCGGTTGCCCCCTCCCGACTCACTGCCAGAGATCTCCACAGGTATCCTCCGCTTGGTAGCCATATTGTGGAGTATTGCACACACGGCCACGATGCGGCAGCAGACCTCAGGCTGGTATTTAAGGGCCCCACCAGTCTTGTTTAGGATGCGGAATCAGCTCTTTAGAAGCCCAAATGTCCGTTCAATGCAATTTCTAGTGCGAATGTGTGCAGCATTGTAACACCGATGCTGTGGTGTGGCAGGGTTGAGGTATGGGGTGAGGAGGTACTCACGGAGGCCGTAAGCGCTGTCACCTGAATGAAAGGAGCAGAGGGTGAGTGCCTGTTATGCGCAGCTACATGGTCTCGATGTACTGTTTGTTGGCATGTGTACTTACCCAGAAGGTGTCTTTCGCCAAAGTCTCCCCTGGCCAGGCATTTGTGCATGCCGCTGTGCCAGGATATGAAGGAATCATGCGTGCTCCCCGGGTATTGTGCCACTATGTCGGTGATGATTGTCTTTGCTTTGCAGAGCATCTGGTTGTTCAGTGAGTGGTAGGACTTGCGGTTCCAGTACATGTATTATTTCTCAGCGGGTGGGCAGATGTGGATGTGGGTACAGTCAATGCATCCAATTACAGGGGGGAATTGTGCAATGTTGTAAAATTGTAGCTTGGTTTCATTCAAGTCCTGTTGGGTGGTTGGGAATGTAATGTAATGGTCTAGCCGGGTCAGCATGGCCTCCAGGAAACTCCTTAGGCAGTGAGACAGTGTGCTCTGGGACATCCCCTCTGCAACTGCAACTATCCCCTGGAAGCTTCCAGAGGCTAGGAGGTGCAGGCAGACCTGGACATGGGTGGGCACGGCATTGGTCCTCCTCGTTGGGTGCTGCATCAGGGGGTCAAGGTCCCGGATGAGCTTGGTAATCATTGCCCCATTCAGCCTGTACTTTGAGTAGATTTCACCTCAGTCTGGTCCAGGAGTGTGACCCGCTGCCAGAAAATTCGCTCCTGGATCCTGCGTCTGTACCTGGCTGCAGCCTGGAGCCTTCGCCGCCTTACCACCATGTAGAGTCCTTTCATTGTGACTGTCCATATGCGCTTACTGTGTCTCCTTAAGTGTGTTTGTTCAGCCCCGCACCTGTAGCTAGTTAGAAATTTTTTTTTTTCAGTTTATGGTTACCACCTTTTTTTGAGTTCTCCTTAACTTGCGCCTCGCAAATAGCGATTTTGAGCTTTTTTCGCTAATTGCGATTTTTCATGCATTTGGTTTGCGATTATTTTGCGATTTCGCAAATAAAATCGCAGAATGATTGAAAACTCGCTATATAAGAATCGCATAGGGGGTTCTACCTCAATTCTGCAATTTAATTTTCGAAGTCGCCGAATATATTTTGCGATTTTTTGAGTCATTAATATCTCTGGTGTCCCAACCCCCGAGACACAGTGTTTTCCCTCCTGCACTGTAAAACCTGTGTTTGCTTTCACTTGGCTGGAGCATTTTTTAATTTCGCACCAAGCGGGAAGAAACACCAAGTCCACTCCCAGCGGGCTGCAGCTTTAAAAATTACAATCTTTCAGTGTAAAACATGGCACAATAGTCCATTAATGGTTTTACTGTCAGGGTGTGTGAAATTGTCTGTCAATATTCATGGGATTCCTGTGTTCCCAATGCCAGATCGTATTCAAATTGAATGTTTTTTTCTCTTAACCTTTTATCCATTGAAAGATTCAAGCATTTGGAACACATATCAATATCCACCTCTAACAATGGTACAGGTGAAACTATAATAATTTTCTTTCCATGTTCTTAGGACCTTGTTTAAAGGTGCCTATTTGCATTCCTCTGAGAGTGAAGCGCTTCTTCTCCAGAAATCATGTTGCTGTAGCCCTCATTGTATAATATCCATGTGAATCTAGCCATATTAGGAATTATTTCTCTCAATTTTTGCGTTTGATGTCCTTCATTTGTAAATATGCAATTGCCATGATGTTCCTTTACAAGTCGCTGAGGATTTGGGTGGTTCTTCTTTCCAGTCCTTCACTGAGAATGTCGGGGTAATCAATGGATGTTGTAGTTTGACTCTGACAATATAATTTAGGGCTGGGGTAATTCCATTGAAAATGTAGAAATCAGATTAATGCCTTTAGTTTCTAAGTGTGTTTGGAAATTCTAATGCTGCACACTTTCCCAAAATCTCTGGTGTGAGTAATTTTCCTACACTGGATATTTAACATGTCAGGAAGATCACATTCAAGTGGCATAATTTGAATTTTCTGAAAATCAGCTCTTAACTTTCTTCAGGAAGTATTGTACAGTTCTCTCCATATGTTTCAGATGCTGATTTAATTATTCTTCTATGATGCAAAGATCACCTACATAAGAGACCATACTCAAATTAACCTGCAACAGCTTAATTATTTGGGTAGAGTGAACCCAATGGCTATTCATATATGACTCACCAAATGTAAATTTTGTTAAGTAATATAGTTTAAGAGTGATGATTTTAATATTGGGAAAATACAGGTAGTGGTAGTTGATGAGCATGGGGTAATCATTCCCTGAAGCTGTAATTTTTCTAAAATGTGCTTGAGATCTTGTTTTCCTTCTGTTTTAATTGTTTATGTACCCATAGTTCAATTTGAGAGGGGCTTATATGTGAATTTCCGGTTTTATTTAAACCTTCTTGATTTTTGTACAGCACAGGGGCCATTTTTAGTGCCACTTATGTGGTATACATGTTATTTAGTGGCTGGGGCATAGACGAATAGAAGGCTTCTACTATTACTTATTCTTGAAATGATTACTATGACTTGTAGGGACCAGTTTTTCTCTGCAAGTATAATACCATAGAACATAGTCATGTTGCTCCAGAAAATCATTGAGATTGTGCAATGTGAATTTGAATTCAGTTAATTGAATACAGTTAATTTAAATATCACATCTAGTGTTCCTTCCTCAATATAGACAATTGTCTCCTCCAGGAAAAGCTTTAGTTGGTCTATTCTGATTTCTACTGCATGTTCTAGAACAGCCATTGTGCATTCCCTGCTCTTCAGTAGGACTCTATTTCTTTGAGGAATCCTGTTTTCTACTTGCTACTTCTTTGCTCTTCTGAAAGTGTATGTATCTTTGCTTATATGGTATTTCTATAGCATGAACACAGTAAAATGACAGTGGAGTGGAAAGTGATGCTTTGGCCTTTATCTCTTTCTGTTCCCTTTTTACTACTGAGGGGCTGTCTCCTGTCAGGCCCTTGGCTAGAATGATAACCCCAATGTGGATTTAGTCTCTTGGGTGACCAACCGTCCGTAAATTTCCCGGACTGCCCGTAATTTCGGCCTTTTGTCCGTTGTCCGTGAAGAAGTCTTTCACAGACGCCTTTTTCCATAATTTCAGGCATTGGTGCGAGCTGCCCCCTGCAAGCAGCCTGGGAGTTCTGTAACTCTAACTGCGGGTGCCAGCTCGCACTCCTGCTGTGATCAGTGGCCTGCAGCAGTCCTTCCTAAACCTGGAACAGACTGCTTTCAGGCCTATTATCATTCTGTATGTCGACCTAATTTTCACATACAGAATGATAATGGGCCAGTGACAGCATTTCCTCGGGCTCCTCCTACACTGCTCTTTGCAGGGATCGATCATGTGCAGCAGCATTGCTCAGTGGGTGTCACCAGCTGCCACTGCGATACCACTTTCATTTTAAGGGGTCCAATAATGGCTTCTGTTAATCAGGGGCCAGTGAAGCTTTATATGCCCTTGTTTATGTTGTGCCTCCTACAAGCCTGGTTTATTTAGTCCTTTAGGAGTGTAGTGGAACTACTTTAAAGCTCATGCTAAAAACCAAGAAAACCTGAGACAGAACAAAGTGATACCAACAACTGGACCAGTAACATGACCCCAGCTACCTGCAAGTGCTTGCCATCTCACTACCATCTTATAAAAGTGGCACTTATGGATAGCAAGTTTTGAATCGGCTGCAGATGTAACCATCTCTGTGGTATTGTTAGAGTAAAATATGTAGAAAGGTAATTAGGCGTCAGACCATGCAGGGCTTTCCATACAATGCATGGTACCATCATCCTATTCTGGGACATCATTAATAGCCAAGACAAAGTCAGTGGCACATAGTGACATTTGACATTGGTAGCCTTAAACAAATAGGTTCAACAAAATCAGCTTTGGTTAACTGGATTTCTGATAAGGTGTTATATAGCTTGCACCACGTATGGAATTGTGTCATGAGCTTTGTACAATACAGCTTATATTACCTCACTGATCGTCAGTTAAGGATCCATGAAAGGGTGAAACTCTGAAAGGCACCAGCAAAGTGTCTGAAGTATTACTTGCAGTTTATTATATAAATCACGGAAGCATGTGCTCAGCTCTCTTACGGAATAGAAGTAACATTGTAAAATGCTTAGTTCGCGTAATGGGAAGCTAGAGTACTCACTGCCTTCTTTCCTTAATTATGTTGCTTTTACTTATTTTACTCTTCTTTATATTTTGATGTAGTTGTTGCCTACCTTTCTGTTGCCTTCTTTTGTGTGGTTACATAAAGAAGACAGACAAATATAAGGAATGATGTAAGGTAGTCTGTCCCACGGTGCATCTAGCATATCCCACTAGCAAAAGGTGTGTAAAGACCCCGTACAAGGCATTATTGCAATCGCAAACCCTGCGAATCACAAAATTTAAAGCGTGTGTGGAGCAAGTGAGTTGTGAACAGAGAATTTTAAGGATAATGTCTGGGAACTAGGTGGAGATAAGGGAGAAAACAAAATCAGTAGAGCCTGGCAAGATGGAAGATAGAGGCTGGGGCTCGAGAGGAGCCAGGGCAGAGAGAGATGGGCAGCCATGTCAGACAGACTAACAGCTGTGTGGTTATATTGAATAAGCAGCTCCCTATGTCATTAGCACATGAAATCTCTTTATTGATGTAATAACTACATCTTCACAATTGCTTTATTACCTTACTTGCTTTCTCAAATATTCTTGAAATGGCACCAATTGCCCACTCTTTTTTTCAAACTTTTCTAGGGGGAGAACCCCCCCACCCCCGGGCCCTGGGGCCCTTAATGACATTCAGGCTCACTCGCTGCGCTCGGCACTGGGCACTCATCACACACTTTTACGGCCCACTACTTTCAAATGTCACCAGCTGCCACTTTTTTTGTTTGTGGGCTCTGTCACCTCACCAGGGGCCAAGCTCTGGGGTGGGTAGTGGTTTCATTTTGGCTCATGTTACCCAGGTGCATCCAATATGCAAACGCAGTTATTTAATTTTTACTCCGGCACACAACAGATGCAGTGAAAGGTTTTCTCAACCTAATATAAACTTATTTTGACTTGTGCTTGTGTTGATTGTCTTTTTACTTATGTAATATAGCACAACATCCTCTGATGTGTCTGTAAAATGTACCTTTTGTCAGAAAAATTGTCCTGAATTCTGACCTTTTGTCCTGAATCTTGACCCTTTGTCCTGAATTTTTACACTCATTGTCCTGAATTTGTGCCCATGCCAGTTGATCACCCTATCTTTTGGCTCCACAATCCTGAGACAAATGAGAACAATTCTCTGCAAAGGATTAATTTTTTTACTCTGGTTATCTTAGTTTTTTTCTACCTCACAAGGTATACCCCATATTATGTTCTATGGTAATTCCACCTTTTAGGGTCTTGTAGCATCGCATCATACATTTGATATACAGTAAGAGATGTATTGCTTTTAATATTAGTCAGAACTATTTTTGGGTATGATATTGAGATTGCCTATCACTTTAATACCTATACCTAGGTACTATGCAAGTGAGGTACACCAACTCTTTGTCACTGTAGCCAGGTTGGAGTCAGGGCAGGGGAGTCAGGAAATTCCATGAACTTCAAAATCACAGTCTACAAACTTCTCTTACCTTCTTGAAAGAGGGTACCAGGGTATAAAAACGGGACATCAGACACCAACACTTCAGTACATTTCTTTGACCTTTGGATACTCTACCAGGAAGAAGGACAGCTGTGCTGCTGAACCAACTGGCACTCTGCTAGACTGCTCACCTGCTGCTGCCTGCCTGAATTGCTGCCTTTCTGCCCTGCTGCCTCTTGCCTGGGGAAGAAGGAATGGACTTGTAACATCAACCCAGGACCACCAGAGTGACTCCAAAGGGCTAGTTTGTTGGCCTTCTGATCTGAGCCTCAGGGATACAAAAGGTTCCCTTCACCTTCGACCCAACCCTGAACGCAGCCTTAGTGAGTCCTGACTCTCCAAGTGTAACCCCACCAGTCCTGGATCCTTCTGGGTTGTGCTGAAGGTAACCAGATAGCAAAAATCCAAAAAGCAGGGACTTCGAAATTGTTTGGCTAAAAACTGCTCTGAGAACTGGACTAAACTGGGATCAACCTGCTCGCCAACCCACCAGGGGTGCATCACCGGTGAGATTGACTTTGCGGCTTCTCCAGCAATGTTCTTCCCCACAGCATCAAATCTGTTTGATCAGTTTTTTGCCAAAGGGGTATCCGACCTCGTGGAACTGTCTGTGCCTACAGATCTCTGCCTTGTCCTAGTGGAGATTTTTTACTTCCATTACAGAGACTAAGTCCGAATGTAGAAATCTTCATGACAATGCTTTCTCCTTGGACAACTGCATCCTTGCACCGCTGAACTTTACCTTCTCAGAACATATTCCACAGAAATTGTTCTTTTAAGTCAGAAGGTAAGAGGTAACCGAGGACAATCCACTCCTTGTTTCTGAACCACGCTTCATTGCAGTCTGCCCTACTATTCGACTGTGATCCGGTCTCATGCAAGTAGATGTCTGCGGTTGGCGTTTTGATTTTTTAGGTGCTGATGTTTACTAAAAATATAAAAAAATCATAACTGGTTCTACTGATTGGATTTTTTATCCTTCTGGTGTCAAAAAATGTATTACAATGTATTCTATTTTTCTACATTGGTTTGGGATTTTTCTTGTGTTGTGTTATCACCTAAGAATTGTTTGTGTGCTGCAAAAATACGCTACCCATCTCCTTTAAGTTAAGCCTGATTGCTTTTTTGTGACAATCTGACAAGGGTTAGGCACAGGCTAATTTTGTGACTTTTTGTGGCTCACCCTAGAAGGGATTATGGCTGTTGCTGGACCAGAGCTCAACCCCCAGTCAACCAGTAACTCATTTCTCACATTGGTGTACAGTTGTGTGGATCAGGACTTATATTTGTCCAGTGCCATACAGTGATTTGTGTAACACAAAATTCCAGGTAAATAATTTGATACCAACTCAAGCCTTTTTAAATTATTCTTAGTCTTTGTTTGGCAGCTTTTCCTTTTTCTAACTTTAAGTAACCCTGCCCTTCTCTACGACAAGGCAATAGAGCTGACCTTTTGGTCGTATGCATCTCTCTCTGCTGCTGCCAGCTCCTCGAGACTGGGATTTCGATCCTAGTCCTTGCTACCTCCAGTTCGAGGACGCTGTCCAGAGGTCGGCGGGGTTAGGCATTTCTTTCTGTTGGCTTCTGATTATGCCTGTTATTTATTGGGGGTCAATACAGCTTATTGGTCAGTTATTTTATGGGGGTTGGTTTTGCTTACAGGCACTCCTTTTGGGGGTTAGGCTGAACGCATAGCCTTTGTTGCTTCCTGCCTGTTCCTGCCATTTTTTCCCTGCCTCAATGCAGTTACCGCTTACCCCCTCTTGCCACCCTGACAGACCCTCCCACCTCCCATAACTACTTATGGAGGCAGCTGCACAGTCCCCAGTAAGTAGCCCTTGACCTTTTGGTCGTGTGCATCTCTCTCTGCTGCTGCCAGCTCCTCGAGACTGGGATTATGATCCTAGTCCTTGCTACCTCCAGTTCGAGAACACTGTCCAGAGGTCTGCTGGGTTAAGCATTTCTTTCTGTTGGGTTCTGATTTTGCCTGTTATTTATTGGGGTCAATTTAGCTTATTGGCCAGGTATTTTATTGGGGTTGGTTTTGCTTATAGACACTCCTTTTGGGGGTTAGACTGGGCCTGTAGCCTTTGTTGTTTCCAGCCTCTTCTGGATGTTTTTTTCTCGCCTTAACACTGTTGCCGCTTTTTGCCCTCTTGCCTCTCTTACAGTTCCTCTCACCTCCCAGAACTACTTATGGAGGTGGGTGCACAGCCCCCAGTGAGTAGCCCTTGAACTTTTGGTCATGTGCACCTCTCTCCATTGCTACCAGGCCCGAGACCGGGATGGGGACCTAGTCCCTGCTGCCTCCAGTTGGAGACTGCTGTCTGGAGGTCTGCTAGGGTTAGGCTATTCGTTTCTCTTGGGTCTTATTGGCCTGTTATTTATTTGGGGTCAATATTGCTAATAGGACCATAATTTCATTTGGGTTATTTTTGTTTATAGAGTGTTCCTTTGCGTGCTAGACTGGGTCCTTAGTCATTTTTGTTTACTGCCTGTACCCGTTATTTTTTTCCTGCTTCAGCACTGTTCCCACTCCCGGCCCTCCAGCCTTCCTGATGCCCCTCCCACCTTCCAGGACTACTTATGGAGGCTGCTGTGCGGCACCCAGTGAGTAGCTCTTGACCTTTTGATCATGTGCACCTCTACCTGCTGCTACCAGCTCCTCAGTACTGGGATTGTGATCCTAGTCCCTACTGCCTCCAGTTTGATCCCCTCTCCAGAGGTCTGCTGGGTTAGGCATACCTTTTCTGTTGGGTATTTTGTCTGGTATTTTATTAGGGTCAATATTGCTTATAAGTCCATTATTATATTGCGGTTAATTTTGCGTAGAGGCACTTCTTTTGAGGATTTGACTGGGTCAGTATCCTTTGCTATGTCCTGCCTGTTCCTGTCGTTTTTTACCCGCCTCAATGCAGTTCACTCTCGCAACCCTACAACCTCCCTGACAGCCCCTTCTACCTCCAAGACTACATATGGAGGCTGCTGCATGGCTGCGCCCTTGGAGTGCTGATGTTGCACTAAAGGCAAGCCCATATGTGCCCATCTGTGCCTGGGCCATGGCCAGTGCTAGGACCCCTGACCCTCCCGCCACCCTCCAATACACTGCCAAAGAACTTTTGGCCCTTGTCCCTGGACACCTAAACAGGATTTATACCCAGGAAACCACGAACAGCCCCAAATGGCTCAAAGGCTTCCTGCTCAATGCCAGATCCCTCTGCAAGCATGGCATGGAAATCTGGGACACCCTCACAACAGTCAACGAGATCTGCATCCCCGAAACATGGCGCAATCCCTCCTCCAACCCTGACATCGCTACCGCAACACCCAACGGCTACAAGATGATGCCCCCATCATCTCTTCAACCTCTGAACCAACCTCATCATTATGGAACTCACCAGCATCCTCAACACCTCCAGCACCACAGTAACCTTCCCGAATGATGGAAACACATAGGGGTTAGACACCTCCTAAAGATACCGAACGCCTACCCCAGCAAACTCAAAATTATCGATAGATCTCCTTGCTTCCGTACCCAGCCAAAGTACTTGAGAAAGCCATCAACCAACAGCTCCCCACATACCTGGAGCAAAACCACCTATTTGTCGCCTCTCAATCAGGATTCTAGGCCAACCACAGCACGAATACCATGCTGATTGCCACCACTGATGACATCAGAACCCTCCTTCACTAAGGAGAAACCGCGGCCCGATCCTCTCTGACCTCACTGCTGCATTCGACACTGTCTCCCACTGCACCCTCATCAGCTCACTCCACAAAATCATAATACGACAAAATGCCCTCAAGTGAATCCCCTCCTTCCTCACATGATGCACCCAGAGTATTGGACTTCGTCCTCTCCCCTCTAAACCCAAGGACATCACATTCAGCATACACCAGGGATCTTCTCTCAGCCACACCTTATTCAGCACCTACTTCGTCAGATCCCACAGCCTCAACATAATTTCCTATGCAGAAGTCACTCAACTAATCCTTTCGCTCACTGAAGAACCCTACAGAACCAAATCCATCTTCAGGGACGCCATGGTCAATGTAGCCAACTGGATGAGAGACAATTAAATAAAGCTCAACTCCGACAAGACAGAAGTAGTGATCTTCGGAAAGAATACCTCCATCTGGGACCAACACCCACATCCAACGACCATGCGTTCAACATAGGAATTGTTCTTGACAGCGGTCTGACTATGAAACGGCATGTCAATGCAGTCCCTGCCTCTTGCTTCCACACCTTTTATATGCTCCTCAGAATCTTCATATGGATCTCAGTCAACACTAGACAGACACAATTACTCAGGCCCTCATCTCCAGCCACCTTGACTATGGCCATTCCCTCCATGCCGGCATCTCCACCCAGCTCCTCAGAAGCCTACAGACCATTCAGAATGCCGCAGCCAGACTCACCTGGCCCTCCTCAAACAGATCCATATCACCCCCACCTCAGAAACCTCCACTGGCTCCCCATTCAGAAGCGATGCCAGTTCAAGATCCTCACACATACCTACAAAGCTGTACACGAACAAGGAGCTTCCTACATCAACCATTGAGCCACCAGGCACCCACGCTTCCTCTCTTTGGCACTTGACCACATCCTGCATCTGTCATAGCTCTAACAGGGAGTACTTCTTCTCCTAGTTTGCAGGCAAGATCTGGAATGACCTGCCTCTCAATCTCCATACAGCTTCTTCCCTGGCAGAGTTAAGAAATAAACTCAAGACCTGGCTTTTCAACGGGGCACAGCAACCATAGTACCCAGATACCACTAGGGCTGGCAGTGTTGGGCAATACGAATGCTGATTGATTGATTGATCGATGTTGACAACCTCACTAGGCCTTAGCTGCAAAGGCTCTGCAAGGAAAAGGGTCTGAATGTGAACATGACAGCGCCCAAACCAAATCTATGGGTAGCTCTCCTGACCAATGAGGAAGACAAGAGATTGCAAGCAGCAACAGTGGAGGATGACCCTGAGGAGGACATGAACTTGAATGAGTATGAGGATCTGGACCTAGAGAGGGACAGTGGGCATTAGGGAGGGCCGAACTGACCCCAGAAAGGAACCATGATACCCAGGATGAGGCAAGGATCAGTGTGTCTTCCAGGGGCCTGTCACCAGAACAGTTGGAGGACAATAGGATGGAGATCAAGCTCATGCCAGAGATGGCAAAGATAAAACTGGGGCTGAAAACGGGAAGGCTGAGGCTAAGAGGTCCTTGGCAAAGGAGAAGGCTAAGGCTGAGTGGGTCTTAGCTGAACACAAACTACAGTTGGAGCATGAGAAAAACATGAGGGACCTGGAGCTAAAGGCACGGCAAGGCAGCATACCAACAGTGTCTGCTCGAGGGGTGAGAGTCTGGATACTCCATGAGCTGGTGCCTAACTATGTCATGGGATGTGACATAGACAAGTGGTATGCCGCTTATAAAGTTTCACTCAGGGTACACATGTTCCCAGATGAATACTTGCAGGGTAACACATGCCCAAAGTTGGGAGGGATACTTTACTTACCTAGAGGCAGAGAATCAGACAAGGTATGCCCCCATGAAAGCAATACTTGTCGCTAAGTTTGGGTTGACCCCTGAGAAGTACCATCAGAGGTTCAGGGAAAACCACAAGCTCCCAAACCAGTACTGGGTGGACTTCTTGATTATGGCAGCAAGGTACTGAAGGGCTGAGTGAGAGCCAGCAAAGTGGATGGATTTACTGGGATATACAACATAATTCTGAGGGAGCACCTGCTCAATAGTTGTTCTACAGATGTGCGCCAACACCTAGTGGATAGCAGGCTTACTGACCCCAGGAAGCAAACCTCTGGGTCAGCATCCGACAGTCTAGGAAGGTGACATGACAGGACTCCCAAAAGGTTGGTCAGGATTCCCAACAGAAGAAAGCCAGGGGAGATAAAATGGAACCAAGGAGTTTTCTTAAGTACCCCAAAACCATTCACAGGTTAAATGGTCCCAATCATAATCTGACCACCAAGAAGAAAGGATTCATAGACAAGCATACTAGAAAGTTTAAACCTAGGTGCTATGAGTGCTACCAATATGGGTATGTCAAGGGAGGTGCCAAATATTTCAAGAGGGCATTGCCCCCGCCAGTGTTGGCCAGCCCCAGGGATGGCCAGTATAGTGCTTGGGGAGGAGATGGCCCCGATAAGTGTGGGGGAGACTAGTGAGGTTATCCTAGTATTCCTGGGTGACACAGAGCTGGTGCCCAAAGCCCTCATGCCTTCCAATACTTCATAGAATAGACAGTGGGCCACCCTCAATGGGCAGAAGGTGGAGGCACTAGGGGACACGGGAGCCAGTATGACTACTGTCAGGTGTCATCTGGCGTCCTCATAGCAGGTAATACCCAATATTTTCCACCAGGTTGTGGTGGTATACACGTGGGAGAGCCGCTACTATGTGGCTCGCGATCCCTTAGCGTGGCAGGGGTCTCAGATCTTTTGAAAATGGCTGTGAGCCCTGCTATGCCCGCGGACTGTCTGTTAAGTAATGACCTGGAGCACACTGCCTGTGAAGAAATGGAGCTTAGGTCATATCTGGAAATGGTAGGGTTGCCTCAGTGAATCTGTGCTAGCAACAGGTCCATGACTGTCCAGGAGGGAAGTCAAGAAGGCCTGGAGCTACGAGGATTGGCCCATACAGCTGCTAGGAAAGGCAAGGGCAAAGAGTGTGAGAAACCAGCCTCTGAACTTCCCAGAGTGCTGGTCGATGGGGTGCAGGGGGAGTCTGTCCTGGAGCCTACCTGGAGAGGACCTTGCCTCCCTTAGTGACTTGCCTGAATGTCAAGAAGAAAATAAGCCCACCAGGGAGGAGTTCCGAAAGGTACAGAAGGAGTCCCCAACCCTTGAGTGCCTGAGGAGCCAAGCTGATGCCCCAGCAGCTGGTGACACCTCTGGAGATCACCTCATATTCTGGCAGAATTACCTCCTGTATAGTGAGCTTAAGGCTCCTGAGCATGGGGTAACTCGTGCATTGGTAGTTTTGCAATGTTATATGGCCTTCCAACTGGGGCTGGCTCATGAGGTACCCCTGGCAGGATATCTGGAGCAGGACGAGACCTTTGCCAGGCTCAGCATCCACTTTTATTGGTCCCGGATGATGAAAGACTCTGATACTTTTTGTAGGACTTCTCTCACCTGCCAAGCTAGTGGGAAGACTGGGAAAAAGCTCAAAGTTCACCTGACTCCCATACCTGTTGCTGGTACACCCTTTGTGAGGGTGGGATTTGGTATTGTAGGGCCCTTTGACCTCAAGGCAGCCTTAGGCAACATGGTTATCCTGGTCTTGGTGGACCATGCCACTAGGTACCCAGAGGCAATCTATCTGAGGTCCATCACAGCACCTGCGGTGGGCAGGATCCTGAAGCAGATTTTCCCCAGAGTTGAGTTTCCCAAGGAAGTGGCATTAGATAGGGGCACCAGCTTCATCTCTGTGTAAATGAAGTCTATGTGGAAGGAGTGTGGAGCTACTTCTGAGTTCTACCTTACACAAATGAATAGGATTGTTGAAAGATTCAATAATACCCTCAAAGGCCTGATTATGGGCCTGCCTGAGTCCATGAGGCAAAAGTGGTACATGCCCTACTAAGCCTGCTTATTGGTTATAGAGAGGTACTACAGAAGAGAGTGGGCTTTAGAGACCATTTAAACTGCTCTATGGCCATCCTGTAAGAAAATCTCTCAGTCTGGTCAAGACAGGACGAGAGAAAGCTTCCAAGGGACACCTCAGGATAAAATTAGCTACTTGCTATCCCTCAGGCATGTTGCCCCCCACGGGAAGTAAACTTTGAGCTTTGAGTGCTAAACAGTATAAAAGAACCAGAAAAGATCTGCCTTAGTTAGATGATGCTAGATTCGACCGCTGCTCTATAGAGGTAAGCAGAAAATTTGGCTTGTCCACGAACATCAATGGAATGAAGCAAGTAAGTCCTCGTTAATCTAAAAATATATAACATCTAAGAGCTGAAGGCACGCAAAGCACTTGAATGTAGAACTAAAATGCCACCTATTGTTTCTTTCCCTAACTATGAAGACAGTAACAAAAGTACCATGAAGAAGTGAAGAATTAGTTGCGGCTACAAGCTGACATGCGATCATCACAAAAAAATACACACTTGTGCCTCAGTTTGCCTTAGAACATTTACATATTGATGCCCGTATTTTGATCTAAAAAACTAGCCAATCATTTCGGAATAAGGATGTGAAAAGTACGAAACAAAGGACTAAAATGATATTTTGTCCATTTTCTCCTAGGACAAAGCAATTGCAAATATACTGTTACCAGCAACTGCTGCCTAAATAAAAGCACGCTGCCAGCTCAGCCAACCCACAGAGTTAATAAAGTAAGTTTACTGCGATGAAAGAGAATAATTGCTCCTCATGAGGTGCAGAGTCTGCAAAAGCACAACTAGATTGTCAATTATTGGGTTTTTCCTCCCTTTTCATGGCCCAAGCAAGACGACATTGCAAATATTGTCACTATAAGATGAAAGTGGGGGAGCAGAGCTTACACTTAGGCAATGCATCAGCAATTAAGTAATTTGCTTTTCGACAAATAACAATAGCAATGAAAAAGCAGAACCCTGAATGAGGCTGGTTTATAACCAGACGGTTTTGTTCTTTCGTTTTCTTTTTTTGTTTTGTCTTTTTAAATCAGTTAATAAGCAGTCTAAAATGAAAAAATGGACACAAATGGGCTGGATATTAAAAGAAGGCAAACACCTAAATAAGGGGTCGATTAGGATCGCGGACGGACTTGAGTCCGTCCGCGACCCCAGAGTATGAGGGAACGTCCGCATGGGCTGCGGCGTTCCCTCATGTGCGATTAGGATGTGACCGCCACCCTGGCGGTCACATCCTGGATATTTAACATTGCGGCGGGTGCTGCTTCAAGCAGCACCCGCCGCAATGTTAAAAGTGCATGTGTAACATTTACATGCACAAAGCGGCAGGCACCGCGTGGTGCCTGCCGCATTGTGCATGTAAATGCTGGGGGGTACCATAGGTACCCCCCATGTGCACCCCCCACCCACCAACACCCTGGGGGCCCGCAACGGGCCCCCAAAACCAAAAGTACACATGCTTTTCCACGTCGGAAAAACCGCCGCGGAAAAGCATGTTTTCAAATGCTTCCTAATTTGGCCGGCGGTGTCTGATAGACACTGCCAGCCAAATGAGAGCTTTTCCGCCGCGGTTGTAATCCGACCGCGGCAGAAAAGCAGCGGACAGAAACCAAGACCCACCAGCCATCGTAATGTGGCGGTGGGTCTTTGGTGAGCCCGCAATGGATTTTCCGCCTCCTCCGGGCCGGAGGTGGCTTCCGCCGGCCCGGAGGTGGCTTCCGCCGGCCCGGAGGAGGCGGAAAATCCTCCATCCTAATCGGCCCCTAAATGTGAATGTTCCATTTAAAATAAAATATCCTACAAAACTAATGAGAGAGTAACATTGTATTTTATTTTCAATTTTTTTCACAGTGCTTCCCAGTTCTTGGTCCAGAGGAGACCCCAAAATTACGGGAGGTCAAAACACATCGACACTGTGTATTACGGAGTTGTAGGAATTTCTTCCTATTGTGGAGGTAACCTTTAAAGATTAGGTGCCTCTCCTTGGTTCAATCAATATTGTGTCACAGTCCATGTGAATACTTTGTTTTAGGAGTATGGACAATTGAGAAAAACAATATACTCATGTTAAAATGATGAGAACTGGTACATTTTAATACATCACAAATATTGATGTTTTGTTTTGAATTGTCTGCTTTTGAACATTTATAATTTAAGATTTTGCTATAACACTGAAATGTGATTTGGGTCGAATAAGTATATCAGACATTGAATTAGGTATAATGGTATTCACGGATTTGATATGACATGCAAAATGTTCTAAAAACAGATGTTGAAGATGGATTTAAAAAAATAATGTTAATGGTAATGCTAATTACATTTCTTGTTCACACAATAATTTGTTGTGCATGTTAAATAGTTTCAGACAAGGTGTAGAATTGTATTGTTTACGTTTAGAAAGTTGCAATTTTTCTGCCTTTAGCCATTTTGTGCTTGTAGACTGTCTTCTTTTGTTGTTGTTTGACATAGCGTGAACTTGACCTGAAAGTATTGGATCTCTTTACATGAGCACCGGTTACATTACACTAGAACACATTAATTATTTTGAAGGTATGGGGAGATTAGGGCCTGATAATGAGTTTGGTGGTCTTACCGATGTACGACCACGACAGCTGTCCTAAGAAGACTGCCGCAGCCGAGTCAGCCACCCACTGTATTATGACGTCACTGCTGGCCCAGCGGCGGTGTTTCTTATGGCAGGGAATATTTCTTCATATGTGTGGTTGCAGGTGTGTATATTTTTAATGCACAAGTGTTGAATGTACACAGATGCATGACACATATGAAAAAAAAACTACTGCCAGTACTTTCCCATTGCTGGAGTCTAGACCATATGTGGCCAGTCAATGGGTAAATAGTGCAAAGCGGATTTACCTGGATTTTTGCCCCAACAGGGTTGTTTTCTTGGTGATCAAGATGCTGCTGTGAAGGGTGGGGGGGGGGGGCCTTGAAATAGGGATTCATGCAGGAGATGAAAGGGAAGAAAGGGAAATGGGTGAGTATGCACCCCAAGTCCTTCAATTCTGCCAACTCAAAGCAGGCAATTTTCCTGCAATGGTTGGCTTGTAAGAAAGCCAACTCATAATTCGGATGGAGGCAAACTACTCTGTACTGCCCTATGACAGCTACTTTCCCTGATAGACGTCGAGGCTGTTGGCAAATGGCTGGTGCTCTGGTGGTCTTTCGTTCAGCAAGCCACCAACATATTAATATGCGGGCGGACTGTCTTTTTGGCAGGTGGTGAATTAGACACCGATGTGACAGCGGTCACTAGACTACCAAAGTCATAACCAGGCCCTAAGTGATTTGCTCAGAATCACAGCTTGCTGAGATGATGCCAAAACTCAGGCCTGGGTCCCCAGCTCCAGCGTCGGCTGCTCTGGCCATTATGCAACAACCTCTCCCAATCTCTACCGTCTTGGGTCTCATGACTAGGTGTAACTAACAGTTAAACTTTGTGAATTCCTCCCAGATATTCCCATAATAAAGGGTTTTGGTGTGCCTTGATGGCCCATCTGCTGGCAGGATGAGGGGGCAGAGCTGAGCAAAACCCCACTTGTAACTGAAGAGGGAGTGCTCTGCCCTTGCACAAATGACCAAACACCTTCCCATTGTCACTGTAGCCAGCTTTGAGCTAAGGCAGGAGAGTAAGGAAGTTCCATGCACTTCAAAGCCAAAGCCTAGATGCTTCGCCCGCCTTCCTGAAGTAGGGCATCAGGGTATAAAAAGGGGACCTCAGACACCAACTTTTCAGTACACTTCTAGACCTGTGGATACTCAGCCAGGCAGAAGGACTGCGGTGCTGCTGAAAGAACTGCCACTCTGCTGGACTGCCGACCTGCTGCTGTGTTGCTGAATTGCTGCCTCTCTGCCCTACTGTCCTCTTGCCTGAGGAAGAAGGACTGGACGTGCAACTTGAACCCAGTACCACCAGATCCAAAGCGCCAGTTTGCTGGCCTCTTGATCTGACAGGTTTTCAATTGTTTCCGGAACTTCTGCATATTGGATTGTTCTCTCAGCATCTTAGGTGGAAAATGCCAAAGCTTTGAACTATGGTACACAAAATCTCTGCTGCCCCAAGGGACTCTAAAAATTCTTGCTACAATAACCTTTTTTTAAGGCCACAAATTGCAGGTACCTCTTAGGTAGATACCAATCAAATATATATATATATATATATTTTTAAATTCAGGACCTGTCAAATGAAGAGCTTTATGGGCTCTGCAAAGTGCCTTAAAGGCTTCTCTTTTCTTAACAGGGAGCCAGTGAAGTTTAGCCAGATGGGTCAAAATGGGTTCAAACTTCTTAGTTTTATAAAGTAGGCATGCTGCTGCAGAGATCTTGACCAAAGATCAGCACCTCTGTCTTGTTTGAGGTAAGCTTAAGACAGTAGGTGTTCATCCATTTCACTACGGCTCTCATACAGTTGTTAAAATACTCAACCACTCTATGCCATTGGTGATAGATACCAGTATTTGGGTATCATCGGACTAAGCGATAGTGGAGAAACCAAAAGTTCTTATCAATTTGGATAAAGGAGTCAAGTACATATTAAATAGCATGGGACTTAATGATGACCCCTGTGGGATGCCACATGGCAAGGTTAAGGATTTAGAAGAGAAATCCCTTAGGGCAACTAATTGTTCCCTATCATCAAGGAAGGAACAGGAAAGACTGAAAGCTGACGCTCCAATTCCTACTTCTGTCTGCTGATGTTTTACCATGGAATGCCTAACAGTGTCTCACGGCGAGCTGCATTTGCGAATTGAAGGGAGCACAAACGCACGAAAGAAGACGAATTAAGAGGTGAATATAATTGATTTGTTAACGTCCAGACCCAACGAAGAGACGACCTTTTACAATCTCGAAATTATTGTTCCTCTGTGTGAGTTTCCTTTCAAATCCAGAGAGCACAGCCTGGTTAATTCAAGCCCCTTTGAAAGAGTCTATTAAGAGATTACTTCGTATTATCATCAACCTTCTGTCCTGCAGATGGTCTGATGGTCTAACTGCCATCACAGACCGAAATGTCGACTTTGGCATCTCTTTCTTTATACATTTGTTGTTTTGAATCTTTGGAAAGATGTCAACATAGTT
Source organism: Lissotriton vulgaris (assembly GCF_964263255.1). Lineage (NCBI taxonomy): Eukaryota > Metazoa > Chordata > Amphibia > Caudata > Salamandridae > Lissotriton > Lissotriton vulgaris. The sequence continues at coordinate 1,718,125,229 of NC_141689.1, read as the reverse complement.
TGTGTACAGGTTAATTTATGTCACCTTGCAAACTATGTTTGGTTGTACCTAATCCTTTTATTCCCTGATTGATTTATTGACCATATATTAAATATATGTATCTTTTGAAGTAGATTTTCGCCCTGTTTGTCCCTTTATGATTGTTTTTGTAAATTTGATTTCTTTTTCTAAATATTAGATTTGCTGCGTTGATTAAATCTGTTGTTCACCACTGCTAAGGGTGTAACCTTGAGAAATACCTGTGAGATAATATCTCTATAAGTATTAGATTAACAAAATCCCTTCTAGGCAAACTCCTTTTTTTCAAATAACAGTGTCAAAGGCTGCAGACAAGTCTAAAAGCAGTACTGCAGCCTTTCCACCTTTATACATTATGTCTCGAATAGCCTCCATGGCTGCCACTTAGGCTGATTCCATACTGTGGGGTTTCCTAAAACCAATTTGGGCCTTGTCCAAGATCTCATTTTGATCCATGAATTCTGAGATTGAAATATCTAAATCATTCTCTAATATGTTGGCTAAAAAAGGGAGACATGAGATTGTGTGGTAGTTCTTCTCTTCATTTGGGTTTAAAGAGGTGTTTTTTTTTATAATGGAAGGATTGATGCTTGTTTCCATTTCTTAGGAAACTTTCCTGCCCTAATAATGGTATTCAACAGTGTTGCAAGTGGTGTGGCAATACATCACACAATCTCATGTAGCTCTCTATGAGGGCACGGATCTACTTCCCCCCACTGATTTGAAGGTCAATGTCAATTCCTCTTCATACTCAGGTGTGAAGAGTGAAAAATTGCAGAAAGTCAAATGATTTTCTTCTGAAGGATGTTCCTTGTCCAGTGGACACCCATCCCTCAGGACCACACTTAACTCATTATAGATATTCTCAACCTTTTTCTTTAAAAAGTTTGCAAATCATCACAGAGCTGTTTACTTGGGAGTACTGGGCTAACAGAAGACAGGCGTGACAGCGTCAGAACCATTTGGAATTAATCCCTAGGAGAGTTAGCGGCCAATCTAATCTTATCTGAGAAGAACTTAATCTTTTTTGATTTTATCAGGGATTAATATTCCTGAATAAATGCTTGTATTTTTTCCTATCCACTAAGCAATATTTACTCTTCCAAAGTTTTTATTGTTTCGAGCACTTCTTCTTGAAATCTTTTAACAATTGTGAGTACCAGGGAGCTGTGGGACTGTTTCTGTGGTTTTTCATCAATTTGATAGGTGCCACTTGAAGAGCTGCCGCATTGATCCATTTAAAGAGCTCATCTGCAGGTTCTTTTGAATCGCTGCATATAGTAGCCGTAAAGGCATCTAAAGTCTCAACAAACTTATTTAAATAAATAAAAATTCCAAACCTGATGGCAATGGGCTGATTAGTTTTCCTGTTTAACTTAGTCAGAAAATTGAGACTGATGCTAAAGCGCACCATCAGATGGTCAGTCAAAGTGACAAGAAGTAAATTTGAGTAGCTGAAGAAAATCTCATCCAGCAAATGTCCTGCAGTATGTGTTGGAGTGATATTCAATAATTTCAAATCAAATCCCATTATAATATCAATGAGCATTTTTGAGTCTTCATTAGATGTATCTTACAGATGAAAATTAAAATCACCTAATATTGTGAAATTAGGATAGTGTATAATGGTATCAAAAAAGTCACTAAGCGCATTCAGGAATCTCAATTTAGAGCCAGGAGGTCTACAGATCAATAGACCATAACATCTTGAGTTATTATCCAACTTACATTTAAAAAACAGTGCTTCACAGTCAGCTAAATGTCCCTGTTTGTCTATGGTTTAATTGCAATCCTTGTAAATAATAGCTAAACCTCCTCTCCACTTACCTCCCTGATCTAATCTCTTAATAAGATAGTTGGGTGTGAGTGCTGAGGCTAAATCTGGGTCAGAACTCTTGTTGGCCCAAGTTTCCATTAGGAAAAGAAAGCCTGGGGCATATGAATCAAGATATTCAAAAATCTCTAAGTTATGTTTGATAAAGGACCGAGTGTTCAGCAAAGTAAAGTTGAGCTTACAATTCATAGAGACTCGTATTAGGAGTCATTCCGCTAGAAATATCATGAGACGGCTCTAATGGGCATGTGAACATACACCAATCACACACATACCCATCATGTGATAGATTCAATGTAAACTTATTACAGACTACATCCTTCCCTATATCTTTAAAATCAAGCAATGTTTCTCTAAAATACATTGAAAATTGTGCAGAGCTCCTGCATATGGTGCAGTCCGGCCACAGACGGCGCAGACGGGCTTGCTTTAGGTGCGCCTTTGGCGCGCCAGTAGCGCGTCCGCTGCGCAGTTGGTCTGCCAAGCACATTTAGGGTCTCGGAGCTCTAATAGGCACCGCCCATCTCAAACTGATTGGACAGGTCCCAACAAATCAGCAAGCGCCCTAGGGCGTCTGTTTCAGCAGTTCTATGGGAAGGGAAAAAGCTTAAGAATCAAAAAGTTTTGTTGTATAAAGGTATTTACTAAAAGGGTTAAGCACAGGTTAATTTAGTGAATAATTATGGTTCACCTTGAAAGAGATTGTGGCTATTGCGCGACCAGTGCTCACACCCCAGTCGACCAACAATCCAATGATCACAGGCATCATCCATGTTGGGATATACATATTTACCATTCTGTGTTTCATTCGTGAAGAACCAAGGGGCATATTAGCAAGGGCATGCGGTATTAACTGCAAAACGCGCTCAACATGTGTTTTTTTATCGCCGCCTATCGCCGGATATTATCGCAGAGATAACATGCTATTAGCAATGTTTATCTCTAAAGCGATAATATATCCGGCGATAGCGGCTTAATGTGTGAATATCGCTGGAAATCCAGCGATATTCAGGCATTAACGCTAAAGGGGACTTAACCTGAATATACACCTCCCATTGGATAAACAGGTTAAGTAAGGGTCTGAGCAGGCATTAGAATCTGGCGATAATCGCGTTTAGCGCAACTTTTTTAATCGCACAGCCTGCCTTGCTAATAGGCGATAGCTGTGTTAGCGACTGCTTTCAGTCGCTAACAGTTTGGGTACGCCCACTTTGCATGTCATTAGCGATAATTGTCGCTGACATGCAAAGTGGGCTCCAAACCGGACAGCTTGCTAATAGGGCGATAAAAATATCGCCGCTTTAGCAAAAAAAAGTGCAGCTAAATCGGCAATATGGCCCTTGCTAATATGCCCCCAAGTGAGGTTAAACCACCTCTACTGATACGTGCGAGAGCCACCCAGAAAGAGATTTCATTTTGTTTAGCTAGGCAACGTCCTATTATTGTACATATAGTCAGCGGAATAATGATTGTGGCTCATGAATGTGCAAGTGTTTGTTTAGTGTCAGTGCCCTTAGTGTCATGCAGCAACAATACAAACTGGCTCAATGCTGGCTATATTGCTATTACATCTAGCATGAATTCTATTGTACTTCCTATGGGTGTTAGTCTGCCTGCCAATGGTAAAAGTCCCAATCCTAACTGTCTGTGTCACATATGATAGGCTTCCTTGAATTGAGGTCATCATATGCATTATATAATGTTTCAATATCGCTGTTTGGAACATAATGCACTGAAGGGTCTATAATAGCACATACTGTGAATAGCCCTGCTGCATCTGCAGCTATATCAATCCATCATTAGAATACCTCAGTTTAAATATATGGAGTCACCTCTGATCACCAATGTGATGTAACCCTTTAGACTCTCCTTGCTGTTATATAGTAAGTAGGGTAGGGAACCCATTTTCTGGTATAACCACTGTCTCTATTTCTACCTCCTACACTTTCTGTTATTGTTTACAAAAACTCAATATATGTATAGCGAATCAGGCAGATCATTCATAACTGTTAAGCACTAAACAAAGCTCAGTCAGACAAGGGAACACCTTCCCTATTAATGAGAAGGCAAAACACCTTGGACGTCTATGATTACATTGTGTATGTGCTACTTATTTTGGCATTTGGACTCTCAGGGGCCATCAGGGGCCCTCCAGGTCCTACGGTGGGAGCCACGTTGTGTTACCTCCAAATTGCTGAAGTCACAGATGGTAGATTTTCAAAGCCTCCAAAGGAAATTGTGACATTTTTGGACTAAAGGGAATCTTGCAGATTTCTCTTAGAGTGCCGCTGTGTAGGCAGTGTATACACACAGAGCACAGAATTACATATTTCGCCCATTATTTTTCAGTATGAAGTGGTAAAAGGATTAATTTTGTATTTTACATTACAGACTGTAATGGTGAAAGCTAGGGAAGTGAAGGACGGGGAATTCAGAAGCGTGATTGAAGTATATTGCTCCTCTGCTTGCTGCGATAATGTCTTTTAGGCATGTATGCGCTATAATATGCTTTAGTATGGAAAGGAATTATTTTGGCTAATCTCATGCTTCTCTCAAGCATATCAGATTATATGAATACTTAGAGCGAAACCCACTTTATTTTTAGAGTAGACATCGACATGTTCAAATTGGGATAAATTCAAAAAGCACTTGCATCATTATTGTGGGCACATTTGAACCCATAATGTTTACTGCAGCAGCCAGCACACACACATGAAATGCCTGCGGAATATTTGATAACCTACTCAGTAGATGCACAACATCTTGGACATGCAACATCTTCAGGCAGAACAAATGCACGTTTTAGGTTATTTGTATATGCATAAAACAGAGTCATTACATTGATAAAACTGTTCACACAAGGTGAAGCACCAAAGATTAGAACTATTTGTCATCACAAATATTAAGGAACGCTCATACTATAAGTGCAGGTAATGCTTAAATGAGTGTTCTAAAAATAATGAGCGTCTGTATATCTTTACTAGCATCACGCTTCAGAAAATATGTTTCTTTTTTTCAAATTCCAAATAAAGGGCTCTAATTTTATTCCGAAACATCTACATTGCTTGTTCTTTCAAAGTTTATGTTAAAAAAAAATTATCAAGTGGTTACTGACTCCACATTCAAATAAGGCAAGAGTCACACTGCAAATCGATTGTCAGTGTCTCCCATATTTAAAAGAATGTGGATTTTCCAGTGTTTACTGTAGGAAAGTCCTAATTTTGACAGAAACTCATAGGTGAGTATTATTAATCACGGGCATCATTTATGAGAAATGACGCATCGCTGTATGAAAGCAGCGATGCGTCACTTCTCAGTGCGCACTCCTTGCGACATTCCTGATGCGTCATATTTAATGTATGACACATCATGTCGCAAGGAGTTACAGATACGTCAGTATTTCTGACGTATCTGTAAGAGCAAAAGTGACGCATTGCTGGAGTGTGTCACAAAAGTGACGCAACTCCAGCAATGCGTCCTTTCACATGGGACAAACCCCATGTGAAAGGGCCTGTGTCAGTCTTACGCCTGCTGTGAGGCAGACGCAAGATTTCGACGCAACGGCGTCCTAAAAGTGACGCAGTGAAATCTCATAGATTTCACTGCGTCACTTCTACGACCCTTCCTTGCGTCAATACGCCCCCCTTGCATACATTATACCTGGCGCAGGTATGATGTGGCGCAGGGGTTTACAAAGTGACGCATCTACCTAGATGCGCCACTTTGTAAATATGGCGCAACAAGGCGCATTTTTTACGCCACTGGTGCATCACAAAAAGTGACGCACCGGCGGTGTAAAAGTGACGCACGGCCTCATAAATGAGGCCCCACGTTTTTTGCTGTTGATGTCGAAAGCAGTCACTTTCTTTTTTTGTTGAACGATTTTTATTTCAGGACAATAAAGCAATGATTATATACATTGACAAAAAAGATAATATCAAGCAAAGGTGCTTGGTTTATATAGAAACGGAGAAACAAGAGCAGAGAAGAGAGGAGAAAGAGAGGGTATAAAAAGAATGGAAAGAAGAGGAAAAAGAAGGAACAGTAGATTAAGAAGGTGAAGAGTGCAAAATTAGAAATGTGGTAAAGGGTAACCTGTATAATATTTTGATGGACAGTAGAGGAAGATATACTATGTATTCTATATTTATCACATACAAAATTCCACCAGGTGAGTTTAAGTCATTTAGATGAGTCCTTCCAGAAAAAAAGAATTGCATTAATAGTAATTGCAATGAGAATGTCTAACAATACTGGGTGACAAAGAACCTAGAAAAACATTTTGTAATGGAAACAGAATATTACATTGACAACTTCCTGAACCTTTAGACCAGATTAAAGTCCAAAACGTTTTAACAAGGCAACAGTTGTATACAATATGACCTAATGAGCCAATAGAATTAGAACAAGTCCGGCATAGAGGAGAGACAGAAGAGTCAAATTTAGCAGCATATTCCAGTGTAATGGCAGTTCTATTATAGATCAAAAAGAGTGACTGGGTAAGACAAGCAGTTTTTGATGTTGTGAATAGTTTAAGCCATATCTTGTTCCAAACTTGTGGAGAAAAGGAAATAAATTAAACAGTTTCACATAAAAGTTCCAAGGCGATTTTAGTTCCAGTAGAATTTGGAGATAGTAAGGTCCAGTGGTTGTATGACAGAACCACTCATGCAATTACGTTGCATTACTTAACGCGGTCTTTACCACAACAACATTGTTACAACACATGCCTTTACAACGAATGTTGTTGTGAAGGTTGTTGTTAAGGCATGTTTGGTAAAGTCTCATGCATAGTAAAGGTTACACCCCGTCCCCCACCCTGAGCCCTAAAATTTGGCCTCAGCCCTTAAAGCTACCCAGCCCCCGCCCTTAAAACACCCCACCCCTTACCCTGAGCCCTAAAACCGGCTCCCAGGCCTGAAAATACCCCAACCTCAGCCCAAAAAACACCCCAGCACCTCACCTGAGACCTAAAACTGCCTCTCAGCACTAAAAGTTACCCAACCCCCACCTTGAGCCCTAAAACTCATCCTGCCTGAAAACTACCCTGACCCCAACTCTGCCCAAAAAACTACTCAACAAGCAGGTAGTCTCTAAGACCTCCCACACCTTGCCCATTTGCTCAAAGTCTAGAGTGCTGACTAGGCCTGGGCAGAGATTGCTGTGTCACGCTATGCAGAGTTTTCCAGCACACCCGTTAGTGTTGTTTTTTCCATGAAACACCATGTGAAGAACATACTCGCGTTCCAAATCGCGCACTTTTGGCACCGTGGGGTTCACACGGGCGCAGCCATCTCTTTTTCTACTCTGTTAATGGCAGTGGGCCTAATTTTCAATCCCTATATAATCTTTGTAATCCTCAACCCTCCTTATTAATCTAGCCCTCATTTTTAGGTCGAGCATTCAAGCCCTCTTGTATATACTTTAGTATAATCTTACTTATATGTGTATGTACTTTGTAGGCTCTGGAGATCATCCCTAGGACTTGTTTGCTTCCGCTTAGGGATTTATTTTTCTGTTCAACTGCCTCTATTCAACTGTCTTAATAGAAAACGACCAGAAGAGGTCAGTAAAATACAAGAATTGCTTTCTGCTTGTTCAACTTCCTCTATTTAACTGTCTTGATAGAAAACGACCAATAGAGGTCAGTAAAATACCAGAATTGTTTTCTGCTGAGGGACTTTCTTTTAAAAAAAATTCTGGCAACTGTCTCTATTTAACTTTCTTGATAGAAAACTACCAGCAGAGGTCAGTAAAATACCGGAATCACTTTAGCATTCTCTAGATTCCAGTCCATAGAAATTGTCTTCCACGAGCACCAGTAGACAATAATATTTTTTTCAAATCTTGCATTTTCAGTGATATGACCCCTGAAGGCCATGATTTTATATTACAAACAGAGCTTTGGACTATACCACTTCCAGCTGAAAGGCAATATTTCTTTCCATGTGTACCCATACCTCGCATGTCACGCAGTTTGGTGCTTACTTTCCCTCCATATTAAGGAACAGTAGATGTTTCAGCACTCAGGCAAATGTGCTGCATAGCTAAATACGTATAAGGTCCCAAAGGCAAGACGGATTGCATTGCAAATGTTTGTTATTTATTGTATCAGTGTGTGTTTTTGTGCATTTTATATTTTTTTTGCATCTTTGTGGCTTTTTGTATTTTATTTTTCCTTTTACGTTCTTATTTCTTCTTTCTTTTTCTTTTCTGTTCTTTGCTTTCCTTCCTTTTCCTGTTTCTTTGCTAATCTCTTAACCCGCCCATTGCCATGGCAGAGCGGGGTCTCCTAGCCTGCGGGCAGCGGCGCCTCCCAGGTCTGCAGCTCCAGGCGATCTTCAGCGAGGAGGAGGTGGCAGCAATATTTTTGTATGTGCAGCTCCACCTCCCCTCCATGCTGCCAGTAGGTGGCAGACCCAGCAGTGGATACTCTGTAAAATGTTGGCTGCACTGGGGAAGGTGCACTGGAGAGTGCAGCGCACCAGCCAGGTTCGGTGCACCATCTAGCAGCCAGGTGGATATTCTTGACTGGGTGCAGGACCTGCTCAACCTGCTCAATGAGAAGATTCAGGGGCTCGGTGCGTATTAATTATTTGTTGTGTTTGTGTTCTACAATGCTAACATTTCTTCACACTCAAAGGTAAGTAACATTTAGTTTACATTAAGAATATTTATTATTATGTGATCCAGTTTCTGCAAGGCCGGTGCTCATCACTATCTAATCGTACTCATCATTGGCGCTCGCTTTGGCTGACTAATTAAGAAGCCATTGCAGACTCTTCGGTCCTCTTTTCATCATAGCGAATCAGTGAATTTGCGTTCTCTGTGACTTTTTTTATGTAGCTCATAGAGTTCCAAACTGTTTCACTATGATGTGTAGTATGCATCAATGCATTGTAAAAAAAGGAGACTGAGTTGGTCCACCAAGAGGTTTGAGAAATGAGAATATAATCAAAGATCATTCACTGCAATGTATCAGTTTCAAATGTAGTTTTTGGTAAGTAAATTTGGAATAGAGATTTTAGGATTAGTATGGGCAACTCAAAGATAGTCGATAGACTCAAAACTAGTACTAGAGGCAATCTGCTTTAGAGAAGTACAATGACTGTGTTTGCCTGTCATATTAATTATCTGGAGAAGAACTGAACCACTAATCTATTTTTTTATCTTCTTAATTTCTTACATCAGCACCCAAGGGCAAGAAAAGGAACTTTGTGGAGATCGATCCGGGAGTAGCTGGTCGGCAGGAGGCTCCGACAATCAGCTCCACTGCTGAGGGCTCTGCTAACCCCAGTAAGTCCTAATATTTATTATTATATGTTGAGTTTTATGAGTGTTCTGGGCCTTGGGTATAATCTTGGGGTATTGGAATGTTGGTGTTGGGTTCCAGGACAGGAGTTGCTGCCTGGAGGCTGGTGTTACTGGCAAGAAATACAGTTGCTCTGACCCCCCTACCTGCTGCCTTACTATCACATGGTGGCAAGGATGAGATACAAACTCACTCATGCAAAGCACAGTGTATTAGTTCTTTTTCCTCTGCCCACTATGCTACTTTTAACTTTTACCTTGTTCATTGTTTTCCTGTCTCCATTTTTCCAACTTTCCTGTTCAATTTTGTTTCCATTCCTATTATCTATGCATTATCTTTTTTTTCCCCTTATTCCAGGTTTTTATTTGGTAGCTGACTTTTTCCGGTTTGTACTGGTCTCTAGTACACTTATCTTCTGCTTTGATGGTAATTATCTTTCTCTCTCTCCTATATATGTTGTGGTACTGTAAGACTGAGAACACATGTTTGGTACTCTACTGTCTACTGTGAAGATTGCAGACCCAAATAAGCTACTATTATAAATAATATTCACCAAATATGTTTGTTGAGAAAGCTTTCTTTTTCCTGCTAATGTTCTAACAGTTGAGTTAACGAAAGAGTGGCCATGGCAATCCCCCCCAATTTTGTGTACTGTGTAATTCATTTATACAGTGTACCAGCAATTTCCATGACAGTGCAGCATGGTTGGAAAGTATGAGGTCCCATTTCATTTGCCAACCAACACCATATGTTTTCATTGAACATTATTCCACCCCTGCCTTGTGCTTTAATGACTGAGTCATCATTGTCATCATAGGTACTAGCTCTGCCCCTCTATTATACAAAGTTTTTTGCTGGCTTCACTACCTGGTCTGTCTAACATTATAACCAAATGTTAGGAGTGATATTTTTGTTAGAAGATACTGCAATGCTAATCGAACTGTAGTGATGTATTGCGGTTGTATTGTTTTGATTGAAAAAATTAAGGGGAGATGCATCTGGTATCTAAAATATGTCTAATGTTTTATTCTAGCCACACATACAACCAGTGATTGTGGCTTAAGTGCTGCTGCAGGAGGAGAATCAGCTGGAAGGCGGAAGCGGCGGGAGGGACGGGCACTAGTAAGTCACATAATTGCTTGCTTATTGATAATTACTATTATACTCAGTTGCTACCAGGATGTCATCGACTCTTGACTGTGAACTCTCTGCTTTACCAGCTTCAGCAGTGATTGAGTCATGGCCTCTTCAATCTGCAACTCAGCAAAAGCTCACATAATGAGCCTTGATGGCTTGAGCAAAACGTGAAACAACAGAAGGTTAACTGAAAGAATGGGTGAAAATGTTATTTATTATGAGTTAAAGACTGGGTGGGTGAAAGTGTATATGGGTGAATAAAGGGATGGATAGGCAAAAGGTCAGTTGGAAGAAAGGGTGGATATTGATATTGAATGGATGTATAATGGATTGGAAATGTTGATGAAAGACTGGATGGGAGAAAGTAAAGCTTAAATCTTGGTGGCTATGCATGAATTAGAATGACACGATGAATGCATTTTTGATCTGCTTTGCTGAATAAGCAAAGCAGCTCTTCCCATGGAGAGGGACATGCTGCTCACCGACTCTGCTTATTTTGTTTATGTAGGGTTATCAAAGCAATGGTTCAAAGTGGGGGGTATTTTTAAATGTTTTGTTTCTAAATACATTGACTAACTGTACTTGTTAAGCGAGACAGATGTATCCCACTCATCATCATTCATCACACCCCTCCCCATCCATTGCATTCTGCCACCCATGACTGAAGTGCAGTATGGTTCAGTCGTAACTGCAGTGTTGCTTGTGCAATGTGCATCTGCTTCTGTAATGCAGCATTTACGAAGTTTTCACTTCATTGCAAACTGAAAACACAAGGTGTGTTTCCCTTTGCCCACTCAGTCACCTTTTAGTACTTCACTCCTTTTTTTCCCAAAGGGCTTCTTTCCTAACCTACTAAATAGCTGAAAAACCCATTCTTGGCGTGTGCCACATTTTATTTTATAGCCATGTGAGGCGATTACAAAATATATTTCATGGTTTCCCACAGATTTATTTTACGCATGTTCAAATTTTACACTTTTGACTTCTGACGATTAGTACAGTGACTGAATAAGCAAAAGATTATGAATTGATAATCAGTGTAGTGACAGTGACCCCTCTTTTTTATATCAAAATCTCTAACCTACCCACCTAATGCCTCTACTCTAGCCTGCAGTAGAGTAAGTCAAGTTTCATATCCTTACTGCCCAGCTAATTAATTTTCATGAAATACTATGTGATGGTGGGCAGGTCCCGTGAGTAAAGTGGGAGTAAGTAAATGATTTGATGTCAAATTTGACATATGCGATACGCTGTGACAAACTTGCCAAATACAATCTATGTAGCCTGTTCCTTTCCCTGTAGTGCAGCGCATCATATTCCCCAATGATTACTTACAGCAGACAGGATAATATCCACATTTCATACGTGAGGTGTGTGATGTAGTATCTCATTTATTATCCATCTGTTTTTTGGAGTCAGGGTAGAAAGAGAAAAACATTTGGAAAAGAACTGGGTCATTGGAACTAAAAATAGATAATTGTCAGAAACAGCTTTCCCAGCTGCAGATAGTAGTGAAATACCAGATGTGCTGGGTAGCAATGAGCATCGTTCTATTAATTTAGCACAACACACAACTTGTACTCCATAGTGCATAATGCCTTACTCATTAATGAGAGGTAACCTATTCTTCCACTCAAAGTGTCTGTTTAGTTACTTGAAAAGCTTTTAGAAGAAAATAAAATGAAATCACAATTTTTTAATCCGGTGTTATTCTTTTATTCTGTCTAAAATCTTCCTGAAACACAGTCAGTGGTTTTTATGCAAGGCATGTATGGGTAAAAGATAAAATTAGCCCTGTGACTCTCCAATTCATAATCACATGCAATTCTAAGGACCCTAGGGGACCATCAATGTACTGCTACTGTGCCACCCACTAATTTCACGTACATTTGTTTGCATAGTTTTTTTTTTATAATTTGTCTTTTTTCTTTATGTTTCTCTCAATGTAGCTAATCCTGCTGGTTCACCTGCGGCACCCAACAGGCAGGTGATAGCGCCCATCTGCAGAGGCGGGACCGCATCCAACAGGAATACCAGTGGATGGTGGTCCTGGAAGAAGAAGAGATGGAAATACCTCCTTCTCAGCCGGGCCACAATGCAGCCGGTCCCCTTCAGCCTCAAGCCTTTGGCCATCCTGTTGCAGGTGCCAGTTGACAGCAACTACTGCCAACAACAAGGGTCGGAAGGGAGTTGGGACCGTTTTTCTTTATTTGCTGGACATTTTTCCTCTTTGGTGGTTTAGTCAATTTATTTGGGGAGAAGGGTGGGCCTGTTGCAGGTGGAGAGGGTGGATTTGTTAGTTGAAAAAAGGTATAGTTATTACATTTAATCAAAATGTATGTCTGAAGTAGTTGTTTTGTGTTTTACCTTTACTTTGCACTGCTGCCTTTAGTTTTAATGCAGTGTGTTTATCTGCTTGTAGGAGTGTATGATACTGCTTAGTTATGCATAGTTATACCACTCTAACTATCTTGACCATCAGGGAGGATGAATTTACATAAATTGTCTACAACAAGATGGATACATGATTACTTACAGTAATAGTTAGTTACTTTCTTAGTGACCTAACTAGTTCACTTTACTCCATAGTTACCTGAACAAAGATGAAGCAATAACAGAGAAGGCATCACAAATTCACAAGCAAGGTCCCACCTCCACGCAAATGAGCTCCAACTGTAAGATTGATCAAAAGGATCATCCATTGCAAGACACTAAATTAAAATAGGAACACTGAGATAGTGGGTTATGTCAAAGCTTTACAAAGAATTGAGACCCGACTACTGCATGATGAGACAACAAAGAATTTCTGATTGTGATAAAAAGCCAACAAATAGCAATAACAGTAACTTGAGCAATAGGGAGGTACTATTTAATTAAAACTAAGAAATCTTTGAATTATAAAAACTGTACTCAAAGTCTCGAGTGGATAAGCTAAGGTTAGGCATTTATGGTTACGCAAAACAAGGCCTGAATGATGATGTTGATGAATGATTTTCTTCCTTCTATATCTAAAATATGGATCACTTTTATGCCCAGGTGAGTAAATGGGAAAGTGTAGGCTATTGCTTACGTAATAGAAGATCCTGCAGTGATTTGGTATTGCTTTCATCATATCCATCCCACCAAACGTGTGATCTATTGATGGTATACATTAGGCTACACCTAAATAAATCACATAGATGTGGACAAGAAGGAAGAGGTTTGATGAATTGATAAGAAAGGGGAGTTGGGGTAAGGTTTGACAAAGACAAAGACTATACAAAGATAAATATTCAACTGGGCAATGAGAAGCACATCGTGGTTAATCTGCTGTGGAAGGAAATGAAGGAATATGTATGGCCTAGACATAATACAGTTTAATGCATTACAAACAGTCATTCTGCTCCCGTGACTCGAGTTATCAGAAATCTAATTCTTCTAGGTTGGAAATAAAATTATGGAGGAGTGAATGCACCCACCTAGTTCTCCAAATATGATTGGTAAATGAAAAATGAGACTGTATTGCAAAATTTGGTGGAACATTTGCATTCCCCTTTGGGAATGTTCATCACTCTTGGGTGCCTGTCGGAACTGGTCTGGTAGGTAAGCAGAAGTGTTGAGCTCAGCTTTCGCCTTTCGTACCTGTAGTAGACTAGAAGGCCTGTGGATTGTATAACAGAAACTGTATTTTAGAGTCAAGGAGAATGTAGATAAGCTTCATGAGGAGTGTGCCAAGAAGACTCAGAGGCAGAGCAAAAAAAAACAAGAGGGGGATTCAGAGTTTCACTTTTGCCACCAGTGCAGCACAAGCAGGGCCCGATTCACAGAACTAACTAAAGACAAAATCCTAAACTCACTACCATTTTGGTATTCACAGAAGGCACTTACTCATTTTGATATTCACAGAAGGCACTTACTCATTTCGGTATTCACAGAAGTTAGGAGTCCTAACTTTAGGACTCCTAAATGCCGTCTGTAAATACCGAAAGTCATAAAGGTAGGATTTTTCTCAGTTTAGGAGTAGTAAAGTTAGGACTTCTGTGAATACCGAAATGATTAAGTGCCTTCTGTGAATACCAAAATGGTAGTAAGTTTAGGACGTTGTCTTAAGATAGTTCTGTGAATCGGGCCCCATGACAACATTATTTTACAAATCAACGTACCTTTCTCCATTCCACATAGCTGACTACTATGCCCCAGAATCATAGTTTCCCTTTGAATTCGATAATTTTTTGCTTCTAGCTGTTGATGAGGTAGTCCCGCCCAGAGTTCTTCCATCCCCTTCCTGGCTTTGCGTATCTCCATCTGAGTCATGACCAGAGCAAGAAAGCCATATAGTGCACTGCTGTTGAAGAAGTACGGAAACAGAATTACAGTACTTTGTATAGGTTTTTGTTTGTTAACTAAAATAACTGTTCTGGTCTCTGATGAACTAGAAAAAAAGGAGAGGACCCGGCAAGTAAGTCTGGCTAAGTGTGAATGGGATAATCACCTACAGGAATAAATATTTGCCCATCATTTAGGCACCAAACATTGCAAATCATCTCAAGGCGGTTCTCAAAATACAGCTCAACACCCTCCCTGACTGTCTGCCACTACATGAACCATCAATCATCACTCACAATCACTCAATATGTTACCTGTTCCAATACAAGTACAGTGGTAAGTACACTATTTCCCCTTTGATGCAAGCAATGGATTTCACAATCTCGTAAATCAAATCATCGTCTTGGGAAGCCCTTCTAGGTGATATAAAAACAGGTACATTTTTGGTGAGCAAGTTTGTAAAGGCCAATGGCCTAAAAAGAAAAGAATGCTCATCATTCGGGCCTCAACATTTTCAAATCATTTGAAACAAGTTTCCAAATTATAATTCAACACCCTCCCTTACTGTCTGCCACCACATGATATGTCATGAGGAATTATTACATATTCTTCACTTAATTTATATTATGTCTTCTATAAGTACATCAATTGAAAAAGGAACATAAGCAACGTGATATCTCATTTCAACTTTATGTCATATTTGAAACAAATAAATCTTGTGGCTCATTACAAAACTAGAAAAAGTTAAACATGCTAGTGGAGGAGTATTTTGGGTGTTTGTTGTGAAGCCTTGGTTGTTTTGAAAATTGGAGTGAACTAGACCTGTTCAATATCTTGTGCAACATATAGTCCTGAGGATGGTCTTGGTGAAAATTGTACGTTAAAGACCGAAACGTTGATGCCCTTATACCGCTTGGCTTACATTCACCAATGAAAGTATTTGTATAAAGAGCGGATGGATTAGCTGACTGATGTCACAGGAGCACTTTATGTATATATATGTATAATACATATTGTACCAACGTTATATTACGCTACTGTTAAAATGTATAGAATATTGTAGTTTTTTCTGGTGCCTAGCATGTGTAACTTTTTCTAGTTTTGTAATGAGCCACAAGATTTATTTGTTTCAAATATGACATAAAGTTGCTTATGTTCCTTTTTCAATTGATGTACTTATAGAAGACATAATATAAATTAAGTGAAGAAAATGTAATAATTCCTCAAGGTGCATTTTTCTATTTAACTAACGTTACCCAGTTCCTTGGGGACTAATGGGTTGCCCTGTTTCTTGTGATCACATGATATGTCAATCATAACTCACAATCACTCGCTCACCATTGGAATAGTTGTAGTTACCTCTTCCAATCCAAGCCCAGGTATGTTATGTAGTAGGGCAAACACAATGAGATGATGGACGAAGCGCTGAAAAGTTTCAGACACTCACCCCAAGTCACAGATCTGGGTTGAGTTGAATTCATTATCATTCTTTTGCTCAATTCGCCACCTCAGTTCAGACCCAGCTATATGCAAATCAGGCTTGACCCTGTGGCTCATGGGAACAGTCAAGCCCAAACTGCCAGGCCAGGTCTTTCCTAAACCGGGAACAAGCATCCTGGGACCGGTTTCTGGGCAACACCCTTCATCAGAGAGGCTAGCTTGAATCCAGTGGCAAAGTGAGCAAGGGACCCACGTCTGGGCATACCCTGCCAACTTAGGGCTAACAAAGCACACACAAGGAGATGATGGACGGAGTGCTGGAACTTTTCAGACATTTACCCCCAGTCACAGATTCGCGTTGAATTCATCATCATTCTTTAGCTCACTTTGCCACCTCAGTTAAGACCCAGCTATATGCAAATCAGTCTTGACCCTGTGCCTCATGGGAACAGTACAGCCCGAACTGCCATCCCAGGTCTTTCCCGTACTGGAAACAAGCATCCTGGGACCGGTTGCTGGGTAACACCCTTCATCAGCCATGCTATCTTGAATCCAGTGGCAAAGTGAGCAAGGGACCCACGTCTGGGCATACCCTGCCAACTTAATGCTAACAAAGAAAACACAAGGAGATGATGGAAGGAGCTCTGAAACTTTTCAGAATCTAGCCCCTGTCACAGATCTGAGTTGAATCCATCATCATTCTTTAGCTCAGTTCACCACCTCAGTTCAAACCCAGCTATATTCAAATCACTTTTGTGTAGTAGGTACATATCTCCTTTTGATGCAGGCAGCACATTGGAATCTGGTATTGGCACACTTGTAAATCAACAATCTTCTGGGGGCAGCCCTGCACGGTGATGTAAAAAAGAATAGGCATGTGAGGGAGGCAGCCGCTGTATACAAACGTAAAAAGAAATTGTGGAAGCTTTGTCAATGCACTCTTGTTCAACTACAATCCGGTAATATATATGTGACCAAAAAATGGTGGGGCATCAAAAACTGACACAAAAATAATAATTTTAGACTAGCTATATTTTTGGGGGGAAAGATATCTTTAATTAACAATTATTAACATATTCTAAGGGGCACTCTCATACTGAGTCTGGGAAATAGAGTTTGTCCTCAAACGCAGGTGGTTCATCCAGAAGTTGGATCAGATAGAACACTTGACTCTGACTAATCCTCCTCTGCTGCATCAGAAACTGTGTAATTGTATGATGTGAAATGTTGGTTCATTTTGATCACAGTCAAACTCTTCACATTTAGAGGTGAGAGACTGGTCCTTCTCACTGTAACAACCATGTCAGCTGCACTGAACACATGCTCAGCAGACACACTAACTACAGGACAAGCCACATACTTTAATGCCAGACTGCTGAGCTCTGGCCATTGACACATCCTCCCATACCAATACATGAATGGATGTTGATCCTTATAGATGTTTTTGAATCCGCCAGATACTCCTGGAACATCCTGTGGAGGATCATTGGTGCTGCCACTGGCTCAACTTCTTTTGCCATCGCCACTACACTGAACGTAATCCTTGCTGATTGAAATTCAGAGGTTGGGTCCAGTCCTTCTGTTGCTGTTGTTGCCGGTGGTTTGGTTGATGGTGCTGTTGGTTGCTGTGAGACAAGACTCCCCTCTCTGGAAGTTGAAGGTGGCACCCTAGAACTGTAGAATGGGGCTCTTGGGGCCTCATTCTGATGTTGAGCGGACTATCACTGGCAGGTCGTCGGTGGCGGTCTGTCCAACATCAAGTGTACCAGTCAGGTTATTGGATAACAATTCTGGTAGTTGGAGCAATTTCGGAGGGGGAAAGACAGCTGCCTCTGACGGGTTCAAAGAGCCCACAGGGGCGGCGGTTAGAGCCTAATCCATACATGGGGCTGTGCCTGTGGAGGCACTGTCATAGGGAGTAGGATGTCCCACTGCCATGTAAAGCCAGATAAAAAGGTACTTTGGGGGATACAGGCAGGGGCCCCATCCTTATGTGGACCACTGGAATATAGCATTGGGGCACCTGTGTTACCCCCCAAAATCCATTCACTGTGTGGCAGGCACCACATGTGCCTTGTACACAGTGCATGGATGTTTTAGAAATGTACTTTTCCACTGTGGC
Organism: Lissotriton vulgaris; assembly: GCF_964263255.1. Classification (NCBI taxonomy): domain Eukaryota; kingdom Metazoa; phylum Chordata; class Amphibia; order Caudata; family Salamandridae; genus Lissotriton; species Lissotriton vulgaris. The sequence goes on along the minus strand of NC_141689.1, from coordinate 1,718,107,061 downwards.
TTGTGCTGCAGCCCTTTTCTAGGACCGTGGACTGTGGATAAAGTAGTGTGGCACCTATGTACTGTTTGGAAAATATGATGTCATATTGCAGCTTTGTATTACAAGCCAGATGAAGGATTAAGCTCTCAACCACGGTATGCACTTCTGTATTTTCGTGCATACCCACAGGGGCGAACATTTCAGACATCTTCTTTATCTGGTTTTTTATCAGATGCAACAACAGGATAGATTGGCTCATCTTACTTTCCTCTTTGTTAACTTCCCATGTGAAAACCTCAAAAGGTAGTAGCATCCCTGTCAGGCATTTGACTAGGCCCCATTTGTCCGCATCCATGGTCATACTTTTCTCCAGCTACATTCTCTCCTGTTTGAATTGCATAGTCATCAATCTGTTTGTACTGCTCAAGCAGATGTTGCAACATGTAATAAGTTGAGTTCAAACATGTTAGCACCTCCTGTATCAGGGCTTTAATTGATGCTTGATTAGCCCCCTGAATTATCCGCAACTGTTTTAGGGCTTTAAAAGAATGGCTGATTTCTCTGCAGATGGTCAATATGTGGCTGACTATGTCTTTCTTTCTGGAAAATCTTGCAGCACCTGGTTGTTGCAATGGGCCAAACACAGGGCCCTGGAATAGCCACTGTCTAACACAGCCTTGACTATGTTACTGCCATTGTCTGTGGCTACAAATCCAATTCTAAGACTTGTGGCTAGAAGCCATTTATATACCTTGCTGTTAAATGTGTCCAAGATGTTTACAGATGTTTGTTATTTCTCTATGGCAAACATGGCCACTGTTGCATACTGCTGAACGCTCTTAAATCTTTCCACAGGGCCAAGACCTGTACATTTCTTTTGCTTTACCCCCGCAAAAATGATCCAGTGTGCTGTGACGCACATGTAATCAGTCGCCTGACAGCTGGTCCACATGTCTGTCATCAGGTGATAGTGTGAATAGCACTTTGCTGCAACGCTTGTCCATCCAATTTCAGCACATCATGATGCAGTGCTGGAACCACATATGAGTTTGGACCTTTACCATAATTAGGGTTAGATGACAGTAGAAAAGGTCTTGGGCAGTATTACTTCTTACACTTTTGCCAATGTTTTACACGGTTGAACCACTGAGGCATTAACAGCACTACCAGATGTATTTATGAAACGCCTTCTGCTTCCCTTAAATACCTCTTCACTGATAACCAGGTCATGTTCCAGGGATCCTGTATCATGCTAAGATAAATGCTCACTCCTAGGTTCAAACGCTTGGAACAATAAAGTTCTTTGGCTAAAAAACAGCCTCGGACAAATGAAAATGGGTTTTATTTTCTTGAAAGATAGAAGTTCATCTCAGGTTTTCAAAACATTGATGCAGATACAGAACGGAACTCCATAGAGACTCCGATCCCAAAATACAGCCTGAAGGAATAGGAGCCACACCATGGGTGTGTGCAGGGAACATGCCCTGAACTACTGCTGGTTTGAGTAGAAAGTACTTTATTGCAGTTCCACCGGGATCCAAGATGAACCTTGCTGAGTCAAGTGGGCCCAGGCAAGAGCCGTTCAAACACATATGAGGGAAAGGACTGCACAAATCAAGTGCATTGCCAAGTAAGGCCAAATTCAAAACTTATAGTTGGTTGCAAATGTAATTACCAGTAAACAAATGAGCAAATATTTGCATATATTTTAATACAGGGATTACAATTCAATAACAACATGGAATGAAAGACTGAGAGCCTGATTACAAGTTTGGTGATCTCTCAGTGGGTCGCCATGCCAAACCTGCAGTCAGACCATCTGCTAAATTATGAGTTTAATCCTGGTGGGTGGTCCTGAGGCAGTGGTCCCACGGGGGTGCCTTTCTAAGGCTCAATGAAGAACCATAGAAAGGCAGCACCAAGTGAGAGCCGAAATAGGTTTCTGCATGGAAGAAATGTACCATACTGTGCATTTCTTCCCATGAAGGAACTCGGGGTGCTAACATACAGGGGAACACCATGCACTTCTGTACACAGAGGTGAGTTGCTCCACCTCCACCCTTTCCATGGTGGGCTCACCGCTGTGGATAGCGTCACTCAGAGGGAACTTGTAATATGCTTGGCCGTGCAGCACAGCACCACCAGCCTATTGCAGCCTCAGACTGCTTCGCCAGAGCAGTGGGGTCCATGATCCCCAGCGGTTGTGGCGGTCCTAAGACGGTCCGCCAAACTCGAAATAAGACAGTCAGACCACCGGTGCAGCAGTGGCCACACCACCACAACAGGTTCGATAGTCCGATGGACCACCAAACTTGTCTTTAGGCCCTAAGTGACAGCAACGAGAAAAATGATAGACAGACTCTGATATGGCTATTTAAAATGAACTAATGGGATACTTGTGTACTGGACATTAGTTGTTCATTCTTGAAAGGATTCTCAGTATTGTAGGTTTTCAGCTGTTTTATGAATCATTTTTCTCAGTTTTTCTGATCTAACTGGCTGCTAACCAAATTACTAGCAGTAGTTGACTACTGCAATGCCCTCCTCCTTGAGTCCCCAAGCTTTCTGCCTGCTAGGATGCAGAGGTTACAGTCAACTGCAGCTAAATTAGCATTAAGCTGGTCTAGTAGGTCCTCTGCCTCCTTGGCGCTGGCAGAGTTGCACTGGTTGCCTGTGAAACAAAGGATCCAGTTTAAATCACTCTGCCTGGTATTTAAGGCCTTGCATGGAATTGGTCCTATCTCCTTGCAACGCAAATTTTAGCGGTACGCTCCTGTTCGAACATTACGCTCCTCTTGGCCTAATCTGATAAAAATCTCTAGATTTAAAAAAGTCAGAGCTGGCAGTAGATCCTTTGAGGTTGCTGCTGGAAAGCTCTGGAACACTTCCGGATCAGTTGAGACAAATTAATGATCTCCTGCCATTTAGAAGGATGTTGAAAACATGGCTATTCCCTAAGGTCTAGGGGTTGCTGAGGTCCTGAAGGAGGTAGGCCAGCTCAATTCACTTTTAGCACCAGGATGCCTGACAGGTGACAGTGCAATAAATAAATAAATAGCATTAATTTGATGCATAATATGAGCTTCCAGACTTCACAAAATATTAGACGCATATTTGGGGGGTATTTTTATCTTGTTCTTTTACAAAGAGTTTTTGAGGATGCTGTTTAAACATGACATGGATATGACATCAATGATGTAGGAGATTTCCCTTTCTAGGGTACTTTCCCTTGTTTTTTGTGTTCCTCTTTCCAAGTTTTCCTTGGATCTTGGTGTTAGCATTAGGACTTTGAGCCCGTTTGACAATGCCATTCAGTGCCAAAGCGCTGTGCTCATCATATACATGCTAGTGATTGGTGTGTACATGATTGACTGACTCAGTTAGCTGTAAGACCCAGGGCATGTAACTCATATTCTCCTCAGTGGGCCTGCCGCCCTGGTTGTGCCATCCACACAAGTAGCTTATCGATTGTGCCACAGGTTTGCCTTGGTGGGGCCTATGTGCCCAGGTTACTGTTATGCAGCATGGCATTTAAAAAGCTAAGTTCCGAGGTGACAGGTGCAGTATTGGAAAGAGGTAGGACATGTGTGCGGTGCATGGAAGGGACATGACTGGCACCCGATGGTGTGTTCAGTATGATGGGGTCTGCTTCTTGCATTAGATTAGAATGCGGGAATGAAGTAAAAGACTATTGAGCAGTATTACCTATGTGCAGAGTATAGTGTTTGAAATCAATGAGTTAGTAATAGCGAATTCTCTCCGGTGGCATGAGTAGGTCCAACATTATATGTGTGGAAATGTCACTTGGCAAAAGTGTGAATTTTGATGCTCATGGCCCTCTGTGCCTGTTGGCCTGTCTCCAATTCACACCTGGGTCCTGGGGAGACAGCTACATTTGTAAATTCCTGATAGAAGGCCATAACTTGGGGCTCAAGGGAAACTGCAGACCTCTGACTCTGAAGGGGCTTTTCTAGGACGTTTTCGTGAAGGTGGAATTGGCACCTGTATTCCAAGGGGCAAGGCCTTGGCCCAACTAAAGATAGTAATCAAACCTCCCGGGTAGGACATGAGACAGGACAGCATTCAAAGAGAGCCTGTGCATTTTAAAGATGGCCTTTTGAACTGATTGTATCTTCAAAGTTCATTTTGGGTATAACTGCTGGGGCTCTGGCCTCTGAAAGTAGAAACACTGTTGAAATTGGAGCCATAGTACCCTGGTGCAATGCTGGGACATCGTCAAAAGGAATTCTTAGAGCAGGAGGGACTGCAACTGGATTTTCTGCAGACTTGTTGTGGCCTGGAGCTTATTGTGCTCCAGTAAGGGGCCGATCACCTGTTGGATTTTGCCTGGATGTGGCTGGGCTGCTGCTACATGCCAACAGTCCTTTCCCGGGTCCTTAAGTACTCTCCAAGGTTGATGGCCTTCTGACCATGAAATCCTAGGAACACAAAGGATCTCCCTGTTTCCACAAGATTGTAAAGACTGCCCATGGTGCAGAAGAAACTGTTGGAAGTGATCATCGGTTGGGACAGGGACCATCCTGATGTACTCTGTCATCATACTGTGCAGAGGAGTGTGTAAAGATCTGGAGCCACTGAGGCGCTGGGAAGTGCGGAGTGCGGGGAAAGCTTGAAGAGTCCAAGGAACTCATGCTTGCAACCAGGGGACCTCTGCTAATTTGCTCTCTGGTACATGTGGTATCCGAGGGGTGTTGGGAGACCTGAGCTGGGAGCTGAGACTGTCTTAGACCTCCAGATCAGGAGGACCACAGTGCCTTGCACTGAAGCCTCCATCTGAAGTCTCTGGCTCCCTCTCCCTGGACCCATGCCATAAGGTACATTGTTGTGGAGAACATTGTGATGTGCCTAGGGGTTTTGTTGTGCATTGTGGGCACCTGCAGCTGGCTATAGGGAGCTACAGCAGCTTGCACCTCCGCCTGAGGGGAAACATTTCTACAGACCAGGAAACGCATCAGCATCCTGGTGTGTAACCTTTAGACTATAGGGGGATAGCTATCCCACCCTTGTATAGGTGCCGCAGGGCGCCTAGAGGTCTAATCCATATGGATGATACAAAATAATTGTTTCTTTCCATGTTAGGTGATTCCGATAGCTTAGTCAATGTAGGGCCAGCAGGGGCAACATGTATTGTTGGCTGGTGTGGTTGATTGACTGAGGGGCTGGGTCATGAAGCATAGACAAAGACAAGTGACTGCGTGACCATTCTACCAATGGGAAACCTCAACAATTGTATAAAACTGTAAAGTTCAAATACAATGTGTATCTTGTTTTGATTTCAGTGTGTGTTTAATACAAAGACCAGTGTTTTATACATATTGTGTAGAGTCTTCTTTGGTGTTTGCAATGTATGGTGAAGGTGGGAGCACTGTCTGACAAGGAGACTCTCTCTGTCTCTCTCTCTCTCTGTCTCCCTCTCTCTCTGTCTCCCTCTCTCTCTGTCTTCCTCTCTCTCCTTCCCTCTCCCTCTTTGTCTCCCGCTCTCTCCTTCCCTCTCCCTCTCTGTGTCCCTCACTCTGTTGCCCTCCACACTCTGTTGCCCTCCTCACTCTGTCACCCTCCTCCCTCTGTCACCCTCCCCCTCCCTCCTCCCTCCCTGAGTCTGTCACCCTCCTCCCTCCCTCCTCCCTCCCTCTGTCTGCCACCCTCCTTCCTCTGTCACCCTCCTCCCTCCTCCATTCCTTCGTCTGTCACCCTCCTCCGTCCCTCCTCCCTCCCTCTGTCTGTCACCCTCCTCCCTCTGCCTGTCACCCTCCTCCCTCCCTCTTCCCTCCCTCTGTCTGTCACCCTCTGTCTCCATTCCTCTCCCTTTCTCTGTCTCCCTCCCTCTTCCTTTCTCTGTCTCCCTCTCTCTCCCTCTCTTTGTCTCCCTCCCTCTCCCTTTCTCTGTCTCCCTCCCTCCCCCTCTCTTTGTTTGCCTCTGACTGTCTCCCTCTTTCTGCCTCCCTTTCCCTCCCTCCCTCGCTCTCCCTCTGTCTGCCTCCCTTTCCCTCCCTCCTTTCCTTATCTCGCTCACTCTCCCTCTGTTTGCCTCCCTTTCCCTCCCTCCTTTCCCTCCCTCCCTTTCTCTCCCTCCCTCACTCTCCCTTTGTCTGTGTCTGCCTCCCTTTCCCTCCCTCCTTTCCTTCCCTCCCTCGCTCTCCCTCTGTTTGCCTCCCTTTCCCTCCTTCCTTCTCTTCCTTCCCTCCCTCACTCTCCCTCTGTCTGCCTCCCTTTCCCTCCCTCCTTTCCCTCCCTCCTTTCCCTCCCTCCCTCACTCTCCCTCCCTTTCCTTCCCTTTCCTTCCCTCGCTCCCCCTCCCTTTCCCCCCACCCTGCCTCCCTCCCTCCAGCTCCCTCCCTTGCTCTCCCTGTCTGCCTCCCTTTACCTCCCTCCTTTCCCTCCCTCACTCTCCCTCTGTCTGCCTCCCTTTCCCTCCCTCCCTCGCTCTCCCTCTGTCTGCCTCCCTTTCCCTCCCTCCCTCACTCTCCCTCCCTCTCCCCCTTTCCCTCCTCGCTCTCCCTCCCTCTCCTTCCATTTCCCTCCCTCTGTCTGTGTCTGCCTCCCTTTCCCTCCCTCCCTCTCACTCCCTCTCCCTCCCTTTCCCTGTCTCCCTCGCTCTCCCTCCCTTTCCCTCCCTCCCTCACTCTCCCTCTGTCTGCCTCCCTTTCCCTCCCTCCCTCGCTCTCCCTCTGTCTGTGTCTGCCTCCCTTTCCCTCCCTCCTTTCCTTTCCTTCCTTCCTTCCCTCCCTCACTCTCCCTCTCTCTAGCTCCCTTTCCCTCCCTCCTTTCCCTCCCTCCCTCACTCTCCCTCTGTCTGCCTCCCTTTCCCTCCCTCCCTCCCTCCCCCTCCCTCAATCTCCCTTTCCCTCCCTCGCTCTCCCTCTGTCTGTGTCTGCCTCCCTTTCCCTTCCTCCTTTCCTTCCCTCCCTCGCTCTCTCTGTCTGCCTCCCTTTCCCTCCCTTCTCGCTCTCCCTCTGTCTGCCTCCTTTTGCCTCTCTCCCTCGCTCTCCCTCCCTTTCCCTCTCTCGCTTGCACTTTCCCTCCCTCCCTGTCTCCCTCCCTCCACCTCCCTCCCTCACTCTCCCTCTGTCTGCCTCCCTTTCCCTCCCTCCCTTGCTCTCCCTCCCTCTCCCTCCCTTTCATTCCCTCCCTCTCCCTCCCTTTCCCTCCCTCCCTCGCTCTCCCTCCCTTTCACTCCCTCCCTCACTCTACCTCTGTCTCCCTCCCTTTCCCTCCCTCCCTCTGTCTCCCTCCCTCTCCCTCCCTCTGTCACCCTCTTCATCTCACCCTGCCTGAGTGTGCCCGGGCTCAGACAGCTTCCTGGTACAAACACACACAGTCACACCCAAGCACTTCACAGGTCTTTAAAAGACCATTTGTATGTTAATGAAGCTTTTGTATTTCACCTCTTAGCGCCCCTGCAGCTGGAATACCCGGGCCCCCACAGAACAGCAGAGTGTCTCAGAGTCGCGGCGCGCAGTGTTTGCTGACACTCTTTAATTTCTTTTTCTTAAACACAGGTACATTGTCTACAAGGTCCGCAGGCCGCCTGGGAAGGCTTGCCGGGCCCGTGAGTTCCCGTGGTTTAGACCATGACATGGGATATGGATGAGTAACAGTTCAAGACAAAAGTGGGTATTAAGATATTGGTTTAGGGCAGAATGTGACAAAACACATGTTGTAAGCTAACTCATGAGTTATGATACTGATATTTTTTTTACTATTTTTGCATCCATATAGATCAATGGCCATTAGAAGCGCAACATATGGAAGGTCATTCCCACAATGGTGCAGACCCAGGGGGGCCGATTCACAGTACTAATCAGTGACAAAATCCTAAACGTACGACTTTTGGTATTCACAGAAGGCATTTAGTAGTAGTAAAGTTAGTATTTTGTCTTAAATTAGGAATTTGTCTTAAGTTAGGATTTTGTCTTAAATTAGTATTTTGTCTCAAATTAGGATTTTGTCTTAAATCAGTATTTTGTCTTAAATTAGAATGTTGTCTTAAATTAGGATGTTGTCTTAACATAGTATTCTGTCTTAAATTTGGATTTTTTCTTAAATTAGGATTGTGTCTTAAATTAGTATTTTGTCTTAAATTACAATTTTGGCTTACGTTTTGGATTTAAGACAAATTCCTAACTTAAGACAAAGTACTAATTTAATACAAAATACTAAATTAAGACAAAATACTAAGTTAAGACAACATCCTAACTTAAAATAAAATACTAACTCAAGACAAAATACTATCTTAAGACAAAATACTAATTTAGGACAAAGTACTAAGTTAAGACAAAATCCTAACTTGAGACAAAATCCTAACTTAAGACAAAATACTAATTTAAGACAAAATACTAAATTAAGACAAAATACTGAGTTAATACAACATCCTAACTTAAGACAAAATACTGAGCTAAGACAAAATACTAACTTAAGACAAAATACTAACTTTACTACTACTAAATGCCTTCTGTGAATACCAAAAGTAGGAAGTTTAGGATTTTGTCTCAGATTTGTTCTGTGAATTGGCCCCTGGGGGTCTATGATCATTTTACCATCCATTGCTGAAAGAGGTGGAAGGACCTAAGACGCTGGACCTGGAAGATCACAGAAGTCCAGCTAGTTAAGTCCCTTAAGCGCTTGCAGGGAGCACACTGCACATTGACCCCCCTAATGGGCCACATCCTTACAGTAGTCTATCTGGTGCATGATGGGCAGTTGAGGGTCCAACAGCAACTACAAGGAGGTAAGTTCTGTTAAGAGTTTCACATGTTACATGACTGATTTTTTTTGTTACAGCCAGGATTATTCACATCCACATTAATGGTGACCCATGTCCAATGCACAAGAAGTGTCCTTGAAGTTGTAAGTTTTGTACAGGGTGTACGATGATGTGCTTTGCCTGTTGCTCCTGGAAAATGATCCCACATGATTCCTGTCTACACCCAGTAGGATACTCTGAGCAGACACATATTTGCCTCAACGCCACATATGCCTTAAGTTGTTTGATGCCATAAGGGGCAGTTGTACCAAATTATAGTCTTTATTATGTAAGGTGTGATGGTCCTTTACTAACGTGGTCGACATAGCATCCTTATGATGCAGTGCATGCACCAAACCTCACATAGTTAATTTGTTATTCTACACAAATAATATATTATTCTATACATTCCACAAAAGGTGTTTGGCATCAGAAATACTATATCATGAATGTTTGGAGTGTAAGATTAGCATGAGGTCTCACTCCTTCACAAATGTGTGTGTTAGCCAGCCAGTAAGTAACACATACCCTAAAGCATTTCACTATGTCCTTTTCATGACCATATGATGAAGTGATGTTAAAGATTAATGGAATACTTGCAGGGATTGAGCAAGCAAGGGAATTCTCATTATATACATATATATTGGCATATTCAATAAGGTGAACTAAAGCTCAGGGCAAACTCATGACTCATTAAGCAAATGTTAACATGCATCAAGGTGTAATATACTGTCAGTTCAGATGTATGTGTGAGTGTTTGATGTAGATTTTAAATAGTGAATGCTGCATGTGAACAAGTACTGTGATGTTCATGAACATTGAGAACCACAATGCAAGCCACCTTATGTAGTGTAACCATTTCACAAAGACAACACAAACCTCTATTGACTATAGGCACTGGGAGTTACATGTGTTAATGTATTTTGCTCTATACTGAAGTGTATTGGTCAGTGGCTATGTAAGTTACTTTGCTATATGTGTCATTTGTCATTCCCCATAATTTTTATTTATTACTGTCTTCAACATCCTTGGTATGTATATGGTATGTGATACATTGCAAAGGTACTTCATTCACTGCTGATTTCAGAGTCAATTATGACAGCAGGCTTATACTTTAGTATTCTACATTGTCAAATGCATGTTGAAAGGTATAGTGCATTCAGTTTCGGCAACTATTGGTATGACATTGCTGTATTTGTTGACTCCCATTGGCTCATATTTCACATTTAGAAAATGTACAGTATGCAGACTTTAGGGCCTTGAGGAGACACTCTACGAAGGTATGTTTGGTAGGTATCCTTTTTGGTGACATTAGTTGACTGTACTGAACTTCATTGGCCAAAGTATTGAAGTATTGAAGGGGTAAAAGTTCAAGTTAATACATAATGATGGGATAGAGGCAAGTTAATACATGAGTTATGAGCTATCCAGGGTTGTGAGAACAATGTGACCAAATGTCATACAAGCACGACCTCATGCTAATGCTAAATCCAAGATTGAGCCTTGAAGCATGGGAAATATGTAAACTTTGGAATTGTTTTATGTTCACAGGTCAGGATCAGTTGTGTTTACACAGATTCAATTAACCTATTGTATATGTAATTTCAGCATCATCCAGGGCAAGTAAAGGAACAAGGGCTGACCATGGTGGGGAAGCAGTTGTCCACAGCGGTTCCGGTCCTGACAACATGGAGACTGGGGGAGTCAGTGGCCCAGAGGGAGGGCTAAGTGCTATGGAGGATGCAAGTTCCACAACTTCATCATCTGACACGTCCTCCAGTGGTCACTCCCTAGTGGTGGCGGACCAAACAAGGACTCTGACAACATCATCCTTGTCTGCCACACTCAGGACCAGTTCCACCCTCCCTGTTGCTCCCCACCCAGTTGGCTGGGTTTGCAGATCCTAAAAGGGCTGCTATCTCCTTTATTCCAGTTGCCCCCCCACCACTGTCGCTCCAACTTTACTACTACTAAATTGAGAAAAATCCTAATTTTAAGACTTTCGGTATTCACAGAAGGCATTTAGGAGTCCTAAAGTTAGTAGTCCTAGCTTTACTACTACTAAATTGAGAAAAATCGTAATTTTAGGACTTTCGGTATTCACAGAAGCCATTTAGGAGTCCTAAAGTAAGGAGTCCTAACTTCTGTGAATACCGAAATGAGTAAGTTCATTCTGTGAATACCAAAAGTAGTAAGTGCATTCTGTGAATGCCAAAAGTAGTAAGTTCATTCTGTGAATACCAAAAGTAGTAAGTGCAATCTGTGAATACCAAAACAGTAGTAAGTTTAGGATTGAGTCTTAAGTTCATTCTGTGAATCGGGCCCACTGTGTGGGCAGTGAGAGGAATGCAGTGTACAAAATCACAAAATTGTCTGCCCCCTCCTGATATAGAAATGGCTCATAAAGAGTCCGTAGTTTAGAAAAAAGCAAAAGATGAGCTCACTGAAGCCAAAACCAGACACCAAAATCAATGATTACAACATAGATGTAAAAAAACTTTTTTATTTAGGTAGTTATTATTTTTGTTCTTTTTTTGTCGATTTAGCATAGTTCATTCAAAGTGAATATATAGTTTCATAACATCAAAAATTAGAAATACACACATCAGATGGATATCGGCCCGCAACACTCCATGAACCATTCAACACTTAAATACAACTCGCCATACTCTAGCACACTCAGACACAGTCATACACAAATACCAATCTCACATTCTACACTCATCATAGATACGGATGTAGCACACTCCGTCTGTCACGCTAGGTCTTCCAAGATCACACAAGGAGGCCAGAAGATTTAAATGTGAGACAGAGAAACACAACGTCAACAAGCGTTTCGGTGCAGAGCCAGGTTTACGGCAACATCTTCATAAGGGCGAAACAAAGCCAAGGAGGGGAGATGGGGCCACAACACAACAGCAGAAAATGTTTCTTTTCTAATGTCAGTTCATTTAAGACACTTCCGCACCAAGCGTTCAGTTTCTTTTCCACGGCGTTTACAGAAGGGGGATTTATTAGTCACCTTCGTCTGTATGCCGGATACACGGGCGAACAACAAATACCCAAACCCTCTCTGGGGAAAATAGATATAATCCGTATTCAAAGGGCGCGGATATTGATAGACGTTCCACACTGGGTCGGAAATTAGAGGAGTCCCAATTCCAAGTTCTGCTCAAATGCAAACAGCTGCGTATAAGGTTGCACAGACTCCAGAGGGAGCCTATCTTGATGTTTTTGAAAGGCAGTCCCTTCCTGAGAGGTCAACACAATCCTCACCAAACGCCTCGCCATGGGCCGGTTTCTCGATCGAGAAGGTGACTAATAAATCCCCTTCTGTAAACGCCGTGGAAAAGAAACTGAACGCTTCGTGCGGAAGCGTCTTAAATTAACTGACGTTAGGAAAGAAAAATTTTCTGCTTTTGTGTTTTGGCCCTGTCTCCCCTCCTTGGCGTTGTTTTGCCCTGATGAAGGTGTTGCCGTAAACCTGGCTCTGCACCTAAACGCGCATTGGCGTTGTGTTTCTCTGTCTCGCATTTAAATCTTCTGGCCTCCTTGTGTGATCTTGGAAGACCTAGTGCGACAGACGGAGGGGCAGACAATTTTGTGATTTTGTACCTTGTTTCTTCCCCTGCATGTCTGCTTCATATTAGTTCTCAGGGGGCCCTTTCTTTGTATTAGAGGAATGCAGTGTGCCAGGAGGAACTGCTGCTTAAGACTACCTTCTTGTGGGACTAAACCGCTGACTGCTGGGTAGCTGAAGAAACTGCCACTATACTAAGGGACACTGTGTGCTGGCCTGCCTGTGCCCTGTTCTTTGGCCCAGTAATCTTCAACAGCTCTTGTGGCCTGCCCTGTGGATGGAAACTGTAGCACGTGGTGAGTGCTGCTCCATTCACTCTCTTTCACTTAAGAGCAAAGTTGGTGTTGGGCGCTTTTCCTTCCCAAACAGGAGGAGCATATTGATTGCTCTACTCCCTGAAAAGTGAGGGTGGGGCGCTTCCTCTCCCCACTGTTGGTGTGGACTGGCGCAGTGTAAAACACTGTAGTTTTACCCGCATTTCATTTTAACACGTGTGTGGCGCAATGTGGGTTCTTGAGCCTGAGTCTTTCGCTGATCTGGAATGCAGCCACTCGCCTGCTGCTTGACGACCGCAGGAGCACTAAGAGTTGCCTAGCAACCTGGCCGAAGGTGAAAAGAGGAGCTTTAGCTTGCTGCCACCCAGCAGGAATCCCCGGCAGCAGCCAGGCAGAGAAGAAGGGCTGCGTGGCCAAGCCTGGTTTTGGGCAAGGCCAAGCAGGACCACGTTCCAGAACAGCCAGAGGAGAAAGTGGAGCAGGCGGAGACTTCGCTCTGTGTCACCTGGGCTCTCCGGGTTTGGGCAGATGAGTAACAAATGGCGTGGCATCTACCAGGACTGGGCTGAGTGGAGACCGGTGAAGATGTCCCATGTGGTCAGCCCGCTTGGGCCCACAATTGTAAGCCAGACCTTGGGCAGAAGCCTGAAGTTTGCTGCAATACGTAGAGAAGGGGCACGGCTAGCCCTTTTGGCCTGAAGTAGTGGCCGGGCCCCTCTCCTGTGGTATTGGTAACTGTGACCCGTGTCATGGGCGGGTAACCCTCACTTCTGGGAGGCCTTAAGCGGCAACCTCATTGGCGGCCTCCTCTCCTCATTGGAACAGAGGAGTAGCATTAGAGTTCCCAGAGTGGGAAGGAACCCTCCTGGATTGTCGAATTGACTGTGGTAGGCGGGCGAGTGCCCAAGAACCCACAACGGGAAAGACATGTTTATTGTCTTGAGGATTCAGGGGCAATATCGTACGGTTCATGCCGGTATGTGTTTCAGGTGCCCCTTGTAAGATAATTCCCAGTAATGGTGATCTGCATATGCCTATGGTGGGCATGATGTGTTGATGATACTTGCACGCTACTAGTAGTTACTAAAGTGCACTGCTGATGATCTTGGTTATGCCTAATATTTTCATGCTACAGGTAATCCTACCAGTAGTTACTGGTCGCCCTAACTGTAATGTTTATGACTATGGCCCAATTTATTTATTTATTAATTTTATATGCCTTTATAGCGCCTGAATCTACACCGCTATAGGGTTAGCTGAATAGTCTTCAGGGCGCTTCCTGAACTGGAGATGGTCTGAACACAGTCTGAGATCAATAGGAAGCTGATTCCAGTAGAGGGGGGCCAGGTGGGAGAAAGCTTTACCACTCAGCCTGGGTCATTTTGACTCAGGGAACTACAAGCAGGGATTTTGTCCTAGGGCGAAGGGCTCTGGGGGGCAAATGGAGAATGAATTTTTCTGCAAGGTACACAGGGCCGATATTGTATAGGGCCTTATGCACAGTGCAGCAGATTTTGAATTTCACCCTCTTTCGAACTGGAAGACAATGCAGTTGGCGAAGGAGTGGAAGGGAAGAAGTTTTGGAGGGGCATTTATGACCAGGCATGCTGCAGTATTCTGGACCACCTGTAATCCACATAATGAGGACTCATTGGCTGAGACCAGTAGTACTTTGCAGTAGTCCAGGCAGCTTAAGTATAAGGTTTTGCATTAGATTTTTTTGGGTGGAATCCGGGAGCAAAGGAAAGACCCGGCGCAGGAGACTCAGCATATGGAAACAGGCGCCAGTGGTCCGTGAAAGGTGTTCTTTCAGGGTGAGTGACTGGGCTAAACGTATGCCCAGGTTCTTGACAAGGGACTTAGGGGGAGGAGGGGTGCCGAGATCCGCTGGCCACCAATCGGGAGTCCACCAAAAAGCATGATCTCCGTCTTACCGACGTTGAATTGGCCCTCATAGCATTGGAAAAAGCCATCTGAACAGAAGGGGTGAACTTGAAGAAAGGGAATAGAAGCTGAGTATCGTAGGCACAGGATATAGGAATAAAACCACATGTTCTAAGAAGCTTGGCCAAGGGAGTGACATAGATATTGAATAAGGTAGGGCTCAAACAGGAGCCCTTTAGTAATCCCTTGGTCAGTGTCGTGGTTGCCAAGAGGTACGGGTCCAGAAAAATGGCTTGGGAGTAGGAAGAGAGAAAACTCTTCATCCACTGAAAGGCAGAGTCTCTAAGTCCAATCTCCTCCAGCCTCCTGAGCAGGATCTGGTGTGAGACCATGTAGAATGCGGCAGAGAGAATCGTAGTTTTCCCCCATCTAGGGTCATCCTGATGTTTTCTTTGACTGCTAGCAGGGCAGATTCTGTACTGTAATTGGCCATAAAGCCTGATTGAGAAGGGTCTAGGCTGCCAGTGTGTTCTACATGGTCGGACAGATGTTTATTTACATGTTTTTCTAGTAACTTGCTCAGATGGGGAGGAGTGAGATAGGCCGGAGATTAGAGAGATCTGTCATGGGGGCGTTAGAATCTTTCCGGATAGGTATCACCTGAGCCGCTTTCCATTCCAGGGGAAAATGGCCCTCACTTAGAGAAAGATTGAGCAGGGCCCACATGGCTGGGGACAATTAATGGGACAAACAGGCAGTAATTTTCGCTGGCATAATGTCAAGAGGGCAGCCAGACTTTACTGAGCATAAGAGTGCTTCAACATCTACAGAAGTCAGAGGGGGAAGCTCTCCAATAATAGTGTTAATACATTCTGACATGTAGTGTGACACCGCGACTGGGGCCTGGTGTCCTGATGAAATAATTTTGTCATATATGAGCTCATTTTTATCTGAGAGATGATGAGCTATATTATTGCAGAGAGATTGTGAGGGGGACTCAACGTTGTCGCAGGACTTCTAGTTGGTAAAGAACTTGAGTATTTGGTAGAGGGTTTTTGAAACATTACCTGCCTGGGCTAGCTGGGAGGCAATAAAGGCTTTACCTGCTGCCCTTATATTTTTAAGATAGCAGGATAGTGTTACTTTAAATCTGTTATTGTCTCTTACATCATGGGTGCTGCGCCATTGCCTTTCCAGTTTTTTGCACTGGAGTTTTTCTGTACTGAGCTCGGCGGTAAACTAGGCTGCCTGGGGACATTTGGAAGAGTTAGGGAATATTTTCAGTGGTGTGAGCAGGTCAATGGTA
The DNA here is from genome assembly GCF_964263255.1 of Lissotriton vulgaris. NCBI lineage: Eukaryota > Metazoa > Chordata > Amphibia > Caudata > Salamandridae > Lissotriton > Lissotriton vulgaris. The sequence continues at coordinate 1,718,091,273 of NC_141689.1, read as the reverse complement.
CCAGAGACTGCAGAGTTATACTTGGCTAGTCCCTCCTAAATAGTAACTCTTGCTGTATTCCAAGATGACGAAATTAACGTCTTGAAGCGCTCAGGGGAAATATTTTTCCACTATTTGCATGTACATTGGGTGGTGGGACCAGAAGCTGCGACTTCCCTAGGGCCCTGTATACAGAATTCAACAGATGGTTTATTGGACGAGGTCAGTGGTTGGGGTGGTTCACACAAAATATTAGATGAGTTGGAAAAAATCATGTCCAGGGTATGACCAGTCGTATGTGTTGGGCCCTCATTTTGTTTGTCAAGGCTCCACAGCGCAAGATCTGCTGAAAGCAAGGACGCCTGTGGGTTATTCATGCATTCGCTATGAACGTTGAAGTCTCCCAGCAGAAGGAAATTGTTGATGGAAATTACATGGGGGCAATTAATTCAATAAGTTGGAGAGAGAAATCTGCCAGGGGGCCTGGGGGCCGATAGACTAAGGTCCCCTTCCAACTAAATTGTGAGAGGAGGTCAATCCGGAAGACCACAATTTCAATTGCCCAAGTGATTTATGTAAATCTCTGTGAAGTCATGACAAGTGCCTAGTGGCACGGTAATATATGTGATCTTATGTGTTTTTATTGATAATACAAAGGATATTTTTTTATAATGTGGAGTTCCTTTTGTGCTGTGCCTAGTGTGTCACTGTTGTGTGTGTGTGTTGTGTAAACGCTTTACACATTGCCTCTGGGATAAGCCTGACTGCTATGCCAAGCTAGCATGGGGTGAACAGGGGTTATCTTCCGTGTGTAACTCCCTTACCCTGACTAGAGTAGTGGGTTCTGCCTGGGTTAGGTTCATACCCTTTCCAACCAGAAACCCCTTTTCTAACAGTGGCCTATCTTTAGGGCATTCACAGTGCAATGTATGGCCTACAGAGGTCTCCTCCCTCACCACAGCCTCCAATCCACCTCAACCTCATGCCCATCACCCCTCTTCCTCATCCCAATTTCCTGTCCCCTCACATGTACTAAGCACAAACAAACATGTGCATGCACACACTCATACATACATACTCATACCCATACTACACTAGCATAGCACAGACACACACAAACCCCCCAAGACACATGAGCACTAGCAAACATACTGACACCTCCACACCCGCAGTCACTGCAACAACAGCCACCAAAGATACCACAACAACCATCACATCCATAGACTCCACCACACCGACAGTCACCAGCCAAACCACCATCACATCCACAAATGACATCAACACCAAGACACCCGCAGTAACTATCACATCCACGGTCAACACCACATAAACCATCACATCCACGGACTTTGCAACACCTACATTCACACGCTACACCCCATCGCATCCACAGATGACACAGACACAGTCATCAGACACCACCCATCACATACACAGCGCAGACACATACACAGACACAACATCCTTAGAGCACACACCTAAGAAACTGAGACACACCTAATCATACACACAACAGACAACTAGGACAAAAGACACACCCACACTTGTCAAACATACACCAGCCCCAGAGGCAACAGCACCATCAACAGACACATGCATATCACACACAGCTAGTCCCTTTGTCTCACAAACCCCATGACTTACCACACAGCCTCCTAAGTTCCCCATTGAGGATCCCCATTTTACCCTTGCCATGACCCCTCCCATTACTAAACGAAGGCTAATAGAACAGCTATCTACTCCTCCCACACCCATCCAGCATCCCAATCCACCCATGAAAAAGGTATATCCATACCTTCTACTTCAAAGGCCCACACTCCCAAATGCAAACCCACTGCTTCCTTCCAGTTCCAAGACTCCCCCTCCCAAAGCCAAGAACACCCTTCTCAAATCCAAGTACACCCTTCCAACCCCCCCTCCATGTAGGATATTTGAGTTGCCTGCTCTGCTGACTGGATGCCCCTTCCTGAGGAGGTTCCCCTTGGCAATAATAACGGAGGCAAGCTTTGTCGCACGGCACAAAAGTTCACAGGACTTACTTTACATGTAGCATTTTTGACTGCCATTTGCCAATATTTATTCTCAGAAAAAAATATTTTGAATAAACCTATGGTTTGGGTTTCAACAAGTTAGTCCCAGCATGTCTTTCCCTTAGCAATTGTTTGATTCATAGCAATGTTTGAGACTGACCTGTGTAGTACATGTTTGTCATTTTCATGATAATAAGTAATCCAAATCCTATTTTTGAATGCCTACTTTCTTAGATGCTTAAACTTGTTGCTTTGGTAAGTGATAGTTATGTGCAGTTTCCTACAGGCATTCATCAAGGTAATGGTCATATGCACCAAAAAATAGGTTTCAACTTGATTTTATAAGTGTTTGTGTCCCATTGAATACTGATTAAGTATGTGCATATGTTCATTGACCCATGTAAATTTATATGACACGTTTTATTGTATGCAATACATGACTTCCACTAAACATGGTCAAATGCTGTGGTCATGAATATGTAGAATGGTTAACTTATGGGACTCATTGATTTTTCAGGGAATTATTGAGGTAAAACTTCCACTTTGTCTAGTGCAATTTCTACATGTTGTTATAGTGCACTCATCACAATGATGTGTTTGCCAGTTTATTTTGATGTGCCTTTTACGTAATCTGTCTGAACACACCTTTTTGGTGACTTTTAGCTTTATGATTAGATTTTTTTTTAAGCAAGTGCCTATTTTTTTTAATGCAGTTTGCGCAAACTCAAACAATACATTTTAGTCATACAGGTGTGTTACTTTACATGTCGCAAACATCAACATTACTGACATCAGCCTAACACGTTGGTATGCTATGGCTTGCGTATGTAATTTCCAAATGCACATATTATTTCCAAATGTGAATAGCCATGTCAGATGGTAACAGGTTATGGTGGTGCATACCTTCAGTTCCGGAGATGACAGTGTTGATTTTGTTCATGTTTTAGCAGCGGCAGCTTGACTTGTAATATCGGGTCTATGGTAGTACAGGCAGTGGAAAGGTGATTATAGGTGAGTTTTGGCCTCATTTGTGTTGCTTTCTTCCAACTGAAGTGTGGAGATTTTACTGCTACAGTTGCCTCGGTGGGAAGGCATATTTTGATTGGCTGGGCAGAGAAAGTGGCTGCCTCCTGCAGTCAGCTGGTTTTCCCTGAGACCTCCCCTAGGCCGTTGAACAAGACCGACTGAGTCGGCGGGAGCCAGGTGGTCTTTCTGCTGATGAACCACACACATTGAAATAGACCAGCTCCCAGGCAGACAGTGATCCCGATGATGGCAGGACCATCACCGCCAAGATTGTAATAAGGCTCTTAAAGTGAATAATTGTGAGTTCTAGCCCCCCAGACACAAATATACTGCAGCCATGCCCTAGCAATGCAGAATCTGGCCACTGTGATCGTAAAAAAAACTGTTTGCCGCCAGATTGTATGCGATAGAGATCAAATGGCCCAGCATAATTAGAGTAGACTTATAATCACCATTGTCTCATAAACTTTTAACGGATGGAAAACCAAAGATCAATATGAACCCAAGGAGAGTCAAGTTTCGGAGATGTGAGTAGCATCTTCTCCTGACGTCGAACAACTAAAGCAGTCAGAACATGGCGAAGGCCAATTTCGATCATTCTATAAGGTGTATAATACGAAAACTTCTTATGTCTAGAGGAAAAAAAATCTTTATTTTTTAAGTAAAAAGACCTTTGTGTGAATGTTGGCTTCAATGAATCTGAACACCTAAGGATTTCTTAACTTCTATTATAATACCGAAAACAAGCACTTGCAATCAAAATAAAGCAGCACTCGTCATGTTGGAGAAATGGTTATTTTGTCTATATATTTTTGCAAGCTTATGCCACTCAAATAAATATAAAAAAATACAATTATTTCTAAGCCTTTGATTATAATAAAAATGTTATAAAACTATTTACTGGTATGTCCAATATACTAGAGATGTTCTTTTGAATTTCACTGCATACAAGAATACATTACACATTACCAAGCCCTCAAATTGCAGGCAGCCACAGTGTTGCAGTGCCACTAACATGGGTTAATATATACATTTTAAAAAGGATATGGCACAAAAATCACCATCTGACTGGGCACCCGAAGCTCAGAAGCAGTAAATAACTAGCATTTTAAGTTAATATAAAAATAAATAAAACAAATATTAAATACGTTTTTCACAGAAGAGATAGGAACTATGTTTATGTTGGTGTGAATAATGTGAACAGGCTTCACAAATTCACTGAAAAAGGAGTGAACCAAGAGGTAATGTGGGCTGACCTATTACCACAAATTAAACAGACCAATCGGCAGAACCTATGGGCAATAGTCTGGTGACGCAGCTAAACGTACTCAATGACCAAATCTAATAAATTGCAGGTTTTCAAAAGTGGTATGTTTACATTTTAAGATTGTACAACATGGAGTTCAAGGGACGATATTGTGTCAGTCTTCCAACCTTCCAATTATGACTAGGGTGGTTGGGCCACCCTGGGACTACCGCATCTGCCGCATTTGCCAGTGAACTGCCATTCCCTAGGGGTTGCAAAGAGGTCCTGAGGCCACAATATGCTTGGTAGGACCAATGCCAAGCATATTATGAGTTTCCTAACCGCCACATTTTTCATAGCGGTGTGGCCGCCATGAAAAGTGTGATGGTGAGGAAGCAAAGAGGGACCTGCAGGGCCTTGTTGTGCCTCAAGCCACATGGATGCACACAATGGGGCAATCAATGTGCCATTGGGTGCATGCACACCAGTATCTGTATGGTATGGACTTGAGTAGTTCATGCTTTGCAGGTACTGCCTTTGACATGTCCATTGCAGTGCCTATTTCATAGGCACCACCCTGAGAACGCCAAAGAACCACCTGCCAGACAGGAGAACACTACTGATCTGGTTCCGTTCCCAGATGGGTTTGGCAGTGCAGGAGAGGGGGAGTCCTGCTACCACATCACCAAACTCTTTCCTAATCCGGCCCTAAGTCTTCGTTGCATTTATTTTCAGATTGAGGCGCTATTGTTTGGAACTCATTTTAAGCGACAAGTCCAGGTATATTGATGGAGCATGCATTGTTTGAAGGTATACAATGTCTTTACCTGCAAAGAGACACAGGCATTTGAATAGACTTGATCAGGATGACGCAGGTGAAGGAAGAAGAGAGGAATATATATCTGTGCCATGCTTCTGCAGTTGTGTTTATGAGCAACAGGAGCAGAACTGAGTGAAAACCTGAACCAGGAGCAAGTACTAGAATCCTAACAAGGGTTCATGGCAACAATAAATACATCAAACATCAAACTACACACTAAACTTCAAAAGAAGTGCCAGTTAAATGATCAATAAAGAAGAAAAGAAGGTAGGGGAGGAAAAAGAAGAAAGGAGAAAGAAGAGACCCATGTACAAGTAAATACAAATCACAGAAAATGTATTAGCAAACTTCTTTAAATACTAAAACATGTAGAACAATGGCACTCATCACAGTACACAAACCACAAAAATAATCAACAATACAATGTGTAATCGAACAAGTGGCTGAGGAAAGTGATTACACATAGATAGGGAGTTCAGGACAAAACTGAAACAACACAAAGCATGACAATGCGTCCTTCTTTAATTGCAGCCACATATATGCATCAACGAAGTTTCGGCCATTGTAGACATTCATGGTCATCATTCAGACAGAACAATAGTTATCTAAGTGTCCAAAATAATTGAATAAAACATATAAAAGTGAAAGATATATGTACATAAACATCAAAAATATGGGAAGGAATGTTATATTACAATATACATAAATCAAAATAATTCTCTGGATAAAATGAATAAAAAATTAGAAAGAGAGAAAAAAGAATGAAAGAGAAAAGTCAAAAGTAAGAGAAGTATAAAGACAAATACACTCAATAACACCATACAGAATGCGTAGAGAAATACATCCCAATATGAGATAGTAACCTTCACCTCAGACCAAGATATATTAAATAATTCACCTATTCAAAAGGAGAAGGTCTGACCAGAATTTCCACAATAAGGTTTGATCCACCGAGAAATTGTCAGAAGAATAAAATACTGTAGGAACAATGGGAACATCTTAATATTTAGTGTCCCTAGCCAACTCTTATTACAAGGCAAACATGACGGTGAAAGTGTCAATTGCCATGCTCACATACAGAAACAAAGTGCAGAAGATATCGTCATTATTTAATTGGTCATGGATTCAATTAACCCACACGAAAGGTTGGAGGGACCGAGAAAGAAATCAGGAGATTGAACGACTAAAAGGGAATATTAAAAGGGTAAATCACCTAGCACTGTTCTGACATGGAAAACAGTTGTATTACTCTAATAATACTTATAGTCTATATAATTGTCAATCAACAAATCCTGCAACTGATGATCGCTCAAAATTGGCAAATATTTACTTATGACTAAAGAAAATAATATTGTGTAGTTAGAATCAATTTACTTATGACTATTCACTGAAGTAATAGCTCCATATGTTTTATATACAGTATACAAAAAGTTGAAAAATAAACCATAATACTCAAACAATCCTTATAGTTAGAAGATAACACCTAGCTCGACCCTACACACCGCCAGAACTGCTACCCATATACTGACTCACCCTAAGTTCCGATTCGCATCAAACAGTTCAGGGGAGCCCCCCAACGTGCAAGGTAGCTATTTGAATAGTAAACACGAGCACCAATTCAGTTCACGTCAGAGCCTCCATAAAGAGCGAGATAGGACTGAATCCCCTGATAGGACGAGGTTAGAGAAGAAAACTATTAGAATTCAAAGTGGTATGAGTATGGAATGAGAAGCAATATAACCATACTCATAACATTGAAATCACAAGAAATACAATTAGAAATAAAAAGAGAGACAAATAAATATACAGAAGCCATTGAAGCCTACATGAAAAACTAAAAGGAAAGGAGGACTAAAACCTCCTAAGATAACGGAAGTGGCCATTTTGGTATTGGCAATTCATAAAATCCGGTGTTGAGAGAGTATGGGACACAGTATGGGGACCCAGGGGAATGGCAGTGCAAGCCGGTGTCCCCCTGGGGTTTGTCGTGTGGTGGAATGGGCCACACAGCGCGTGAGGGCTTTAGGCAAGCAGTGGGCGGGGCTTATATCACAAGTTCTTAGCGGAACGGTTGGCGGGGTACGGTTAGGCGCTGAGGTGATTAGAAAGGCGGTTGTTTTTTATTGACTGCTGCCTTCTTGGTCTTTTCTCCTCACAACAGTTTGTCAAGCTATAATGTGGGAGGATGGCAGAGGCAGCGGGGGTGAAGGAGGTGCTCTGCGTCATTTATGAGGCGGGCCGGGACGATCTATTAGTTCCCAGTGTATCAGCAGTGCTGGCGGCGGCAGGGAGACGTCCGAAGTGCGTGGCAGCGCAAGGTGTTTCCGATGCTGTGGCAGCCTGCTTACCTTCACAGAGTCGTTTTCAAGAGGCAGGAGGTCTCGCTGAGGCAGTGCTCATGCTGCTCCAGAGCCGAGGTCGTGCTGCACGTAGGAATGGAGGCAGCAGGTTTCAGGCTTTTGGCTTCACGCTGTTCGTCACTCCCTGACGGGAAATGAGGTCAGTTGGGGGGGCGGCAACAGCAACTCGTGTGGGCCGTGCTAGGGGGAGAGTGCAGGGGAGGGGTGGTGCCGCCTCCAGCAGCCTTACTGCCTCAAAGTCTCAGGCAACCAGTGGGAGGGGAAGGGGACATGTTAATGGGATTGAGGACGTTTTTATTTTAACTGCTTCTCCTTTGGCAGCTAAGAGAGCACATCTCAGTGACAAGGTGCTCACACAGAATACACAGTTTAATGAAGGAGTGTCTTCCATTGATATAGCGCCTCCTGTTTCTTTCGAGGGACGCTCTGTGGATTTGGTGGATTATTCCAGTGACAGCGGTGAAGAAAGTGATGGGGTACAAATTCTGTCATCTGGTATTAACAGTATATCGAACAATAACATTGCTCAGGTGCTGGGTCCTGTAGTGGTGGGAGCTTTTTCTGAGGTGATTTTGTCTCCGGTTCGTAGAGGCCCGCCTGGAAACAGCGACAGCTTATATTTACAAGACAAGTAGCTTTTGGATGATGTTGACTTAATGTCTCACAGCATATGTCCTTCTTCACGTTTGGACCTTTTTCGTCATAATGCAGGCTTTGAAGCTATGTTTCCAGAATCTCACCCTCCTTATTGTTTCTTACAGATTTCTTTTGACTCTGCATTAAGGCCGCATCGTGGGCAATGGGTTTGGGTGGATCATGCCACTTCTTCTGCAGCTAATATGTCAACACAGGTGTGGGAATTTGGTAAGTCAGTAACGTCTTCTGGCACAAGCGGCTGGAAGTCTTCATTATCCATGGTCCCTCAGATGGCGGCTGGTGTTTCTAAGTCTGCTAACACGAAGCAGGTTGTGGCTTTTGGTAAGGGGGTTAATATACAGAGCGGATAAAATGCGGATTTTGCCGAGCGCTCTGAGCAGCAGCCTGTGATCAATTGGGATTTCTATGATGACAGGGTGGGATATGGAGAAATGACGAGTCGTAGCAATACCGATTTGATTATACCTGAGGAACATGTTGGTCATGGGATGGTGGATGAAAATACAAATGATGGGATTCTGGTTGATAATTTGCACATGCTTTCAAGACCTATGGGTCAAGAACAAGCTTTGTCAAGAAAGGGGTCGGGTCAAACTTTGTTTGTTGTATTTTACAGAAGTCAGGAGCGGACAATACAGCGGAGCAAGAACGGCTTCATGGTCATCAGCGTCGAGATGATCCAAAGGAGTTCCAGAAGCGTGCTGCTCAATTGACATAAGGTAGGCCTCAGTGGTGGTCTTCGTGGCCACAACCTGTGACTGGCAAGCACAGTGTACGTTCAGTGGGTGTGGGTGATGCATTGGTGAATGAAGTTTCGGGTTTGGGTGCGGGGGAGGTGGTGGCGAAACCAACGGAACAGGTGTGAGTAGGTACAGGTGCATTGAAATCAAATAAGGTCGCAAGTACTGATAAGCAGGTTTTGGATGGGGCATAATCATCTTCGGGGCAGGATTAGGGTGTCATTAATCACATACATAAAAAACTTGCTTACATGGGTTTGGCTATGCCTCTGGGGACACATCCGACTGAGAAAACAAAGAAGAGAATTTGGGACCACAAGTTTGTTGACATTTTCAAACTCCTTCATAGGGACATTCAAGCGAAGGAGGGGTCCAAAGATGAGGAATGGGAACTTTGTTGACATCCCAGAGTTCCAAAAATGATCGAAAAGAGGATGGCTGCATTTTTTATAGATGCAAGCGTCTACTGTGAGAGGCATCAAGACAGGGCTGTGGCCATGTTTAAATACATTGATATTATTCGCAAAGCTCAATTACAATTCGGTGGTTTCGCATGGCTCAGCTATGATGAAGAGTTCAGGGCTAGAGTCAGTATTTTTCATGACAAACCTTGGGGGAGGTTGATCCGGAACTGTGGCTACAGTGGATGTCCTCGACTCAACCGCCCGAGACGACTCATATTGCAAGCGGGCTTCCAATTACTTACCGGCCCTTTCTGCCTCGGCCCGCCCAATTTGTTGCGGGTGGGTTGGGTAGAGGACAATTGCCAGTTACGGGATCCTGCTGTAACTTTAATCGAGGTTCATGAATCAGGCAATTTTGCAGGTTCAAACACAAATGTTCTCAGTGTGGTGGGAAACATACCATCATCCAGTGCTTTGCCAATCAGAGGTTTGGGGACCAAGGGAAATTGCCAAGACGTAGGGGAGCATCTCTACCGTTTATTCCAAAGGGCTCATACGTCAATTAAGCTATCGGTCATGACACTGTGGTTGGAAGGGTACCCTGATCCGGAATCTGCCTCAAAACTTTATTGGGGTTTTAAGGAAGGTTTCAAGATAGGTTACCAGGGTCCAAGTTAAAATAGATAGATGGTCTGACAATCGGCTAAAGTATTGCCTCAAGTGGTTTAGGAAAAGTTGGATGTTGAGATACAAGCAGATAGGATAGCAGGTATTTTTAAGCACTGTCCGTTGACGACGTTGATGATATCCCTGTCGGGCTTGGTTCCCAAAAAAATGGCAGGTGAATTTAGATTAATTCATCATTTATCGTGGCCGGAAGGCCAATCTACTAATGACTTTATTTCCCCTTCAGATTCTAATGTATCATATATGTCTGTGGATGAAGCATTAAGGATGGTACGCATGATTGGGTATGGTACTCAACTTGCAAAATGCAATATTCAGTCAGCTTTTCCCTTACTACCTTTTCATCCGTCGGATTTTGAGCTGCTAGGCATGTCTTTCAATGACTCTTTTTACATTGACAGAGTCCTTCCAATGGGTTGTTCAGTGTTATGTGCACTATTCAAAATGTTCAGTACTTTTCTTCAGTGGTGTTTTTCCCAAAAAAGTGGTCCCAAACAAGTATGTCATTATTTGGACGATTTTCTGTTTATTAATAAGGCACAGTCAGATCAGTGCCACAGAGTTCTAAACATCTTTCAGGACTTGGCTGAGGAGTTGGGCGTTCCACTGGCTCCAGAGAAAACTGAGGGCCTATGTACCAAACTTACATTTTTAGGCATAGAAATTGACACAGAACTCATGATGGCTCGGTTGCCAGTGGCTAAGGTGAGCGAAATCAGATCCTTTTTGTTGGAGATTATCGACAGGGACAAAATTGAGCTCAGACAGGTTCGGCTCTTGTTGGGCTACTTAAATTTTGCTTGCCGGGTGGTACGTGCTGGCAGGACTTTTTGTAGACATTTAGGGATGGCGATGTCAGGGGCATTCCTTCCTCATCAGAGGATTAGACTCACTGAAGCTATTAAGGAAGATTTGTTAATTTGGCTGCAATTTTTTTAAGATTTCAATGGAGTCTCTCTATTTTGTGTGGAGGATGACACCATTTGGCAGTTTCAGATTTTTTCAGACGCTTCTGGGGCACACGGTTTTGGCATTTTTTGGGAGGGGCGTTGGTGGGAGAAGAAATGGCCTTCACATTGGCTCAAGCAAGGTCAAAGCATAGCTTTCCTTGAATTGTTTCCTCTCCTTGTTGCTTTGTTAGTATGGGGGGATGAGTTTAAGGATAGGAGTGTTCTTTTCCATACTGATAATATGGCCATTGTTGAGCTAATTAATAAGCAAAAGGCAAAGGATGTGTGAGTATTACACCTATTGCAGTTTTTTATGCTGCGGAGCCTTAGATTAAATATTGTGTTTAGAGCGAGGCACATTCCCGGCATTAATATTTCAATTGCAGATGCGTTGTCTCAATTCAAAATGGCGGAAATTCCGCAAATTGGCACCGGGACCGGACAGCTGAAAATCTACAATCCTGAAAGTTGGCTGGGCGCTGGGGGAATGATAATTGTTGATCTGGTTGAAAAATCTATAGCCCCTTCTACCAGAAGCAGTTATTGTTAGGCTTGCACAGAATTTTCAAGTTATGTTAAGTTACAAAGTTTTGATCGTTATACAGTGGGAAACAAATATGTTATTTTACAGTTTGTTTTGCATTTGATTAATTTGGGCCTGTCTCATACAACAATTTCAGGACAATTGGCTGGCATCTCTTTTTATAGTCAGTTGTGGTGGGGTCCGGAGTTGGTGGGGGATGTTTTGTTACGACGAATGATGAAGGGTCTGGGGAGGGAGCGTTCTCTTTCTTTGCCTTTACGTGAACCAATTACTTTTCCCCTTTTGCAACAACTTTTAATACAGTTACCAACATGTTGCTATGACTTGTGGGAAGTTTCCCATTTTAGTCTTTGCATGATTTGGTTGTTTTTCGGCGCTTTTAGAGTTTCTGAGCTGTTGTTCAGGTTCAAGGAGAGAAGCTTAAGATTCTTTTGAGGAAGTCTAAAACCGACCAGCTGGGTAAAGGCATATGGGTCCATTTAAATGGTAGTGGAGTTCAAGACTGTTGTCCTTTGGGGGAATTGGAGGCATTCGTAATTTCTGCAGGTTATCAACCCGGAGACATTTTCACTCATAGTAATGGGAATAAAATTTCTAGTGCATATTTATTGGCAGTTTTTCATAAAGCTTTGTTATTGTTGGGAAAAAAACATTCATGTTCTGGGACTCACTCTTTTCGTATAGGGGCAGCTACTGAAGCGTTTAGATTAGGGTGGAGCTGAGATTAAAAGGAGTGGTAGATGGAAATCTGTTTGCTGCAATCGTTATGTGAGGAAATAATGTGACTGTTTTACATAAATAAGAACTAATTTTGTATTTCCCGCCTAGGTGGTGTTAAAGGTTCAGTATCATCAAAGAGGCAGACATGGATAGAGGGCCATTCTTTTGGTAAATGGTCAGCCATCTTCGCCCAACAGCAAATTTACTGCCTATCCCTACGTTTGCCTAGCAAGAGACATGATGTTTTGTGGGAAGGGAAAGGCGGTACAAGGTGGGAGGGGTTATTTCCTATGCTTTCTGAGCTGTCTTCTGCGAGAGGTTTCCCAGATTTATTAATTATTCATTTGGGGGAAAATGATCTTGTACCATTGTCTGGTTTATCCCTTTTGAAGAAAATGAAATTGGACTTGGCGGTGAGTTTATTTACAGGCACCATTGGAGGGTGAGCTCGCAATCAAACGGCGTTGGGAAGGGCTCTCAGGAAACTCAACCAGGAAATTAAAATGTTTTGTTCTGCAATGGGGATAACGTTTTTGTCTCATGACAATATCACAGGTGCTGAATATCATCTATTTAGGGAAGATGGGGTACACTTATTACAAATGGGCCAGGCATACTATTTAATGGAGTTGAGGGATTTGTTGGCTGATTTTTGGTATGAAAATCTGTGGTGTTCGATTAATACAAGTTAATTTTGTTTTACTGATAAAGAAATTAATTGTGGGGGGCCAGGAAAACTCTTTGGTTTTCCTGGGTGGCTTTTTTTCTTGGGGGTTTGGATAGTCTGGAGCGGGCTTATCCTTCCCTCTGGGGAGGGGGTGGCGGGATGGAAAGGTTGATTGGGATTGTGCAGTTCATGGGGTATTTTGATGAAAAGTCTTGTGGGGAATATTTGGTTGTCTAGCAAAAGTTTCAAAGCATAATGACTAAGTGGTATTTATTTCAACAATGTTTATTCTAGGGAAATTCTACTTTCTGTTGCCTGGCTTATTAAAGTGACCTTTTCTGCAAAGTGATATAATGGTGTGTGGTTTGTTCTTATTGCGCAATGGGGACCCAGGATGATCGCGGCGCGAGCCGGTGTCCCCCTGGGGTTTGTCGCACGGTGGAACGGGCCACACAGTGCGTGAGGGCTGTAGGCAAGCAGTGGGCGGGGCTTATATCGCAAGTTCTTAGCTGGACGGTTGACGGGGAACAGTTACACAGAGTGATTAGAAAGGCAGTTGTTTTTTATTGACTGCTGCCTTCTTGGTCTTTTCTCCTCACAATAGTTTGTCAAGCCGTAATGTGGGAGGAGGGCAGAGGCAGCGGCGGTGAATGAGGCGCTCCGGTTCATTTATGAGGCGGGCCGGGACGATCTGTTAGTTTTCAGTGTATCAGAGGTTCTGGCAGTGGCCGGGGAGACGCCTGAAGCGCTTGGGAGCGCAAGGTGTTTCCGATGCTGTGGCAGCCTGCTTACCTTCACAGAGTCATTTTCAAGAGGCAGGAGGTCGCGCTGAGGCAGTACTCATGCAGCTCCAGGGCAGAGGTTGTGCTGCGCATAGGAATGGAGGCGGCAGGCTTCAGGCTTCATGTTGTTCGTCATTCCCTCACAGGAAATCAGGTCAGTTGGGGGGTGTAACAGCAACTCCTGTGGGCTGTGCTAGGGGGAGGTTGAAGGGGAGGGGAGGGGTGGTGCCGCCTCCAGGAGCCTTACTGTTTCAAAGTCTCGGGTGACCGGTGGGAGGGGTAGGGGTCATGTTAATGGGATTGAGGACGTTTTTATTTTACCAGCTTCTTCTTTGGCAGCTAAGAGGTGCTGAGGTGATTAGGAAGTTGGTCGTTTTTTATCGACCCACCGCCCTCCCAAAATTTTTTCGCAGGTTTATTGTAAACACTTTGTGATTAAAAAAAATAATACATTTGTTACATCACGTTAGGTCAGTGAACAGTTTTTTCTTTTATTTGTTTGTTTTGCTTCTAGTGGGTGTTTTTTCTTGGGGGTTTGGATAGTCTGGAGCGGGCTTATCCTTCCCTCTGGGGTGGGGGAGTGGTGTTGGAAAGGTTGATTGGGATTGTGCAGTTCATGGGGTATTTTGATGAAAGGTCTTGTGGGGAAAATGTGGTTGTCTATCAAAAGTTTCAAAGCGTAATGACAATGTGGTATTTATTTCAACAATGTTTATTCTAGGGAAATTCTACTTTCTGTTACCTGGCCTAATAAAGTGACCTTTTCTGCTAAGTGATATAATGGTGTGTTGTCATGGTTCTGGGCTGAGGCTCTAGGGACGCTGTCACATCTCGTGGCAGGCGCTCGTACTGCACAACATTATCTCATCACAAGATCTGTGGCAAAGTGCACTACGTCTCTGGCACAACGTGCTATGCTAGTTATTCACCTCGATACTGGTGTAAATGCCATAAGAGGTGTACACAGATGGCTTAGTGTCAAGGTATTTCTTGTATTCTGCTTCATTACTTGTGCTGTTTATCCCATGCATTATGTTTTATTTCACTTGCACAATTTTGTTTCAAGCGCCATGTTTTCTATTGTTTGCGCTAATTATTGCAGAGTTTCCTTCCTAGCTGCTCTTCGAATACGGGGAGTTAGCCAGGCCCACACACGCTACCTTTAGAACGTCATCCTCCTCAAAGGCGGCTCCTCGCATTAAAAGGAAGCCACAACTGACCGCAGACGCTCGCTATCCTTCCGTTCCTGCCATCAGATCGGAACGGGTATTGTAATCTGAAGCATTCGCCTGGGGAGTTTCCCGGACACACAGAGATTTCAACTGGCAGCAAAGACAGGACTTCAGAGAATTCTTCTCTTTTGGAACTTGGGTAGGAGAGCTTCAGTTTTGTTTTTGTGCTAAAGTAAAGACCAACTGTGACCAAATGTGAACTAAAGACATTTCCATATTTCGTTTGGAGTCATTAAGGCAGCATTGCATGTTTGACCTCTGATCTGAGAGGTCTCTGAATTTCTAGGAATGACTTTTTTTGAGTATCTTGAACAGTTAACGGAACTGAACTGTAATAATGTTGTATAAAGCTGCGAGGCAGGTCCCGCATTTCTTCATAATTGCCAAATCTAAGAAAACAATCAATAAGAAGAAAAGGAACAGTATTAAGGAGCAGTAGTAGAAAACATAGGTGGGTATAACTGTTTTGTTTAGATCAAAGAATATTAGAGTTAGGCATGGGAATATTTTCAGTACATGGTTATTAACAATTACTTTGTATTTACTTTATAACCTATCATTCTACTATAAATCCGCAAAAGGCAAAAAAGCACATATAGGTAGTTATCTAATTAACCCATACATATTATCTGTTCCTAGTATTTAAGGTTGCATAAAGTAACAATTTGGACCCTTGTTTTGCAGGTCTCCTTCCCAGCTGTTCCCAACCCAACACCCTTTCCCCCACCTGGCCACTCCAATCATCTGAGTCATAACGACATACAGATTTAGAGCTGGCTGGAGGTCGATCCATTCTCCTTCGTGCAAGCCCTGACGAAACGTAAACCTTCTGACATGTGTGGTTTGTTCTTATTGTGCGATAACCATTCCAATAGTAAAGGAATTACGACGCCTTAGAAAAAATGAAGAATAGAGATAATAGCCAATGGAAGCCATCTGGAAAAAACTATAAAGAAGCAAAAGAACAACACAAGTCCAAGGAACCTTGGTGGCCATATTGGGATAGGCAAGTACTATCACCCTATGGACAATAAAGTTCAATGAATTGAAAAGTAGAGTTGAGTGCTAGAAAATACGTGCAAACTGCTATTAAGTAACCAATAGTCCCAGAGATTTATAAAAGGAAAGGTGAGAAAGGTGAAAAAGACTGAAAGTGCAATTAAACCATTTTTGGAAAACCACTTATTGTACATAATATGAA
Source organism: Lissotriton vulgaris (assembly GCF_964263255.1). Classification (NCBI taxonomy): domain Eukaryota; kingdom Metazoa; phylum Chordata; class Amphibia; order Caudata; family Salamandridae; genus Lissotriton; species Lissotriton vulgaris. Next base: position 1,718,075,228 of record NC_141689.1, on the reverse strand, counting down.
ACACATGCACTGCAATTAAATCTCCACATAATATAGCTTATAACAAATCATTGTACTCAGAAACAATAAGACCATCACATATTGCCACAATGTAGTCTTAAATGCATACTAAACAAAGAATAGGTCATAGATCAACGTTGTATGCATAACTCATAGAAAAGCAAACATCAAGGTCTCATGCAAATATATACAAAACTCATAAAGCAATCACAACAAACACAATATGGTATAATTGTATGGACCATCATTGTATGCTACATTCACGTATAGCCAACAAAAAGTCATAGGTTTACATTTTTTGACAACAGAATATAATAGAATGACATTCCTCCAACTGTTGAGATCCTTGTGGATGCTGTCACATCGAAGCATCCAACGACATTCAGTTTTATTCAGAATACCAGCAATACTTCCACTCCTAGTCAGTTTTTTTAATCCTTTCAATGACCCGCCATCGCAGGTCAGATGGCGCATGATCATGTTCCAAAAAAGGAGACACTAAGGGAGCGAGTTCAGTTTTGCATCTGATTCGGCTTTTGTGTTGTGCTAGGTGTGCCTTAACTTTCTGTGTTGTTTGGCCCACATAAATGAGATCGCAAGGGCACCAAATGGCATACACAACATTTTGTGTATTGCAATTTGTATGATCGCGAAGATCATGGCAAATAGATCTGTGGATGAATTGTTTGGTGTTAAAGCTTGAATCGCACATCAAACAATTTCTGCATCTATAATGACCCGCAATCTTATTCAAACCCCAAAGTGTGGTCAAATCAGGTGGTTCTATACTTGGCAAAGCAGACAAACCAAACGGTCTATAATGTTTCTGCCCCTTTTGAATGAAAATAGGGGCTGGTCGCTTGTAATGCCCGTTGATAAAACTAGTGGCTAATGTTTTTTGATGATGGTAGTAATTTTGTTACTTTGTGTACTGAGTAGAAAGTTGTCACACAAGGTATTCGGTTAATTATTTTAGATGGTTTCGGGAAGAGTAGAATTTTATGATGGTTGTACCATGCTCTCTTCAATGATCTTTATATAGATCTCTTTGGGTACCCCCAATGTTCCAATTTTTTTGCAAGGATTTCTGCTTCCCTAAAGTAATCCTCCTTAAAATAGAAATTCCTGCGCATACGCAAAAAATGCCCAAAAGGAAGGCCATCCTTCAAAACCCTGGGATGGTGGCTGGATTAATCCAACAGGGTTTTCCTGGCTGTAGGTTTTGTGAACAGTCTTGTCATCAATTTTCCATTGTGTGAAATATTGGTTAGATCAAGAAAGTCATCCTCTTGGTTGCTGACATGAGAGGTGAATTCTAGGTCAGAGGGCCTCAAATTAAGCCAACTCAAATAAGAAGTTAAATCAAGAATAGTGCCAGTCCAAATAAAGAAAATATTGTCAATATAACGTCGCCAATGGTGGACGTTATGAAAATAGGGATTGTTTTCAGAGTAATAAATAAATGTGCTTTCAAAGTCATCAACAAACAGAATAGCAAAACTGGGGCAAAATGATTACGAGTTAGAGAAATAATCAGCAGTTCAACAATGGCATCAGCAGGGACTGTAACAGGACTAGGAGTTTTGTCCAAGGGTCTTCTAATGATTTCAATGCCCTCAAGTTGGGGAACATTGGTGTATAAGGACTCAATGTCCAAACACACCAAATATTCAGTTTCAGTGGAAAATTGCATTGCTTCAATTTGGGAAATAAGTAGGCCTGGGCGGTGAACTTTGCTCTGTTCATGGAGTTTGCAGAGTTTTCTGCACTCCGCTGAGCTCTCGGAGTGCAGAAAACTCAGCTTTGCGATGTGCAGCGGAGTTTTTACCCCGCTCGCGATCACGAACGATAAATTTGCAAGCACGAGTTGCCGTTCGGGTAGAATTTCTATCCGAGCGGCAGGAATACCAGCACAAACTGCAGTTTGCACTGCTCTCCGCCACTCGCGGAACTTTGCAGACTTTTTTGGTCACTTCGCGGAGTTCCGCGAAACAAAACTCTGCGAACTATGCCTAGGCCTAGAAATAATATACCCACTGTCATGTACATAAATCCAGGTGTTAACGGCTAGATCTTTTATAAATACAGCAATATATTTGCAGAGTGGTTCCAGGACCAACCCACAACCTGAGACTATGGGTCGGCCTGGGGGGGGGGGGGTTGGCAAGATCTTTATGCTCCTTTGGAAGTGTATAAAGGACAGGGGTCCTGGGAGATTTAAAATTTTAAAAAGTGAATCCCTTATTGCTAAGGAAACCCAACAATTTAGCCTTAGATGTTGCTGTTGTGATCAACTTTTGGATATCAGGCAGGGGATTAGTTCTTAGAATAGTATAGTGATTTGCATTAATCTCGATCTTGTATTTGTCAATATGTTGCACACTATGCCACCGCCGTTATCGGCGGGCATATTAATGACCTCCTGATTTTCTTTTAGGGAACGGAGTGCTTGGCGTTCAGTCAAGGAGATGTTATAGGAGATATATTGGAGCCCTTTATTGTGGGCTGTTTTTTCCTTTAGAAGAATCGACTCAAAGGCCAACAGTTCAATGGGCATCTTATTTGCAGGAGGGTTGAAAACTGATGGAGGTCTCAGTCCCAATGAATTAAAAACATCACTGATACTATTTGCCAAGATAAAAGCTTTCAGACATAGTTTTCTGAAAAACTGCAAAAGTTCCATTTGAATCTCAAAGAGACGTTTTTTTTCAGTCGGAAAAAACCTGAGCCCTTTACTCAAAAGAGTGATTTCAGCTGAAGACAGTGAATGATTTGACAAATTAAGAATAGGAATGGTGTCAAGGCAAGTATCCACACTGCCCAACTCATCTCTTGAGGTGGTCCCCACTGATAGAACATCCAGCGGGTCTGTCCTTCTCCAGCCTGAAAGTTCCACTGTTGTGTGTGTGGGGGGGGGGTATGTTTTTCACCCGACCTCTCCCTTGACCGCGTTATTCTAAAATAGGATTACATCCAGATGTTGATTACCTTTGTCCAGAATTGGTACTGTTATCAGATTCATTAGCTGCGCTAGCAGAGGATTCGGAGAAAGTAATAGCTGTATTCCTCCTAATCTACCCCAAGTGTGGTAATTCTCAGGGGACTGTTGTTTAGGCTGAGAATAAAAATCATCTAAAAGATATGGATGGGCCTTCAATTGGTCAAAATTAGCAATGACCTTTTGGATTTGTTTTTTTTTTGGGTGCGTTTAATTTTTTCAAATTCGGCAATAGTCTTGTTCACTTGTATGGGGGCAGTTTTTGCACGGCCACCACATTGCCCTCATTCAAGCATCTCAACAATATTTGTGGCCGCAATTGAAGAAGGACGCATTATTATGTTTTGTGTTGTTTCAGTTTTGTCCTGAACTCCCAATCTATGTATAATCCCTTCCCTCAGCCACTTGTTTGATTACACATTGTATTGTTGATTATTTTTGTGGTTTGTGTACTGTGTTGAGCCCATTGTTCTACATGTTTTAGTATTTAAAGATGTTTGCTAATAAATGTTCTATGATTTGTATTTACTTGTACATTGGTTTCTTCTTTTTCCTTCCTCTTTTTTCCTCCCCTACCTTTTTTTATTCTTTATTGATCTTTTTAACTGACACATCTTCTGAGGTTTAGTGTGTAGTTTGATGTTTGATGTATGCGTTGTTACCTTGAACCCTTGTTTGGACCCTAATGCTTCTGCAGTCAACAACATATCTGCCAGTTTGCTCCAAAGCCCCTTCGGGATAGGTAGAGAAAGGATCAGCACTTGGCTGATGACAGAGTCTTGAAAGTGGGTTAGAGTCAAAATCACATGAAGATGAAGAAGGAGATTATGTACATCATCTGTTCCCTGCAGAGGTTGTGAGCGTATGCCAATGCAGAGTGTGGTTATGATGAATCAAAAGTGTAGAAATTATGTCTTTCTTAAAGGAGAGTGCTGGTGAGGTCAACCCATGAGACTGTAGTACATTATTGTATATCACACTGTGTACCACAGTAGAGGGATGGACAGAATAACCCAATTGATTCTGATGCATTTTTCTCTTGAGCACACTACACTAAATCAAGGAGTAAACTCTTAGGGAGATCACACAAGGTTGACACACCATGAAAGCACTTGAATATTTCTTTATTGCCCTTTCAGAGTCTAGTTTGTTGGTAAATGTAAGTAGCATGCTCTTAAAGTGTATTATTTGATCCCATTAACTTCCTAGGAATAACCCTCATTGCGTTCATCTGCATTCATGTTGTCCAGACTTCACCCATCTGTGGAGATCATAAATTAGAGAATGTAGAAAATAAATGTTTGAAATGGAAAGCAGTTTCTGAAAGGTAGGGAGCCTGATGACTGATCTTTATGGACTGGTACACAACACCCCCACCTTTGAGAACCACTTGAAACAGGCTTGCTTACTTTGCTCTCTCGCTCACTGCAATTCATAGCCGGTACCATGATCCACCACTGCATATGATCATTAACTTTAAATTAACATCATTGGATTGACCTCAAGTGACAAGTGACCTAGATAGCATCACATAGAAAAACGTGTTTGCCCTTGGGACAGCTCTTTTAAACTGATAAAGTTATCTTCATGCACCCTTTAGAAAGGTGGCAGCAGGTATCTGGTGGTCCTAGGCAGTCATTCCATGTTCTTTCTTTACTCTGCAGTCATGTGTGGGCTCCATAAGTATTCTTGCCTTGGTGCAGTACTATTCCTGCCCGTACAAGTCTCTTAGGCAGCATCTCAACTAGAATAACATTGTGCTTCTAAGAGTAAAGTGGAAAAAGTGATTGCAGTCAGGGAAAAAAAGAGAAAATGATGGAAAACTGAAGCAAGATTAATACGAGGAATGGTATGAAAAGGGCAAGTGAGCCAGAAGAGAGAGAAGGGAAGGCGGCAAAAGGAAGAAAGAAGAGCAAGGATCTGAGTGAGAGAGACAGCAATGGAGAGAGGATTGCAGAGAGAAGAAAGTGAATTGGAAAAGGTAAACGATATGGGGAGAAAAGTTGGGGAGGGAAAAGAAGAAGACAGAAATAAGAATGAGCATGAATGAAATAGAGGGTGAAACTAAGAATTAGACAGTACAAGGAAAGAAGGGTGAGAGTAGAAGTCGCAGGGATTGTATTGTTTAAGACAAGTGGAGGATAGAGATCAGGCAAATACATGACAGAGCAGAAGAGAGGAGAAGTAACGGGAAAAGGAGACGGGGAAATGCAGTATAACGAAAAGAAAATATATTGTAAAATGCATGTATTTTCCCATTGTTTTCATTAATTTCCTGTGGCAGGACGAACCCTCATTGCAATAGACAAGAGCACTCACGGTGCTAGATCAATGCAGTATGGGGATTGGTGTCATGATACTTTGGGTTACAAGTCTTACCCTGCTCCAACACAGCAAAGCGTTCTGCAAGTGGTATACGTCATGAAAATAAAATAAGCAGACACGCAAGTCAGTATTACTTCTCTCACACGACTGAGCCCTGGTGCTGCAGAGAAAAGTTAAACTGTACATTGACTGAAAGGGAAGACAAGCCCTAGCAGGTTCCAGTCAGTCTAAACAGGTCTTTTCCAGGTGGTGTGGAAGGTGTGAGTAGGAAAATTCAGAACACTAGGTGTGGCAGTACATATGGGCCAAAGAGAGACCGAGACAAATGGTTTAGAAGAATGGGTATGCAGCCAGTATCCTTAAGCAATACCTGCACTTTTTTATTTAGTAACAACAGGATTTGAGTGGAGTCTGAGGATATTATAAGAAGTTTCCACCACCTTCCTCCATGTAAAGGGTCCATCAGGAGCTGGGTTATATTATTTTCCCTGCAATTGCTTGCTGTCCACCATATCAGAATTTTAAAACCGTCTTCTGGCTGCCTCTTTCATTTGAAAGAAAGATGATACATATTTGTTTAATATTTTCAAAGGTATACACTTGATTATTTGCTGAACCAGACATATTGCCAGCGATACTCAACAAGGGGCAAAACTAAATTTATATCAGTGGCAAAATATTTGAAACCCTTGACACATCCCAAATTCTCAGCAAACACACTTGGACATTTATTGTGCAACACACTCAAATTTTCACCACAAGAAACATCATCAACATCCAAGACTTGTTCAGTAGTACCAGGTCTTAGGGTCATGCCAAACAAACCTTGATAATACCACCCAAGTATGCTAAGGCCTTTCTTTGCCACATAAATATTTCCATTGATATGTCTGTCCTTAAAAACAAGACTGTTTAAAAAAAAGCCCTTCAACTCAATTCTCCTACCGTCATAAGAGACAGGACTTCTGTCCAGGGGATTGAGAGATTTTTCTCCCCAGACACTCTCAAACAATTCTTCTGTAATCATAGTCATACGCGCACCAGAATCCACCAATAACAGTAAGGGTTTTCCATCAACCAAAATTTCAAATGCAGGATCCACACAATTTTCAAAGTCATCCTTGACAGCCACCACAAAATCAGTCAAAAAACTCACAATCTCACTTACAGGATCATCATTATTCTCTTCAGAATACACTACATACTTTTGGAGGAGCACGCCTTAGCAAAGTGTCCCTGTCTGCCACATTTCAGACAAGAAGCCTTTTTGGCAGGACAGATCCCTGAATTAAGAAAATGAGATGGAAATCCACATTTAGTACATACATTTCTACCAAACCCTACTTTTTTCTCTGACCTAACAGGAATATTCCTCCCCCTTTCTGTTCAATGTGAAATTTGTCTTTCTCTACTTGAATTTTATCTGCTTGATCTTTACGCTTTTTCACAACATTCACAGTACTTTTCTCAGGTTTTAGCTCCTTAGATGCTTTTTGGGACAATTCAATACTTTTAACAATGGTAATTGTTTCCTCTAGAGATGAATTTTCAAAGTTAATAATTTTTCTTGAACCTTCTTATCTTTACAATGAACGACAAGCTGATCATAAATTAGCTGAGAAGAAAAAATTTCAAATTCACACTCAGAGGCTAAAATGCGCAAGGCTGCCACATAAGATACAATACTCTCATCCATGTCTTGTACTCCAGTAAAGAACTTGGGTCTAGCTACCACTAGACTACTTTCTACGTCAAATTGCTTTTACAGCATTTTTACTGCCTGATGAAATACATTCAATTCCTCCTCATCTTCAACAACAACAAGAGGAGGTAAATGTTCTAGTACAGCTTGTCCTTCAAACCCTAAATTGTACTCTAAAATGAATTTCTTCCTCTCCACACTAAACCTGGAACCCCCCATGGCCCTAATATACTTCTCAAACGCCCTTTACCTTATTTTCCACCTAAAAGGCGGATCACCTGGAAGCTGTAAAAAAGGAGGTGGGGTTGTACATTTAGCATTTTGAGAAAGTGTTTTACAACAGAATAATACTAACACTGTCACCCAGTAAGCCTAATCCTGTGGATAAAAATAATTAGATACACTGGTATAGGTTGTAACCTTTGAACATAAGAGTTAGCTATATGGTGATTTAATATGAAAGGCTTGTAAAAACCAAAAACTACTGAATGACACTGCTAAATAACACTGCTGGAATATACTTTCTTCTTCTTCTTCCGTTTACTCTTTTTATTTTAAAACTTGAAATATACTTCACCACGAAACCGGATAGCGTTCGCAAACATTGGGGCATATTACCAAGCAATAGCGAAAATTATCGCTATTGCTTGGTTAGAGACAAAAATTTACCGCTGAGCTGCGGCGATTTTTACCGCAAATAAACCTTGGTATTACCAAGGTTTATCGCAAATGCGATAAAAATCGCCGCAATGCATGAATATCACTGAAAAGTCCACGATATTCAGGTATTACCGAGCTAATGCTCTTAGCCATGTTATCCACCTCCCATTGGATAACATGGCTAAGAACTGCTCAGGGCAGGTGTTAGCTTTTGGAGATATTCGCGCTTAGCGCGAATATCTCCAAAAGTTGGTAATAGGAGATAGCGATGTTAGCGACTGTTTTCAGTCGCTAACATCTTGGCACGCCCACTTTGCATGTCATTAGTGATAAATATCACTGACATGCAAAGTGGGGCCCAAGATGGTCGCTATCTCCTACTACCTGTCTCTAACTGGTGTTAGCGACAGCTAGGTAATAGGGAGATAATTTTATCTCCGCTTTCTTGGCTTTTAAAGCCAAAAAAGCGGAGATAAACCCCCTTGATAATATGCCCCATTGTTTTTAAAAAATGTGCTTCTCATACGTGACACTTTGTGAGTATGAATAAAAAATAGCTTTCACTGATGACTGTGGAAATTCAAACATTTTAAATAGAAGAGCAAATGATGAAATAGAAAACGATGTTGCAGAATGTTGATGAAAAATTGCCACTCTTCCAATGACAACATTTTTTTAAACAAAATTCTCACCTCAATGTCACATCTTCCACAGAGCCGCCTCCGCCACCACTCCAGAACTACGACGAACAATCAACTACACCCTTGAAACAAGCACATTCCCCGATAATTCGTAATGCGCCAAAGTCAAATCCCTCCTCAAGAAGCCCTCTGCAGACCCGACAGACCTCAATAACTACAGGCCCATCTCTCTCCTTCCCTTTGCTGCCAAAGCACTGAGAAAACAATCAACACCCAGCTAATACACTTCATAGAATCCTCCAACATCCTTGACTCTTCCCAATTCGAAATCCACAGCAACCACAGCACTGAGACCGCCCTCCTAGCTGCCATGGACAACATCCACACACTCTTCGATCAAGGCCTCACTGAGTCCCTCATCCTACTAGACTTCTCAGCAGCCTTAGACACCGCCTCCCACTGCACACTAGCCTTGGACTGGATCCACTCTTTCCTCTCCGGCAGAACACAACGAATAAGACTCCCGCCCTTCCTCTCCGAGCCCAGAGAGATCAGATGTGGAGTACCCCAGGATCCTTCCTCAGCCCCACGCTCTTTAATATCTACAAGGCCCCCCTTGCAACCATCGTCAGAAAACATGTACTTAGCATAGCATCCTACGCCGACGACACCCAGTTTATCCTCTCCCTCACCAAGGAACCCAACATCACCAGAAACAGTTTCCAGGAAGGAATGAAGGACGTCTCATCCTGGATGAGCAGCAGCTGCCTGAAACTCAACTCAGAGAACATGAAGGCCTCCTCCTCGGATCCACCCCTACTAAGTGGGATGACTATTGGTAGACCCCCGCCCTCAGAAACACCCCGACCCTCATGGACCATGCCTGTTACCTTGGCATCATACTCAACTCCACTCTCACCATGGACCGACAGATCAACGCCGTAACCTCCACATGCTTCAACGCCCTCTGCCTATTCCGCAAGACCTTCAAATGGATCCCCCCTGAATCCAGAAAGACCGTCACCCATGCACTCATCACCAGCAGGCTGGACAACGGAAATGCTGTCTATGCCGAATCAAAAATCTCTCATTCACAAACTCCAGACAGTCCAGAATACTGCAGCCAGTCTCATCCTCAGCATCCCATGGCACAACCACATCACCCAGCACCTCCAAGACCTCCACTGGCTCCCCGTCAAAAAAAAAGTGACCGTCAGCTGCTCACACACTTCTACAAAGCCCTCCACAATACCGGAATATCCTTCCACGCCCCCAAGACAAACCTCCGTTTCACTGTTCTTGCCCTATCCGAAATCCCCTACATCCGCAGAGCCAGAATGGGAGGCATATCCAAGACATGGAATGAACTCCCCTCAGTATCAGACAAAGCCTGGCACTGCAAGCCTTAAGAACGGACCTCAAGACCTGACTCGTAGGATGACCTCGGAGCTCCTCGAACCCCCTCCCCCAGCTCCTTGAGACCCTCACAGGTGAGTGGTGTGCTCTACAAATCCGTGATTGATTGATTGATTGGCATTTTCGGGACCAAAGGTGCATTTTGCACTAAGAAAATAGCACTAAATGTTGGACTACACTTCTGGCATCATCAAGGAGTTCTGCTTTTTTTCATTTCCTATCCTGTCTGCAAATGGAACATTTATTTTTATGAAGGGCTTTACAGTATCAGGTTGCTGAAGGTTTTAGCTGCACTTACCTGTTTTTGTTGAGTGTGAATGTTCGCGTAGGGCCCGATTCACAGAACTAACTTAAGACAAAATCCTAAACTTACTACCATTTTGATATTCACAGAAGGCACTTACTCATTTTGGTATTCACAGAAGGCACTTATTCATTTCGGTATTCCTAACTTTAGGACTCCTAACTGCCTTTTGTGAATACCGAAAGTCTTAAAGTCTTAAAGTTAGGATTTTTCTCAGTTTAGTAGTAGTAAAGTTAGGACTCCTAACTTTAGGATGCCTAAATGCCTTCTGTGAATAGCGAAAGTCTTAAAATTAGGATTTGTCTCAGTTTAGTAGTAGTAAAATTGAGAAAAATCCTAATTTTGAGATTTTGGTATTCACAGAAGGCATTTAGGAGTCCTAATGTTAGGATTCCTAACTTTACTACTACTAAATTGAGAAAAATCCTATTTTTAGGACTTTCGGTATTCACAGAAGGCATTTAGGATTCCTAAAGTTAGGACTCCTAACTTCTGTGTATACCGAAATGAGTAAGTGCCTTCTGTGAATACCAAAATGAGTAAGTGCCTTCTGTGAATACCAAAATGGTAGTAAGTTTAGGATTTTGTCTTAAGTTAGTTCTGTGTAGTGTTCGAAACAACTGTTAGAGTAAGTTAAAAGGTTGTTGTCATCAGATGTGGTGCTTGCTGTGTGTTCAAGCATTAGGTTGTTGATTTAGAAGTCTCTGAAGGTTTGCTCTTCTCTTCTCTTTTGGGCTGACCTCAGTTTATTGGTCGGTCCAGTAAAGGCGTATGTATGGTTTACATTCGGTTGTTGATGATCTTGAGAATACAGGGTTGAGTATTTTGTTTTTTTGGGTACGTTGGATAACATGCTGTACCACATTGAGTAGGAAAATAAGGTTGAGTAGAATGTCTTATGTGTTTTATGAGCTTGTGTTGTCTTGGAGGTTAAAGTCACCCAGGAGGATGGTGGACGGGTGAAGTGGCAAAAAGATGTGAGGATTAAAAAATTAAATCTCTGCTCTGCCTAGGGAGACCTGTAGATGAGATGTGGAAGTCTCTGTTGCGTAGAGTGGGAAGTGACATGTCAGGAGCAAATAGAGGTTAGTGTTAATTGCTTATCTAGGATACAGGACCAGAAAAAATTACGGTTGGCAATGAAGCTTCCTCCCATGGGGATAAACCTGGTTTCTGTGATGAAGAGGGTTTCAGTCGTGTGATAAGTGAACATGACTATGATTTCTGGTGCCTGGTATACAGCAGAGCAATCTTTGATGAGCAGGAGTTGGAATGTGTGGTATCGAATTTGAGGGTACGTGGTAGTTGGTGCATTCTTAATGAGGTTTGGTGTATGAGTTGCAAGGATGCTATGTGAGAGTTTGTGTTGTCTAGGTCACTTCCTGTGGAGGTGGATGATGTGAAATGCAGCGCTGCCACTTTTAGTGGAGCTGGATGATGGAGAATGAAGTCTAGTAGTCCGACTTAGACTTTGACAAAACAATACAATAAAAATACAATGATGGATTCACAACTGGTCAACTGTACCCATAGAAATATTAGTACAGTTTAGCAAACTGGAAAAAATTGTTTGACTGGCTCAGGGCTGCTGCTTAAGTTATGCAATGATACTAGACCACTATAGTTGAAGGACAGAGCAATGTGCAATACATCATTGCATAATATTTGCTATAATTCCCACCAACACCTCCAGGGAACATAATTTTGAAACAGAAGCTTATGTAGTTTAGTAATAGTTAGAGATAGTTGCATTTTCTCCAAAACAATCCTATACTCACTACAAGGGAGAGAACGAGGTAAGAAATTGTTTCTAGTGTAATCTTAGCATCAATGATACGCCCTCCCTTGCATAATAAGTCACAGAAAAAAACAAGACATTGAAATGGACAAGATACTGGGTCCTTGTACATTGAAAGGGCTTGCTTGAAATTCACTCAATGATCCTTATGTTGGGACTTTCTTTGCCCTTACCCACTGAAGTGCCATGTTTCATCATAGGGCCCTTCCTCTCTCTCTTGAAAGGAGATAGGAATATCGTATGCCTCTCTAAAAGTGAGATACTTGAGACCTAACATGGTTAAAAATGAACAATGTGTGGATTATGGTGCAGCAATTTATTTTTGGCCTTCCTACTAATGTAGCAAGAATGATGTGCTTAAGATACTTTGCAATTCAGAATCGAAGTAGGTGCTGATTATGTTGTCATGTGTAGAAGAAGGGAGAATGTGTAAAGAGAAATCTACACCTTGCTTGGAATGGCGCAGCTTCCAATGCAATTACCTCGGTAGGCATAATGAGAACACAAATATTAAACACATATTATGCACCCTTTGCCTCATATTTGAAGGATATGGTTCAGAATCTTCACATTTCAAACATTTCATAGCGAGTCACTTGCGGTATTTGCGCATTACACACATACAGTGCACCATCCCACTCAAGGTGTAAAAAGAAGCAATCATTTTACAACACCTTTGATAGTCACTAGTAGTGACTCATTAAACTGCTAACTGGCAAAAGTCAGCCCCTAGTGGCACTACTATTCAAAGATGAAACAGTCTTTGAGATTTGGAGTATGGTTTGATCTTTGAACATGCATAAGCAAGTGTTTGTATCATATCTGTCTGTCAGGCATGCAACTTTCCTCTGATACTGGTCCACCAACTGTATCCTCTCCAAGGGGGTCAATCATTTAAATGGAGGACACGTGACTGATTATGAGTAAATTAAGCTAAAACAAGGAGATGATTGACAGAGAGCGGAAACTTTTCAGACACTCACCCCCAGTCACAGATCTGGGTTGAATCCATCATCATTCTTTAGCTCACTTCGCCACCCCAGTTCAGACCCAGTCATATGCAAATCAGTCTTGCCCCTGTTCCTCATGGAAACACTCCAGCCCACACTGCCAGCCAGGTCATCCCTCGATCAGAAACAAGCATCCCAGAACTGGTTTTGGAGTAACACCCCTTATCAGCCAGGCTAGCTTGAATCCAGTGGCAAAGTGAACAAGGACCCACGTCTGGGTATACCCTGCTAACTTAGGGTGAACACAGTAAACACAAGGAGATGAATGAATGAATACATGAATGGATACATTTAGAACTTATAGAGTGCATGGCTACCCAGTGCTAATATTCAAGGCCAAGTCTCGCCAATCTCAGCCGGTATGTTTGAAGAGCCATGTCCAAAGGGATTTCTTGAACGTTACTTCATTCGGAGAGTCCTGGAGTGATAAGGGAAGAGAGTTCCACAGTTTAGACGCTAAGACAGAAAAAAAACATCCACCTCTTCAGCTCTTAGGGAATCTGGGGGCATATTATCAAGGGGGTTTATCTCCGCTTTTTTGGCTTTAAAAGCCAAGAAAGCGGAGATAAAATTATCTCCCTATTACCTAGCTGCCGGTAACACCAGTTAGCAACAGCTAGTAGGAGATAGCGACCATCTTGGGCCCCACTTTGCATGTCAGTGATATTTATCACTAATGAAATGCAAAGTGGGCGTGCCAAGATGTTAGAGACTGAAAACAGTCGCTAACATCGCTATCTCCTATTACCAACTTTTGGAGATATTCGCGCTAAGCGGGAATATCTCCAAAAGCTAACACCTGCCCTGAGCAGTTCTTAGCCATGTTATCCAATGGGAGGTGGATAACATGGCTAAGAGCATTAGCTCGCTAAAGCATGAATATCGCTGACTTTTCAGCGATATTCATGCTTTGCGGCGATTTTTACCGCATTTGCGTTAAACCTTGGTAATACCAAGGTTTATTTGCGGTAAAAATCGCCGCCGCGCTGCGGTAAATTTTTGTCTCTAACCGAGCAATAGCGATAATTATCGCTATTGCTTGGTAATATGCCCCCTGGATATCACTGTAAGACGGGAATTAGAGGAATTAAGTCATTTATTAAGGGGTATGTCCTTAAACCAAATATTGTTAGAAAAGTACAGTAGGTGAAGCATACTGCTATACATTGAATTGTCTTTGTATTATGCAGCCAGTGGAATTATACCAAGTAATCAGTTATGATCTGGTGTGTAGGCAGCCTCAGAAGAAGTGTGGCTGCCACATTCTGAATTATCTGTAATTTTTTTAGACCCAACTGAAGGGTGCCCAAATAAAGGGCATTACTGTACACCAGCCGAGATGTAATTGAGGCAAGGACTATCGTTTTCTGTGAGGAGGTAGGCAGGCATGCCCAGACCTGCCACAAACTTCTTAAGATGCCAAAATAACAGTCTGCCAATTTCCTCACCTGCACTTCAGATGACAAATTGTCATGAACCAGAGTCCCAAATTGTTGGTGGCGGTTCTGGGCTGTGGCAGGGGTCCGAGGCATTCCAGCCAGTAATTGGGTGTCCATTAACATGCATTGTTGCCCATTATCATAACCTCTGTGTTGCCACCATTGAATTTTAAACAGCTGTCCACCATCAATTTGGCAACCTCCATAAGGAAGTCCTTGATATAACCTTCTTTGAGTAGGTTGTATGGTACCAAAGCTACAACCAGCAGGGTGTCATCAATATACAATACCGGGGAGAGGCCAGAGGTCTACATAATATCTGCCGAAGACTAAACATAAACATTAAACAGGGTGGGATTCCTGTGGAACACGACAATTCAGAGGAAATTAGTCTGAGTAAAATGGCATGTCACAATCCTGGTTCTGCAATGCTGCAAGCATTTAGCAAGCCATTCTCATGCACTGTCTGTTACCTCACAATTGCGCAGTCTTCCAAGCAAAATCTTGTTGCATAAAGTATCATATGCGCCCCTAATATCCAGTACCATTAAGGCTGCTGTACCGCCTTTGTCCAAAGTTAATTTGAGGTCCTCCACTACAGCCAGGAGTGCTGAATTAGTGCTGTGGCATGAGCGAATGCCAGCATGGGAGGGATGTAAAAGACTGTTTTGCTCAATAAAGTGAGAGTTAGCTTATGATGTTTCTAAAGGACCATAGCAGGAAAGGAAAAAGTGAGATGTGTCTGTAGGTCTGTGACAATGAATACTCATAGGACGTTTATCTTAGGAAGGGTTTGATAACTACGTGTTTCCATAATTTGGTCATTGCCACACTAGGGAGGGAGCAATTAAACATCTCTCACTGTACTGGAAAGACTGGTGAAAGTGCCTGTTTAAGGATTGGGTGGTGGTTTGATCCAACATGGAGCAAACTTTAATCCTTCTTTATGAGTGGAATATGGCTTATTTGTGTCAATGCATTAGTCACATAAAGAAAATCATAGCCCAGCTGCCATCTTGAGAAGGAAAAAGCATGGCAGCTTCTTCAACACTAGACCTAAATAAAATCAGTAGTCATTATCTACAGGTGCCCGCATATATCATGTTTAAATAAAAGAAAAGGCAAATATGCACCAAGTTTAACTGTTATTGAGAAGATATGCAATCCTTATTGTGAAATGCACTGTCCCATTGGGATCATTTCATTTACATTTATCTGAAACACAATGTCAATTCTGAAACACCATATTTTAGAGTGTACACAACTGACAAACTCAAATCATATGAATCATTCCTATATGTGTGTTAAATGCAACAGAGAGGCTAATATTATCTGCACAGCAAATGAAATGCATTCAACAATAAATGCAGTCAACAAAGTAAGGATTGAAATGAAAATCATAAGTAATCAATGGGTATCAACAGTATGAAACCATGAGAGACAGATTCTGCCTCACTCAAAGTCTTAATCATAAGTAGTTAATACGTATGGTAAGTAAAACCCTGTTGGCATGTTCTGATCACAAGAGATAGGTTCTGTTTCGCAGACTAAGAGGCTGGATAAGTAAAATAAGAGTTATATGGTTGGAGAGACGAGAACATAATTAAAAACGTTATCTTTACACAATACAATCTGGGAAATGGATACAGGATATATTTGGCTTGTGTGGCTAGGGAGGTCAACCTCGAAGCTTCAGAGCTGGGTTCAAGTGTCTGCAGGGGCAGTGAACATCCTTTGATTCAGGGCAAATCACGTAATCTCCCGGTGCATAACGAAATAAATGTGTCCATCTGTAACACAACAGGTGCTCATGTAAAGCGCTCTGATACCTTTAGGCCAAGTTCATGCTATATAAAACTCCCCCCTAAAAGCTTTTTACTCCATATAATCTTATCATTCAGGTGAACTTATGATTTTTTAACCTAAACACCCACCTTTGTTCATACCTGCATAGTGTAGGAGTATCATTATTGTGGACCTTTTCAACGAGTGGCCATTACAAAGCTGCATCAGTCTGCTGTCCTTCTTTAAAGTGGCACACTGATTTTGCTATTAATATTCCAAAACAAGTCTGGTGGTCAGTTATCCTCACTTTACCATTACGCAAAGTCATCCCCTAGTAGTGAAGATTAAAAGGAGAACTGTCTATAACAGAGTCAATGTTGACATGAGTGTGTGACATTTGTCTCTGCAAGTATGTCAAGCCAAGATCAAATAGTACTGGATGGTGTGAACCTACAGACACCACAGTTGCACACAGATATCAGTTGACTCAAGGAAGACACCATAAAGTAGTCCATGTGTCTACTTTAATTTGCTTTGGCATGGTGCAGGTAAGATGGTCAGTTAGGCCATTTTATACAAGTGCAAAGTTTTAGGAAACCAGTTCAACCGCTACCGAGAATGGACCAATGTTTATCAGTGATGTTTTTCAATTGGTTTATGATAAGGGAATAAGTAGAATGAAAGTCATTCTCTCAAAATGTTCCTTACATTGGTCTCTGATTGCGGAACTATGTTCTTAATCTTGTCCTTTTCCGGCACTTCTGTATTTGCTCTTCAAAGCTCTCTGGGTCAGAGCAATTATTCCTGATGCATACACATTTTTCATACTGTACATTTTCCATGAAATTGTTTGGTACATCTTCTCCACCTTTCCAAATAATGTAGATGTCACCTATAGAATTTCCAAAGTGCTATACTATTGGAAAGTGGCTAGCTGACTTTGCAAATGTGTTGATTTTCAAAATCACGGATCTGAAGACAAGTTAGCCATGATGCAAAGGTGATGCCCAGAGAGGAACCCCAATTCTGATGGTACAAATGGTTCCCAAATTGGAAGAAAGAAACAATTTGCCAAGGTATCCTCAGGTAGAGCTATTATGAGTGTGATCAGAGTACAATGCTGCTAGTGAAAGTTTCGGAGGATGTTATCAACAACCCTGAGAGTGTGTTCGCAGGAGATAAAGGAATAGAGAGATTCCAAATCAAAGGTTAGAAGTTTCTCTGCAATGAGATCAAAGTTAAGGTCTTTAATCATACTGGAAATGGCCCTTTCTAGTGTGCTTTCCCTTGACTGTTTGCTGTTCTCCTTCTCAGTTTTCTGCTGATCTGAATGCTAGTCTTAGGACTTTGAGCATGTTTCACACTGCCATTCAGTGTCAAAGTGCTGTGGTCATCATATACATACTGGTGATTGATGTATACATGATTGGCGGATTTGAGTTAGCTGAAAGTCCGTTGTCAAGGGGTAAGACATATACCCGGGGCATGCATATCAAATGCTCCTCCATGGACCTGCAGCACTGGTTGTGCCATCCATAGAGGTAGGTCATTGATTGTCCCACAGGTATGCCCCGGTGGTTATGTAAAAAAGGGAGTGACCCCACTAACCGAGAGGCAGGGTACAGAAAGTACAGGTAAAGAGAAACTCCCTTGGAACTAATAGGTTTTACCACATATCATTCATTCCCACTCAAACCTCTTACAGCTAAACATATCTTCAAGAATCTCACATGAACCCAAGCTGTGGGCCCAACAGACAATTACAAGCACATTGGTGAACAACTCAACATTTGTTATAAAAATACAATTTTATTAAAAATATAATTTCTAAAAACATATAAAAATACAGCAATGTGATGCAAAATCGCAGTTAAAAATTGCAAAATACAATGTGCAAGAGACAGTAACATATGTGAAAAACATTCAGATCATCATATAGTGGTTATTTCATAAGAATCAAGCAGTTCCAAGGTACATCCAACAATTAATGTTAAAATTGAATATGGAAAGTTTCTGTGAATATAACCTAAATGGACAAACAGGGGCGTTGATGCTTTTCGGTGGCAAAAAATTATTCAGAAACCACCTTCATCCGGACTAGAATGATAAACTGTCTCTCTTACTGTCTATTTTCCGGTGCAAATTCGCATAACCTGTATGGTAAGAGTAAGATGGGCTGTTGTTCTCCAATTCAATAAGGAGAAACAACAGTGATATTAAAAGATATATGTATATATAAAAAGGACCTCGGTTCCTGAGAGTCCATTTGTGGTGTCTTTCAATAAGAAAAGGAGAGGAGCAGCCTTATCCTTAATACTCAGACGAGATTAATGGTATCATGTACCTCGAACCCTGGTGATTATTAAGTCCCCTGTGATATCAGTGGGATACTTTAATCTACACCAGTCTTTGCGATATCTATTCCATGTTCTTGGACTCTAGAGGACAAAATATCTTTATGATAACGATGGGCGCTGAGTTCCTTCTGTTATAATTAGGCAATTTCAGTCAGGTCGGGTGTCTCAGGCAGCGCGTCCTCCTCTATGACAGTTCCCTCATAGCCGGTGGGCCTGTGTGCACAGGTTACTGTTGCTCGGCTTAGCATTTAAAAGCTATGTGCCAAAGTTCTGCATGTCGCTTGCTATATTGGAGCTCTCCCTGGTGACATGGTGCCATGTTGAGAAGAGGTAGGGCATTTACGTCTGTACGTTACGTGCAAGGGTCCTGAATGGCACTGTGGTGTGTTCGCAACAAAAGATCCTGCTTCTCACATTGGATTAGCATGGGAGAATGTAAGAAAAGGCTATTGAGCAGCATTTCCTATGGGGAGAATAGTAGCAATATAGTGTTTGGTATCAATGAGTTCGTATTTGCTAATCCTCTCTGGTAGAAAGAGTGGGCTCAACATTACAGTGAGGGATATGTCACTTTGGGAAAGTGGGCATTTCGATGCTGGTGGCTCTGTGTGCCTGCCAGCCTGTCTCCAATTCACATCTGTATGTTAGGGGGACAGCTACATCTGTCCATTCCTGACAGAAGGCCATAAACTAGCGGCTCAATGGAAACTTCAGATCTCTAAGGTGCCTTTGAGGATGGTTGCGTGGGGGTGGAATTTGCACCTGTATTTTAAGGGGCAGGGTCTAGGCCCCACTAAAGATAGTGATCAAACCTCCCAGGGTAGGATGTGAAACAGGACAACATTTAAAGAGGGACTGTGCATTTCAAAGGTGGTCTTTTGAACTGATTGTATCTTCAAAGGCCAATGTGGGTATATCTACTGGGTCTCTCACCCAAGAAAGTAGAGACACTTTTGGATTTGGAATCAGAGTACACTGGTTCAACACCAGGACATCAACAAGAGGAATCACTGGGACAGGAGAGACTGCAACTGGACTATCTGCAGATTTGTGGTAGCCTGGAGCTTGTTGTGCTCCAAGAAGGGACTATCACTTGGGGGATTTTGCCTGGGTGTTGCTGGCCTGCAAATAAGTGGTAACTGTCATTGCGTGGGTCCCTAAGTACTCACCAAGGGCTGGTGAGCTGGCTTTTTGTCCCCGAAATGCCAGGGATACAAAGGGTCTTCCAAACTCCATGAGTTTGTAAGGACCGCACAGTGTGCGGCGGAGATGGGTGGAATCGATTATTGGTTGGGACAAGGACCGTCCTGACGTACACCATCTTCACACTGTGCAGATGAGTGTACTTGTAAAGATCCACACCCACTTGTAGTGCTAAGACATGAGGAGTTGAAGGAGTTCTGGGGAAGCTTGAAGAGTCTGAGAGACCCATGCTGGCAGCCAAATTGACTAGTGCTAAGGTTGCACTCCAGAGAGTGTGGTATCCAATGGGCCTTGGGGGAACCTGAGCTGGGAGCTGAGACTGTCTTTTGCCTCCAAGTCAGGAGGATGACAGTGCCTGACATCTTGGCCTCTGTCCGTGGCCGATGGCTCCTTCTCCCTGTACACACGCCATAAGGTGCTTTATTGTGGAAAACAGTGATGAGGCTCGGGGGCCTTTGTGTGCCTTGTGGGCACCTGCAGCTGAATATTGAGGGCTATGAAAGGTCACACCTCCGCATGAGGAAAAAGCATTTTGCCAGACTTGGAAGTGTGCCAGCTTCCTGGATCTCAACTTTTTGTATTTGGGGGGCGTAGGGATTCCACACTTGTGCAGTTGATGCTCGGTGCCTGGTGGTCTAACCCGGATAGACAAAACTAAGTAACTGTTTCTTTCTGTATTAGGAGGTCCTGACTCGCTACTCAATGGGGCGTCAGCAGGGGCAACGTTTATTGTTGGCTAGTATATTTGAATGACTGAGGGGCTGCGTCATGATGCGTAGCCAGAGACTTGTGACTGTTTGTCCTTTCTACTAATGGGAAAGCTCCACTATATAATATAACCGTAAAGTGTATAAACAATCTATGTCTCATTTTGATTTCAATGGGGAAGTTTGACAGTTGCGTATAACTTTAAAGTGTATATACAATGTGTATCTCCGTTTGATTTCAGTGTGTGTGTAATACAAAGACAAATGTTTTACACATATGGTGTGGAGTTTTTTGTGGCATACACACTGTGTTGCGAGACTGATGTTGTACCAATACTTAAAACTTTAGGCCTGAGATTAGGCCTCTCTGCTTAGTGCCAAGCTACCTAAAGGTGAGCACACGTTATTGGACTAATTTGGAATGGTGGATTCTGACTTTTCAGTGATAACAGCATTGGCAAAATATTTAACTTAACCCCTTCGACGCTCATGACGAGCTCAGCTCGTCATGAGTTACGCCTGTCGTACGCTCATGACGAGCTGAACTCGTCATGAACCGCGGGTTTTTAAAAAACTCAGCGCACAGCGGGAAAACGCGTAGTGCGCATGGGGTTAAAGAACTTTGAATAAAAGCTCTGTAATGACATGTTTTTTATGAAAATGTAAAAAGCCATTCTGTCCTCCACGATTGATTCTTTTTTTTGAGTCACAGAACATCAGAGGCATTCTCTGCTCTTTATAATTCCAACAAATGTCTGATTGAGCTAACTTCAGAACATCAATGCTTTGATCTGGTGCAACGCCAGCAATTAAAGTGTAAAATGTGGGTAGGTCCTTTTCAGACATTAGAACATTTCAGAGCTTGTTTTTGCCTGTGCACCTTGCAGAGCTAAATTTAATCAACCGGATGGTGGGAACATCCTGGGATGTCACACGGCATGTGAGGGGTGTGAAATTGGAAGTAGCGCGAAATAATTCCGTTTGAGATATTGAAACCGGTGTGACTTTAGCATTCATTCATACTGTCTGCAGCACATCCTTCTGCTTAGGTGAACTTGACTTGTGCCATGCTTTATCCCTAAAAAAACAAGAACATGAATTTGCACTGCAGAATGAGCATTGATCTATGCGGATAACAGATCTGAATAGCTCTGTTGAAGAAAATGTAATACAGGGGAGTAACATGAGGAAACAGACACAGTTCAAGCACCTTATTTATACTCAGAAATATAGAAGCCATTTCTAAATTTCATTCCCCAAACTGTTGACCTGCGCTCATCATTTGCCTACCGAGAACATGCCAAACATTTGTAGTCAAGCAGAGATACCGCAATGGAAGGGCACAAACAAGAGAAACACTGAGTGAAAATGTACTGGCTATATAGAATTAGGAATTAGTTACATGGTAATGTTTTATTTTTTGAGAGATGCCCGTCTCGATTTACGTTGAGACGTCGGCCATTTTTCCTCCTGGGGACTGCTAGAGCGGCCATCCTGGGTTCATGCGCACTCTCCAAAAACAACTCATGTACATAAAGCGTGGCCGCTGCGCAGACGTGCAGCGCATGCACGCAACTGGCGTGCCAAAGTCAAGTCCGTCTGCGCCTGTCACCGTCCCGAAAGTGTCCAGTGATAGCCACTATGCTCAAGTGAGAACAGCTGGTAAGTCTCGCTATATTTACAGCACAGCGCAAATCTTAGCTTTTAACATCCACTCTAGGTGTGCTCCATTGAACCTTGACTCATGTACATCTTGTCATTTTTCTTTTAAAGCTAATACACTTGCCCTCCCAGGACACTGAACTTCTCCAGCGGCATTGATTAATGCACGCTCCCTCCCTAAGCATGAGATGGACATCTACAACCTGCTAGGGGAGGATGACCTTGATGTCTGGTTTTTAACTGAGACCTGGCTCACTGATGCCTCGGGTCCAGACATTTGGTTAGCTATCCCGAAGGCTATAAAATAGTAAGGATCAATAGGACTGGAAGGAGAGGCAGAGGGATAGCTATCATTTTCAAAGATAGCTTCATCTTGACCCAATTGCCCCAGGTGAAAATGGAGGTGGCAGAGATTCTGGGGTTTACCCTCTCCCTATCTCCCAAACAATCTCTTTCCGGAGGCCTTGCCTTATTTACAGACCCCCGGGCATGTCTCCAGGATTTGTATTAGCACTCTGTGAAACAATA
Source organism: Lissotriton vulgaris (assembly GCF_964263255.1). NCBI lineage: Eukaryota > Metazoa > Chordata > Amphibia > Caudata > Salamandridae > Lissotriton > Lissotriton vulgaris. The sequence goes on along the minus strand of NC_141689.1, from coordinate 1,718,052,693 downwards.
TCCCCTCTGACACTTAGGTACAAATAGTTAATTCTTCTAGGGGATTTTAACTTACACATGGACTGAGATCAGCTAAAGGACAGCTTTACACTCATAGAGAGCTGCACAGCCATGCTCCTTATACCTACCATCATGGCCCGACACACGTGGCCAAACATACACTTTTCCACATTTTTACATAGACTCCCATCAATGCTGACCCGCCGTCTCCTCTGGTCTGGTCTGACCATTACATGCTTAGGTTCATATGGCCTAAATTTTGTAACACCCCTCTCAAGGAGAGCACTCTGTCAGCAATCTGGAAGCATGTAGTCAGTCAGTAATTTCTGTCCCACTTGAGGGGACTCGTCTATGAAAAGAAAGTTTCTTTATTTATTTCTTCGTAATCCATCTGCCTTGAGGGAAATGGATAGGTGGAGTCTGGAGGAGGAGGATAGAGGAGCATGAAATCTTTCCCAACAAACCCAATTCCCATCCAAGTTTCAAACCCTAACCCTCTTCTCCCGGGCTGTGTGGTTTTCATTGAGGTGTGAGTAAATTTCAATGATAATTCCACCCAGCTGCTACGGAGGATAAGGTCAAAGCAACAGAAAACATCCTCCTCCTACACGTGGCGAATGATTACGCTGCTGTGCCCTTCACCTTCAGTACTATTTCTTGTAGTAGCCAATGCCAAACTCCACGCAACTAGTATACTTTGGAAACTTTAGCATTTGTTAGGATAAATTATGGCACTGTTCTTGTGTACTATGCTATCTATTGTAATGTTGTAATGATCTGCTCAGGCCACTCAAGGTTTCATTTTCTTTTTTTTCATATGCTGCTACTGCCACTGTGTACCACCACTACCACCACAACAATACCATTTCATCCGCCCAGGATGCCAACCTTCATCGCCAGTTGCCATGCAGCCAGCCCTGTGCCTAGCCCTAGGCATATTCTCAAACACGAATCACAGGTAAGATAAGCGTTTGGGGGGAGGAAGAATAATGGAGTAGGAGGAGAGAGGAGAGACTGAAGGTAGTACTACTAAAGTAGTAGGACAATTGAATTCACTAACTCTGTGAGTGGCACTTACTTTTGTAAACATTTGGGCGATTACTTAGACAATTTGAATCAAGCAGGCAGTTAAGTTTAGGAAAACGAATGCATATGCAATGCTTAAGTTGAAAGTAAATAATTATTTAAATCCATAACAAAAATAAACTATCCCGCAAGACCCGACCTACCCCGCTAAATAACCCCGAAGAATATCAGTGAAAAAGTCCCCAAAGTCCAAGAAAAAACTCAACTCCCAATTCCCACCACCCGAAAAGTCCTTTAAAAAGGGGCAAGGGACAGTCTCTCCTCCTTTGCTGCAGCGGGTGGTGTCCTTTGGCCAGGTGGACCCTTTGCTCCCCGCAGAGGTTCTTCTTGAGCAGGCTCTTCATTCTCTCCATCTCCTGCTCAATGTTGGACAACCTGAGGGTTAGGCGGGGGATGCGGGCCTTGCACCTGCTGTGGGGGGCAGTGGATTTTTGGCTGCTTGGCGGTGGCGGGTGGATGCGGTACCACGGCTCCGTATCGCTGGAGGCTTGCGCTGACTGGCTGACCCAGGGAGCGCGGAGGAGGATGTAGCTGTCGCAGTGGCTGTTGTGGTGGACTGCGACTGCGTGTCCTCCTCCTCCTGGGACACCAGCCGCTGATATTCGGCGACAATCGCCTCCAGCTACCTTTGCCGGGACCATCTAGTCAGCTCCTTCCGTGTCAGTTTGGAAGGAGCATCTATATGAAGAAAGAAAGACATACTGTAACCAATGCTCTTCAAGATTGACACAAAATAATTCAGCAGAAAGTTGTGTCAAAGTAGAACTAGCAACTTGCAAGCACAGTACATAACATTTGTGGCCTGTCTATCTAACCTCCCACTTCATCAGCCTCTGCTCTGACATTAGTGGGCGTTTCAGGAATCAATTCTACGAGCACTATATGGACTCACTACATTAGAGTCGACTATGACAGTACACCAGTCTTCTTCTTCTTCTTCTCTCTTGTTTAGCGAAATTGGTACGTAAACTTCTGAAAGCCGGCAAAATGCCAGCGCAGTCAACTTGCACCCGAGAAAAACAGACGCAAGCCATGATGACACAGACTTGCGTTACTGTACCAGTCCAGTACATGCAGGTGGTAAAGTTCGTACTTTTCTATTACGTGTGGCACTGAGAATACTCTGCTACAAGGGCTACTGCTTAATTAATTTAACTTTCACCCTACAGTGCCAATGACTACTAGAAAAGGAAAATGAAGAAGACAAATAATATGATTATCTATCCCTTCACAGGATATTTGCTTACATATGGGATGACTTTAGGTGCTTTGTTTTTTATTGAGTGAACACTGATAGGCCACACATGAATGACATAGTTGTACTAAAATTATCAACAGAGCTAGTGAGTGGCCCCCGTAATCGCCGGATATATGCTGTGCTTGCAATACAAACTACAAAAAACACAGTTGATGGACAGAATGCAGATCAATGTCTTACATTCACCCCAGTACAAATATCTGGGCCTAAATCCATCGTTTTTTTGCACTCCACACCACCCTGGGTCAGACAATGACTATATGCAAATCAGCCTTGACCCTGTGCCTCATGGGAACAGTCCAGCCCGAACTACCAAGCCATGTCTTTCCTAGACCGGGATCAAGCATCCAAGGACCGGTTTCTGGCTATCAGCCTTCTTCAGCCTGGATAGCTTGACTCCAGTGATGTGGAGAGCCTGGGACTCACGTCTGAGCATACCCAGCCCACTCGGGGTGAAAATTTCTAAAAACACAGTTGATGGACAGAATGCAGATCAATGTCTTACATTCACCCCTGTACAAGACCTGGGCCTAAATCCATTGTTTTTTGCACTCCACACCACCCTAGGTCAGACAATGGCTATATGCAAATCAGCCTTGATCCTGTGCCTCATGGGAACAGTCTAGCCCGAACTACCAAGCCATGTCTTTCCTGGACCGGAATCAAGCATCCAAGGACCGGTTTCTGGCTATCAGCCTTCTTCAGCCTGGATAGCATGACTCCAGTGATGTGGAGAGCCTGTGACTCACGTCTGAGCATACCCAGCCCACTCGGGGTGAAAATTGCAAAAAACACAGTTGTTGGAAAGAATGCAGATCAATGTCTTACATTCACCCCAGTACAAAGATCTGGGCCTAAATCCATTGTTTTTTTGCACCCCACACCACCCTAGGTCAGGCAATGGCTATATGCAAATCAGCCTTGACCCTGTGCCTCATGGGAACAGTCCAGCCTGAACTACCAAGCCATGTCTTTCCTAGACCGGAATCAAGCATCCAAGGATCGGTTTCTGGCTATCAGCCTTCTTCAGCCTGGATAGCTTGACTCCAGTGATGTGGAGAGCCTGGGCCTCACGTCTGAACATACGCAGCCCACTCATGGTGAAAATTGCAAAAAACACAGTTGATGGACAGAATGCAGATCAATGTCATACATTCACCCCAGTACAAAGATCTGGGCCTAAATCCGTTGTTTTTTTGCACTCCACACCACCCTAGGTCAGACAATGGCTATATGCAAATCAGCCTTGACCCTGTGCCTCATGGGAACAGTCCAGCCCAAACTACCAAGCCATGTCTTTCCTAGACCGGAATCAAGCATCCAAGGACCGGTTTCTGGCTATCAGCCTTCTTCAGCCTGGATAGCTTGACTCCAGTGATGTGGAGAGCCTGGGACTCACGTCTGAGCATACCCAGCCCACTCGGGGTGAAAATTGCAAAAAACACAGTTGATGGACAGAATGCAGATCAATGTCTTACATTCACCCCAGTACAAAGATCTGGGCCTAAATCCATCGCTGTTTTGCACTCCACACCACCCTAGGTCACACAATGGCTATATGCAAATCGGCCTTAACCCTGTGCCTCATGGGAACAGTCCAGCCCGAACTACCAAGCCATGTCTTTCCTAGACCGGAATCAAGCATCCAAGGACCGGTTTCTGGCTATCAGCCTTCTTCAGCCTGGATAGCTTGACTCCAGTGATGTGGAGAGCCTGGGACACGTCTGAGCATACCCAGCCCACTCGGGGTGAAAATTGCAAAAAACACAGTTGATGGACAGAATGCAGATCAATGTTTTACATTCACCCCAGTACAAAGATCTGGGAATAAATCCATCGTTTTTTTGCACTCCACACCACCCTAGGTCAGACAATGGCTATATGCAAATCAGCCTTGACCCAGTGCCTCATGTGAACAGTCCAGCCCGAACTACCAAGCCATGTCTTGATAAACAATGCACTATTTGTGTCCATAGTTCTGTGCAGAATAGTCCCTGCAACAGTAGTAGTATGGATTGTCCTCCTATCCAATCAAAAAGTAAACTAGTATCTTATTCTTTCTTGGTGGCCATTGACATTTTATAGTTGGGGATTGTCAGAGCATAAACATTTAGAAGACTTCCAAAGACATTATGGACAACCCAGAGGACTGCACTCAGTGCATAGAGCTATTGCTGAATAGAATGGGAGTTTTGTTTAACACCTTTTGCCTACTGTGCAAGCGTAGTTAGCTACACAGACAGACTAATAATAATATAGTAGTACCACACGGAGTCATAGTAGAGGCAGGATAAGAATTTAGAAACAGTCTACAAGAAGATCAAAGACGATTTAGAAAATATAAAATGAGGAACATTAGGAAAAAATAGGTGCTGTAAAAGATAGGGAAGTATAATTATTAATATTAACAGGAAAACTTACTGGGGCCAGCAGAGGAGCCCTCGCCAGACCGATCCTGGCCTTCCTGATCTTGTCCCTTCTCTGCCGGCGCCGCTACCTCCACCTATGTCCCCCTTGCCCCTGGGGGGTGCGGATGTACAACATGAAAGAAAGACACAAACATGGATGATTGTTGTCAACCAAATCAAACATTTCAAAAAAACAATAACAAAATATTTCGGGAAATAGACAACAATTGCACTAAATTTATTGACCTATCTGATGTGGTCTACTAGGATATTAGTATTGCTGGACTCGCGGACCGTCTACTTGGAAAGTTATGTAACTCACTAAACCAACTACAAAAAGGTTCGACTAGGACTGGCAGGCAGCACTCTGCAGCACGCGAAGTGACAGACACAGTCCATCGTGATTGCAGACCAGTGAGAAGTTGAACACTAAAAAGTTTCCTACTAAATAACCAGTCATAATATACTCAAACTATCACTATCTCTTCTTAGAGGCAGGAGTACAAAGGAAGGACTGGACTTGAGTCTCTAGGGGCAGATTTACAAGCCCCTTGCAGCTCTTTTGCTCCGTCGTTGCGTGACTTTGGTGACGCAGCGGCAGCGCAAAAGAGGCGCCATGGTGCGGGGTATATTAACAACGTGATGCATCTGGGAGATGCTCTAAAGAACAACACAAAATGCCAGTACTGGACAACACTAAATAATTTTATGGTGACCTATATGAAGTAAACATAACGGTCCATTTTTTGATTTAAGTCACTAGTTTATTCATTTATTTTATGCACTAGTGGAACAAAGGATTATTTTCATAAGCAAACAAACAATTTTCATGTGCATGTACAAATATACAGTAAAACATTACAACTAGATCATAATGTACAGAGAAATTAACAAAATTTACAACATATCCACACTTTCACTCTGGCCAAAACCTTTCATCCATCTACAATCGTACCACAAAGCAAAAATACTTAGGGCCTCATATCAAAAATATAAATTCTATATACATATACGCAGTTTCACATCCTAAGAATGATAATTAATGTGATGAATACATTTTCAGGGGTATTAATCCTGCTTAATGGACACTATTCTTATTATAAATTAAATTTGACAGAAGGACCCATAAACAGGTCGACGCGTTTCGAACTCCCAAATGCGGAGTTCTCCTCAGGACCAACAATCCACAAAAAAACAAACCAACACTAATTAGGAAATTCGGTTCAAAAAACCAATTCTCTAACTGCCAGTAACACCTCCTGTAAATAGCCTCTAGCCATACCTTATTATTGGAAACACAGCAGTCCTCGAGCAGAAGGTATTAAGACGATGGACAATTCGGAATAGAGAGGACATGACAAACATTTTAGATTTGCCCACCCTCAGCCTTGTTTATCACATTTAGTCTCTATTACACACACATGCCACATACCACATCCATGGGGAATTACCTATTTAAGGATTGATAGCAACTTATCTGGGAAAAAGAAATGTAAATATGAGGTGTTGTAAACCTGCCTTATAAACAACATCTTTCTAATGAAATGACATGGGTGGGGGACGCCATGATTCGAAGCTTACCACGTGTTTAATACATTGATTTGGTGATATTGCTCGCCGCGTGTAGTTATCACCGGCGTCCGTAAAATAAGATTAGGTAGTCGCGAGTTAGATCAAGTGTCCCACCAGGTTTAAAAGTACATTCATGGCGGCGTGATCGAGTGAATACCTTACTTTTGGCAACGTTTTCTATCCTCCGTGAACGAGCGTAGATATCGCTGGCATCCTGTAAGAAGATGAGGTATCCGCGAGTTAAAACAAAGATTCCCACCAAATTTCGAAAGTATAGTATGTTTCAAAGGACACTCGATGTCACTTGATGTATAAAGTCGATAGAGCTCCATTTTTAACCATGCCTGAACAGGCACTAAAGGGATGTCCCCGAGTCACTAGAAAGCTAGATCCGCATGACGAATGTAAAGAAAGTTGTATCATGTAGTTTCATATGTTCATCCTCATGATCTCTGAAATTTCATCGAGCCCCGTGGTTGCAGTGTTGAATTTCATTATCAATAGCGCCTCACGTTGGTTTAATCTTCCTTCAACATCTCCTCCCTGGGGATCATTCTCAATTTTTGAGATAATAGTCCACCGTAGGTCATCTTCTTTATGTTGATGAGAAATCCAGTGATGTACTAAAGGCGCATCCGGTGTCTCTTTTCTGATTCTGGATTTATGTTGTGTGATCCGTTGTCGAATCTCCTAAGTGGTTTTGCCTATATACAATTTAGGGCATGGATAACACACTCCGCCATGTATGCGCTCGAAATTCGGTGGGAATCTTTGTTTTAACTCGCGGATACCTTATCTTCTTACAGGACGCCAGCGATATCTACGCTCGTTCACGGAGGATAGAAAACATTGCCAATGGTAAGGGATTCACTAGATCACGCCTCTATGAATGTACTTTTAAACCTGGTGGGACACTTGATCTAACACGCGACTACCTAATCTTATTTTCAGGACGCCGGTGATAACTACACGCGGCGAGCAATATCACCAATTCAATGTATTAAACATGTGGTAAGCTTCGAATCATGGTGTCCCCCACCCATGTCGTTTCATTAGAAAGATGTTGTATATAAGGCAGGTTTACAACACCTCATATTTACATTTCTTTTTCCCACATAAGTTGCTATCAATCCTTAAATAGGTAAGTCCCCATGGATGTGGTATGTGGCATGTGTGTGTAATAGAGACTAAATGTGATAAACAAGCCTGAGGGTGGGCAAATCTAAAATGTTTGTCATGTCCTCTCTATTCAGAATTGTCCATCGTCTTAATACCTTTTGCTCGAGGACTGCTGTGTTTCCAATAATAAGGTATGGCTAGAGGCTATTTACAGGAGGTGTTACTGGCAGCTAGAGAATTGTTATTTTGAACCGAATATCCTAATGAGTGTTTGTTTGTGTTTTTGTAGATTGTTGGGCCTGAGGAGAACTCCGCATTTGGGAGTTCGAAACGCGTCGACCTGTTATGGGTCCTTCTGTCAAATTTGAATTATACTAAGAATAGTGTCCATTAAGCAGGATTAATACCCCTGAAAGTGTATTCATCACATTAATTATCATTCTTAGGATGTGAAACTGCGTATATGTATATAGAATTTATATTTTTGATATGAGGCCCTAAGTATTTTTGCTTTGTGGTACGATTGTAGATGGATGAAAGGTTTTGGCCAGAGTGAAAGTGTGGATATGTTGTAAATTTTGTAAATTTCTCTGTACATTATGATCTAGTTGTAATGTTTTACTGTATATTTGTACATGCACATAAAATTGTTGGTTTGCTTATGAAAATAACCCTTTGTTCCACTAGTGCAAAAAATAAATGAATAAACTAGTGACGTAAATCAAAAAACGGACCGTTATGTTTACTTCATATAGGTCACCATAAAATTATTTAGTGTTGTCCAGTACTGGCATTTTGTGTTGTTCTTTAGATAATTTCGGCTCAGCCTTACTGGTTCAGAGTCACGACCCTGTGTCGTTTTTCTTAGCATCTGGGAGATGCATCACGTTGTAAAGCCCTGCACCATCAGGGGGCGTTCCGGCACAAGGGAGGGCGTTCCTGCGCAGGAACGCCTCCTAAAAGTGGCTGAGTGAAATCTTGTAGATTTCTCTCAGTCACTTTTAGGCCAATGCTGAGTCAAAACCCTGCGCCTGCTTGAAGCAGACGTATGGCTTGACGCAGCATTGGGGAGATAGGGCACCCCAGAGCATTGCTGGAGCTGCGTCATGCTTGCGACGCAACTCCAGCAATGCGCCGCCTTTACGGCACAGATGCGTGATGCATCTGTATCATTTTTTCCCCATGGTGCGCCGCATTGTAAATGCGGCGCTCCATGGGTGGTGGAGGCGTGGCGCACAATTACTGGTGCATCCCTGCTAATTTGCAGGGATGCGCCAGTAATTGTAAATCTGCCCCTTAGTGTCTAGCATTATGCAGTTCTGTAAAGTACACTCATACATAATCACTCAGGCCAATGAAATGAGCACAAAATCGAAAACAAGTAAGCATAGTAGCACCGCCACTGAGCAGGCGAGCAGTGCACCTGCAATGCAATCACAGAAGATTTTGAAACATTATTTACCTACAATGCAATCAGCAGCATTATTGCTCTTCGGAAAAAACAAACATTTGCAATATGATAACATAGAACAGGAGAAAACAGAGTAGTGATTAAATAGCTACTCCTACTCACCAAGCCCAGGGATCTCGACACCTAGCAGGTCGAGCAGGTTGTGTTCACGGTCCAGGATATTGGACCACTGGTGTGTGGCCTGGCTCTAGGTGCGCCGGACCCGAGACTACTGATACATGGCCCGCCACACCTTCCCCCACAGCTGCCGACGCTCCCGGAGCCCGTACCCGCCAGCGATCCTGCCGCCTGCCGTGATGGTCTTGGGGAGGCGGCGCTGGACATAAAAAATCAGTGCGGCCACCTCCTCCGCGCTAAAGATCTCCCGGGCTATGACTACCTCCCCCCTCAATCGCCCGCTTGGGAGCCGGGTACGGGGTGCGGGACCCTTCTCCTTGTCCTTCACGGCTCCCTTTGCCATGGTCCTGGACAGGAATGGAAATAATAAATAGGAGGGAGAATAGGGAAAAAGTAAATAAAAGAAGAGGTAAAAAAAAGTAGTTTTAAAGTAACCAAAAGTAGAAGAAAACACAAAATATAGATCTAGAAAAATAGAGGGATAGATAATAAGTAAAAAAAGATCCAAAAAAACTTCAAACAAACAAAGGATGGCAAAGATTGAAGCTGGATAGAAAAAGCATGCCCAGAACCATAGCAATGAATGAAAAACAAAATGCCCGCGCCCATTGAGGACCGCGTGGGTACGTTTGCGCGATATTTCCACCGCGAGTACGCAAAAACACACGCAAACTCGTAATAGCGCGCCGCACACAACGTAAGATTGCCAATAGCGCCCGGAAATGGAAATACACAACCCGCACAAGATGGCCACGCCCATGTATGACCACATGGGTAACTTTGTGGTCGGTGCGCTGCAAGCGGCCCGCGAATACGCAAAAAACCCAGCAAACACGCAAAAATAAATCCACAAATTCACAAATTTTGTGGATCGCGAATTCCATTTCGCGTGAATTCGTGGACTGCGAATTTGCAATTTCGCCCACTTAATAATTTTGCTCTGTCCGAGTCGAAAGACCAGAGCCAAACGCTTCGCTTAATTACGCTCTTCAATGCGTGTTGTGGTGGATTTGTTCCCCAATATTCTGAAACTCTGAGGAGCTGTAGAGATTGGTCCAAGTGGTGCCGATGTTTTTGGCTGGATGCGCTGGTTGTTATTTCGTTCCAGAATTTGATCTCAAGACTGTCGTCCTAGGAGTTGCGTAGTGTGTTGCAGAACTTAATAAAAGCACCAGCCTCAACGCCATTGTGATCTAGCAGGCCGAGTTCTAGTCTGACTTGTGCCGGGGATGAAGACCTCGGCAGACGCCATGCTCGCTTGAAGATTCTGGTGGTTGATTTGATTTAGTAAGATGTTAATTGAACCCATCATAATCTTGTGGCCATAGGATGAGGAATTTGTGATCTTGGCCTTCATTACCTTGAGCAGAGGGATTAGGCTTGGTTCTAGTAGGTGTTTTGAGAGTTTTGCCGACGCAACCTCCAGCGACAGTGCCTTAGCCTTGATGTCGTCTTTTGTTTGGTGAAAGAAGCTCTGGAATCAAGGAAAATCCCCAAATATTTGTAGCGTGGCACTGTGTCCATGCTTTTGTTGTTAATAAACCACCTTCCTTTCTGCTGCTTCTGTTTGCTAAAATGAATTATTTTAGTTTTTGACAGGTTCAATTCTAGAGCGTTTTCAAATGTGTAAGGAAGAAGTTCATCAAGAAGCCTCTGCAAACCAACCTTTGTGTGGCTCAATAGGACAAGGGCATCAGCGTATTGCAGGTTGCTGATATGGGTCTAGTCCAGTTGGGGCGAATGGGAATTGACCTTGTCAAGTGTGGGAGATAGGTCAGAAATAAACAGGTTAAAAAGAAGGGGCGCCAAAACACAGCCTTGTTTAACACCGCTTCTGGTTTGAATCTTTTTTGAGACATGGAACCCGTCGCCCAACTTTATCCTTATCCAGGTCTGTGTGTGGAGTTGGATGATGGCTTGTAAGAGGCCTTGAGGTATACCCCAGCAGACCAATTTTTTCCATAGGCGGCAGCGTGGCACTCGATCAAAAGCCGCCTTAAAGTCGACGAAGCAGCAATATAGTTAAATACGGCGGATGTCAGCATTCTCCATCAATACGGATAATGCAAGTAGGTTACTAGTTGTACATGACTTGGCTACAAAGCCGGTCTGGTTGAAGGGAAGACGCTTTGTTAATTCAACCCAGGATGTCAGTTCTTCTATTAGGATGCTAGCATAATATTTGGATTTGATGGTGAGGAGGGCTATCATTCTGTAATTTTTTGGTTCGTCTCTTATACCACTTTTATAGATCGGATGGATGGTAGCACCTTTCCAAGAATCCTGGATGTAGTTGTTGAGCCTGCAGTGTAAGAACAGTGGTGCTACGAGACCTGACCACAGTGTTTCGGCTGATTTAAACAAGGCCTGCTGTAGTCCATTGGGACCGGGTGTTCCATCTGACCTACCCTTCCTGATGATCCAGTCGATGGTGTTTATAAAGATTCTGTGTGTTGTCAGCGTCTCCAGGGTGGAATAATTTTGTGGTTCCTCGGATATGGGCATATCCAAGACACCTTCAACCTTAGTAGTGGGCCCAGTGTTTCCTGTGGAGTGGTTGTCGTGGGTGGTGGCCGGGATTTGAGTGTTGAATGGGGACTACAGGGGTGTTGCCCCATGAGTTTTCTCTGAAGGCATTGAATAGAAACCTAGTTCAGTTGTCAGCACTTATGTTTTCAGTGATATGTTCTCTGCCTCCTAGTGGGCCTCTGTTCACAAGGGCCCAGAATAACTTTGTGTTGGACTTTTTGCTGGCATGGACTAACTTCAGCCCGAATTGGTCTGACGCTGATTGTTTGTCTCTATATATGGATGCCTTAAAAGCTTTTTGAGCTTGCTTGTATTTGTTAAATAAAATTACGTTTCACGGGTTTTCCTGGTCTGGCGCAGAGCAGCGGTTCTTAGTTGTTTTAACGTTTTTGTTGCAGGTGAAATCCGAAGTTTAGGAGGATCTGGCCGGGAATGAGATTTGGTTGAAAATTTGTTTAATAGACTGTTCAGGAGCGCTTCCCATCCGTTGATAATAGGCACGTCTTTTTCACCTTGTAAACGTAGAAGATGACAGCATTTCTCCAAAACATTGGGGAAGACTCTTGACGACCATTTCATTCGTTTTATATTCTCTGTGTGACTGTCTGATATCATGTGAGCAAGTGCATGATGGTGAGGGATGTTGAAGGATAATGTTATAATTTGGGGTCGATGATCAATTTCCCCCAGTGCTGCTATATGATGTCACTCCATTAGTGTTGTCGTCAAGGAGGAGGGAGAGAGATCAGTCGATCAGACGGGCACCAATTACCACCCTAAAAAGGGGGGAAGGTCCAGTGTCAGCTTGTGCCCGTGTGAGTCACACGTTCAACAAAGGAGAGTGCTGAACTGTTCCTAAAGAAGATTAAACAGACTGGCGTGACCGTAGGTGTGTGTGTTACACCTTTGGGCATCCATTATGTTGGACGTGTTTGCCTCACACACCCGAAAGGTGTATAGTGAACACTCTTCCACATTATGTACGTGAAGGGAGTAGTGTGGTGTGAAATTAAAAACCAGTGTTACTAAAAAACTGCAGCAGCAATCTCATAGAGAATACCAATACTATGGAGGTGTGAGGGCCAACAGTGGTGGTGGTATGATGTTGACTCACAACTCACCTAATGGTCTTGGACTAATTACCACCTGAGTAATCGGCGGGTCGGTACAACGGGGTTGTGCCTACAGTTCTGGCTGAGGGAGAGGAAGGAACTGTTAGCTTGGGAAGGTACAAGTCAACGCAACCCCTAAAGAGGTCAAGGATGTGTTGACTCCGGCAGTGATTTTGCTAGGGGTTAGAAAGGAGGGGACTATCTTACCTCAAGCTTCCCGTGTCCGTGCGGAATCACCTACCCATCACGGCCGAGCTCGAATAGGTAAAGACGCTCGGGCGTGTACTATTTATAGGTGACCGCGTCATAGGTTTTGGTATTCTCTATGAGATTGCTGCTGCGGTTTTTTAGTAACACTGGTTTTTAATTTCACACCACCCTACTCCCTTCACGTACATAGTGTGGAAGAGTGTTCACTATACACCACACCCGACGACAACACAGGCATGTTTTGGTCGTGTGAGTATCCCCACACTGCCGCTATTTCACTGCACTATGTTGTTGTTTTGGCTGTGACCTTTTATACCTTTACAAGAGAATGTTGAAAATGTTAACCTTGTTGCCTTTTTTTCTCCATTGTTTAGGCATAGGATTAACCCCTGAGGTAAAACTACACGAAACACATGACACCAGCATGTTTTTCTTTCTTTCTTTTTTAAGCTTCACCTTTACTAGGTCCTGACGAATCGCGGGAAATTTCCCAGGCGAGAAACATGTTGACCAACCCTCACTCTAGTCTCGTCTAGGGTCACGCTACCTAATCTGCCGTCACCCAGCGAGCTAGTCCCACGTTTTTTAACTGCAGTAGGGGGACCCCCTGAATAAAGTGTTTTCCGGCACCCCCTGCTACATTTTAATCACTTTTTCTCCAGGAAACTTACTGCCCTGACCCACATACCCGCACTTCACCAATAGGCTGTTGGACAAAAACATCTCTGCCAAAGAGCCCCTCTCTGAGGTGAGCCCGTCGTGTATTGCACCGCCTCCCCGACGAGGAGCAACGCCTATGATGAAGCATGACACCCTTTCGGGTGTGTGAGGCAAACACGTCCAACATAATGGATGCCCAAAGGTGTAACACACACACCTACGGTCACGCCAGTCTGTTTAATCTTCTTTAGGAACAGTTCAGCACTCCCCTTTGTTGAACGTGTCACTCCATTAGTGTTAACATTTCGCTGTTAGCCAGTGTGAAGTCCAGAAATGAGTGGGTTTCTCCGTTGGTTCTTGTCCAGGCTGTTGAGGTATCTGTGAGTGAGTGACTATTTAATACTATACAGCCTACTCTGCTAAGTTGGAGAACTGCGTATTTGCCCAATTTTGATGGTCTGAGTCCAGGTGGTAATGTTTGCGTGGCAAGATGTGAGGGGACCGTTGAGAGAGTGATTCGTAGTTCTTCAAACTGGTTATAGAAAAGGTTAGTGTTGAAATCTCCAGAGATTAGACATGGTATACTGCCGTATGTGCTTAAGATGTTGCATAGGATTTCGATCAGGCAATCCAGTTTGGATTTTTTCTTGCTGGGGCATGGAGAGATGCAAACATTTAACAGTAGTAGCTTACTCTCTGACGAGAAATTGTCGGCCAAGATGCCAGTGACCCAGTCAAGATCAAATTTTAGATGTCTAATACGTGCTGACAGTCTGGTAGCCACGTAGATAGACAGCCCATTACTCTGTCTGCCATATTTGCTCTGTCTTGTGGCTGGCGATATAAATTCCAGATACCCTTCGAGTGGGTTGCTTGTTGATTGCCAAGTTTCCTGGAGAAAGATGATGTTGTGTGTTTTGAAGAATCTGAGTGTGTCCGGCGATTGCAGTTTCGCCGTAAGACTGTTAATGTCGAGCAGATTGTTAGACTGTGTTCTGAATTATTTCAATTGATTCTGCTTTGGGAAAGGGCTGCTGGCAGCCATGACCAATCTACGCTTCTGGTTGTTTGCTGGACTTCACTGCACTCATCATTACTGACTAGGGAGCGACTTTTAGCTGACTTTGAAATTGAAAAGAGGGTGTGGCTTATCAGGAAGGGATGAGGTTGTATGAAACAAATAAAAATGAAACCAAATTATAAATATCTATAACATTTTACAAATGTTATCAATAAATAGACTCTTTAATCAATGAATAATTAATTAAAACACAAATATTTATGTAACTAATAATCAACTAAAAATGTACCTAATAATTTACAAACTGAAGATGTAATTAACATAAACATTCATTTGTTAAAAACAATTATAATTTAAATAACTCTCCAAGCTAATCTCCTACAAACCAACCAACCTGCAACTAAAACATAAATTGACAATTTAACTACACAAAAATGAAATATTAATTAAAATCACAAGTATGCATAAATACTTAAAATAATAAATATTCAATTAATCAATTTACATAATTAATCACTATTTAAATATATATTTAACATAAACCTTACTTAAAAATAAGAAACACTAATTTGGAATTAAAATAACGTCCCATCCTATTCCCTTCATACCCAGCAACTCTTTAATAAATTATAAATTACTAAATACATTTGTAAAAAATGTAAGTACACACATCCTTAAAGAAATGTAAACAATTATAGTAATATGATCATCTAAAATTAATATAAATATTATAGGATATTGTAGAAACATATGATAGAGTAATTGTATAAAAACAATAATTCATGCAACTATATTCAAGAAAACAATATTAAATACAAAAATGTTTTAAAGCGATATTATATACAAATAAATTATATTAACTTCTATATTCTGTCCTTCAATATTTTTCAAATGATGGTATATTTGACACAATATTTACATTAAGGGATATTTTTGATTCGATATGTTGACATTCACTCTGTGATCATTTGTTCTACAAACGTTATTGCAAATTAACACAAAATGCGAAAGAGTGAACACGGCAGCCAATCAATTTTGTCACTACTTTCCTAATGTTTTTACATTCTGTTTAGTAGACAGGTTATAGAATTTTTTTGCCTACTAATGCAGCTTTTTACTCTTGCATGCTTCGTGTTTGGGTCCCAATTGTGTCCATGGGGGTCTGTCACCTCTAGGGCCCTAGGTCATCTGTATCATGGACCTTCAAACTTGAGCTCAGATATCTCTTTTAGCATTAGGCTTGCAAGGTAGCAAAGAAGAGCAACCCAAGGCTGACTTATAGAGGTGGCCTTTGCTCAAAACTCACAACATAGTAAAGCACAACGTACTACTCAAAAAATCATTGTTGAGTCAGTGTTTTTTCTTTAACACACAAATTGCAAATATAAACAAGTTTGCAGGTGGAATTACAGAGTGGACCACTTCCTAAAGATGCCTCAGAGAATAACCAGAGTGAAATGTCCATACCTAATAAAATGCTAGAAGGTGCAACTACACCCCTAAATAAAGTCTCATCATCTCTGAGTTCTATGTCACAGCTTGTGCACTAGCAAGCCCACGTGTGTGCACCTGCAGACCCAAACCTTAAAAAAGTAAGTCTTTCACAAATAAAAATTAAGACCTTCAGACTTGGAAAAGAACATGAAAATGTGCATATTCTGTTCCTCACAACAACTCCTTTCCCCACAAAACAGAATCATCGTCACCAGTGTCTTTGAAACAAAAGCAAAGGTTTCCTGCTATTGGAATAGTGTCCTTCCTGGGCACCCACTCCGCTGTTCCGGGTACCAACCAAACATATTTTAATGATTTGCAAGTGACCTGATTCCTTCAGACACATGCTTCAAAATATGCAAATGTATTCTGCCATGGTGTGCGGAATGAAGAGTGTGAAGGGACTCCGGGAAAGACCTACAAGCTATTTATCATTCATTCTCTCTGTTGGCTTAGTTGTGGCCACAGAGGCTGATACATTATACAAACTGGGTTCCCTGCCCTCCGGGGGTACACTCACATCTACTCTCGGGACCAAATAAAGGTTCCAGGGGTCACCCAGTGCTACTTCTTCCCCACCACCCACCACCCAGCTCTCCACACTCTGCTCCCAAGACTGGAAGTCTGGGGACTGCGCTCTCTCTGCATTCCTGTCTCTTTCTGAGAGGGTAGCAGGCAGTGTTTTGGTTGTCCTGCAAGGGCACCCTACCTGAAAGGGCCACATTATGAAGGCCTAGTGACTTCCCTAGGGCAGGGAGATTTGGTCCACATCTAAGCAGGGGTCACTTGAAGAGATGCAGGGATGCACTCAGGTCCCATGAGGGATCCAGCACCAAAGGGTTCCATGGACATGTACTCACAATCATTCTTGGAGTTACTAAGTTACTGCAAGGTCGCCAAGGTCTCGGCACCTGCAGAAGATTTCAAAATGCTGCGCACAGGCAGTTCTTTATTTACCAAGTTTGTCAGCCCGGATGATTTCTTCACCCAGCTGGACTTCACTGTTTTGTTCCTCAGGGTGTTCACCAAACACCTGGTTCAATTTCCAGGACCTTCTAGTTTTGAACTTTTCAAGAGGATTCACTGCAATGTTCCAGGAGTCTCTAGTTCTACTACTCCACCCCCACACCTTAGCAGCAATTTAGCACTAGTGCCTGGAATTGTATTGTTGTATGGCATTTTAGATTCCAAATGGATTTTCCCGATTCATGCCCTTATATAGGGACAATTCACGTTGCCCTTATGTAGGCATAGAAATCAAGCCCTTATTTAGGCAAAGCCCATGCAACCAAAATACAGGCATGGCTACTTCTATCCGTTCACTAAACATCACAACAATTTCTAAAAAAAACAGCTTAAGCCATTAGGGACTTTCCCTTGTTTGAATATTGATTTCTCCAAGAACTCAGTTAGTTTTACAATGAACATCTATTCCTCAGGGGTTCATTCATGACATTCATATGCCCGACTTTACATCAAACATGGCATTCCTAAACACCTTCAAGGTATAAATATACCTTCACTTGCAATGGCAAAGCACGGTTGTTCTGAGCAGTTCGACGATCTACTTGCCCGACGCAGCTCGCTACAGCAAGTGCCGAAGGAAGCCGACTCTCCAGCTGACGCACTGATCAGGAAGCTGCCCTCCTCTGTTGAGAAATTGAGCTCCAGTGTTTCTGACTCCCCTTGCGGGGTGTTGGGAAATCGAGTCCCGAGACAGAGATACCAGACCTCCTTCATTCTAAGGTATGGAGCTGATTAGAACCTAGAGAAACCTTTGGTTGAATCTTAGCAGAAACTAAACCTATGCTAAAGACCATACTTACTTCTTCCCTCGTATTAGACCTAGGTTAGGTACATTGGGGTAGGCGTATTTTAGGAGCACCAGTTGAGTATTTTAGTCTATGTTATTTATGTATGTAGTTTTATATGGCTTAAAAAAGTATTATTTTATAATACTATTCTTGCTGTACGCATTATACTTTGCATTCTGTCTAACGATTGTAGCAGTTCACCTCTCTTGCATGAGAAAGAAGACTGTTCAATGAACCTTTAATTGAAAACGCCTGTCTCACTATTTCTCTGCAAACTCTGTAGAAACGAAGCATGCACGATTGACTAAGTTAAATACTTAATTATTGTTTCTACGACTCTCAAGATATTTTCCAGTCCTAGGGAAACAAAGTTGTCATGTATATGCGGTTGTCAGAAACTAATCCCTTCTTGTCAATTCGAGAACGTTTCTAGTGACCTCTGAGCTAGCTGGCACTCACAATTACGTTTAGTATATTCAATAGAGAACTACTGACCTAAGTCCTACGTCATATCTATAGGATATACTATTCCAATGCGCAGAGCCTATTGGGAATATAGTAACTACACAACATGACGTCCAACATTTGATAAGGCACAAATTTAACGCTAGATACTAAAGTAACTCAGTCATGCCTTTCTCAGAAACCCCTTTTTCCCTAATACTCCAATAGACATCTGGAGTGGGTAAAAGGATAATATCCGACATAGCTGAGTAGGATGAACAATCCTTTTTATTAGCTTTTGGTTTGTTCAACGTTGAAGGATACAGTGTTCCAAAATATTGTGCACCTTATCTTTGTCTCCTTGAAACTTGCTCTGCAATTTTAAAAAAACAATGTCGATTAATGGCGACAACACCGAGAACGGTGGAGCTGCGGCTGATCCAGCCAGTGCAGCATTTAACATTACAGGTTTACAAGAAACCGACGAGGATGCTATAAGCATACCTCTAAATGTAAGGAAAACCATCATTATAAAACTTATGTTAAATGGTCTATCAGCAAGAGGTGGTAGGGCAGTTTTTGTGATAGAGGCACATGAATATCATCAGACAGAGGTATTCTATTCATGGATAATCTTCCATGAAGCAGATCCAAGAACACATGTGTTTCACTTCTACATAGAAGATGAACCACCAGTGGAATACATTCCTTTCGAGGATATAGAAATTCCACTAACTTACCAAGAGGATGCGCTCTGGTTTAAAGGCTCCCTAAAACATATAAATCACATTACCAGGCTGGGTCCACTAGGTAGACCAGCTATACTCCACATCCTGAAATTAATGAAATGACAGATGCGGAACTACGAGCTCAACTCAAAGAGCTAATCAAAATCTATAGACAATTGGTTCAATATGTCATGCGAACTCTTACAGTCCAACCAGCAATATTGATTCCACAGCATCCCCCACCAGGGGAACACAAATAAAACGACACCACAGACTTTACATTCGGTTGTTGGTGAATTACCCGCAAAACAGGAACAAATTCCATTTTGGATAGCTCAAAAAAATACTCAAATTGAAGCAGTATTTCCTAATACTATCCCTCATGAGAAACACAGAATTTTAACAATCTGTTTAACAATGGGGATAGTACCACATCTGGAGTACTGCTACACTTGGGGTACAGTCTTTGCTGCTATTTACACTTCGCATATGGTGTTCAGTCTATGGCGGTAATACCAGATGTCCTGAAAGAAATTCCAAAATTAATACGGGGCAGAGCCTGCTTTAAATCTAGGTATGAAATTACTGAAAGATTTCAAATAGGTCTCAACAATAATATTAGCTAATATTAAAGATGAAACAGCATCCGTGGCAATCCGCCAATAGTTAAGGGAATTTGATTTAACTGAGCAACCACAAGAACTGGCCAGAATAATTGAAAACTCCTATGAAGAATTAGGCAGAGACAGTTTGGGCAGGAAACCAGTTAAACCCCAACTGTCTGAAAGTCCTGAAAATGTCTTTACTAACAACACTCCTAATCCCATTAAAAAGAAGTCGGAAAATACTAAACAAACTTCTAATGAGAAGCGTTCTCAATCCCGCGGTAGATTTCCTCAAAAGGAGCCCTCTGAAAGGAGGTATAACCTCTGGAATAGGGATAATTTGAGAAAACCTGATAGATATCAATACACTGATACACGTTCCTTTCGTACCTTTCAGACTTCGTCACAGAAATCTGAAAGAAGAGAATGGTCAGAACACAAGGAAGAACACGTGAAGTACAAAGACGATCAACACGTTCAGAAAAACAATAACCCTCAACTCTCCAAAAAGAATGTAGCAGGTCTAAAAATCAGACATGCCGAGGCTCTTGAGGACACAACTCAAGAACGGGCAATGAGCTCAGACAATGTTGGACAGCTAGGCAGAAGACGCCATTGCTCGCAAGAACTTGAAGGATCATCTGGAGACAGTGGACTTGAAGGAATTAATTCAAGTTGTAACTGCAGATACCAGGGTTAGTTGTCCACATAAGTTATTTGAAATAACACTCCAAATGGAGGGGGAGATACCAAGAAAAGTGAGAGCACTCTTTTGGGAGTGACTTTCTAAGGGTTATGACATTCTTCTAGCTGAACAAGACTGGTCACCACAATTTGTCAGGGAGTGCCCACATGGCGAAGACATCATTATGCCAGCCTTCTCCAACGATATTCCAATTCATTTAAAATATACTTACGCCACGAAATGGGCAGTTTCACAGGCTCCTGCATCATACAAAATCATGTAGGATGGGATGAGGATTCTCCTCACCATAAAATTCCGTTAAAAAATCAGCCCACTGCACAAAGGCAGTACCCAGTAAAGCAAGAAGCTAAAAAACAGGTCAGGGAGATATTAGATCAACTTGAATACCAAGGGGTGATTAAAACATGCACCTCGTCCATGAACAATCCTTTGTTTTCTGTCTCCAAACCAGACAATTCGTATCGTCTAGTATTGGACTACAGACATCTAAACTCTTGTTGCAAAACTTTTGCAGTACAAAGTGCACACAGTGCAGCATTAATGAATAGGATTGTGCATAAAAAGTATAAAACCACATTAGATATTTCTAATGTTTTTTTCTGTCAAAACATTGCACCGGAAAGTAGGTATTTGACCCCTTTCTCAATTATGGGTACTCAGCGTCACTTCTGTTGTCTCCCTCAGGGATTCAAGAATAGTCCAGGGTTATTTTCAGCGAGAGTAACAGAGTTACTTCAAACCTATGATGATGAAGCATTATCATATGTCGATGACATCTATCAGACAGACAATCACTTGGATAGGCACTTGAACAGAGTGAACACCATTCTACTTGGATTCGCCGCTGAAGGGTACAAATTCAATTTAAAAAAATCTAGAATTGCCCATTTAAAAGTCCTTTTTCTAGGATATGAACTTTCAAGTGAAGACAAAAGCCTGGCAGCAATCTTTCTAGAGAAATGTGCGCTGCTCCAACCTCCAAAAACGCTGAAAAGCTTACAGTTGATTCTAAAATTCTTAAATTTCGGACAAACTTACATTCTAAATTAACCAGAAAGGGTTAAACCTCTCTACAAATTAATCAAACCTGATTTCAAAACAGTAAATTGGACACAAAAACACAGAGAAATGTTGCGTTCATTGCAAACAGACATGTTAGCAACAAATCATTTGCAAAGACGCGTAAACATACGGAACTTAGTGATCTGAATCATTCCAGGACAATGCGGATTCACAAACTTAACTTTTAACGAAGGCGAAAAAGTACCAATAACTTACAAATCACACTTGCACACACAAGCAGAAATGAAATTCGCTTCAACAGAAAGAATTCTGTCAGTGGTTTAGACTTCAGTAGCAAATCAGCGAGCCCTCGCACAGGGTACACGAATTACGGTCGTTACACCTGTCTCTGCCTTAAAGGCAGTGACAAAAGCAAGCATTCCAAATGCAAAAGCTTGGATACAATGGGTTAATTATCTTTCTGCAACAGACATTTAATACGTTTTTGATCCATATTTGAAAACACAAGCATTTCTACAATACGAACAAGAATGTCCTCTGCCTACTGAAATTCTGCCTCTAGATCAGTATGAATGTGAAATTTATACTGACGGATCAGCTCAACCCGCTACGGTGGGGGTAAACATGCGTATAGTGCGGTGTGCGCAATCGTTGAAAGGTCGTTGGCACGATGGCAAATTCCGACCAATGGTTACTAAAACCATCAGTAATGATTCTACACAATCTATTTCATTTGAAGAGATATGTTTTATCCTCATGAATTGAGATGTGGGCAAATTGTCAATCAGATTTTTTGGATGAAAACTGCTATATAAAAGTGCATTGTTTCTATCTGTTGATTTTTTGAATAGCTTGGTTTCGATGGCTAGATCTTTCAGTTTTATATAGCAGTTTTCATTACTTGAACAAAAGGCAAGGTACATCCAAAGAGGTTATCCAGAATCTATACTGGACAGACAAATTGCAAAGGTTAATAACATGGCAAGGAGTTTGTTGCTTACCAAAAAAGCAAAAACTAATACTGACAGAATGATTTTTGTTTCAAAATACTCTTCAGCATCTAGAGATATCAAAAAGATTATCTTACGTAGATGGGAATTATTGGAAGTGGAACCTGATTTTGGAAATTTATTCATTGAGAAATCATTATGTGCATACTCAAGAGCCCAAAATCTCAAAGAATTTCTCACAAAGCCAGCAAAAGCCAAACTTAAAGGAGGTTCTTTTCGTGGTACTACCAAATGTTGGAATTGCAACAACTGTAATAATGTGATAACAGGGAATACACTATTACACCCCAGGACCGGCGAAAAAATACCACTATACCATACGTCTGACTGCAACACTGAATTCATTGTATATTCAATCAAATGTCCGTGCGGACTGTTATATGTTGGAAAAACCACAAGGAAATTTAATACACGAGTATCAGAACACAAGAGCCGTATACGGAATCAGAACCGCACATCACCATTGGCTGTACATTGGATCGAACAAAGACATACTATTGCACAAATTAAATGTCAGATTATTGAAGCAGTATCCCGTTATGCAGGCAGAGACAATGATCAGGCACTTCTCCAAAGAGAGGCTTTCTGGATCAAAAAACTACAAACTTTGACCCCAGGGGGGTTGAATGACAAATTTGAATTTAGCTGTTTTCTTTAACACTGGCTTGATGACAGCCTCATATAGCCTCTACGAATCCTATAACACACTAACAAACACATTTGGTCACATATCAGATGGTAATTACAAAGGACAGGGCTTGACTAATGATACTTGTGCATGAAAGTCTAGACACTGTGAATGTATCAGTTGTAAATAGCAGGCAGGTAATTCACAATGTTATTCCTATGATCATGAGTTGTAAATAGCAGACATATATTTTTCTTATGTGCATTCACGTAGTTTTATCACATTTATTCATTATTTTTTGTTACTATTGAGGAGCCACGATGGGTATGTTTTGTCCATCACATAAAGTTATTAGCGTTTGAATCAGGATGCCCGCTTTTTTCACGAATGGCGATTTGTAGTAATGACGACTTTTTTTAGTAAATAGTTTCTGTAGATCCTAAATACCATCCGTTTATATGGACACGATTGTTTGTTAAAATATCATTTTTGGTACATGTAGTAACTTTCGGCATCGGAACTTTTCCGGCGTAGTCTGTTTTCTATGGTAGTTGATCACCCGGTAGTTTTGTTTATAGGCTGCACGCAATGACACGGAAGTGCATCACACAGCCAGGCGGGTTAGTTTGGAACTACTCGGCGTGCCTAGAAGGTAAGCTCCGGTCGCTAGTTTGTTTGGCGGTCCGACTATCGGTTGTAATCTCAAAGGTACTGATGTTACCTTAATTTTCTTTAGGTACCGATGATTCTTTGAAATGACTGATTCTCGTTTCGGTGATATAGAGCCGATATAGAGGTGAGCTTATGGTCTATACAAAAGCGACATGAAATATTTCATCATCATGTTGTCACTGATTGGGGATACTTGTTCCTTTACAGAGTCGTCATCTGATAATGTTATATGGTCTTTGAACCAGGACGTGTGTCTGTTCATTAAGGTGAGCACGTGGATCGAATTTGTTTAGTAGTTCTAGTCATTCACCTCCATATGTCATAGTGACGGTTTGTATTTATTTCCGTTTTAGATAGAGTTCCTCACATATTTGCAAGGTACGCTTTTATCATATTTGCATTTGGCCATTTGGTGATTGGTGAGAGAGTGCGACATTCATCCACATTTAAATTTAATGCTTCAAGCAAAGACAGTGGTAAAACATTACCAAAAGGGTTTCCACTTAAATACTCATACATAACTGATGCAAATAATGTTCTGTTTGCTCGAATCCCTGGAGTGGGAGATAGAGTAATTCCAAACATGTAACATAGATTACGACTAATCTTAGCAGCACATGAAGGGCCTGTCTATGCACATGCAGGTGTTTCCGCCACAGTATCATTATTAAAACAGAGATACTAGTGGTCGCGCATGAAGAAACAAACCAGAAACTATGTTTTGGAACATGAGATCTGCCAAAAGATGAAAGTCTCTACAATGAAACGTCCTGCTCAGACGCCCCTGTTAATTGCAGATAAACCATTAGTTTGCATTTACCTGGACCACTGCGGTCCCTTACAAAGGGATGGTAACTATAAATATATCATGGTTTCACTGGATTCATGTTCAAGATGCATTTGGATGTGGCCTCAGCGCTCGGCTGAGGCTCAAACTGTTATAAAAGATTTGCAAGTCTTTATCGGCACATACGCAGTTGGCATGCTACATTCTTACTAGGGTCCTGCGTTTAGCTCTCGAGCTTACCAGGAGGCCATGGACAAATTGGGCGTTGCATTGTGGTACTCTAGTCCATTCCATCCTGAGGGAAATTTGGTAGTGGAGAGAAAAAAACGGAACATAAAGCAACCTATAACAGCTAGGTTATTAGGCTCAGGTGACGGGTGGGTCAAACATCTAATAATTGTCCAACGTATTCTTAACAATCTGCCAAGATGTTCTCTAGGGGGTATCAATCCATATGAAGTCATTTTTAGGACCAGAATGTTAGTATCGGACCTTGATTTTCAGACTGCAGTGGTAGACCAAAAACCCTTTGATATCAAAGACCGTTTGGCTGTTTTACAGGACTTAAATGAAATAAGAACAACAAAAGTAACATGTTCCTGAAGCCAGCCACCACTGAAGAGAAACCGACCATCCCCGCTAGACCTGTCCGGATTGCTAAGCTTGAGGGTCTAGTCTGAGAGAAGATTGCAGACAAGAAGGAATTTTGGCCTTCTTACAGACTACCAGTACCTGTCCTAGCAATCCACGGATCAAGAACAGTATTACTGCCACCCCTTGCTGGTAAAAAGGAGAACAGGTTAGTGTCCATCGACCTGGTCAAACCACATCATGTGGCCGATCATAAGTAGTAGGCCAAGTGGACTCCGCGAATATAGCAGACGCCCTAATCTGGCTACTATCCAAGAGGTTCAAGCTGAGAGACTCATCACCTTTGAAGAATCTGCAGTGCGAAAAGAAGGACTATACAACAAAGCAATGGAACTTGTACCTCTTGAAACCTAAATAACAGTTTGTCAAGAAACACCTGTCTATCATGAAGTAGCATCAGACTACACAAATGTGTTGGTTCCAGCGATTTCAAAGAATCCTGATGCAATCGAAACAATTCACAGAACTGCCTCCGGCTATTTCATTAACTTTATATATTTTCCGAGGATCCCAGCGAACCCGAAATGACGCCAGTAAAAAGAACTTTGAAAGACAAGCAATAGACCTCTTTCATCACTTGGAAAAGACTTATCTGGTTTCACCATGGATTGACCTTTGGATTGTGTTTGGTGTGCTTTTTCTTCTACTTTCTCATTGTGAACAAAGAGACTTGTCATCAGTGAACATCACAGCTGTTCCTATACCTGGTGGTAGAGCTTGGGACAGAACTTATTATGACATTTTTGGCCCTGCGGAGCTGTTAAAGATTCTACACCAGTTCAAGATTTCCTTGAATGACTTTGTTTCATCTAGTATCCTTTCTGATGATTGGGACTTCGAGACTGTTAATAATATGATGTCAGACTTAGAAATGTCTGCTGTATTTACAAATCATGAATACTTAGAAGGTTCATCAGATTAGGAACAAATATATTGTTATAATCACCATGATCATCATTTCTTGCACAA
The DNA here is from genome assembly GCF_964263255.1 of Lissotriton vulgaris. Classification (NCBI taxonomy): domain Eukaryota; kingdom Metazoa; phylum Chordata; class Amphibia; order Caudata; family Salamandridae; genus Lissotriton; species Lissotriton vulgaris. The sequence continues at coordinate 1,718,026,599 of NC_141689.1, read as the reverse complement.
ATCTGCAAACCCTAGAAATATTTTGATGTATAACCAATGAGAACATTGTCCTACCCCACCAAAGGGTAGCTCAAAAACATTTTTGAGGACATTTCCATACTTGTCAGGGTTCAATGTATCTAATGCTAAATCATTTTATTTTAAAAATGTTAATAAAACAGGAATGAAAAGTATGTTGACAAATACCAAGCAAATTTATTCTGCAGCTTTTTATATTCAGCTTTCTTCACTAGGTTTCGACTTTTGGAAAGATAACATTGAGACAAAAACTGTCTGGGGCACAAAAGATTGGAAATTGCAGGGGATGGAAGGAAGCTTTATTTATAGTCTGCATCATCCCAGAACAAAATATGTTTTTGAAGGACACTGTCCAACAGACATCTTGTCTTGGGTTAGCCAAGATAAAAGACCTAAACAATCCATCCATACCTACACCTACACCTGATAGCAATAACACTTCAGAGGGGGAGGTCGACGTACATACTATTTTGCATCACAACAGAACAGATCCAGAATGGAAAAAATAGTTAATCTGGCCCACAGACACAAAAACCTGTCAAGATAGATTCCTTTTTTTTTAAAAATCTTTTTATTGACAGATTTTTAGATATATTTCCGCCCTCTGAAACCCAGTGGGGGCGAGGAACGAATAAAAGTATGTATAAACAAAAAGACAATGATACATAATCATAAAGGATGTCCAACATATGACACATTATAACCTAAAAAAAGAAGAAAAAAAAAAAGAAAAATCCTTCTTCATATCTAAATATTTGCAACAACCAGTCTTGAGGGAATGAAGTCACTTTCCTTATACTTACATATTGATACCAATTATACACAATATATACATTATATACAAATTATATACATTATATATACAATTCACACTTCTTCCTTCCATTTCGTTATTGGCTCCCATATTTCCAATCCTAATTTCCTTGCATTTTTCCCTCTCCTTGAGCAGATCGCTCTTTCTAAATTATATATACTCAACAGCCTAGCTAACCATTGCTGGAATGATGGTGCCAATTGATCTAACCATGCTGAAGCGATACATAGTCTATAAACTGCCATGGCAACAAAAATAAAGTAGTTTCCTATCTCACTTTCATTGCTCACGTCTGCCCCTAGCAGAATAGTTGCAGGTGTTAAATTAGTAGACAGTTTTAGTGCCCTTTGTAAGAACATTTCTATTTCCTTCAGTATTGTCTCTAAGCATGGACATGTTGCAAATATATGGATAGCATCTGCGTCTAAACTCGTACACCTAGGGCAGTTTATTCCGGTAGTCGCCCCCCATTGTGCCAGCTTCGCCGGGGTGTAGTATAGCCAATACATGGTCTTATAGTGTTGAGCCTGTAAAGACGCAGAGCATAAAATATTCTTCCCTAATTCTAATGATATATTAAAACATTCCTGTTCTATGCCCACCTTCACCGACCAAGTTTCCCCCCACTTAACCATATCATCTGGTCTTGAATCATTTAGCTCAGCATAAAACCTTTTAATTGTGCAATCTACTCCAGTATGTATTATCTCTAGTATGTTGTTTTTCTCAAATCCTCTTAATCCCCCCCTTTTATTTTGTAGGAAGCTTCTTACTTGTAAATATTTGAAGAAGTGTCTTGTTGACAAATTAAATTCTGTCTGTAAACTTACAAATTGTTTCACCCCTTGTGGCACCATAAAATCATCCAATTTTATTATCCCTTTTCGATGCCACTCTGTATATACTGAATCGGAGAATATATCTCCCGGAAATAGCGTATTTTCCTATATCCTCGTATATCTATTGAACTTCCCCAGTCCAAATTTCTTCGTGAAAGCTTTCCATAAATTATGTGCACCCAAAATAGTCTTGAAACGTGTTCTTTTAAAGTAAGCTGTATCAAAATTTTTCAAAAAAATATTTTTAACTTCTTCTCCCATCAGTATGCCATATATCGCTAGTGATCCCAAATGGTCTTCTCCTTCCACTTCTGCTCCACCTATTAATCCTACCATATATTGCAGGGCTGCAGCCCAGTAATAGAGTTTTAGGTCCGGTAATGCCCATCCTCCTCTTTCCCGTGGAAGTGCCATGAATCTTGCTGCTCTCCTAGTTTTGCCTTTGGACCAAATAAATTTATTAATCATACGTTCAATCCTTTTGAACCACAAGTTATCAAACCATAGGGGAATTGTCCGGAAAAGGTATAAAAATTTCGGCATTATTAACATTTTTACGATATTCACTCTACCAACCAGTGTAAGATGGAGATTGTTCAATCTGTCTAATTCTCCCCCCACTTTTCGTACGATTGGGTCGATATTTAATTCTACTATCTTTTCTAAGTCTGAGGTTATAGTTATGCCCAGATAGGTTCCTGTCTGCACCACCCGTGAATCCTGACATATAGCTTTATTATTTTTAATAATTTGTGTTTTTCCAGTATTTACCCAGACACCCTCCCGAATTCTTTTGCCTCCTGTTCCACATATCTTATAGCCTCTGTGGGTAATGGTGTTATAACCACCACGTCATCAGCATAAGCCAGGATCTTACAGTCCCCCCTAAGTGTGGGGATTGGGGGAATATTCATGTTTGCCTCCAATCTCCGAATTAACGGATCTAAATATACTGCAAACAATAGCGGGGAGCATGGACAACCCTGCCTGGTACCCCTATTTATTTTTACTTTTTCCGTTGATCCTGCATTAATTCTAATTGTGGCAACTGGACCTCTATACAATGTCTTTATCGCTGTCAGAAAGCCATTTCCAAACCCCATTTTTCCCAGAACACTCCACAAATATAACCATGATACACGATCAAATGCTTTTTCAGCGTCCAATAGTAATACCGCAAATGGATCCCCGCTAGCCTCAGTTTTGTCCATAAGAGTAATTAGCTTCCTTACGTGATGCGTGGTCCCCCGTCCCGGTATAAAACCATGTTGGGTGGTAGTAACTAGAGGTGTTATTACACTGGCGAATCTTGTTGCCAGTACCTTTGAGTATACCTTTGTATCTGTATTCATAAGAGTGATTGGTCTATATGACCCAGGATCTGTTGGTACCTTTCCTTTCTTAAGGATAACAACAATTTCAGCCTCAGACCAGGTGTTTGGTATTGAGCATCCCTTCTGTGCCTGTTTCATAATATAAAGCATATCTCCTCCTAACTCCTCCCAGAACACCTTGTAGAACTCTAACGGGATCTTATCAGGACCGGCCGCTTTTCCCGAAGGTAGACTCTTCAAAGCTACCTTTATTTCTTCTATATCTAAAGGGTTGTCGATCCTCTGTTTCTCTATTTCATCTAACTGACTCCCTTCATAATGGTTCAAATATTCCATTATATCTTCCATTATATCTTCAGGATCTTTTATATCACTTTCATGATATAGGTTCGTATAAAAGCTCCTGAAGACTTCCCTGATTTGTTGCACATTAGTTACGATCCCTCCTGAACTATCTTTTATTGCTTTTATCTCTCCGAGTGATGCCTTTTGTCGTGTCCTGGCTGCTAACATTTTGCCAACTCTTTCACTCATCTCGTAACAATTCTCTCTATTGACCGTATATTGTTTAGCTGCCCTCTCTGCTATATATTCTTCTGCTTCCATTCGTAATTTTGCAAGTTTGATATGTGCCGAATCCATTACAGCTCCATTACTAGTCCGGTCTGCTCTATTATTTAATTCTTCCTCTGCTAACAGTAGTTCCCTCCTTACCCCATCACTTCTCTCTTTCTCCTGTTTCCTTTTCCTGGCCCCAAAACTAATAGTCTCTCCCCTCACACCAGCCTTAAAACAGTACCACACTATCCCTACAGGTGCTGTATGCCTATTTATCGTCAGAAATTCAGTTATCCATCTCTTCATGTGTTGGATATATGCCTCTTCCACTAACAATGCCTTTTCAAATGTCCACTCCGAGACCTTCCTTGCAACTGCTATTCCCTTTAAGGTAACAATAAGGGGGTTATGGTCCGCTAAGATCCTTGGTAATCTCTCAATATCTGCTCCATCGATGCCTTGACTACTAATTAAGAAGTAGTCTAGCCTTACACTTATTCTGTGGGGTGCTGAGTAATATGTAAAGCCATCTTGACCTGGCTTAAAGGGTATCCCATACATCAAGTAGCCCATTATTTCTTGCTAAATTATAAACTGCTTTAAAAACTCTTTTCTTCCTTCCCTTATATTTGACTGGGGGTCCTAGCCCCAAACCCAATCCCCCTGCTCCATTGATATTAAAATCTCCTCCTATTAATATAAATGGAGCCCAGGTCGCCAACTCAATGTAAATCTCTTCGAAGATTTCTGGGTCATCTCCTGTGGATCCATAAATAGAGCCAAGGGTTACCCATGTTTCTCCAACCAAGCACTCTATTAAAGCCCATCTACCCCAGACGTCCTCCCATTTTTTTCTAGTAGTGACGTCTCTTTGTCTTGCCATTACAGCCACCCCCCTATTCCTAGCTCCCTGCCTAGAGTATGCTATGACAGTGAGACCTAACTGGTCTAGCAGCCTAATTTCAGACGCCTGTATATGGGTCTCTTGGAGTATTAAGAAGTCTAGTCTTAAATTTTTAATCAAGACTGCCACTTTCTGTCTTTTTAATTTATCGTTAAGACCACACACATTCCACGTCATTATTCGAATGCTCATCCTGGATTTTTAAGAAATGTGCCCTTAGTTTTATTCATTTCAGAAAAATACATACTACATATTGGGTACACAGCCATATCAAGCTCATATATTTCTTCCATTTTATTAATCCGCTTATTCCAAATTACTTCCTGTCTACTATAATTCCAGTTTTTTCCGTGTTCCTCACCCCCCTGTGTCCCCCACCCTGAGCACCCACCCCGACTAGCCCACCCCCCCTACAGGCAAATAGGTCCATGGGACCTATGTGTGACAGCTGTGTCTGCTCTGGGCCCCTGTGTGCCCCCCCCGCTCCTTTTACCTACCTACCTACCTACTAAACAAAAAATATGCACAATTAATTATACATACATACAAATTTACACTGCGGTACAGTACAGTTCTCTGTTCTTGTGCTTCTTCTCTAATTCCTGCATCCACATACATACTTTATATCTTACTTCCTTTAGCCACCAAAGCTACCGCTTGTTCCCTATCGGCCTGTGTCTGAGAGTGTGAATGGTTCTGTGGATTCCTTTCTTTTAGCCATGCCAAGAATTCAGCCGCTTTAGTTTCAGAATGGAAGATTTTGAACTGGCCATCCTTTACCACTTTCAATCTACTGGGGAACATTAAGTATGCCTCACAACCAATTCTTTGAAACGGTGCTATTAGTTCCCGCAGTCTCCACCTACGCTCTACCGTTGTGTGGCAGAAGTCTGGTCTAGCAAAGAATTCCACGTCCTTGTATCTGCACTTTGCCTGTGGCTTTGCTTTAGCCATGATCTCCTCTCTCAATAAATAGTTACCCACGTAAATTAGTATTGCTCTAGGCTTGTTTGAGACATCCCCCCTCTTCTGTGTAAATGGGAATCTGTGAGCGCGCTGAATCTCTGACTCCCAGTCCCAGCCTTTTAGATCAGTGAGTGCACCTTTAAGAAGTTCTATAGCGTAAGCCCTGACATCCTGTCCTTCTCTTCCTTCCGGAATACCTAAAAGCCTGATGTTATTTCTCCGCTGCCTGTTCTCAAAATCTTCCAGCTTCCATAACACATCACTATTGGTCTTCTCTTGGTCCTGTCTAAATTCTTTCCAACCCTTCATTTCGTCCTCCAGGACCCCAGTTCTTTCTTCGATCTCTGTAACTCTCCCTACCAAATCTGTACATACTTTATTTACTTTTCGAAGGGAGCTTTGTATTTTTTTACTTTCCTGTCTAGCTCTGCGACTCTCCACCCTTGCCTCAGTTTGTATTTGTTTTAGCATTGAAAACATCATTTCAAACCCCATTGGTGAACTATGTCCTTGTGATTGGCCCTGACTATGAGTCTGATTTTCAGATTGGCCTTGCCTAGATCTCTGCTCAGTAATCCGCAAAGAGCCCAGGGTTTCGTCTAAACCACCGACACCCTCTTTGTACATCTGCGACGTAGCTGCGTAATCCCAGTCAAGTCTCTTTGCAACATTAATAGTTGCAGGGCTTATGGATCCTTTTGGTTTTCTCCTTTTTTTTGTCAAAACTTTAGATTTACGTTTTGTGGATAGCTCTTGGTCAGAAACCTCTCCAGAACCTGATGTAGCTACTGTTTCTGTTGCCAAACCTGACAACGTCTGATCACTCTCCAATTCCTCAGCAATAGAGGAGTCCTCGGACTCGCTCCCCCCTCCCCCGGCCGCCCCCACAACTTCACCCTCCTCCTCACCCTCATTTACAGAGAAAAAACATTCATCAGTCGGGGAACCAGGTAGAGTTATTAAAGCAGTTAGACCATTGTTATTATTACGATTATTGTCATTTCCATTATCTCCCAGCTCAGCCTGTTTACTCATATTAGGCCCGATACTATCACCCCCTGTAACATTGCTCAGATTAGAAAGGGTGGCTTCGTGCCTATTAGCGTTAATTTGCTCTTCCCTTAACGCCTCTGTTAATGCTTATGTCAAAACCAAAATATTATCTGAGACCAGGTTTAAAGGTGAGGTGATTTCCTCAGTCTGCTGTAAAATGTTTTCGTTATCAACATTAACGACATCGATATTGCTTAAAACATTATTAGCATTATTAACGTTGCCAGTGTCAATTGTCCTTCCACTCTCCTTGCCATGACTCTGTTTATCCTGCCCAGAGAAGTTCTTCCCTTCCCCCTGTGTTATCCCCCCTTGTGGTGGTTCAGCACCCATATGCGCCTTCTCGCTGATAGTTCCCAATATGTTAGTTTCTGCCAAATGCTCTGCCAAAGAACGAGGTGCCAATAGGCTACCGTCTATTACCCTCACATGGGAAGGGAAGAACTTCTATGTCAAGATAGATTCCTGATTAAAACACGGGGGTTCAAATTCACTAGGACTGATCCAAGATATGTACAGAGACAGCTTGCAGGAATAGTAACAACATACAGTGTAGGGAAACTGTGCCTTGAAAGGTTACATAGATCTACACTCAAGGATGTAAAACAACACTTATCTTTACTTAAAGATGGCTCTGATCTTATGGAATTCTTTGCGGGACCAAGAACACTGCTTCATAAACGTTTTATATATGCCAGAATCTATGTTGCTTATTATGAAGCATGGAAGAATACGCAAGCAGAGATTGCAGAAAGACTACTAGAAATTGATCGTATTCATTTAGAGAAAACTCTCTGTAGTTGACAATGGGTTAACGACTCTGTCGTTCAGGATATATTCTTTGGACAGCATAGTATCTTCTGCCATTGACATCATGGAACAATCATGCTATTAGGCTGGACGTTACAAAACATACAGTCAGGCTATGTGCCTTGGTGTTTAATCAATACTACGTAACTGTTTTCAGAATTCAATCTCCCTGATAAACAGATCAAACTGACACAGAGGGGAGCAGACTATAAGGTGCTGAGCATTGAAAAACTGGAAAGATTGCCATTTACTGTCGCTGAAAAGCCAGCCACAGAATGGATTATACATGGAACAATCACTCTGCCTGTCACAATTTTCCATTTTTAGTTTTGCCTAAAACATATACCAGCAGGCACATATGAAAGGTTGGGTAAAGAATACATCAAGACATCCTGGGAATTACCATACACACACAGATGTTGCAGTGGTGGAAGAGAAGTGTTTCTTAGTGGTAAAAATTATGAAAACGCAGTAAGCGGTTCTCTCTTTGTCAGGGTATTAATTTACACTGGGCCTGCGATGGTTCCTCTAACAACTTATCCTGCCACCTGCAAGGTACTCCGGCTGCGGTGATTGATCCACTATTTGGACAACTTTCAAATGGAAGGTACATTATGTTGAAAGATCACAGCTGCTGTGGCATGTTGCCAAGTTTAACCTTTCTAGTAACTGTGTCAGCCAGGGTCACTTGCTGTATGCAAGTATTGTTTCCAAAAACCAAGACAGACCGGGAGTTGCCGTTATGGCCTTCACTTAACATCTTTTCCATACGAATTGATACTTTAAGCAGAATGAAAGCCATTCTTTTACAGACAACTGTGCCACTGACCTCAGCCAAAGAAACCGATGACCTGCAAGTCGCAAGGACTTATGCAGAGATACATGTCCTCTTAACTACAAATTGTTCAATACATTTCTCGGAAATGCTAAGTCGTATCTTAATCATGTCTGATACGAGTGGTATTGTACATGTATTTAAGACAGTATTTTCTGGACTGTTAGCACCTTTTGAAGCAGTCCTATGAATATTTCCAAAATTCGGGCACTCTGTGCTTGTCGGTTTGCCTCTCATTTTGGGGCTTGCTTCAGGGATACTATTTTTGCTCCTACTGCTGCGATATGGGAAGTCAATCCACAAGCGACACCCAGTTCACCATGGAGACAACTCTACTGGCGATGAAGTGTTGTGAGCGCATCGTCCACATTTTCTGACTACCTTGTCTAAGAGAATTAAATACCACATGGTTTCTGTCATTCAGACCAATTTGGCAAGATTACATTTTACCTGTTCTACGCTGCCTGCTATGCGGAGAAGAATGCGTGCTAGACACATGTCTGACACTCCCATCAATCATGCCAACGGATGTTGATACTTTGCTTGAACCAGTAATGGCCCATGCACTGTGTTGTCCCCTGAGGTTACCAATTCTGATGGCGGCATTCATTGAGATCTCACAGACGCAAAATGCTGATGGTGAGGTACACGAGGAAACAGGCACACAGGCATCATCCACTACGAACATTGCTAATGCGACCAATGCTGACGGCGAAGCTTCACATCTATGTGCGGTTGATCGTCTTAATGAGGTAATCCAACTTTCACCTACAGTGGTAAACACATTCTTTACAGACTAAGAAGATTTTATGTTTTCTCCAAACAATAACACTGACTTTTGATTTGGCACACAGTGTTCTGAGAGACTCTGCATTCAACCTTCATTTTTTCAAAACAAAGTTCCAACTTTGGAAGTAATTTTTTTATGATTATTAATTTTGCCAAATATGTATTTTATATTTTTTGGCAGAAAGTAATCTGCTTAAAGTAGAACTATTCATAGAGAACTAGAATTCTTTGAAAAACTACCAGAGACAATATTTGACCTTGTCCTCATACCAACAGATATATGTAATATGACATGAAATGGTTTCAGCACCTTTTTCTTCTGTATTTCGAGCCATTTCATAAATGTATTTTCGTGATTCATTCAGACAGTATTTACAAATGTCAACTTTATGCTTAGAATGAAACATTGCTTTGAATGCGTATGGCACCAAATCGCTTTTGTGTACAACCACTATAATTGCATTTTTATGTGTTTTGGGTAGGTTTTAACACATCATGTTTAGATATTTTTAACGTGTTTAGAACTTAGTAATGTCGTACATAAGCAAGTGGAGTGGGTGTTGTATGGTGTTTTAGATTCCGAATGGATTTTCCCAATTCATGCCCTTATGTAGGTACAATTCATGTTGTCCTTATATAGGCATAGAAATCAAGCGCCTATTTAGGCATAGCCCATGCAACCCAAATACAGGCATGGCTACTTCCATCCGTTCACCAAACGTCAGAATGATTTCTTGGAAAACGAGTTTAAGCCGTTAGGGACTTCCCCTTGCTTGAATATTGATTTCTCCTAGAACTCAGTTAGTTTCACAATGAACATCTATTCATCAGGGGTTCATTCATGATGTTCATATGCCTGACTTTACGTCAAACATGGCATTCCTAAACACCTTCAAGGTACAAATATACCTTCACTTGCTATGGCAATGCAAGGTGATTCGGCGCAGTTCGACTACCTACTTGCCCGACGCAGCTCGCTACAGCAAGTGCCGAAGGAAGCCGACTCTCAAGCTGATGCACAAATCAGGAAGCTGCCCTCCTCTGCTGAGAAATTGAGCACCAGTGTTTCTGACTCCCCTTGCGGGGTGTTGGGAAATCGAGTCCCGAGACAGAGATACCAAACCTCCTTCATTCTAAGGTATGGAGCTGATTAGAACCTAGAGAAACCTTTGGTAGATTATTGGCAAAAAACTAAACTTATGCTAAAGACCATATTTACTTCTTCCCTCGTACTAGACCTAGGTTAGGTACATTGGGGTAGGCAAATTTTAGAAGCACCAGTTGAGAATGTTAGTCTATGTTATTTATGTATGTATTTTTATATGGCTTAGAAACTATACAATGCTATTACAGTATTATTTTATTATACTATTCTCGCTGTATGCATTATACTTTGCATTCAGTCTAACGATTGTAGCAGTTCACCTCTCTTCCATGAGAAAAAAGACTGTTCAATACATCTTTTATTGAAAATACCCGTCTCACTATTTCGGTGCAAACTCTGTAGAAACGAAGCATGCATGATTGACTGAGTGAAATACTTATCTATTGTTTCTACGACTCTCAAGATATTTTTCAGTCCTAGGAAAACAAAGTTGTCATGTTTATTTGGTTGTCAGAAACTAATCCCTTCTTGTGAATTCGAGAAAGTTTCTAGCGACGTCTGAGCTAGCTGGCACTCACAATTAAGTTTAGTATATTCAAAAGAGACCTACTGACCTTAGTCCTATATCATATCTATAGGATATATTATTCCAATGTGCAGAAACTATTGGGAATATAGGAACTACACTACAGTACTCCTTTCCACCTCTTACCTTTTACCCTTCTTCTAGCAGCCCGAAAATCCCCCCACTGCAGGTGGCTATCCCTAACTACATTCTCCAGTGTGACAATCGCATTCAGTCTGTATATGTGCACATGCCACACATGTATGTTCTACTGCAAACTGCTCTGAACCACTTACCCCAGATAACCACAGATTCTGACCTTATTTAAAAAGGTGGCCACTGGATATGTCATCTTAACGCCATTTTGCAAAGAACATTACAGAGTGTGATACTCCATTAGAGGGTCACACTTCATAGTCGGCTAGGGTAGGTGGTGGCAGCTCCTACTCAGACCTGTTTTGCTCTGCAGAGGCATCATTTGTTTACTTATGCTCTAAATCTTTTAACACTGTTTTTAATTATCGCTGTACTCGCATTTTGCGCTGAGGCACTCAAGCTGATTTTTCCTATTTCAATTTGCTAATCCCTTCTATGTGACATCGCATACCTGATTATTCCATCTCAGGGTGCTGAGGTCTGCCTTCCCTGCCCTGTTCCACCGCGGCTTGCTGTGCCGACTAAGTGGAGGGCAGGTGGCCATCTTAGGTGTTGTCCCAGACCCCGGCTAGACTAGTGGCAGCGCTCTAGCTGGGGGAGGGAGGTGGTCACATAAATTGCGTATGTCTTTCCGGACGTGCAGCTGATGCACGCAGCGGGCACGCTCAGCGGGCGTGCCGCTAGCGCGCCAAAGGTGAGCCCGTCTGCGCCCGTCTGCGCCCGTCGCGCCGCAGGCGCGCCTAGCGCTGGCCATGCTGCCTGTTTATCTCCCAAACCAGCGGCAGACCTAAAGAGGTACTCTCAAGAGGAGTTGTTTGCACTCAACACTGCTGAATGCAGAGGCGTTCGGCCGGGGGATGTCTCTGACTGCTCCCATAGAATTTGTCTCCTATGCAACTTCGGCCCCCCAAACCCCAGATGTTCCCACCCCAATATCTAATAACAAACATACAATAACTGCAGCTTTAATAAAAGCTCGTTCTATGGTTAAACATGCTGCCGACATTTTTGAGCTTCTGTCTGACGGCTGTCTTGATATCCTGTTCATCACAGAGACATTGTTAAATAACTCCTGTGCCCCTGTGGTTGAACTCGCCATCCCGAGAGGCTTCAAAATCATGAGGGCTGATCACACCATGGGGAGAGGAGGTGGGTCCGCTGTTGTATTTAAAGATACCTGGTCTTTCCATAGTGAGGCCTCCAGCAAATTGGAAGATGGGGAGGTTCTTCACTTCTCCCTCATCCTTTCACCCCAATTCATGCTGGGTGGCACGCTGGTCTACCGTCCCCAAGGCCCTTCTGGACCTTTCCTCTGGGCATAGCAAGAGACGTGATTGTGCCTCGGGGCTTGAGGTTCTCTAAGTTTCTCCTTTTGGGTGACCTCAACATTCACGTAGACATAGGTGAGTCGTTGGACTCAATAAGTCTGCTGGAATCCTTAAACTCAGCCCACTTTACACAGTGGGTAAAGCTGCCTACGAATTCGGGGGTCCATCTTTTAGATGTAGTCTGTTCCAACTTTGCCTTAACGCTATCAGATCCTGAAGCTCTTACCTGGTCGGATCATATGTTGATCACGTTCTCCTGGCCTTTAGACAAGCCATCTTGCGACATTGCGCCTAACATCTGCCGCCAGAAGATTAATCTTATTGCTTTGACCAACGCACTTTATCAGGGTAGCCCTGTGTTAGGCTTACTGATGTCGTGCAGCATTTTAACACCTGGATCAGCTCAGGGGTGGGGGCCTCCGCGAAACGGGGCGTCCGCTCAAACAAATGCTCTGCGCCCTCCAAGCCCTGGTTTTCGTATGCCCTGAAAGAACGGAATGCAAAAATAGCAGTTGATGGACAGAATGCAGAACAATGTCATACATTCACCCCAGTACAGAGATCTGGGCCTAAATCCATCTTTTTTTGCACTCCATACCACCCCAGTTCATACATGGCCATATGCAAATCAGCCATGACCCTGTACCTCATGGGAACAGTCCAGCCCGAACTGCCAAGCCATGTCATTCCTGGACCGGAATCAAGCATCCTAGGACCAGTTTCTGGCTATCAGCCGTCTTTATTCAGGATAGCTTGACTCCAGTGGTGTGGAGAGCATGGGACTCACGTCTGAGCATACCCATCCCACTCGGGGTGACAAATGCAAAAATAACAGTTGAAGGACAGAATGTAGAACAATGTCATACATTCACCCCAGTACAGAGACCTGGGCCTAAATCCATCGTTTTTTTGCACTCCACACCACCCCAGTACATACATGGCCATATGCAAATCAGCCTTGACCCTGTGCCTCATGGGAACAGTCCAGCCCGAACTGCCAAGCCATGTCTTTCCTGGACCGGAATCAAGCATCCTAGGACTGGTTTCTGGCTATCAGCCGTCTTCAGCCAGGATAGCTTGACTCCAGTGGTGTGGAGAGCATGGGACTCACGTCTGAGCATACCCATCCCACGGAAGCTTGATTGTAAAAAACTGGAGAGATGCTGGAGTTGCGCCTACTGTCCTACTGCCAAGGTGGCGTTGCGTGCGGCTCAGAGGGAATATTATGCTGCCATCAGGACGGCTAAGAACGAGTACTATGCAGGCAGGATCTCTAGGGCCAATAATAACAGTAAGGAAATCTTCTCCATTGTTAAGATCTTTCTTTCCCCTTGTGCTGAACAGCCAACGTGTTATGCGTGCAACCACAAGATTCCAAATATTCCGTCTTGAAGATGACTAGTCCCAATTCCTTCAAAAGCTAGTTAGCGTGACAAGGAAGGTAACTCTTGGCACAACCAATTAGCCCCCAAAGGGAAGGGGAAGTGGAGAGAGAAACAAACAAACAACACAGGATCTCTTCTGAGATAACTGTCACTGTTTCCCGTGAAGTATTCTGGGCTTTCTCCTAATGTTGTCACTTACTTGGATACAATAGCTATGTTACAGAAATCAAACAGAATGGACAAAAATGAAACAATAATTCTATAAGTACCTGAATTATACTTGTATACTCTTAAACGAAACCTTACACATACCAGAATAGAAAAAGCCCATTCAAATACTTCGTAGTAGCAAGGTAGTATGAATTTTCTGTGTACTTAGTTTCACCTTCAAGTAGAAACACAATAATAATGAGCTTCAAGTAGGAACACAATTGTGATGAGCTTTTAGATACAAATAGTCATTGAACTGATTAATAGGTTAGTACAACTTATTAAACAATCATGCAAACACTGAACTTTCCTACCTTGCGTATAAGATTCTTGCGGTAAACTGGAATTCTGTAATTACAAGAAATAACAAGAAAAATGCAATCTACAGGCATCAACTATATCATAGTGCACCTGGGAATTTCTCAATAGGGAACTCACAGCGAGGCATAAATCATTTGACAATTCTAGTAAACAGTTTAAAAGTCACTGTTATGTAAAAAATTCCAATTGTCCTGGAAATGTATACTAATAGTCTTTTTAAGTCTTTGTAATTTCCATTCAAGAAAGTTTCTAACCCAAAAGGTTTCTAGCAGTTTGTATCTTTGTCCGATTTTGCCTTTGCCAAGGTTTGTTTATGCTTTCAGCTATTCTCTCAAACAAATAAATCTTACTTTCCTTTTCAGAGCGCAGGAAGAAGAATTAGCGGGGACCGCTTTGCTGGAGGACGAGTCCGCTCGAGATTAAGCTCCAATGTGGCAAACCGGAAGTCAGGACTTGGCTGCAGTGAAGAATCACCAACCTTGAAGATAGCCGCTGAACTGCAACTCCGAGAGCAGGAGCCGGGATTATTCAGGTAAGCGGGTGAAAAGGAGAGTGACTGCGGGAGACCGGGAGGGAGCAAAGAAAACAGGAGGCTGGTTGCGGGAAGCGGAGGCTGGATGTTTTGTAGGGACGCTGCTCGGAATCTTGTAAAGACGCTGGATTCAGGAAGCTAAGCGTCTTTCTAACAACTGATGAGGCTTTTATAGGCTCTCATGCCATAATCGCACGTGTCTGCTACGTTTCAGTTAACGCACATGTTTCACGTGGTAACCTTGTGAATATTCATATTCAAGCAACAGTCTATGCCACGAATTCAACATCAACAAGCATTGGTATATACAATTTGTGAAATAGTATTATTTGAACACCAAACATGTTTAAGACTTCAGGAACAATTAAATGATATCAACAATGAAAAGAACCAAATGATGCAGATATCAAGTACTCATGACACAACGGTTCCATCCTCCGCACAATGGTGTGAGGTCCTGTCCTACTTTTTCACAGATAAAATAGCTGGGATTCAGGTCTGCATGAGCACCATTTGTCTTGGTCAGAGTATCCAGGTCATGGTCCATCCCCATCTCCTTTTTCCTCTACTCATGTTTTCAGAGAACTCTCCCCTAACTGGGGCAGACACACTAGCTGTTCTGAAATCTATGAAGTCTGGGTCACCAACCGACCCCTGCCCTACCCGTGTATTAGGAGGGGTGGTGGAGGTGGTTTGCTCCGAGGTTTCTGAGATCATTAGTCTCTCCTTTCGGAGATCCCGGCTGCTGGAAGCAGGATAAACTTCTGCCGCTACTTAAAAAAATCAGGATTGGACTCTGCAGTTCCAGCCAATTATCGGCCCATCTCCCTGCTACCGGTGCTGGCCAAAGTATGTGAGGAGATCGCATTTAGCCAGTTGGATGCTTTTGTTAAAGCTTTCCACGCTCTCCACCCTGCTCAATCTGGGTTCCGTGCGGCATATAGCACTGAGTCAGCCCTGGTTAAAATGTCTGAGGCCATCAGGTGGTGCCTGGACACCGGGGGCAGAGTGGCTCTGATAATGTTAGACCTCTCTGCCGCTTTCGACATGGTACCCCATCGGCTGGCATCCATTGGCATCACTAAATCTGCCGCGGATGGTTGACTTCATTTTTGCAGAACCGGACTCAGCAAGTGTAGCTGCCTCCCTATTCTTCCTCGGCTAAGCTTCTTTCCACCGGGGTGCCATAGGGGTCCACATTAAGCCCACTGCTGTTTAACATCTACCTAAACCCCCTGATCTTCTTGGCCAAAGAACTGGGCGCTAAAATAATAGCCTACGCAGACGACACGCAGCTGCTGTTCACTTGGCCGGGTAAGGATCTGGACACATCATCGGTCCAGACCTGTCTCCCCTCAGTCTTCAACTGGCTTGCTCTTGCCCAGTTAAAATGTAACAAATATAAATCGGAAAAACTACTCTATGGGCAGTTCCCCTCCAACTTCAGAGAATCTCTGTGGTCGTCTGATGTACCACACCATAGTTCTGTTGGTAAACCAGCAAAAAACATGGGGGTATGGTTCATGGAAAATCTCAAATTTGATGAGCATGCTGCTTCGGCTGCTGCGGTACCCTGAAAGCTCTCCGGAGATTTTTTCCCCTGCTTCAGAGGACAACCAAAGAAACAGTGGCAAGGGCTCTCATTCTTTCCCGCCTCAACTACGCTAATGCCTTGTTCATTGGCATTCCGGCTTACCTAATCAACCGCTTCAGATCATACAGAACGCAGCTGCTAGGCTTCTCTTCAACATCTCGCGGAAGTCCAGCATCCGACAACATCTGCGCAGCTTGCATTGGCTCCCTGACGCACAACGGGTTTTGTTCAAATCCCTCACTTTTGCCCATAGAGCCATTCATGATCAGGGGCCGCTGTACCTGAGGAAACGTTTTTCCCAGTACCTACCCAACCGTCCCCTACGGTCAGCCACCCAACACCTGCTGGCTGTTCCACGCTTCAAACACACTCGCCTTGGTGGGCACTCCATTGCCATGAAGGCGGCTGCCGCTTGGAACCCCCTTCCTCCAATGCTACGTGCCATTTAAATTTCAATCTTTTTTAAAAAGCACTCAAAACCCACCTCTTCAAAATGACGGCCTAATAACTCAAGCTCTTCTGTTGTCTATCTGCATCTTTACGCGCCAGGATACTCCTGAGTAATTGAGCGTGCTACAAAACCTCCAATAACATAACATAACATAGCACACCTCTCTGATTATGCTCAAAATCACAATCCCTTCTTAATAAATTGTTGGCTTCTTATGAGGTCTGTCCACTCACCCTTGCTTTTCAATGTCTATGTTTTCCACCACTCCAACTGATGTTGTAGAAATGCTCTAAAATGTAATTCCTATGATGGCAATACCCAGACCTTGCTGTGGGTAACTTCTAGGGGTATATTCACAAGAGCGTGTGATAACTACCGCAAGAGTAGCATAACGCAACTTTCAACATCGCAGCCTATCGTGGGAAAATAACCCAGTGACAAAGTGGAATTCACAACAAGGACGTAGCGTGTGATAGTCTGCCAAACCATGGACAATGTCCGCAATACAACCACCTTGAGGGAGACAAAAACACAAACCACAACACCAAAAAACCTGTGATGTGCCAAAGCGCAATGAGGAAATCAGCAACAAGCAGCGCCAGGCCTGCAACACTCACCGGGCAGGTGGGAAAAATCACCATAAAAGTAGAAAAATAACTCAAACACAAACTGACCAACACCCAAGCACTATGGAGGCAGCCGGAGCAGGCGCAGAGGACGAGCACAACCCCACAAGCCCCTCGGACGACCAGCCTGGGACCTCGGGACAGGGAAGGGCAAGGACAAGAAGGAGAGGAAATTGAAGTTCAGTCAACAGGCGAACAGGATCATAGTCACGGGAGTGAAGGATCACCATCAACAACAGTTTGTCACCTCCAACGTGTCATTGGGCACAAAAAATGGAATATGGCGGGACATTGTGGACAAAATGAATGCCGTTGGAGAGCACAAGAGGCAATGGAGGAGGTCAAGAGGCGATGGAATGACATCAAGCGGAAGACCATTGAGAAACTATCCATCAACCAGAAGGCAGCAATGCAGACTGGAAGTGGGGGCCCAGCGCCACAGCTCGTGTTGGATAACATGGAGGAGCTGGTGTCATCAGTGTGGAGACTGTGGCCGGAGTCGGGGGATTAGACACTGCTCGACAGGACACAACACAACTGCAACAGGGGGAGTGACCACCAGGAACTAGGGGTACGGGTTGGAGATGGGCACAATGGCACACAGGCACAATCAAGCAGAGCACAGTGAACACCCACAATGACTCTGGGACCTCGCCCAGATCTACAGACTGTCACAATGTACAATGCCATCCTGTCTGAATGTCAACATGTACCATGTGGCTACATACATGTGGACACATTGTAATACACAATATCCCCTTCACATCGCAGAGGCACTGCCAACACCACCTGCAGAGCCGTCCCAGCCACTCTTCACTGATGACGAGGAGAGAAACTCCATCATCGGCTCCCAAACCATCCAAGACATAATTGACCTCATCCGCCAATCACCTCCAGTATCAGGGCAGCCCAGCTGCATCGAGGAGACCCCAACCACTACCCAAACCACCCAGCAGGAGGCACCCACAGCCCCAGAACTCTTCCAAGACCCCCAGGAACAACACATGGCCTACCAACGCCGTGTGCTGAAGTGCCAGAGGGAGACGGCTGAGCAGGTGCGTTTGGGCTTCGGCATCATAGCAACCAAACTTGACGCCATCCTTGGGTGTTTAGGCCCGCTCCATGGTCTCCAATGAGCCCTGACTGACATCGCTTGAGTCATGACGCGGAGAGAAGAACACCTGTCCACTCAGAGTAGCTCCAGCAATACCAGCTGTGAGCTGGCACACATGTGGAGGCTCATGGAGGAAATGGTGCGGATGGAGGCAGAAAGGATGGCAGCCACAGCTGCACATCAGCGGAATGTAGCAGGCCTAGCCACTCCGGCACCTGACGTGTCAGTGGGACACAGAGCGCCGACAATTCTCCTATGGCTCCTGATGTGTCAATGGCACACAGTGTCTCAGCTGTTACAGCAACACCCACAGGTGGGGCGAAGCATGCATCCAGGGACGTGGACGTGGATGGGCCTGTGATCGGAAGGACTCAGGAGCATTCATTTCCGCCACCTGGCCTGTTTCTGCTTGGTCCCCGACATGTTTTTAGTTTTTGTTTGTGGGGGGAGATAATGGGCATTGGGCACTTTAACTAATTACATTAATTAATTAATTAATTCGTTTATTTACATTTTGGATATAAAAGTGAACAATACTAAGTTGAAATACAAATTTCTTTGTATAATGTTTAAAACGCCACCATTTGGTACTGATGGGTTTTCCTGAATTGGTTAATTTGCAGTGACCCCTGACGAAGGGCTGATGGCACGGCCCGAAATGCATTTGGTTTGCAATAAAAAATGCTGCTCCGAACTACTGGTTGTATTTGGATCATATTTCCGAAGAAGTCTGGATGGGCTCACGCAAATACGAGAAGCTTCCAAAAATGCATTTTGTTACGTATGTGGACATATAAATGAGATAAAGAATATTTTGAAAAACCGGGGATTAAATTGGTTGAATTAAGTAAGGCGAAATGGTGATTAGTTGGTTGGATCTAGTATCCAGTTATGCAGTGCGTCTGGGAGTGGAGCGTGGATTCTGTACTCCCCACTACAATGTACTTTATTCAGTGCATTCAGGGCAAGGCACTACCTAGTTCTACACGCAATAAGCACAGGAGGATGTTAGTATTGGATTAATCTTTGGTAAAATATGGAGTGCATACCACCCCTTTCATGGTCCCCCACATGGCCTCATGACCTTCCACTGACTCCCGATTCACTCAGATGCACTCACCTTGGACAGCCACACGGACTGCCACATCCTGTTTGATGACCAACGACACGGCGACCAGACTGCAGACTGTACCCTTTCTCTTTCGCAGTACTTGTCATCCCCGGATGGACTTTGGCTATCCCTCCACGTGCCCATATTGTGTAGTGTGCTCGGCATTGCCCTGTACCACTCCAGCTGCAGAACTGCACTGGATGTGCAATAAACATCCAGTGACGCACTGCTGTGTCATGTCTTTCATCATTCATGTATGTATGTGTGGATGAATGTAGGGACAGTAATTTCTCTTACGTCGATGATGCTCATCCTGTGGGATGCCAGTCAGAGGGTGCTACATTGCATTTTGTGTAACGGGTCCCATGGACACCACAACAGGGACACACTCATCAGCCACTTCCTTGTCCGGACATGGACTGAACCATGCTTAGAGCCCACGAGTCAATGTTGCAAGCCCTGCGCTGGTCTGGTGTATGGCAGGCCAGACCACTCCACTAATGCTCCGATGGGGGGGCCTCATTGCTACCCGACGCAGGCATACTCACTGGTGGTGTGCAGGTCACTGGTCTAGTTGTCAGCATGTCACAGCCACTCTCTAAGGGTAGGTTTGCATGCACACCACAGCCATCCAGCACAGGCGTTACAGGCCATGTGACTCCGCAAACATAAGGGGCCAACAACGTTACATTCCCCTCTGCTGGTGGTGACTGAATGACGGACGCTCCAGCGTTCTCAATCATAAAGGCCCATGAGCTGTTGCGCACAGGGTTTGTGGCACCCAAGGCCATATGGCCGGCACGGGCCTGCCACCACGTGGCGCTGACTACGGTTGCACAGGATTTGTGGCACCTGGAGCATTGCGGCCGGCACAGGCACCCCGACACAGGACAGTGACTTTAGGTGCACTGAGTCAGTGGCATCTTAAGCTGCTAAGGGGGTGTGCAGCCTTCAATGATGCCTCGTCCCGGCGGTCCAGACAGCTCAAGTTTTTTGTGCCCTGCTGGACCACAGTGTAGGCCTGAGCAAGTGTGCAGTGCGGCCCTACTGCCACTTGGCCTCCGAACCGGGATCACAGAGTTAATGGTACCCATTAGGCTGAGTGGGTGTGCAGCCTGTGATGGTGCTGGGTACACTGGTATGTCCTATGCCATGAAATAATCAAGACCCAGCACCAGACGTGAGACCTGGTGCCCTGCGCAGCGTGGCTGCATGGTGTGGAGGGTGCCATGTCTGCAGGCCCCAGGATTGTGGCTTGCAGCAACATGTGGTGGGACCTCCGGTCTACACGCTGGTGGCGGAACGTGAGCAGTGAGGCCTGAGTGTTGAGGTTCCGTGACGATTTGAACCCGTGTTTTCAATGTTGTCGGAAATACATAATATTGGTATCAGCGAACCGCAAATGATCCATTTAGCATATCCTGGTGTTTTCGCTACAATACGAGCAAGAGTACTCCTGTTATGAACACATTTCTGATCTACCCACGGCATCCATCTTAGATCATGGCAGCCATTTTGTGTTTCTTGCCCTCACATACGCAATAACCTCTGATCACTTCATTTCGATTAAGGACACGTAGCCTTAGCCGGAGATTCACCTCTTTTCATGACACGTGCACCTTAAACCAGATCACGCTGTAGCTACATGACTCGACAAAGGGCTGCCTCCTCTGCCCGAGGCCAGCCCAACTGAACTGGTTCTCGTGTCCATTGTCCCGATCATGATTAGGCGGCCGAAGCCGGTAGCCTTGCCCATTTACAACCCACAAACATCTCTTATCCCGCTTTTCTATCTTCCACACCTGGCTCCGTTCCTTTCTTTCCAAATCTTTATTAGGGGGAGGTAACGAAATTTACGATGAGGCGGTCCGGCTCTTGAATACAATATTGACAAGGGATTGTGATGAACTAGTGGGAACCCCTCTTCGTAGATGTTTTGTATCAGATTTTATCGACGGTTCCTGTGTACGCCAAATATTTATTATTTATGACACAAAGGCTTTGGGAATGTACCAACATGTGAAGAATTCGCCTGAAGGCCAAAATTTAGTATATAAGGAGCAACCCTCTTTGTACAATTTGAACAGGCTCCTAGTTACTGCCCATGTGTAGTTTCTGTGACTTCTGTGTCCCTGCAGTAATAAACCTTTGGTCTTTGACGCCACCATCGAGAAGCCCGTGTTTCTGTTTATTTGCGCACCAAGGCAGGTGGAACTCCGGGGTCTTTGGGTGTTGTTCCCTGACACCTCTGGACGGAACCAAAAAGTCCAGAACTCCAATTGGCGCCCACGTGGGGCGACGTCATTCGGTACCGGTCCAAAAGCCTGAAGAGTTCGAGAAGCTTCGTGTGAAGATTCCTGAGGGAGGCGCCCCACTTCATCGATCCCGGCATATCGCAAAAGTGGCCCGAAGTTCTCTTCCACGAGGGTTCCCGTTCAGGACGGCTGCAGTGGGCCGTTGCCTTGACCGTCGCCCTGTCTTGGACCCGAGGTGCAGCCCTTAGTACAGCGAAACGTGACGGGTTTCTCCTTGGTGACGTCTTCAGTGCCTCAGTTAAGTATTTAGTGGTTGCTAGTTGGTTACTTCGTGAGGGTTGTTAAAATCTTTTTTGGTTCTTGGTTTGGTTCGGTTTCGTAAGATTATCATTGGTTGTTCTGGTTACGATAATCTATTTGGTTTAGTTTTGGGTATCGATACATCAGTCCGTTTTGGTAGGCCTTAAAGTTCTTGGTTCAAGTGCACATATCTGTTTTGTGTTTTGTTTGTTTTGTGTTCCGGACTGGAAAAATGGTAAGTCGGAGAAATTGTATGTTGTCTTGTTTCGGTTGCAACAGTGACTCACGATTGGAGGACTCATGTCTGGTTCCTCCGATTGGGACTCCCCTATATGACTTATATTGTAAACATGGTGTGGGTCCTATATCCTATAATGAGGTGTGGGTCCGCTACACTGAGAAAGACGGTGTCCTTAGTTGGCCACTGCATGGTAGTTTTGAACCCGAAATTCTTGACAATTTAGAAGCGAAATTGTTTAGAAAGAAAGCCCGGCCGGCAATGTTTGATTCTTTCCGTTACTGGCGAAAAGAATCCAAACAGAGAGAAATGAAGAGGTTAAAGAAAGAACAGAAAGAGAAAGAAGAGTTGACTCTAGAGCAAGCAACTAAACAGCTGCAAGATAACGAGTGTGAGAAGGCCATAGAGGTGGCCATTAGAGAGCATAATTTAGCGATCGACAAGTGCTATCCTGCCTTGCCATCGAAAACAGCTAAGATACTAGAGGACCCCGAAAACGATCCTCTGTTGTCTTATCTGTTACGGTCACCTCCACCGTATGCACAAGGTGCTACGGCTCCACCTGTACCTAATATTTAATTGCCGGTTGCTGGACAACCTGGTATTCCTGCTCCTGCCCCTCAGAATCAAGTTCCTGTACCTCCTGTAGTTAATGTGAATGTTCCTACGGCTCCTCCTCTTCCTGGATTGCCGACTTCTATACCTGTATCTGTCTCGCTTACACCTACTGCACCACAAACTATTTTTCTCGATACTCCTACTGTTCCGCTATCTGTTCCTACTTCCACTGTGTTTTCTACGTCTGCGAGTGTGTTGACTCCACTTTCTGTTCGTCGAAGAATCACTGATTCTGTGTCTCATATGCTGTCTCCTTTCTATAAAACTTTAATCAAGACTCCTACTTCCGACTCTGTTCAGAGACGTAGTCAGCATCCAAGCACTGAGGAACGGGGAATTTTGGATTCCACGGCTCTCAGATGGATTTCGAAGAGTAGAAGATATAGTACGAGAGATGTGTTAGATACATTTATGCAGTGGAAGGAACCAACGCAACGGTATGTCTTTGATGAGATGTGCTCGCTGTTACGTGAGGAGATAGAGGAAGATGATGTTGAATCGGATTTAGAAGACTTAATTAAGGTTCAGAAAGAGTTTGCTGCTGGTATGATAGTAGGTGAAAATATAGAAGAAGCAATGGAACTGATCTTAAGTTTTAGAAATGATCCATCTCTTCGTTCACCGAGAGATTTAGAGAAAGGTAAGACGAAGCTGAGTCGCCAATATCCAATGAGGGAGGTTCCTCCGATTTGGCGCGAAGCTGTGCAAGCCGATGCTCCTAATGGTATTGTAGCCGCTCCGGCGCAATTCCAGAGAGTATGGATACATATTCCGTGGAAGCGAGCCGAAGTGCTAGCAGTGAAACAGGCCTTACCAGATCCACGTAAGAATCCTGCTGGATATTACAAGGAATTAACGCAGACAGTTGAGGCTTGTATAATGAACTTAGCAGACATTGATATGTTATTTGGAAATGTAGTTCCGCAACCAGTGTGGGCTAAAATTCGTAGGGAGGATCATCAAGTTGCCTTAGGTGGTGATTGGGCAGCTATCACTGCAGCGGATGGTCAGCAAACGGGTGGTGCAAAACCTGAACCCCTAATTGCTAATCTTCCGGGTAGGATAATCGACTTAATGAAGACTCTGATGCCCGCATTACGTGTTAATTGGGACAAGTTATCCGCATGCAGGCAAAAGAAAGACGAAAGTGTCTCTGACTTTTTCACGAGGTTCGAAGAGACTTTTGTAGATCATAGTGGTCAAGATATGAGCACTGAAGGAGGACAGAGACTGTTTGTCGATAAATTTGTGCATAATTTGTTACCTGAGTTATGCAATAAATTAAAGGATTCAGAGAGTGCGTGGGCTGTTTCTACAACTGCGCAAATACTTGCAACTGCACAATATTACGAAAATAGGGATAAAGAGGAAAAAGAGAAATCAGACAAGAAAACGAAAGATTTAAAGACTAAAGTTCTTTTGCAACAGGCGTATCCGCCTCGCACAAATCAGACTAACACGCAACAGAATTCATATCAAAGGACAGACTATAGTTCAACGAGGCCTCAATATCAATGGAACCAGTGTGCGTATTGTAAGAAAGAGGGTCACTACAAGAATGAATGTCCGATCTTAGCGCAAAATAATGCAGCAGCAGCTCAGAGAGGTCGTGGTGGTTTTGTGCAGAATTCTAGAGGTCGAGGGCGAGGTGCTATGCCTCCACAGACGAATGATCGTCCTTCCAATCACTTTGATCAGCGAAATGGACAGTCTACTCAGCAAAATAGATCTCAACAATATCTTGTTGAAGACTATTGTGAAGTAGATGAAGGATTTCAACAAAATGGGTACTAGGACAGCCATGGACAGAGAGAGGGAGTAGTATCAGTTCCAGTGGATCAGAGTGGGCCTTATGTCGCAGTAGCAACATCAGGTGTAGTCGAACCGTTTCTGTTGGATACTGGTGCCGCAAAAAGTTCTATCATTCATGCGAAACTCCCTGGCGCACCTTTGTCTGGCTCAACAAATGTTTCTGTAGGTTTTTCAGGCGCCCCTGTTTACAACCCTATATCTGGTCCTTTGTCTATTTCTGTTGGACCGTGTCAATTGAAAGCACCCCTGATTTTGACGACAGGTTGTAATGAAAATCTGCTTGGTTTAGACTTGTTAAAACGACTATATGCGACATTGTACTGTTCTCCGGAAGGGGTACAGCTTACATTGGGTAAAAGAATCACCTCTCCGATGTACTTGTCAATGGATGCACTCCCATCAGAGCTGCGTTCACTCCCTGATTCTCTTTGGGCGACTGGTCCTAATGATGTAGGCCTTTTAGAAATACCACCATATGTAGTAACTTTGAAAGCAAATGTGAAGTTCCCAAGAATTTCTCAATACAAAATATCCAGTGAAGGTGAACGTGCACTTTTACTGATTGTGCAAGATTTGATTAAGAAAGGCGTAGTTGAAGAAACTAGAGGAAATGTTTGTAATAGTCCTGTATTACCGATTTTGAAACGAACTGATCCTACAAAGCCTCCAGTGTATAGGTTTGTCATCGACCTCAGAGAAGTCAATAAGATTGTGGTACCACAGTTTCCTGTGGTTCCAGACATTACTGCCTTGTTAACATTGATTCCTGCTACAGCTACTTGGTTCTCAGTCATCGACTTGAAAAATGCCTTTTTCAGCATTCCGATAGCCGAGGAAAGCAGAGATATTTTCGGCTTCTGTCTAGGAGGTCGCAGTTTCAGATTTAAACGCGCTCCACAGGGCTACTGTGAGAGCCCATCTATTTACAGTCAAGCATTAAAGAGCCAATTAGACTCCTTTGTCCTTCCTCCAGGTTCTGCTCTAGTGCAGTATGTAGATGATCTTCTAGTGGCTGCCGATGACAAGGAAACTTGCAAAGCAGCTACGGTTTCGTTATTGTATCACTTGTCTACTTTGAATCACAAGGTATCACCTTCAAAAATGCAATACTGCTGCCAAGAAGTGACCTACCTAGGTCATCTCTAGTCAAAGGAGGGAAGGAAGTTGACCCCAGAGAGAATAAAAGCAATTACGCAGATGAGTGTTCCGCGCACACAGAGAGAAGTACGTGCCTTTTTAGGTATTACCTCCTACTGTAGGCAGTGGATCCCAAATTTTTCTCTTTTAGCGAAACCATTGGTAGCTTTGACTGGGAAAAATGTTCCGAGTCCGGTGCCATGGTCTGATGAATGTCAAGAGAGTTTTTCTGAGTTACGAAAAGCATTGTGTTCAGCTCCTGTATTGGGTACACCCGATTACAGTAAGCCATTCACGCTCTACGTTCACGAGAGAGAAGGTTGCGCGTTGAGTGTTCTGACACAGAAGTTTGGTGATAAACAACGCCCCTGTGCGTATTTCTCATCAACATTGGATCCGGTAGCTAGAGCGTTACCTAGTTGTTTGAGAGCTACAGCGGCAGCTGCGGCTTCCATTCGACAATCTGCTGGTTTGGTGATGAATAACATGCTAGTGGTCATGGTTCCTCATGCGGTGGATACACTCATGAATCGAACGAAGACACAACACCTTACTAGTGCGAGACTATCTGGTTACGAGCTGACATTACTAGCGAGTCATATTCAGATCAAAAGATGTAATGTATTGAATCCAGCAACATTGTTGCCGGCTAATCAAGAGTCGAGTGATTCCGAGCCACATGATTGTTGCTTTAGAACGGAGGAAGAGACAAAAGGACGTATTGACTTGAAGGACACTCCATTGTCAGATCCAGATGGCACATTGTATGTGGATGGGTCATGTTTTAAAATGGAGAATGGTGATGTGACTGCCGCTTACGCAGTAACGACTTTGAAGACGATTGTGGAGACTGCAAGAGTGAATCAGAATTCTGCCCAAGCTGCAGAATTAATAGCTTTAACCAGAGCGTGTGTTTTAGCTAAGGGAAAGAGAGTGAATGTTTTTACGGATAGTCAGTACGCATTTGGCGTGGCCCATAGTTTTGGCCGTTTGTGGAGAGAAAGAGGTTTCATTACGTCCCATGGGACTAAGATTCAACATGGTCAGCTAGTTAACGACTTGTTGGAATCTCTAACCTTGCCGACTGAAGTTGCGATTGTGAAGTGCAGTGCGCATAAAGCAATCACGGATGATGTTGGTCGTGGAAATGCTTTTGCTGATGAAATCGCTAAACAGACAGCTAGAGACATGATGAGTAGAATGTATGTTGCTACGTCTGCAAGGTGGATTGCTGAATCTGGAATGTGTGAGGATACAATGGAAAGTGTGAAAGAGATTCAGAAAGAAGCAACTGAGGAAGAGAAACGTGTATGGAGAGAGAGTACGGGCAAATTGGATTCGAATGGGTGTTGGATTGATTTAACAGAACAGCAGCGTTGGATGTTACCTAATGCGTATGTGCTTGCAGTGGTGACGATGGCGCATGGAGTAGCACATATCAGTTCTAAAGGAATCTGTAAGATGTTGGCTCCAGTCTGGAAGAATGATGGGATCAGAAAGTGTGCAGAGAGAGTGGTGAAAAATTGTATGGTATGCCTGATGCATAATCCTGGCAAGGGAACTCCAACTCCTGCTGGTCACTTCGCTCCTCCTTCTTGCCCCTTTGAAGTGATTCAGTTAGACTTCATTCACATGGATCGCTGTAATAATTTGAAATATGTTTTGGTGGTAGTCTGTGCTTTTTCCAGATGGATCGAAGCATACCCACTAAAGGACAACACTGCCCTATCAACAGCCAAAATTCTTCTCAAAGAATATTTCCCTAGATTTGGTATGCCACGGATTGTATGGTCAGATAACGGAAGTGAGTTTATAGGGAAAGTTATGCAGAGTGTGTGTGCAGGCCTAGGTCTGAAACAAAAGTTCCACAGTGCGAACCATCCCCAGTCTGCTGGTTTAGTAGAGGGTTACAATGGCACTCTCAAACTGAAATTAGCTAAGATACAAGCATCCACAGGTTTAGCCTGGCCAGACGCACTTCCTTTGGCTTTGTTATCAACGAGAGCAACTGTACATTCTAGAGTGGGGCTTAGCCCTTATGAGATAGTGTTTGGCCGCCCGGCAAATATTTGGGGTGTGCCAAGGCCTAAGGAGTTTAGTTCTCTAGAATATCCTATGTTAATAGACTACCTTTACGACTTGACTGCTAAATTGAGTCTTATTCACCAACAGGTTTTCGATGCTTTACCAAAGCCTCCGGAGAGTCCAGGGCATCAGCTGAAACCCGGAGATCAAGTGGTTATCAAGAACTTCGCGAGGACAAAGAATCTTCAGCCCAGATACATCGGTCCCTTCCAGGTCCTGCTTGCAACGAGGACAGCAGTTCGTGTAGCTGGACGCAAGCACTGGGTGCACGCGTCCCATGTTAAGCGTGTCCCTTTGCCACTTCCTTACGACGACTGGGTGAAGAAGGGAATTGGTGCCTCCGAGTCTGAACGCACGCCAAAGTTCATCCCTTTCAGCAATGCCGAATTGATTACTGACACTCCGAAATCTGACTCTCCTCCTGAAAAGATTCCTTTGAACTCTGAACATTTGTCTCCTGCATCAGAAAAAACTCTGTCATCTGCGAACTTGAACACTGCAACAGATACCAGTGATACGCTATTTGCCGATCAAACAGTACCTGCGAAGCAAAGATATAATTTACGGAACCGTAAAATGGACAAATAAAGCAGGCAACTGCATATTGTGATATCTTGAAATATTGAACTTTTGCCTTCAGCCAGGAAGTTTGCTATTGTTTTATTGTTTTAAAATTGCCTTGCCGTCTGGGTAGCCGTAGGGTCGTGGCTGTGTGCCTAGTTGAATCTGCGGGGGTCTGACACAAGGTCGATCTTTCTGTTAGTTCTGGGAACTCCCAGGGCTGATAGAGGCATTTTCATCTACGTACACATCATCAGTGGTCGCGAGCGGATTGTAGAAGATGGAGCTTCCTGCGCTGCAACGAGAAAATGTGATTTATGTTCGCAGAAACAGACTTTACAGTATTCTTCACAGCAAATGCTTTTTGATGCAATGTGCCATTACATTTTTAATTGTCTTGATAACGTTGGTGGGTGGAATCGTTTTTGGTATAAGTTTGATTTATGTACCAATAACTACAGTACCTCCCCTTAATCCTGTTACTTCTACTGTTTCCTCTATTCACTCTTTTCACTCGTTTCCTGAACATGAGCAAGCCCGACGCTCAGAATTCATTAATAACACTTTTATACAACTCTTGCACCAACACCAACTAGTAGTTAACACTACAAACTGCTGGGTGTGTGGCTTGATACCCCACACTATGGATAAAGGCATTCCCTATCTGGTTTTGCCTTTCAGCTACAATGGATCATTTCAGGCCCTTCAAACCATCTTTGCCTATGCCCTTGAAACCTATCCTCCGCGCCCCCACGTTCTACTAAATATAACTCTGCCAACAAAGCCTTAGTCCAGGGAATTATTGACATGATCAAGGACGTCAATAATACTCCATCATACCCTAGAGACGAATTGCGAGTATATTTAAGTTGGAATTCTTCAGAATATCGCCTTAGCTTGGGAGAAAGCAAGCGTAAAAGCTCAACTCCAATCTGGGTCGTACCTCACCGAGGTCAGGTCTGTTTGCAAGGTAATGGGAGAAATCCGAGAGCTCAGCTAGGGAGGAGTGAGTGCGTAGAGACTTATGTGTTTCCGGCTAACTCTTCCCCTGCTTTTCTTACTGCTAGGGGTACTTACTTCATCTGTCTAGACAGAGCGTATACATGGTTGCCTGCCGACTTTTCAGGTTCATGTTATATTGCTCGATTGTTGCCTCCAACATACACTGCTTCATCTGACTACCACAGAACCAGAGTAGCGAGAGGTGTCTTCAGCAAGGAAGATACCGCTGGTCAGGAAGCTGGAGACTTTTTCAAAGGCTTCCTTCCGTTCTGGGGGCCTATGGCCAATAGTAGAAATATACGTCAGCTAACACGGGTAGTTGAATCTACTATTACCGAAACTACTGGTGCCCTTAGCAATTTGACAGCTGAGCTTCAGGCGGATAGACTCATGACGTTGCAGAACCGTATGGTTCTAGACGTTATACTTGCAGATCGAGGTGGGGTATGCAGAATGATCCAATCGAGCTGCTGTGTCTTTATTCCTAATAATGCTCCAACAGTCTATGAGGCGATCTCTAAGCTACACAAGATTTCCGACTCTATACACGTAGACAAGGGAAACTGGTCCTTCATGGAGTGGTTTTGGACTCTGATCTCAGCGTGGGGATGGAAGGTTCTAATGGTCATTGGTGTCATCTTAGTATTCCTATTCTCATGTTGCCTGATTATCCAGTGTGGTCCAGCCCTGTGTAGTCTTTGTGCTGCAACCTGTTTTAGGAAACCACCTGCGTTTGGAGAAAAGGCACGAGAAAGAATGATGATACAACAACATGTCACTGACCTGATGAGCATAGAATTAGATTCTGACATAGACTGAGTAATTGCCTATGTAAGGGCAAAAGGAGGGTCTGAGGTTCCGTGACGATTTGAACCCGTGTTTTCAATGTTGTCGGAAATACATAATATTGGTATCAGCGAACCGCAAATGATCCATTTAGCATATCCTGGTGTTTTCGCTACAATACGAGCAAGAGTACTCCTGTTATGAACACATTTTTGATCTACCCACGGCATCCATCTTAGATCATGGCAGCCATTTTGTGTTTCTTGCCCTCACATACACAATAACCTCTGATCACTTCATTTCGATTAAGGACACGTAGCCTTAGCCGGAGATTCACCTCTTTTCATGACACGTGCACCTTAAACCAGATCACGCTGTAGCTACATGACTCGACAAAGGGCTGCCTCCTCTGCCCGAGGCCAGCCCAACTGAACTGGTTCTCGTGTCCATTGTCCCGATCATGATTAGGCGGCCGAAGCCGGTAGCCTTGCCCATTTACAACCCACAAACATCTCTTATCCCGCTTTTCTATCTTCCACACCTGGCTCCGTTCCTTTCTTTCCAAATCTTTATTAGGGGGAGGTAACGAAATTTACGATGAGGCGGTCCGGCTCTTGAATACAATATTGACAAGGGATTGTGATGAACTAGTGGGAACCCCTCTTCGTAGATGTTTTGTATCAGATTTTATCGACGGTTCCTGTGTACGCCAAATATTTATTATTTATGACACAAAGGCTTTGGGAATGTACCAACATGTGAAGAATTCGCCTGAAGGCCAAAATTTAGTATATAAGGAGCAACCCTCTTTGTACAATTTGAACAGGCTCCTAGTTACTGCCCATGCGTAGTTTCTGTGACTTCTGTGTCCCTGCAGTAATAAACCTTTGGTCTTTGACGCCACCATCGAGAAGCCCGTGTTTCTGTTTATTTGCGCACCAAGGCAGGTGGAACTCCGGGGTCTTTGGGTGTTGTTCCCTGACACCTCTGGACGGAACCAAAAAGTCCAGAACTCCAGTGTGCATGGGGGGCATGCCCCGATGGGTGATGGGAGGGGCTGGGGTGCCTCTGCCTGGGTGTGCCTGTCCAGGCGGGCAATGTTGTTATGTTATGTTATGTTATTTTATTTTTATATAGTGCAAATTACCACTGGTCTCTAAGCGTTCAAAGAAGGAACAGGGGCCTGCATGACTGCTGGACAGAGGATTAAACGTATGTCAGTGTTTCTCTGAACAGGTTGGTTTTTAACAACATTCTAAAGGGGAGCAGGGCTGATTCCCTACGCAAGGCCTCAGGTAGGTCATTCCAGATCCGAGGCAGGAAAACCGAGAATGCTCTGCCTCCTTTGGTCTTGAGATTGTATCTAGGGGAGGCTAGTTTACATGCCTCTGTAGAGCGCAGAGCCCGTCCTGGCACGTACCTTTGGACTCTGTCCTTTATATATTTTGGTGCATCTCCATAGAGGGCTTTGTGGGCTATGCACAAGCTCTTAAAGTGCACCCGCTGTTTAATAGGCAGCCAGTGCAATTTATGCAATAAGGGGGTGGCCCTCGTAGGCCTAGGGAGGCTGAAGATTAATCTAGCTGCGTCATTTTCCACCACGAGCAGCCACCTCAAAAGCCTCTGCGAGATACATAAGTAAAGGGCATTCCCGTAGTCTAGCCGGGAGATAACAGTAGCTGATACAATTGTTTGTAGGGTCGAAGTGGAAAGGAGTAGAACACGTTTCCGCAGTTGCCTAAGTAGGCCCATGTAGTTACCCACCACTGCTGATACCTGGCTAGACATTGATAGGTCGGAATCGATCTTCAAGCCTAAACTCTTTACTACTGTTGCTGGGGTCGGCGACACCCCTAGTTCTGAGGGGCAGAACAATTCACACCAAGGGCTATTTTGGACTGGCACAATGAGCACCTCAGTTTTTTCTGGGTTAACTTTTAATGAGTTAGCTGCCATCCAGTTAACCGTAAACCTGAGAAGGTTTCTCACCAATTCTTGTACCTGGCTGGTATTTCCAAGACGGACCAAGAGTTGGGTGTCGGCAGAGTAGTTAAAGATCTGGCATTCCCTGCCTGTAAGTGCCTCTACCAAGGGCTGCAAATAGATGTTAAATAAGAGTAGAGAGAAGGCAGAGCCCTGTGGGACTCCACAGGTCAGGGAGCCCGAGGTCGACATCTGGTCACCCATTTGAACTCTTTGGGTGCGGTTGGTCAGGAAAGATCTTAACCACTGAAGTGCTTGCCCGTTTATGCCCAGATTCGACAGACGGCTCAGCAAAATGTCGTAGCTGAAAGTGTCGAATGCTGCTGACAGGTCTAATAAAATCAGAGCACTCGGATGTTTTTTATCGGCTCAGACTCTAAGCTCATCGAGCACCGACACCATCACCAGCTCAGTGCTATGATGTGTCCTGAAACCGGCTTGTCGGGGATGGAGCAGATGATGGTCATCTAGGTACTTTGCAAGACATTTCAGGACATGTTGTTCTAATATTTTGGCAAGAAAACGGAGCTGTGAGATGGGACTACAGTTTTTTAAGGCTGAAGCATCAGCCCCTAGCTTTTTCAAAAGGTGGGTAACCCTTGCTTTCTTCAACATAGGTGGTAAGTAGCCTAGCTCTAAGGATTCGTTGAATAGTTCTAGGGCCTGCTTTCCCACTCCCGGCAGGGCCATTTGAAAGAGGCTCGGTGGGAAGGGGTTCATATGCAAACCTGACTTGGTCTGATTGGCCAATGAAATTAAGGTGGCCTGGTCAAGTAGTCAACTGGCTACTCAGGCAAGGGGGGGCGTGCTGGTCCACGAGACTGGGATCTACGGGATTTGTGGTGATTTCTGAAACAATATCCCTAAATTTTTGAAGGAAGAACTCCTGGAAGTTATCACAGGCGGCAAATCTCCCAGAGCATTTTTGTCCCCTTTTTGGCTCAATTCCTTCAGTATTGAGAAGATCTCCATTTGTTTATTTCCCGCCAGGCTAATCCTAGCTTCATAAAATGCTGCCTTCTTACCTAGGATAGCTGATTTATATGTGCCAAGGAGAGTTTTATAGGTTATTAGGGTAAACAGCAGGAATATCGACGTAAAAATATCGACTAGCAGAAATATCGAGGTAAGAATATCGACTTTGTTAAATATCGACAAAATAAATATCGATGTTGTAAATATCGTTTTATTAGAATAGCAGAAATATCGACATGTAAAAATATTGTTGTATAGAATATAGATGAGAGAAATATGGATGTATATAATATCAATATAATAATTAGTTGTGTTATATTAATGTTTGAAAATGTATTTCTTATGTGAATTTTTTACTAATTTATTGTTTAATGTTATTATTATTAGAAAAAAAATTATAAAATTTTTTAGGAGCGGGTTATTAGTTTTATAGGGGATAAGGGTGGGTAGTAAGTTAAAAATGTTGTGTAAACATTTTTGTAGAATTTTAAAATTAAAAAAAAAATTGAAATTTGAAAATGGAAAGTGAACATAATTTAGATATTTAAAAGAATTTTGTTAAATGAAGTATGTTAAAGATTTAGTAGTGGGTTGTTGGTTATATAGGGGAAAAGAGTGGGTAGTAATTTAAAATGTGTTTGTTTATTTATTATAAATTAAAAAAAAAATCAAAATTCGAAAATTAAAATTTTAAATTAGAAATTAATATTTTTATAATTTACATTAAATCAAGGGTGTGATTGTTTATTTAGAGGGTTGTAGGTTAAAAACAAATTCCAAATTTGAAATTTGAAATTTGAAATTAATATTTTTTATAATTTACAATAAATTAAGTGTGTGATTGTTTTATTAGTGGGTTGTAGGTTATATAGATGCTAAGGTTGGGTACTAAATAATATTAATGTGTGTTTATATTTATAAAAATGCTATATTGTAATAAAAACAAATTAAAAATGTTAAATGCAAAATTTAAAATCGAAATAAATTCTGAAAATTAAATTTTCATGTAAAATTAAGTGTGTGAATGTTTAATTAGTGGGTAATTTGTATTATGATGGATAAGAGTTGGTAGTAATATTAAAAATGTGTGTTAATGTATCAATAAAACAAAATTCTGGGAAAACAACTTGAAAACAAATCGAAATTTCAAAATTTAAAATGTTAACATTTTATTATTATTTAAAAAATTATATTTAAATAAAAAGATAAAGTTGTAGTAGTTGTTAGTTGAGTGTATAGGGTGAAGGGTGAGTAGGATTTATAAATTATTGTGCTTTACTGTCCAGCACTTTCCCTGAGTTATGTTTTATTGGAGTTAGAATAATAAATTATTATGGTTTACTGTCCAGCACTTTCCCTGAGTTATGTTGGAATTGGAGTAAGAATAGTAAATTATTATGGTTTACTGTCCAGCACTTTCCCTGAGCTATGTTGGATTTGGAGTTAGAATAGTAAATTATTATGGTTTACTGTCCAGCACTTTCCCTGAGTAATGTTGGATTGGAGATAGAATAGTAAATTATTATGGTTTACTGTCCAGCACTTTCCCTGAGTTATGTTGGATTTGTAGTTAGAATAGTACATTATTATGGTTTACTGTCCAGCACTTTCCCTGAGTAATGTTGGATTGGAGTTAGAATAGTAAATTATTATGGTTTACTGTCCAGCACTTTCCCTGAGCTATGTTGGATTTGGAGTTAGAATAGTAAATTATTATGGTTTACTGTCCAGCACTTTCCCTGAGTAATGTTGGATTGGAGATAGAATAGTAAATTAATATGGTTTACTGTCCAGCACTTTCCCTGAGTTATGTTGGATTTGTAGTTAGAATAGTACATTATTATGGTTTACCGTCCAGCACTTTCCCTGAGTTATGTTGGATTGGAGTTAGAATAGTAAATTATTATGGTTTACTGTCCAGCACTTTCCCTGAGTTATGTTGGATTTGGAGTTAGAATAGTAATTTATTATGGTTTACTGTCCAGCACTTTCCTTAACTTATGTTGGATTGGACTGAGAATAGTGAATTATTATTGTTTACTGTCCAGCACTTTCCCTGAGTTATGTTGGATTTTGAGTTAGAATAGTAAATTATTATGGTTTACTGTCCACCACTTTCCCTGAGTAATGTTGGATTGGAGTTAGAATAGTAAATTATTATGGATTACTGTCCAGCACTTTCCCTAACTTATGTTGGATTGGAGTGAGAATAGTAAATTATTATTGTTTACTGTACAGCACTTTCCCTGAGTTATGTTGGATTTCGAGTTAGAATAGTAAATTATTATGGTTTACTGTCCAGCACTTTCCCTGAGTTATGTTGGATTTGGAGTTAGAATAGTAAATTATCAAGGTTTACTGTCCAGCACTTTCCCTGACTTATGTTGGATTGGAGTTAGAATAGTAAATTATTATGGTTTACTGTCCAGCACTTTCCCTGAGTTATGTTGGATTTGGAGTTGGAATAGCAATTTATTATGGTTTACTGTCCAGCACTTTCCTTGAGTAATGGTGGATTGGAGTTAGAATAGTATATTATTATGGTTTACTGTGCAGCACTTTCCCTGAGTTAAGTTGGATTTGTAGTTAGAATAGTACATTATTATGGGTTACCGTCCAGCACTTTCCCTGAGTTATGTTGGATTGGAGTTAGAATAGTAAATATTATTGTTTACTGTCCAGCACTTTCCCTGAGTTATGTTGGATTTGGAGTTAGAATAGTAATTTATTATGGTTTACTGTCCAGCACTTTCCTTAACTTATGTTGGATTGGACTGAGAATAGTAAATTATTATTGTTTACTGTCCAGCACTTTCCCTGAGTTATGTTGGATTTTGAGTTAGAATAGTAAATTATTATGGTTTACTGTCCACCACTTTCCCTGAGTAATGTTGGATTGGAGTTAGAATAGTAAATTATTATGGATTACTGTCCAGCACTTTCCTTGAGTAATGGTGGATTGGAGTTAGAATAGTAAATTAATATGGTTTACTGTCCATCACTTTCCCTGAGTAATGTTGGATTGGAGTTAGAATAGTAAATTATTATGGTTTACTATCCAGCAGTTTCCCTGAGCTAAGTTGGAATTAGAGTTACAATAGTACATTATTATGGTTTACTGTCCAGCACTTTCCCTGAGTAATGCTGGATTGGAGTTAGAATAGTAAATTATTATGTTTTACTGTCCAGCACTTTCCCTGAGTTATGTTGGATTTTGAGTTAGAATAGTAAATTATTATGGTTTACTGTCCAGCACTTTCCCGGAGTAATGTTGGATTGGAGTTAGAATAGTAAATTATTATGGTTTACTGTCCAGCACGTTCCCTGAGTTATGTTGGTTTTGGAGTTAGAATAGTAAATTATTATGGTTTACTGTTCAGCACTTTCCCAGAGTAATGTTGGTTTGGAGTTAGAATAGTAAATATTATGGTTTACTGTCCAGCACTTTCCCTGAGGTATGTTGGATTTGGAGTTAGAATAGCAATTTATTATGGTTTACTGTCCAGCACTTTCCCTGACTTATGTTGGATTGGAGTTACAATAGTAAATTGTTATTGTTTACTGTCCAGAACTTTCCCTGAGTTATGTTGGATTTGGAGTTAGAATAGTAATTTATTATGGTTTACTGTCCAGCACTTTCCCTGACTTATGTTGGATTGGAGAATAGTAAATTATTATGGTTTACTGTCCAGCACTTTCCCTGACTTATGTTGGATTGGAGTTAGAATTGTAAATTATTATGGGAAAGTGTTCTTCCTATTATGGCTTGGAATGCTTTATGCCATCCTTCTACCGCGTTTTTGGTTTTGGCTTTCTGTGCTATAGTACTAGCATACACATTCCACCATGGAATTTGGAACTTAGGTTGTCTGGGGTGACCAGAACGTTGTAATCTTCCTACCCTGGTGTCTTCAAAATAGTCTAAGAAGGGAGTTAATTTTTTCTCATTACTGCGGTAGAAAGGGCTGTCAAGTAATAAATTGTAATAATTAGCCACTTCTGTTGTTGGGACATATGCCAGTGCTATTAATTTTTTTATCTGGTAAGCAAAGTTGCTGTTTGTTGAATATTCTCTGCTTAAAGTAGATTTTTGTAAGTGTCTCCATATACTTTGGTTGTAGTGATAATAACACCCTTGTATTGAAGTGTGTGGATATGTTTTAAGTATAGCTTGAATCATAGCTATTTCAAAGTCTATTATGATTCTTTGTGGATAGTAATTATCTGTAAAATCTTTGATAGTTGTTAAGATTTCTATGTAGGTTGCATTTGTTTTATTTGGCAGCAGTGTATAAATTAAGGGGATATTAGTTTCCTGGTATTCACCGTGGATGGTGTAAAGTTGATAGAAAGGTTTGGGATACACTTTAAAAGTTCCGTCCATCATCCATGTTTCACACGATTTTAGTTTTTGCAAATTGCTATTTGTTGCAAAAAGTAAAATTCTTCTATCATGACTTTGGTTATCATACATTAAGAATTTATCTTCATTGTGGGTAATAGTATATTCTGGATATATTTTAATCTCTTCAAAAGTTTCAGGTGGTGGTGGAGTTGGATCAGAAGCTCGTTTTGTTTTAGCTATTAATCTTTTCAAGTTTGGGATTGAAGGTAACTGTCCTGTTACGTGACCTGGGACTTTGGTCAAAAAAAAATTTAAAATAGTGGTGCTTGTTTCTTGGGAGCCTGTACTATCTTCTCTCAGTGTCGCTAATGCTTCTCTTACTTTGACTTCTGTTACATTGGGTGGGTGGTTATGCTCACGTACATTTACAACATTGTTATCCACAGTAGTTGATCTACCATAGCATGCAGTTGTATAATATTTACTACATTTCCAATGGGTTTTATTCTCTTTGACTCTTTCTTGGGTGTAGGTATAACCCATGTAGCTGAGCATTATTTTTCCCTTTTGAGATGTTATTAAAGTAGCTCCTTCTGCCATTTCTAAGGTATATCTGTGAAGACATATATATGTGTTTTTAGTAAATGTGTTAAACATTTATTTAAAAGTGTAGGTTAAAATATGAAATTTAAAAATGTACTTACAATGTTGTTTTTCTGCTATTCTGATGTTTTCTGTTCTTATATTCAGAGTTTCACTGTTGAATGTCCTGTAGTTGTGGTAGAGAACAGTAGTAATTAATAATATAGTTTGATACTTGTTTGTTTCTTTTTTCTGATTATTAATTGGCACAGTGGGTATACTTACTTAATTTAGTAGAAGCTGCTGTTTGTGCAGATGTAGATTGGTAGATGAAGTTTGTCGAATCTGAAAAAATAAGTGTTACAATTAGTTATTTATTATAATTGGATATATTTATAGCTCATACCATATCAAGTCATTTCTAACTTCTGTTTGCTATATTCTTATTTATTTATAACTTTTCTATGTAGGCATTGATAAGGCTGTTCATATTTTCGTTAATTTATTTATTGTGTCTGTTGTTGATAGGATGTTTTAGTTCTATTTTACAAAAAAGAGAGAGCATTTATTTAGTACAAGGAGTCTAGCTACTTTTCGTGAGGTCTTTATACTACATAAAATGGGAGTTCACTTACTTGAGTTGTAGTAGACTGCGTTGTATGTAAATGTATAGGCATTTATATAGCGCAC
This sequence comes from Lissotriton vulgaris, assembly GCF_964263255.1. Lineage (NCBI taxonomy): Eukaryota > Metazoa > Chordata > Amphibia > Caudata > Salamandridae > Lissotriton > Lissotriton vulgaris. The sequence goes on along the minus strand of NC_141689.1, from coordinate 1,717,987,812 downwards.
TACTTACCCGGAGGGTCCCAAGGCGCTTCGACCGCTGCGAAACCCTTCCTGGATTCCCTGAGAGATGGTCCCTTAATGGGTATCTCCAGGGTGAGACCAGGCATCCCCGGCGGTCTGGTGGGGCCGTTAGTGAGGATGAGGCAAGCTAATGCCCAGAGTTGCCGAGTGTGATCGCTGATCAGAGTGGGCACCGAGGCGAGAGAATTATCGAGTCCGCTGACCCTGGTCCAGAAACCTGCCGCGCCGGGTATCGAACCCTGGTCCCGGGCCGTCCTCTGCTCTCGGGTCTGCCGCCTCTAACCAGTGAGCCACACTACCTCACAGTAGTAGTTGTTTTAGGTGTGTATTCTCTTCTCTTCAGCAAAGTAACCGTTTTTCTCCAAGTTTGGGCCAAAAATGGTAATTTTAGTTAAGTATGTAATCGTTTTTATAGTAGTGAGTTAAGTAATTGTTCATTTTGATTTGTTAAATTACATGTATTTTAAATTCATTGGATGAGAACCTTAGTTTGAATTTGAAAACCGTTATTTTTAAATGAGGCTGTAGTATTAATAATTTCGTTCTATTATATATTTAAAAATGTTTTGTATGTGTTTTGTTATAATAGTTTATAATGTTAAAAAATTTTAAATATGTGAAGTTTTAATAAAAGTATTCAAAAATGAGTGTATTAGAATTATTAATTACGTTGATATTAATTAGTGTATTTTAAAATATTATATATAAATTTATAAAATATATAGTATATTTATATATGTTTTTAACGCATTATTATCAATTTAATAATTATAAAAAATTACATTTGTTGAGGGTATTGTGTATTTAAGGTTTTAGAGAAAAAGTCGATATTTTTAGTATATTTAATTAGGTAGTAAGTTACTCGATATTTGTGTAATCGATATTTGTGTAGATGGTAATGTTATTTCAATGATTGTCGATAATCTAGTAGTCGATATTTATGTACTCGATATAATTGTTAACGATATTAACGTAGTCGATAAAAAATTATCGATATTTGTGTAAATCCTTGTTTAAGTATATGGTGACGATATTTTTGTAGACAATGTTTTTGCGACGATATTTGTGTTGGTCGGTGTTTTTGTAATCGATATTTCATCATGGAACCGGTTATTAGATCCAGTGGGTCATACCTAAGTCTCCACCTCCTCTCAGCTTGGCGACGGATCTGCTTTTTTTCCCTTAAGTACTCATCGTACCAAGGGGCTCCTTTCCCTTTATCGATAACCCTTTCTTTCCGTTCGGGCACCAAGAAATCAAAGGCCTGACGTAATCGGGAAAACAGGGCTGCGCATTTGTGGTCTAGGTTATCCTCACTTGGCACAGGGACGGGGATAAAATGGAGTAAGGCAGTTAAGGCATCTGCTTTGACGTTCTTCCATAGCCTGACTTTCCTCCTTAGGGGTGGTGGCTGCAAAAGTGGGCTATCAATGGGGACCCAGCATCTCACCAACTAGTGGTCCGACCAGGCACAAGGACTGATGTCAGTTATCCATGCCAGTGATTTGGAGGACCAGATTAGATCTAGCGTATGCCCTTTAATATGGGTAGGTGTATTTACCAGTTGCACCATTTCCATAGAGTTCATGTTTGACTCAAATGAAGCTTCCACGGGTTCTCTATGGGGCCTGTCACAGTGATAGTTAAAGTCCCCCACCACTAGGCGGTGTTTGTATCTGGAACATAGATCAGACAAGAGTTCCAGAAAGCTCTCGTTAAAGTCAGGGGTGGGTCTAGGGGGGCGGTATGCTACTAACAGTATAAAACAAGATGATTCCAAAAAGATTTTTATTGCCAAGATGTCCGCGCTATCACAGTTATCCGCCAGTATTTTAGTTACTGTGAGACTCTTTTTGAACAGCACCTCGTGCAAGAGTGTGTACTATGCCAGTCATTTGTCTGGACTCTGTTTAAGATGACGGATCTGACTCGGATGTGTGACCTGGTGTACTGCTATACATACCAGCAAGTGGTTGGAGACATACCGGTGGCAGCAGGTGAGCAATGTGGCCTGGGTGCACAGGGGCGGCACTCTCTCTCTCACCCTCTCTTCTTCTCTCTCTCTCTCTACCTCTCTTCTTCTTCTCTCTCACTCTCTCTCTCTCTGTCCTTTGATGTGCTCAGGACAGACCTTCTCATGATGTTTTTGTCTTGCAGGCTGTGACCTACGGATTGTCCCCAGGGGAGCCGACATGTGTCTTCATTTCATTTCAGTGTTCATTTCAAGAAAGTTTCATTGGTTGCTTCTAAAGTGGATGTGTGATGCTCATTTCTGTGATGACACATGCATGTCACCTGTTGTGATTGTGCGACATCAGGCGGATAATTTTGTACATGTTTAGGTGTAGCTAGCTGATGTGGCATATCTTTGGTCGGGGGTGCCAGGGAGGGGTGGTTCTGAGTGTAGTGTTGATGGGTGTTGTGGCCCTCTTTGGTGTCCGTGCTGCATGTTCAGTTGCTCCATGGCATTTATTTGACTTCAGGTGTGGCTCCGGGCTGTGGTCCCTTTTCTGCTGCAGGCTGTGGTCCGTCTTTACACCAGGTCAGAGCAGTTGTTAACTTCCTGCTGCTAAAGCACCTTATCGTGTGTTTTGTGTCCTTATCGACGATCTGGCTGGTCTTTGAGAATGTTGCGGAGTGATGCTGTTGCTCCTTTTTGCTCAGGAACGCCTACTATGCATCTCATTAGCGATAGTTGCTGGAGTCATCCGTGGCGATGTTTGTTGCGGATGATATTGCAGGAAATGTGGTGCTCTGGGCTGTTTGTGCCGGTTTGTGAATGGGGAGGTAAATTTATCATGACTTTGGCTGCGCTAAAGTGCCGTTAATTCGGCGATAGCTCCTTGTGAATATGCCCCCTAGTCTTTGCTCCTTGTGGTGTGCCGCTAGTTCTAAAAACTAGTATCAGGGGGCAGGAGACAGTCTTCCTTCTTCTCTTTCTTGCGCTACCTGATCTGTCAGCTGGAAAATGCTACATATGTAAGCTTGAACCGAAATAGCTCCGCCTTTCATCATTGCGAGGTTTGCAACATGTCGACCATTGAATTTGTTTATTATAATTTATAAAACCAAAGGGGATGATGGACGGAGTGTTGAACATTGCAAGCACTCGAATCCAGTCAACTAATCTGGGTTTAGTCCATCATCATTCTTTAGCTCACTCCGCCACCCCAGTTCAGACATGGCCATAAGCAAATCAGTCTGACCCTGTGCCTCATGGGAACAGTCCACCCCGAACTGCCAAGACATGTCTTCCCTGGACCGGAAGAAGGCAGCCGACCCCTGGGAGGTCTCCTCCCCCGGGTGGTTTGGGAGATCTGGGTGGGGTCTTTCTTCTAGCAGATTCCATTTGGGCTTCTTTTGGGCTATTTTTTGGTTGTTTTTGGAGCCCAGCCTATAAATGGGCGGGGCTCCTTCCCCCGGGCACCATTTTGGGCTTAGGTGACCTGGTGGCCGGTTGATTACTCAGCTAGTTTTTGTCAGAGTTATTTGTAGGTCTTAGTCTCTACTTTTTGTAGTGATTTTCTATTTGTTAGTTATGGCTGGTGAAGATTATCGAGTGCTTGAGGCTATCCATCTTCTCAGCGAGGCGGGTCGTTTGGACCTGGGGGTAGGCGACCGAGAGCAGGCCGAGCCCCCACGTTCCCAGCGGGAGGCATCGGCAAGGGTGTCGGCGGCGGTGGCGGCATGTTTTTTCCCTGAACGTCGGCGGCAGGACGGGGTAAGTGAATGGGGCCGCTCTAGAACTAGGTACTGACGTCACTAGCGGGGGAGGGGCGGAGGCCATTCTGAAGCACGAGGCAGTGGCGTCGCGGCCGTTACGGGGCGGTCGGGTGCATACTGTGTCTGAAGTTTTCGCTCCTCAGAGTGATATCTAGCAGGCTGAATTTTCAGCGCCTGTGGCAGTTACAAATGACATTGTGTGTACTCCTCCTTTCACGCAGCACATATCTTTCTCTGCTGGTCCTGCAATTTCTGATGTGTCTGGTTATGTTGTGAGTGGTGCTGCGGATAGGGGTCAAGGTAGCCCATTATTGTTTTCCCCTTCTGTTTCTGCTAGGGGTGTAGTAGTTTCAGTTTGCGGTGGTTCTTTGGGTGAGGCTGAGTGGGCGCAGATGGGGGGTTTGGAGGGTGCTGGGCGTGGGGAAGGGTCGTTTTCTGCGGGGGATTCCTTTGGTGTGGGTCACTCTGTAGCTAGGTTTCGTTCTTTGGGAGGTTCGGATGGTTTACCTTCATGGGGGGAGGGGCGTGGGGTCGCCGCCTTTCGGCAAGGTTGTGGGACCGTTGGTTATTTGCCTGCTGGGTCTGGTGAGCTACAGTTTCCAGGTTGCACGTGGGTAGGAGGGATAGTGTATTGGGTGCCTTGGGGGAGTTGGGGGTTCAAGGTCCCCCAGTTCAGGGCCCTGCTTCGGAGTTTATTCAGGCTTTGCTAGTTGTTAGTTCTGATGAAGAGGTATGTGGTCCTTCCCCTTCTTCCCCTAGGCTGAGCGCTGCTTTAAAAAGGAAAGGCGCGGTTGGTTCTGTGGTTTTTCGGGAGAGTGGTCAGGGTTTCGGTAGAGTGGTAGGTGATTTGTCCTCGGTTCCTGGTGTTTTATGTAGTTAGGGACCCGGCACATCAGTCCGGCCCCCTTTACTTCGCAGGTTGGAGTTCGCCCGGGAGCAGCTGACTTGGCAGGGCGGCAGGCAGCCCAGTCACGCCAAGGTGAAGTGCGGGTGGAGCCTTGCGCGGCACGTCCCATACCATCGAGGGATCCCGCCGTGGCCAACGCAAGCAGGTTCAGCACGACCTCGATGGCCCCAACGAGGGAATTCAACATAGGCGGATTAAGCAGGTCATGCGCGACCTTACCAGCCTCAGCGAGGGATTCCAGCGCCTTTCATGAGAACAGGTCATGCACAACTTCTCTTGTGCCTCAAGTTCTTCGGGTTTCTGCTTGGTTGGATGAAGCAGGTCAAGCGCGACCTTACCAGCCTCAGCGAGGGATTCCAGCACCTTTCATGAGAGCAGGTCATGCACAACTTCTCTTGTGCCTCAATTTCTTCGGGATTCTGCTCTGTTTTTACCAGTTGATCAAGAGGTTGTAAGTGGTACTAGCGGAGGAGGGTACCGGCGCGTACAGTCGGCCTCCCCGCCAAGGTCAAGTTTGAGGGCTGGTAAGGCCCGTGGTCGTTCTCAAACGGTTGAAAAGGTGCAAAGTACTGTGGTTGCCTGCTCCTTCCCATTTAGAGGAGTCGTTAATTCTGGACTATGACGAGGAGAGCCCTGAGGAGGGCGAAGTGCGGGAAGTTGTGTCGGGGGGGGCATTCTAATGTTTCTCATAGTGTGTTACAGGCACCGGTGGTGCGGAGTCATGCAGAGTCGTCCAGGCCACGAGTGCTCGGCCCCTTGGTGAGGGCTCCTCGGAGGGCGGATGACGGTTCACGTACGGCATGGAGGATGGAGCCAAGTCAGCCTCCTTTATTGCGCCAAGGTGAGAATGTGGTACATTCTGTGCAACCTAAAATGGTGTCTATTGGGATTGGTGTGGACTTGGTCTCTGGTGAAAATGACGGTAAATTGTACAAAGGTCGTATGGTAAAAGACCAAGGTGTGGGTACAAACGATAAGGATAAAGGAATGAGTTCTAAAGTGGATAGTGGTACTTCCACAGTTGGTTTGGGCCCCAAAAAAAAAAAAATGTTTGCACAGTAAAGAGCTGAAAATTAAAAAGTTGCCCTGTGTGGGTGTTACTAAGCCCTTGGGGGCCCATCTTATGCTCAGTACTGAGGAACGGATATGGAATGGTGAGTATGTGGAACTGCTGAAATTGTTGCACGGGGAGGTTCAGGCCAAAGAAGGCTCTAAGGAGGAGGAATATGAGTTGGCCAAGCACCCTAAAGTTCCGTTAAATATTGAAAACTGGATGGCGGCCTTTTTAATCTATGCCAGCGTCTATTGTGAGAAGTTCCCTGAGCGCTGTGTTTCCTTATTTAAATATATGGATGTTATTCGAAAGCGCAGATAACCAGAAATGATTTTGCATGGGCACACTATGACGAAGAGTTCAGGGCTTGGGACCCAGAGGCAAAATGGGGGGGAGTTGGACACTGACCTTTGGCAGCACACCATGGGTTCGTCTGCTAGTGGTAGAACTATTTTTACGGCTAGTGGATTTCCTTTAATTTATCGCCCCTTTCAGGCGCGGCCCACCCGGGGAGGGGTGGGTGTCAGTTCAACAACGCAGTCAGGTTCAGGCACGTGTTGGGATTTCCACAAAGGAGCGTGTAATGGAGAATATTGCAGGTTCCGGCATGAATGTTCCCAATGTGGCAGAAAAATCACCCTTTGTCGAGATGTTGGGGTCCTAGGCCTTTCGGGGGTTCCACAGGGTTCGCAGCAGGGGTCAGGATCTTAGGTTGCGCCACAGCCATCCCCAGCTATCAGGGGAGGGAAATCATCAGCCGGTCCTGGGTGAATCTGAGTGTGTCCCCTATTAGAGTGGTCCCCAAGAAGGAGCCTGGGCAGTTTCGGCTCATCCAACATTTGTCCTGGCCAGAGGGTGGGTCGGTGAATGATTTTATTGACAATGACGCTGCCTCTGTGTCTTACTCTTCTGTTGATGTGGCTATGCAACTGGTGGTAACTGCAGGCCCTTCTGCTTTAATGGCAAAATGCGATATTAAATCTGCATTTTGGCTGCTTCCAGTCCATCCTGAGGACTGGAGTCTTCTGGGTATCCATTTCCTTGGTAAATGGTACGTGGACAAGGCACTGCCAATGGGTTGCTCTAGGTCATGTGCATTTGTTTGAAACCTTCAGTACGTTTCTGCAATGGTTCTTTACTCAACAAAGTGGACATGCGTTGGTCACGCACTACTTGGCTGACTTCTTTTTTGTGGGTGCAGTGGATTCGGTTGACTGCCAAAATGCTCTGACAACGTTTCAGTCACTGATGAATCATTTGGGTGTACCACTGGCTCCTGAAAAGACCATGGGTCCTTGCGCGACCATGTCTTTTTTGGAATTGAACTTGACTCACAGTTGATGCAGGCTCGTCTCCCAATTGAAAAGAAACACAAAATGCTGGAATTGGTGGGTGCAATGTTGTGTAAAGAGAAGGTTTCTGTGCGGGAGGTTCACGTTTTGCTGGGTCACCTTCACTTTGCATGTAGGGTGGTCAGGGCGGGCAGGACTTTCTGTAGGAGGTTGGGTAGAGCTCTGTCTGGTCATTACTTGCTACATCATCGAGGGCGTCTGTCGGCGGGGGTCAAGGAAGATCTGCATATGTGGATCACTTTCTTACATTCTTTCAAAGGTGCCTTTATGTCGGGAGGTGGACTGGTTGTGGGATGTGCAAAAATTTTTCTGACGCAGCGGGCAGTGAGGGTTTTGGCTTATACTAGTAGGGGTAATGGTGTGCACAACAATGGCCGGAGACTTGGAAGAATGGAGGCAGGAGCATTGCCTTCTTTGAATTGTTCTCAGTTGTAGTGGTTGTTACTTTGTGGGGTCGGGATTTGGCCCGCAAAAGGTGCTTTTTCGAATTCATAATATGGCTGTGGTGCAAATGATCAATAAACAGTCTGCTAAGGACCCACAGATCCTTAAACTCTTTAGAGTCTTTGTGCTGGGATGTCTGAAATTTGACATTTGCTTTCGGGCCCTGCATGTTCCTGGAGTGGACAATACCATTGCGGATGCTTTGTCTCGTTCACAGTGGGAGGGATTCCGTGGGCTTGCGTTGGAGGCAGATGAGGAGCCGACTCCCATGCCGGAGCATCTGTGGATGGTAGGCAACTCAGGGTTGTTCAATTGGTTTTAGGTTACCTGGCTCCTTCCACTAAATTGGCGTATGAGTTGGCCTGGAATGAGTTTTTGGCATCGGGAGCTTGTAAGAGAGAGATTTCTTGGCAGATGTCTGAAGATGTGGTTCAGTTCATTTTACGTTTAATGGACAGGGGTTTGACCAGAGATACCATTGCTGGCAAGTTGGCAGGTGTTTCTTTTATGGGAAAGTTGTTATGGGGCTATGCTCCGTCGACTGGGGAGTTGGGTAGGAGAATGTTAGAAGGGTGGTCCCGGGAACGGGGCTGTGTTTGGTCCCTTCGGTCCCCTTTATCCTGGCGGAAACTGTTTAATGTTATTTCTGTGTTGCCGGATTTATGTACAGATCGTGTGGAAGCTTGTCTTTTGGCCACATTGATGGAGTGGATGTTTTTTGGTGCGTTTCGGGTGTTTGAGCTGTTGGGAAATAAAGTTTCGAGAGGTCTTTTGTGAGGGGAGTTTCAGTTGTCGGTTCGGGGAGTCCATGTTTGGCTCTCATTCGCAGACGGATCAGATGAGTTCTGGCAAAGGGGTTTGGTTGGAGGCAGTTTCCCCTCCGGAGACGTGCCCGTTACGGTGGGCTCATTGCTGGAGGGAGCTGTCGGGTGGGGTTTTGGAACATTCAGGTTTTTCGTCATATGAATGGTTCATTGGTTTCCAACTATCAATTGCGCATGGTACTGCGAAAAGCGCTGCGTCTTCTTGGCCTAGATGATACTCTGTATGGTACGCACTCGTTTAGGATTGGTGCGGCCACCGAGGCTTTTAATTGGGGTTGGTCGGGGGAAGATATCATGGGCTTGGGGCGCTGGACTTCAAACTGCTTTCAGCGCTATGTCAGAAGCGAATCTAGTGGAGCGCTTGCGTCTTCTCCTGTTTTGCCTGTCTGATACTGTTTTCTTTTTCAGGTTCTGTGGCTGGTCCTCGCGCTGAATTCTTAACTGTGTGGATCGTGGGCCATTCGTTCATAAAACGGGCGCAAGTTCAAGCTCACCAGAGTTATTTTGGAGCAATGTTAGGATTTATGACTGTTTATTTAACATTGTTTGGAAGGGTAAAGGGGGTATGTTGTGGAAAGACTTGGTCCCATCCCTTAATTCATGGTTGGTAGGGGGGTTTGTCCAGATGTGTTGGTTCTCCATTTGGGTGAGAATGATTTGGGATTGGTGAAGGGCGTGGTTCTCCTTCGTGCGATGCAGAAAGATCTTTCTTTGCTACACCAGCAATGGTCAGGGTGTCATGTTTTGTGGACCTAGTTGGTTCCCAGGAGGGTCTGGAGGACTGCTGTGAAGCCGAAGGCAATCGATAAATCCCCTAGGAAACTTAATCTGGAAGTTTCTAGGTTTTGTAGGGACCTGGGTTTTGGGCGTCTTGTGCACAGTAATATTAAGTACGATGCGGTGGAATTTTTTACAGGCGATGGAGTTCATTTCTTCAGGATGGGGATGGATTTGTACCTCCTTGAGTTGCGCGAGGTTTTGTCTTGTTGTTTGACGATTCAGCATTTTTAGGTGAATAGTGTGCTGGTTGGTGTTTATGCTGCTCCTTTCCTTTTTTCCCTCTCCCCCCCCCTTGTGTTTTCCCCCGTTTTTTTCTGGTTTCTGGTTGGGGGGCAGAAAGGTGGGGATCTTTCCCCTCTCGGTCTTTCTCCCCACTGCTTTCTGGGTGGCGGTTTTAATTTGGATTGTCAGTTTTTGGGCCAGGATTGGACCCGTTAGTTGTGAAGTTGGATTTTGTTGGGGGAATTTTGTACAGGTTGAGGTGGTGTTCGGAGATATGGGTTGGGGGATCTGGATCAGTTTGGTTTGTAATTGGGGTTTGGAGTTATGGTTTGGGTAATGTTGATGTTATAATGTTGTTGGGGTTTTTGGTATGGTTTATTATGTGTTTGGGTATGTACGGGTGGGGGCGGGTGTGATGGAAGGTGAGGGGTGGGGGCGGGGTTTGGGGATTTGAAAAATATACAAACAAAATTGGTAAGGTTTTAGATTGTTAGGCTGTTGCCGAGGTTTTGTGTTTTTGTAAATGTGCACCTGTTCCATTAAAGCGGCCTTTTTCACACTCTATTGGTTTCATGGTCTGCTCACTCTCCCCCACCCCTCTCTCCCAAAGCATCCTGGGATGGTATCTGGCTAATCAGCCCTCATCAGCCAGGCTAGCTTGAATCCAGTGGCAAAGTGAGCAAGGGACCCACGTCTGGGCATACCCTGCCAACTTAGGGCAAACAAAGCAAAACCAAAGGGGATGATGGTCGGAGTGTTGAACATTGCAAGCACTCGTTATTATATTTTCTAAACAGTGTAGTCCGGCTCCACTGCCATTGTAGTCTTTTGTACACGTACACAGGGGAAACGAGCATTTTCATATAATTATTTAAGTGCACTTCGCATTGAGGCTTCTTGGCACAATTGCGCAGTTTCCTTCCCTCTCCAGATGGACTCGTGTCTTCGGTAAAACTCAGCAAAGCCAATTTCCATATCAGTGTCCCGCATGCTCCACATATCAGACGTCAGGGTCTGGAAAGCTGAACGCTGAATAGAAGGGGCGACGGCGTTCACCGCGCTCGCGCTCAGTCAAACAAACACATGAAAGAGCGCGAGCGGGAGGAATGGAGCCGTCCATCAAGCAACTCTGAAGGCTAGCTCCTGTAATTGTGGCTACCTTAAATGGAAGATTAGAGCCCCTTTCTGCATCCCCGGCCCAAATGCTTAACTGGAAAGCTGCCAGTGGTTCAGCACTTTAGTAGGTAATGCCAAGGAATGGATTGAAATTTAAACACATTAAGCATGCTTCAAATATCAAAAGTCAAAGGAATGACTGCTTTCCATTACTTCTGAAACGAAGCGGTGTCGTTGGCGGCGCCGTGGAAGGCGCTTTAGAAACTATATATGAACCTGCTCATGAGATGTCGCATGCAATCCCGGCAGCCGGACCCCGGCGGGACTGTAAGCGGCAAAGACATTTCTCTGCACCCTGGCATCTGAAACAGAGCCTGCAGCTGCAAGGGTTTATGTGCTTTTCAAGCGCGCAGACCTATCTCACGTTTCTGGGATTTAGAGCTGAGAATTAATGATATTTTCTGAGCACAGTGGAGAGAAGCCGCAGTGTGTGAAGCTGAAAAACTCCAGTTTGATGCTTGGCGCGAGAGGAGCACAGATAGGTTTCTTACCTTTAAATATAAATGCCACAGACTTCCTCCTGCAGGCTTTCATGACAAGGGGAAGATGAAAGACAGGAGCAGATGGGTGTATCTTCCTTCTTAATCCAGCAGCAAAACGGCTAACATTAAACACATTTCTTTTGGCAAATGAAGGATAGTAATTTCATATTATCTGAATAATTCTGGTCGAGATCTGCATGTTTCAAGCACAGTGAAAGTATCTCTTCCGTCTGGTCATGAGTGATCAGGCTGACACGTGTCTGACATACTGCACACATGGAATGGGGATTCTCAGCTGTGGTGCATTTAATTGTGGTTTCCAATAATTTCCATGGAGCTCAATACTTTGTAAACGCATATGAAAAATGTAGCTGAGGCCACTTACAGGTGGCGTTAACAACGCGCATGGGGAGTTATGCAGATGGTTCGGTGATCCCTTCTCTGCCCTGTCCTGCTGAAGGAGCCCTGGGATGCCTTTCGCTCTCAGGCTTCTACGCTCTCTATCTGCCCAGATAGAGAACAGCCAATGAACTACTCATGGGCCAGCCATTGTGGGAAACGGTGGGATCACCAAGGACCGAGACTAAGAAGGCGCCTGCTGCCCAGCCACAGAACTCGGAGGATACGGAAAGCAGCAGGTGCCAAATGAGATCTGACAAAGTAAAATCTCTGTAGGCGCTGGACGTGCCCCTAGGGCAATAACCGAAGCACGCAAGCACCAGAGGGCATGTATGACTGCTTACTTATTGCAGCCAGAGGAAAGAGATAAGGAAGGAAGCTGTAGTGGAGAATTAAATAGAATATAAGCTTTTTTTTGTTTTTTGTTTGTGTGAACATCTAATATTTACAATTACGATTATTAATCTTATTTGAGTATTCTAATTATTATCTTTATGATTACGAATTGAGTTCCTGTTAATATTAGTCTTATTGATCTACTTAATAATATTACTATCCATAGTGGTAGTACTACTACAACTAATGATACTCCTACAGCTGTTGCAACTGCAATTACTGCCAATGAAAATAGTAAAAATAATGGAGAGTGTAATATTAGTTGAGGTGGATGGTAGTCCACCACAAGTGAGGATGTCACTATTCTTGTTGGGTCCAGCAAAAGTTTTAGAGCCTCATCTATGAGGCCCCTTGCGCCGCCTGCCCCATATTTACAAGGCAGCACTAAGCCATATTTGTTTGGCTTAATTCTGCCTCGTAAATATATTTCCCTTTATCGCAGTTTTCAGCATTAAAAGGGCGTGCAATGGGTGTTGCTGAGGGCATTCCCAGATATATCCATGGATTTCAGACACTGCCCCAGATTTTCGAGAAAGCGTAACTCTGAGGCAGTTTTTCCCGTTGCCTTTAATAAGTTTCTCATGAACCTTCAAATCTGGCCTATAAAAAGGTTCTAGCTCTCCCTCAACAGCCCAGGAGAGCAAGAGTAAGGCTGGAGCTGGGTCTCACTCGTCCGGACATTACTTGCTCATGCGATCTATTAAAATACTATATTAGAACTCTGTGAGCCCCAGTATTGTCATTAAAAAGGCAAATTAAATCAATATTTATAGAGGATGGCTCTCCATGGCAGGTGCAGCTGGCAGCGCGCACCAGACTACTGTATATAGATGTCCAAAATCTGCACAACTCTGACATCCCATTAATAGCCTGGAGAAAAACAGTGAATACACAGGTCAAGAGAATATCTTTTGAAAGGGACCGGGAAACTTTGCATCATCAATCTAATATTTCTCTACTGGACGCCTCATACATTGTTGGAAAACAGCAGCTCTACCTTGAGCCAGCTCTGACAGCCTTGGCCAGGGTCAGAATCATCTAAATGAGACTTCTTGCTCTGCCTATCACAGACATGGGGCAGACGCTTGCACTTTGCCTGACGAACTGCGGGGTCCAGAAGCCAGCGGGGCCAACTGAAGAAACAAATATTTACAATACTCCTTCTCAGGGGTCTTACCAATAAGTAGTCCATTCAAAAGTGGCAAAGAAATCAACAGAGAATCTGAAATATGAAAAGACATCTTTATTATAATTAATTGTGAGGCTCCGTCGCCCAATCACGCTTAAAGCAACTGAATGAGGGAGTCTGCCTGCATGGCCTCAGCACAGACCTTTTATACAAAATATTGTGCCCTAAGCACACATTCCTGCTTTGAAGTGCATTATGTTGGTCACTCCCAGGACATGCACACAAAGCAATGTACAAACCCCCTTTCAAGACAAGTCCAGGCCACAAAACGATCGCACACATGCTTGCTTTCCTGTTCAATCAGGCCGGACAAACCCATCATAAAACCTTCAACCCAGATCGATGAACATGTCGTAAAGGAAAGGCAGAAACAGATGGGAAGGAAGATAGAGGAGTGGGAATGGTGGGCCATAAAGTCGGACACGTCCTGCTCTTTGATCTGTATTGCGCCAGCTGCTGAACAAGGAACTGGCTTGGCGAGGTTAGCCTCAAGCAACAGGGTCAGCTTTCGTCAGGTCATGCAGAAGTCAGCACCAACCCATGCTAGGGTTATGTCCTTTAAATGCTTGTTCTGCCATGGTGGGAGCCTACTGTAAGGGCAATGCATAACATGGCTGCTATTCACAAGATGGAACCCAAGTGTTCAATACAAAACCTTCAAATGCACAGTGAATCCATTGGTGTAACATGATGAAAATACTCATGCATACCGCATTCGTTATTTGCGGTTCACTGATACCAAATTCATAACAGAATTATGATATTTAAAACACAGGTTCACAATTTTCAGAACCACACAACGGAGACAGATTGCCCCTCCATCCAACCACCGGGGACCTTCTTTACCTCTCGCGTCTCCTGCTTCGCGTGAGACGCTTGCACTTTGCCTGACGAACTGCGGGGTCCAGAAGCCAGCGGGGCCAACTGAGACACCTTGCCCTTCCCTTCAACCACCAGAAGTATATAATCGTGTGCATCCTCCCGCGGCACAGGACACGTGCGCGGGTCAGCGCCAGGGTAAGCCCGGGCCAAGGGCAGGCAGTCTGTGGCCATTAGGGGCCGGAAGAGGCCGGGCTGAGCCACCTCCCTTGGCGTCTCGTCTAAGGACTCCTGACCCCCCTGAAAATAAGGTACCGTGCTAACCATTTAAAGCTTTGGGGACTTACTGATTTTTCACAAAGGCATCTAGCGTATTAAGCTAAGTTTCCATTTTTAAAATGAGTAAATGGAAGGGGGTAGCCGGTACACTGGATGATTTTATTATAAGGGCCGAATCGGTGCTCATTCATGAGATCCAAGCAACTGAGAGACGGTTAACCCTAGACCTTGCCTCGCCCCAACCACATCTGTCAATTGGGGGTACTCAGGATCTACCTTCTATAGATAATCATAGACCTTCACCTGTGCCTTTGATTCCGGACATAGAAGTTATAAACACCTTACCTACCTTCTTCCTGACCATCCAGGACTTACATGCCCCAGCCAGTAACACACGAGGCAAGGTAATTAGACAGCGGACACCGATCGCTTTAGTACCTGGAGGAAAGAAAAATGTATTAAAGCCTAGTCAGGCAGAACCTAGGCTCAAGATAATAGACCCGAACACAGAAGTCCCGAGCAGCAACAAAGGAGGGAGTGGCAACGGCACAACGGAGGCAAGGTCGACTAACTCCATTTCCACTCAGACTGAAGACCTCCTGGTCAATGGCCCTAATACAACAGATATGGTCATTGAAATTTTGGATACCCTAATGGAATGCTTTGAATCCAAATTAAATGACTTAATGGGGATTTTTGTAAAGAAACTTGATGTCCTATGGAAGGAAATCTCAAAGATAAATGATGTGGCAGTAAACATAAATAAGGTTAGGGAAGGTATTATCGCTTTGCAACCCATGTTGACTTGCCGAATAACCTGTGATAAGGACCCGCACTCTCGAAGGGCAGCTGATCCCATGGTTCCACCCCAAGCTGTGTCTGGCGAGCTACGTGGGGAAGGGGGAGTATCATCATCTTTGGAAAAAGGCGCCACTAGTAGTATCTGCAGTGGTAGGCCGTTATCAGGGAACGTTAGTAAAAATATTAACAAGGGAGGCACTAACCAAACTAGACCATTTAAGCAGGGAATAAGGCCAATCAATGGCAGCAATGAAGCAAATAGAGCGTTTAGCGAGCCTAGCCCCACTGGTAATCCGGATGTCTTACACCTCCCTCCTGCCTCTGCCCCATACGTGCTAGTTTTAAGTGGCGTTCTAGCACTTAAAGAGGGACAGAGGGAGCCCTGGTCTGATTTGCAAAGCAAGTCAGTAGACTGGCTCCATAATCACAAACATTTTGACCCATATAGAAGGGAGGATATAATCATGGCCAGGAGAGCAGGATGGGTTGTACCCTCACACAAATGTATACAGGGGGACTGCATTGTTCTAAATTTCAGAAGGCCCCAGCAGGTTGGTCATCTTTTATCTGTTACTGTAAACACTTACCCCTCCTACTAATATCAGCAAACTCCCTTTGGGCTACTTTCATAAGCCACCGCTTACCCCAAACAGAGGCACCAGAACAGCCATGCCCTTATCTAATAAATACCAAATCCTCTCTAGTTGAGATCTGCAAGATTGACCATCAAAGACGCTAGAAATTGTAGACGCCAGTGACACGCCAGCTCAAGACACAACAACTAGACCTAACTGCGCCCAAGGGAAGAAAGATTTTGTAATAAGTGATAATGGAGCTGGTTTGAGTGTATTGAGCTGGAATGTGGCAGGTCTTCGAACAAAACTTGATAACACAGAATGGGTAAATTCGATAAGGGAATATGATATTCTCATGTTCCAGGAAACCTGGGCCACTGAAGATTTATATATCATAGGTTTCCATTGTTTTAGTGTGCTATCCCAAACACCTAGGATGGGAAGACCATCAGGAGGACTGTTTATGGGGATTAACGTGGTAGCTGAGGGAAGTTTCAAAGCAATTACAACTCATAGTTTAGATTATCAGGCTGTACTGCTCAAAAGAGGGATTCATCTTCATTTGATACATTTTTATAATAAAGATTTCCAGTCAGTTCCAAAGGAGTTTTATAAAGCTTTTTGATTTTCTTTCAGATTTGGATAACCAATCTAATAATCGGACCTTTGGGTACATTAGTAGGGGGTGATTTTAATGCTAAAATTAATGATTTGGGTTCTAATAAGGGAACAGTTCACCCTGCACAATCATCGACCAGTAGAGGCAGACAACTTGAACGGTTGACTAAATCGTATAACTTATCCAATGTTATGGACCTGGTTGCAGGGTCAACTACGAAGAACCATCCAACTTATAGGGGTAGGCTGTGTAGTTCCATAATTGATTACATTTTCGGATGCCCTCTGGTTGAAAAAACAGTTGGTCTCTGCTGAAGTAGTACCTTCTGACTTCGGAGACCATAACCCCATTAAGGTAATGATACACACAGCCCAACGGCCAATCTTTCAGACCGAATGCGGGCCCTGCAAATTTAGTAGTATCAAATGACAACTTAAGATTGTGCTGGAAGGGGGACGATAATTTGGAAACCTTCAGTAAATTGGTAAAGGGTAATGTTAGATCTGGGGGTCTCTAGTTGGCAGAGGTAGGTACCACTGTCCAAATAGGGACCCTTGCTTCTAGTCAGGGTAATGAGGAAACCCTCTGAGAGAACCCCTGCTCACCCTTTAGATAGCTTGGCACGAGCAGTCAAGGCCAATCAGAAGGCAATGTGTAAAGTATTTGTACCAACACTTACAGTAACACAGTGAACACACCACATACTGACTCCACGACAGTTTAGAAAAATTAAGTTATTTAATCTAAACTATACAAGACCAAAACAACAAAAATCCAACATACACAGTTCAAGAATATGGTTGCAAAAGAGTACTAATCCACAGTTGCGTGAAAAGTTCACAGTTGCGTCACGCTTTAGTCAACAGTACCTTTAGTTGCGACAAAGTTCCAAAAGCAGAAGCTGGTGAGGTTGAAAAAAAGCGATGCATCGCTCCTGAGACCTTGGGGAGGCGATGCGACAGCCCCGCTGCAGCAGCAGGCGTGTTGCGACGAATCCGGTCGGTATGGGGAGGAAGGCCACTTTTATGGATTCCGGTGCGTAGGTTACGTAGGAGGTTTGTTCTCGCAAAGGCACGATGCGATGATCTCGTAGGGGCTGCGACGATCTCTGGGGCGACGATGCGCAATCCAGCAGTGATCCTCTCTCTCGCAGCTCCTCGATGCGATGATCTGCGACAATGTTCGCAGCGGCTTGATGCGGTCCGCAAGCAAGCAGTGTGGCGATCTCTCCCTGCAACGACAGGCTTTGCGACGACACTCGCAGCGATGTTAGTCTTCCCGCACCGGTCTGGTGCGTCCCGCAAACGAAGGATGCGATGGCTCTGGCAGCGGCAACAGGTGCTGCGATGATCTCGGCCTTCGTAGCGGCGAGAATTTCCTCGCACTCTCGGGGATGCGCTCCGCAGTGAGCGATGCAATAACTTTCTGTAGCAAAGTCTTTAAATCTTGGTTTCCAGCTTCCCAGCACAGCTACAACTTCCAGATGCACCACACATGGGCCACGCACTCTAGGAAGGACAGAACTCTCTCAGCAGATGTCAGGGGAAGCTGGGGGTGAAGTCCTTTTGTTCCTGGGACTTCAAAATAGGGAGCCTGCTCTTCTCAGGCCCTTGGAGATTCCTTGAAGCAATGGGACACGGTACAAAGCAAAGTCATTCCGCTCTCCTTGGCAGCAAAGCAACAGCAGGGCAATCCAGCAGAGCAACAGCTGAACAATCTTTCTTCTTCAGTTTCAGTTTTCTCCTTGACAGAGGTTCCTTCTTGATTCCAGGATGATCTAATTTTCTGTTGTCAGGGGTCCTGTACTTATACCCCTAAAAGTCTTTGTTCTCTTTGTGCAAGTGGGCCCTGAGTCCGGTCTGAACCAGTTCTGGGTGTTCCTTGAGCACTTTGTTTTTCTGGCTTCTCCTTTCCTTTCAGAGTGAGGGGCAGGGTCGTCAGCCGCCCAGCAGAAGGTGGAGCCAGCATTGTGGAAGGCAGGCACAGCCCTATTCAGGCCCAGGTGCTATCTCCTTCCACCTCTCAAGTTGCAAATGCAGTAATTCAGCCTAGGGCTGACTCAGCCAGCCTCCTATGGAATCCTCAGCCCCTGTCACTCTCAAACTAGCCAGTCAATACACAAGCAGGCCAAGGCACACAGAAAGGTCAGACAAGAGAACAGCAACTTTCTAAAAGTGCTATTCTCAAACACAGGATTTAAAAACAACCTTTCCTAAAAGCAATCAATCAATCAAAGGATTTATATAGCGCGCTACTCACCCGGAGGGTCTCAAGGCGCTTGGGAGAGGGGGGTCCTCTACTGCTCGAACAGCCAGGTCTTGAGTTTCTTCCTGAAGGAGAGGTGGTCTTGGGTCAGGCGGAGGTGGATGGGGAGGGAGTTCTACGTCTTGTCAGCCAGGTAGGAGAAGAATCTTCCTCCCGTTGTG
Source organism: Lissotriton vulgaris (assembly GCF_964263255.1). NCBI lineage: Eukaryota > Metazoa > Chordata > Amphibia > Caudata > Salamandridae > Lissotriton > Lissotriton vulgaris. Next base: position 1,717,969,327 of record NC_141689.1, on the reverse strand, counting down.
GTTCGTCGGATGAGGGGAACGGCGGCGAGGGCGTGGCTGGTCTATCGAAGTTGGCGAGTGGCAGTGTAGAAGGTCAGGCGATCATTGAGGTATCTGGGGCCTTGGTTGTGGAGAGCTTTGTGTGCGTGGGTGAGGAGTCAGAACGTGATTCTCTTGTTGAAGGGGAGCCAGTGCAGGTCTCTCAGGTGTCCGGAGATGTGGCTGTGCCGGGGGATGTCCATGATGAGTCGTGCTGAGGTGTTCTGAATGAGCTGGAGTCTTTTCTGGAGTTTGGCTGTGGTTCCGGCGTAAAGGGTGTTCCTGTAGTCCAGTCGGCTGGTGACGAGGGCCTGGGTGACCATCTTCCTGGTTTTGGTGGGGATCCACCGGAAGATCTTCCGGAGCATGCGTAGGATGTTGAAGCATGACAAAGAGACGGCGTTGACTTGTCTGGTCATCGAGAGGGAGGAGTCCAGGATGAAGCCCAGGTTTCGTGCGTGGTCCGTTGGTTTGGGTGCGCTGCCGAGGGCAGGGGGCCACCAGGAGTCGTCCAGGCGGAGGGTGCTGATCCCAGGATGAGGACTTCCATCTTATCTGAGTTCAGTTTCAGGCGGCTGTTCGTCATCCACTCGGGTACGTCTTTCATCCCTTCGTGTAGGTTGGTTCTGGCGGTGTCGGGGTCGTTGGTGAGGGAGAGGATCAGCTGGGTGTCGTCGGTGTAGGAGATGATGTTGAGGTTGTGTTGGCGTGCGATGGCCGCGAGGGGGCTCATGTAGATGTTGAACAGCGTGGGGCTGAGTGATGATCCTTGTGGTACGCCGCAGATGACTTCAGTGGCCTCGGATCTGAACAGGGGGAGGCGGACTCTCTGGGTTCTTCCGGCGAGGAAGGAGATGATCCAGTGCCTTCTCCTGGATTCCGATGTTGTGCAGGCGCTATTCTAGGGTGCGGTGGCAGACCGTGTCGAACGCCACGGAGAGGTCCAGGAGGATGAGGGCCGCCATTTCCCCGTTGTCGAGCAAGGCTTGGATGTCGTCGGTGGCTGCGATGAGGGCGGTCTCTGTGCTGTGGTTGGCCCGGAAGCCGGACTGTGAGTGGTCGAGGGATCCATTCGTCTCAAAGAAGGAGGCCAGCTAGCTGTTGACTGTCTTCTCGATGACTTTGGCAGGAAAAGGAAGGAGCGAGATGGGGCAGTAGTTCTTGAGGTCGGTGGGGTCCGCTGATGGTTTCTTCAGAAGGGCGCTGAGTTCTGCGTGCTTCCAACTCTCTGGGAATGTGGCGGTGTTGAAGGAGGCGTTGATGATGTCCCGGAGATGGGGTACGATGATGGAGTCGGCCTTGTTGAAGACGTGGTAAGGGCAGGGGTCGGTTGGTCATCCGGAGTGGATGGAGTTCATCGTGCGGATGATGTCTTCGGTGTTGACCGGTGTCCATGCGCGTAGGGTGGTGGTGGGGGGCGTTGGTGCATTCGTGGGGTGCGTCGGCTGTGTGCTGAAACTGTTGTGGATGTCTGCGATCTTGCTGTGGAAGAACGAGGCGAGCGAGTTGCAGAGTTCTTGCGATGGGGTGATGTCGTTGTTGCTGGCGCTAGGGTTCGAGAGCTCTTTGACGATGTTGAAGAGTTCTTTGCTGTTGTGGGCGTTGTTATCTAGTCGTTCCTTGAATGCAGTTTTCTTGGTGGTGTGGATCAGCTGGTGGTGTTTTCGAGTGGCGAGCTTGAGGGTGGTCATGTTTTCTGGTGTCGGGTCTCTGCGCCAGGCTTTCTCGAGGGCTCGGCAGTTCTTCTTAGAGCTCTTGAGTTCGTCAGTGAACCAGGATGCTTTCTTGTTGCCGGGTCTGACTGGGGGGTCTTCAGTGGAGCGAGGTCGTCTGCGCAGTTGCTGATCCGCCTTGTGAGGTTGTTGGCAGCTTGGTTGGGGCTCGCTGAGCAGGCGGGAGCGTTCTGGTTCAGGGATGTGGCGAGCTGGTCGGCTGTGATCTTGTTCCAGCTTCTGCGGGGGACCTGTTGTGGGTGGTGGTGGAGCGTGGTCCTTCTGAAGCTGAAGTGGACGCACCTGTGGTCTCTCCAGTGGAGTCCGGTGGTGTGGCTGAAGGAGATGTCCTTGCTGGAAGAGAAGACGGGGTCAAGCGTGTGGCCGGCATAGTGGGTGGGGGTGGTCACCAGTTGCTTGAGTCCGAGGTTGGTGAGGTTGTCCAGCAGGGTGGCGGTGTTGCGGTCATTGCTGTTCTCCAGGTGGAAGTTGAGGTCCCCGAGGAGCATGTAGTCAGCGGAGGGGAGGGCGTGCGGGCTGATGAAGTCGGCGTTGTCTTTGCTGAATTGTGTGCGTGGTCCTGGTGGTCTGTAGATGAGGGTGCTTCTGAGGGTGGTATTGTGGTCGGTGTGTATCTGGAAGTGCAGGTGTTCGGCGGCTGTGAGGGTGTCGTCGGAGTTGGTCGGGATGCGGATGGTGTTCTTGTGGACGATGGCGATGCCTCCTCCAGTCTGGTTGACGCGGTCCCTCCGGGAGATCTTGTATCCGTCCGGGATGGCGATGTCGGGTGCTGAGGAGGCGTTCATCCATGTTTCCGTGAGGAAGGCGACGTCTGGGGATGTGGAGTCGAGGAGGTTCCAGAGTTCCACGGCGTGTCTGTGGACGGAGCGGGTGTTGAGCAGGATGCACTTCAGATGGTTGTTGCTGGTGCTTGGCTTGGCGGGAGTGGTGCAGGTCCGGATGCAGGAGAACTTGCAGGATTGGCAGGTGAAGGGTCCGCGGGTGCATCCTGGGGTGGCTAGGTGGCAGCCGGGGGTCCGGTCGGTGCTGAGTGCGTTGAGGGTGGCTGCGTCGTAGGTCCTGCAGGTGGGATGGCAGCTGTGGGGGCCAGGGGGCCTGGCGCTGGGCGCGGTCCAGGCATGGACGGGCACAGACGGGCTTACCTTTGGCCCACCTTCGGCGAGCATAGGGCGCGCCCGCTGTGCGTACGCGCGGACTCTGCAATAAATAGAGAGTGGGGGGGGGGCGGAGCGAGGGAGGAGCAGCTGGGAGGTGGGAGCGAGGTGGCGAATGGGAGAGGGTCGTGGATACCAGCAGGAGTGGGGGCGGGCCGCGGGGGAGCAGCGGCAGGGAGCGAGGTGGGCAGCGGGTCCAAAAGCGCTAGGGCAACAGGGGGCAGGGCAACAGGCAACAGGGGGCAGAGCAAAGCAAAACAAATGGGGCAACAATCAAATGAGGCAAAACGGCAGCAAAAATACAGAAAAACAATCCAAATGGGGCAAAACGGCAGCAACAGTACAAGACAATAATACAGATGTGGCAAAACGGAAACAAGGGGCAGCACACAATGGCGGCAGAGCTGAGGCGATACTACCGTACAGCGGGGCACAATCAGGGCAGTGGATCGAGCAGCGGCACAATTAGAGCAGCGGATCGAGCAGTGGTGGCAGCAGGGAATCGGGTGACTTCCTGGAGAGGGCCACGCGGCAGGTAGAGCGATCCGGCACTGATGAGGTCAGGCTGGGTCACAGCTCCCCGTCGCACGGCTCCAGCCCTAAGTACACATTGGGAGGGAGGAGCAGCTGGGAGGTGGGAGCGGGGTGGCGAATGGGAGAGGGTCATGGATACCAGCAGGAGTGGGGGCGGGCCGCGGGGGAGCAGCGGCAGGGTGCGGGGTGGGCAGCGGGTCCAAAAGCGCTAGGGCAACAGGGGGCAGGGCAACAGGCAACAGGGGGCAGAGCCAAGCAAAACAAATGGGGCAAAAATCAAATGAGGCAAAACGGCAGCAACAATACAGAAAAACAATCCAAATGGGGCAAAACTGCAGCAACAGTACAAGACAATAATACAGATGTGGCAAAACGGAAACAGGGGCAGCACAAAATGGCGGCAGAGCTGAGACGATACTACCGTACAGCGGGGCACAATCAGGGCAGTGGATCAAGCAGCGGCACAATTAGAGCAGCGGATCGAGCAGTGGTGGCAGCAGGGGACCGGGTGACTTCCTGGAGGGGGCCACGCGGCGGGTAGAGCGATCCGGCACTGACGAGGTCGGGCTGGGCCAAAAGAAATGTTGGGTCAAAAGAAGAGTTATTAACTTCTGAGTTCAGGGATACTAGACTTGTATGTCCTATCTTGCGCCTATGGGAATATCTGCTGGTAGCCACTGTAGCCAGCATCCCCCTTGATAGCCTATGGAGCAAGATAGCCTAGCAGTAGTGAAAAACGAAAATGGCTGTAATTCACTACCAGAGCATGTCACCTGCACCAGTACATGCTCTACCTTTCACATACACTGCACCCTGCCCAGGGGGGTACCTTGGACCTTCCATAGGGGTGATCAATGAGCTCAAAAAGGGAAGGGTTAGGCCTTGTCAGCGGGGACCCTGACCAGGAGGACATGGCAGTTCGCAGACTGCACACAGGCACTGCGGCACCATTTTAGGGCTACTCATGTAGGTGGCACAATCAGAGCTGCAGGCTCACTAGTAGCATTTGTCATCACCAGCCCTGGCACACCCAGTGCACTTTACAAGGGACTTCATGGTGATACAAATATGCCAATCATATATATCCAATCACAATAACAATTTACACGGGGAGCACTTACACTGTGGCACTGATCAGCAGTGGCAGAGTGTCCAAAGCATCTAAACCAGCAAAAAACGAAATCCAGCACAGCATCAAAAATATAGGAGGTAGAGGCCAAAAAGACAGGAAAAACCACGCCAAAGATGCCAGGTCTAACACGTGTCCCCTCCAGCTGAAAGTGGGGGGAACTGCCCACCCTCTTGGGAGTTCTCTTCACTAAGGCGGAAAAATCTCGACAGACCATCAGCGTTGGTGTGTTCTGTACCAGGGCGATGTTCCACCGTAAAGTCCATTCCCTGTAGGGAGATGGACCACCTCAACAGTTTTGGGTTCTACCCCCTCATCTGCATCAACCACCTGAGGGGTCTCTGGTCGGTCTGAACACGGAAGTGAGTCCCAAACAGGTAGGGCCTCAGCTTCTTCAGGGCCCAGACCATAGCAAAAGCTTCCTTTTCAATCGCACTCCACCTCTTTTCCCTGGGGAGTAGTCTCCTACTAATGAAAGCCACAGGCAAAAACGAAATCCAGCACAGCATCAAAAATACAGGAGGTAGAGGCCAAAAAGACAGGGGAAACCACTCCAAAGATGCCAGGTCTAACAGGTAATATGCCACTTATTGACTCTTGCCTCTCATAGGAATCACCACCAGCGCAGATAATCAAGGAGTTTGGGAAGATCTTCCAGACGATCAAAACCATCCTCTCTAAACCTCCCCCAAAGGTGGCCCTCACCCCTAGATGGTTCAACCACGACTATTCCCATGTGAATATGATCCTACACAGGGCATTAACTACCACCCCGAGGTGCCCGATAGGAGTCAAGCAGGCCAGAGAGGAATATAAGGAGGCTATTAAATATAGGAAGAATGAACTCTTGAGGGAACGATGGGACAAACTAACAGAGGCAGCTAGTTTAAAAAATGTTAACATGTTCTGGGCGGCGGTCAGGGAAGTCCACTCTATGGGTCAGTCCCTGACGCCGATCAGTTGTAATATAGCTAGCGACGCTTGGGTGGATCACTTTTCAACTATTTACTCTACTCCATATCCATGAGAATCAACCCTCATTCCAGGTAATCCAATACCCATAGATATCAGTATTTCAGGAGTAGCTGAAGCGATTAATCAGAGCTTAGACAATAAAGCGCCGGGCCCAGATGGGCTGCCTATTGATTTAATCAAGTGGAACCCGGCCTTTTGGCCCCGCTGCTTTTGAATATTTTTAATAACTTGACGTTGGTAAAGATACCTGAGACTTGGGCTAGAAATATAATAGTCCTGATCTTCAAGAAGGGAGATAGATCTCTTCCGTGTAATTACCGACCTATCTCCCTAATAGACAATACCCTCAAAATTCAAGGTAGAGTCCTATATAACAAAATTGTGAACTGGTTAGAAGTAAATGACATCCTAGATCCTCGCCAGTTGGGTTTCAGGGACAAGGTAGGAACAATGCCTCAACCTAAACCTAATTATCGGCAAATATGCTACCGCAAAGAAGTCCCCCGTCTATATGGCTATTATGGATTTGTCCACAGCCTTTGACCTAGTGAATAGGTCAAGGCTGTGGGCAATCCTTTTGGCTGGAGGTCTGGATGAAACCTTGGTAAATTTCCTGGCATATCTGCATAGAGACCTCAAGGTCCAAGTAAGGATTGGGGCGGGTGGAGAGGTTTCGGGCCCCATTGAAATTGGCAGGGGGGTCAGACAAGGATGTGTGTTGGCCCCCCTGCTTTTTATTATATATATCAACGGCCTCAACGCCTCCCTGAGATTGGCTACCCAAGACGTCCCATATATTAATAAAGAACCCATCCCTGTGTTGCTTTATGCAGACGATGCGGTTCTCATAGGCCGTACCCCAAATTCCCTGCATCTTCTTGTTCAAAGTTTTAACAATTTCATGAAAAAATTAGACCTGCGGGTACATTTTAAGAAATCATTCTTAATAAGTAGTGTCCCGGGGAAGCTTGACACAGGTCCAATCACTATAGACGGCCAAAAACTGACCTCTGTAAGATTTTTTGTTTATCCAGCCTTTGCTGCGAATGGCTCCTGGAGTGAGCATTTAGCTCATGCCAGGAGCAAGTTCTCAAAGGCCATCAACTTGATCTTAAGCTTACCTCGCCCTAAGACCATGGGTGCACTTTTAGCTGTACAGAAAATGTATAAACCTCAGTGCACCCCAGCGGCCACATATGGCGCCAAGATCTAGGGAACGGCCAACTGCTCAGTAATCCAGCAGGAGGAAAATGGGTTTTGCAGAAAATTACTGAACACTCCAATTTCTACCCCTGAATACATATGCCACAAAGAGCTCAATATTTATTTCATAACTGATTTTATTCAGGCACGTCCGGCACTTATGTGGATTGTAGTGTGGAAGAACGAAGCAGCTTACCTGACACAGCTGAGTATCAAGGATTGTTCACGCTGTGATAAGGGATTAGAAATCCCATGGCTTAGCGGTGTCCTGAGTAGTTTGCGCAGTATAAATAGGGAAAGGGTTTTCGGGGACCCCACTTTATCAGCCTCAGTTGCAAAAAAGGAAATGCAGAACACTCTGTACTCCCTATATAAGAATGAGCAGAAGATGGTAGAGGTCAGTAAAATAACTGTGCGCAACTACATGGCTATTGAACGGTATAGTTATCTGCTTCACACGTATTTGTCTTTGCCAGTGAGCCGTTGGGAGACGAGTTTACTGTTTCGACTAAGAGCTGGTACAATTCGATTTGCACTTTGCTTCCACCTTGGTCACAGCCCAAATTCGAATTTTAACTTGTGTTCTTGTGATGGGAGGAGTGAGCAAACTATTATGCACTTCATATTCTTCTGCAAACACTATATCAAATATTTTAAACAGTTTTTATGTCCCTATTTTAACAAAAGAAGACCAATTACTCTGGAGGTAGCATACCGATCAATAATAGAATTAGATAATGTTGAACTTATCTTTCGTACTAGCTTGTTCCTAAAAACCGCAACACGGGTGCGGAGATCCATGATGGACCCCTGATACTGCATAATATAAACTGTGATGTGTTTTTTAATATATTGATATGATGGACAGTTTTGCACAAGTCACTTTTGAAACCTGTACATTGTATTTTAAACCTTTGTATTATTATTGTGATGTATTTGTTTCAGACCTGTGCTTCACCGTTAACACAACTCAAACTGTGGCCCGATTAGGGAAATTCATAGACACAATCCTGGCCATACTGCAACTGAAAACTGAGACATAAAAGTAACCACTCGGCATCAAGCAAGAGAGAGTATGATAAAACTCTTCCTTAAGTTCTATGCACATCACCTTACTGCTAGATTGGATAATAGGTCTAGCAATAGTTCTGTTATCATTTCAATTGTTTTAATGTTTCTCAGTCTTAGTAAAATCGAGTGATATTTTAAACATTCCTTTGTTTATTGATAGAATATTGTAACAATTTTAGATAATTGTACAATAAAGCTTTTATTTATTCATTCATTCATTCATTCAACTCTGAGGCAGTGTCAAAAATTTACCTATCCTAAGGGGAGGCATAAGGTAGGTACAACGAGGAAAATATCTTTATTTCTTCTTCCTGCAGAAAAATATTCTTCCTGAAAAGCAGGCACCCTTGCACCATGGAGCAAAGGTGCCTGCATTGGTGCACAGCAGTCCATTGTGCACCAGTGCAGGGGAAAAGGACAGGATTGCGCCGTATCTGATTTGATGTCCTTTTTCTTTTGCTGTACGACAGTGCAGCGGAAAGGCCTGCAACACTTCTCTACCGCAAAACCTGATAAATGAGGCCCATCCATTTTTAAACCTGAGCTCAACTCAAACTAGCTATGGCACAGAGAACACAGGCTTAATTCAAGGATATGTGTAAATCATGTAGAAGTACCAAAACAGTTAAACAGTCAAAAGCACCACACAATAAAAATCTTACTTCAATCTATAAAAATTGAGAATATTTTAATGAACAAAATGACACCAAAACAACAAAAATCCAAAGTGGCAAACTGGAGATCCTATTTTTTTAAAATGTCAATAAAAATAGTGGTAAAAGGGCCAACCAGATGCGCTGGTCATGCAAGACTAAGAAAAAGATAAGCTTTAGGGTAAACCGTGATGGAGCCTGGGTCGGATACAAGGACCTGGTCGGTGCCTGTCGAACAGTTACCCTCGGACTTAGAAGAATTTAGAGAAGGTAAAATTCTCCGAGGGACAATTCTTCAGGCTGGAACAAAGATGGGCTTGTCGACGGCAGGTTGGCAAAGGACAAGGTCTCAGACAAGCCATCAATGAAGCCAGGAAAAACTCAGAGTGGGAAAAGTCTGGTTTTCATGCCCAGGAAGCCATCAACATCGATCAGATGTTGTTTGGTGTCGGGCCTGGGGGAAGATATCTACCCCCGGATTTAGACTCTTCTGTTGAAGGTGGCTTTCCTCAGTGGGGCAAGGCTGTAGGCTGTAGCCAAAGAGAGTTCAACGACATCGGATGGCCCTCTGCACTGGAACTGCTGAATTGGATTTGCTGCTGTGGAACAGGACATAGCAGGAGTTCGGTGCAATCAGGTCCTCTGGGGATGCAGCCTTGGCATATCAGTGGCAGGTTGCTCCTGTTCCCTCAACGGTTCACCAGGCAAAAAGGTTGGGAACCAGGAAATAAAACTTCAAGTCCAAGCTTATAGTGTTAGGCATGAAGAGTACACTCTGACACTTATATAAGGGACACAAGACTGTGGAGGCACCACTCAGAGGTCAGGACTCACTCCATTAGAAGCCACCAGCAGGGTCCAAGGCAGGTCCAGTTGGAACTGGTCAGATTGGCTCCTAAGGAAAGTGGGCTTCTTGCAACTTTTATGTCCCTGTAACGTAACAAGAAGTCATGCCCTCCATGTTCTCTTCACAGCAAAAAACAGCAGGTGCAGTCCTTCTTCTGCCTTTCACAGGTCCATTAGTGTTCTGAAGAGAGTGTTTAGGAGCAGCAATTTTATGTCTGGCATTAGCCTGTAGGTGGAAGTGACTCCTGGCTCATTCCTGATCAATGGGTAAAAAGTTTCAAGGTATAACCTTGCCCACTTTTGCAGTGATTTCTGTGTGCCCTACTGTGTACAATCCCACAGTCCACATATCTAACTGTATCCAACATGACAGAACCTTTCCTCCCTTATGCAGAGCCCCTGTGCCTTTACTATAGGTGTAACCATAGAAATGAGCAAATCCCCGCCTGTGGCCCTCAAAAGCAGTTCTAGGGACAACTCCTCTTCCACTGAATTGGTGTCTGACTGGCAAGTCTGAAAAAAGGGTCAGACCCAGGTGCAAGATGCATCTGCCAGTGACAGGGCAGGCACACATTGAATTAATTAAGTTCATGGGCACAGTACATATGGCCAGACTGTCAAAGGAGCAAAACACCACCATAAACCCAAGACTTTTGTTTCAGCTCTTGGAGCAAATTCACACCTACTCAAGGAGCCATTCAGTTCCTGGGTGACAGTTGGAAGATCATGCAAACAGGTTTCTAGAAGCTCTAGGCAGACTAAAGATGACTTTTTAAAAGTACTCAATGCATAAAGGCCAGGAGGTTCCAAAAAGACCTTGCGGCACCTTAAGGGTTGAGAGATCCTCTTACTTGAGGAGGAAGGGCCTCCCTACGTAAATACTGCTGACCCACTAGCATCCCTTCTAGGGGCAAGTCCCTACACAAGGGAAAAGGGGTTATGTGCCACAGCCATGCACCACTCAGTTTGGAAGGGCAAAACCCCCCTTTTTTGTATAACCCTTGCCAACTCTAATAGTGGCATGCTTCATCATAATCATCAGGTTTACCCTATCCCTAAAGAACAGGGTGGGCTTAACCATGTTCCATGGAGCTTTTATGAATATAGTTAACTAGGGGCATAACTTTAAAGATGCAAATACACTCGAGGTATCTCTTTATTAGTCGGGTGGATGAGAAAAGATAAAAAATATATAATATGTAGAAGTTTTAGAATGCAGTGGTCCTCTGACCCTAAATCACCAACAGGTTTCAGCCCTATACTCACTGCCTGAGAATGTCTTTGGTTTTCGTAAGGATGGGTTCATAATTGTATCACTCCCCCAAGGACCTATGTTCTGTGTTTTTTTGTTGAGTACAAATAACTCATCTGTCGAGATGTTTGCATCAGTAACATTCACTACCATGCTCATAGGTCGCTCAAACCTTTTTGGTGTTGATCCCGTGTCTGGCTCTGAGTATTCACACACTCTATCTCCTCGTTGTCCAATTGTATCTTTCTTCCTCCTTGTCTTCCTCTTCTGCCACCTCTCCCTAAAAAACACTGGTTCTACTGGAAGAAGAGCATATATTGGGGCTGTGGTGGGCCTGGGTATGGCTGAGGTCTGTAATGTCCTGGCAAAAGATCATTTAGGGTGGTGGATACCCAGTACAAAAGAACCCTTCTCTATCTCTTCTGCTTATCCCCCTCCAGTTTTGATTGGAGTTGTCGCTTGACTACTAGTACTCATCAGTCTGAGAATGAATCACTTTTCCCAGAGGATTCTACATCCGAGTCATATCTCTTCTTATAGCCTCTTTGATGTTGGGTAAACTCGCTCATGAGAGAATTTCTTGTGATCTTTATGCAATTTGTTTACTTTGCTCTGCATTAAGAAACCCTTATGCTCCAGTATCGCCTTGTTTACTTCTTCCAGTTTCTTTTTGTAGATGGTAAGCTTAATCTGGGTATTCATTGTTTTGATCTTAATTAACATGGCATCTGAAAGACATTTTTGTCGTATTTACAAAAAGGATAAGCCAGTCTTGTACATACAGCCAGGCAATGAGGGACCACTCTTTCCTAAATAAAGGGTCCTGCAGAACAATGCTTGGTTCATTTATCACTAAGAGACCTGCTGGGGCAGCATTGCCCCATAGGTACCCCGTCAATATTGCCTCATGAAGAAGGGTCTTCATTTGATCCCTTTTCAGTTCTTTTAGTTCATCCCAGTTCTGTGCTTGAGCTAGGGTCTGTGTGATGTTACTTTTTGGCAAAAGGGAGGGGTCTGAGAGGTTCAGTGGTGCCATCTCATTGGTAAATCCGAGGCCCTATTTTTCTGTCATGATATCGGGTGGTCACTGGGTGTATATAGAGACTAGGACAAGTTCTGTCTCAAAATGGATACTCTACAGCTGTGCACTTCTCTAACTACTTGATACCTAGGGGCCCATTAGGATGGCGGGTGGATTGCCCCAGCCAGGCTGGCGGTAGCCACCACCAGCCTGGCGGGGGCAATCCACCCGCCATCCGCACTTGAATTCCCCCCCCACCATATTTGGATGGCAGGGGGACCGCGGCAGACGGAAAGACCGCCTGCCGCTTTTCCGCCCCGGTCGCCTTGCGACCGGGGTGGAAAAGGTTCAATATGGTGGCGGTGTCTAATAGACACCGCCAGCCATATTATGATGGGCTTGTTTAGATGCCTTCCCGCTGTGGCGATGCCGCCACAGAAAGGCATGCGGTCTTCACTCTGGGGGCTCCCTGCGGGCCCCCAGAGTGAAGGAGAGGTGGAGGATGCACACCGGGCGGTACCTGTGGTACCCTCCTGCATTTGCATTAACAAAATGGCAGGCACCGCGCGGTGCCTGCCGCTTTGTCTATGCAAGTGCATTAATGCATTTTTAGCATTGTGGCGGGCAGTGCTGAGAGCGCCACCCGCCACAATGCTAAAAATGCAGAATGTGCCCACCACTGTTGCAGGCATATCCCAATACTCCCCACGGGACCCCCGCCCTTATTGCGGGCGGTCCCAAACCCCGGTAGGATGACGGGCGGACAAAGTCCGCCCGTCATCCTAATAGGCCCCATAATGTCTGTAAGTTCCGAAGAAACCTCACAGCACCTGAATGGTAGAGCGATCCTCTTAACTGAGGATGTAGGGATACATTCTCCCTACGTAAATACTACTGACATACTAGTATCCCTTCTGGGGTGCAAGGGCCTACACGCCGGAAAAGAGCCCTACATGCCATGCCTATGCACCACTTCTAAGGGATTAGGAAAGGATTTCTTTTTATATATCCCTCACCCACTTTAATAGTGGAATGCTTCATCATTGGGTTCGCCTTGACTCCTAGAGGGCAGGGTAGGCTAAACCATTTTCCAGGAAGCTCTTATGAAGCTAGTTAACTAGGGGATCGTAACTTTATAGATAAAAGTTCCTTACCGCCACTTCTGAGATATCCCTTTATAAGTGGGGTGGATGGGAAAGACTAAAGATATATATTACGTAGGGGTTTTAGGATTCAATGGTCTAATGACCCATGTGGGACTTGGCCCATTTACCATAGTTTCCCTAATCCTTTTGACTACTTTCACCTATTTTTTCCTGACCTGCTTTTGCTGGTTTTAGGACTCTGGGAATTTTTACCACTGCTGACCAATGCTAAAGTGAATATGCTCTCTGTGTAAATTGTAATGGTGTTTGGTTATCCATTATTGGCGTATCCTTTTTACTGGTAAGTCCCAAGTAAAGCGCACTGTGTGTGTCCAGGGCCTGTAAATCAAATATTACTAGTGAGAGTGCAGTACTCATTGTGCCACCCACATAAGCATCCCTGCAAACATGTCTCAGGCCTGACAGTGCTGTGTCTGCAAGTGCAGTTTTAAACTGCCATGTCAACCTGGCAAGTGCATTCACTTGCCACGCCCTAACCTTGTAAATGTAAATGTACACATTCACATTTACATTTACACCACGGCGGACGGAAGGACTGTCTGCCGCTTTTCCGCCCGGTCAACAAGTTGACCCGGCGGAAAAGTGTTTAATATGGTGGCAGTGTCTGTCAGACACCGCCAGCCATATTATCATGGGACGGAAACATGCCTTTCCGTGGTGGCATTGCCGCCATGGAAAGGCATGTGGTAAATGCTTGCGGGGGCCGGTTGCGAGCCCCCAGGGACTCTGGGGGTAGGGGGTACACATGGGGGGTACCTATGGTACCCCCCTGCAGTTCTATGCACAACATGGCAGGCACGGCGCGGTGCGGCTGCAGGCACATCCTAATGTCCCCCACTGGACCCCCACCCTTATGGCGAGCAGTCCAATTTCCCAATAAGATGGAGGGCGGACAAAGTCTGCCCGCCATCCTATTGACCCCCTTGAAGTTTTGGCTCTCTGAATTCAGAATTTAATAACAGACCTTTTAGTGAAGGTGGTTTTTAAATTGTGTGTTTGAAAATGACACTTTTATAAAGTGGTCATTTTCTTGCTTTACCATTCTGTGTCTCTGCCTGCCTTTGAAATCAGCATCTGTTTTAAACTGACATGTGGGTTTTATTGTGCATTCACTGCAGACAGTCACAGAAAGGGAGCGGAAGTTTGCCATGCATATCCAGATGGCCCGGTGCAGAGTAAGAATATCAAGGTAAAAATATCATGGGTCAGAAAATATCGTCAGACAAAATATCGTGGTCAAGAATATCGATTTTAGGTAAGTAAATTTGATGTAAAAAATATTGAAGTATTTAATATAGTTTGTAAAAATATAGTCGTTAAAAATATAAATGTGTTATGAATGTAATGTATTTTAGTATACATTTTATATGTGTGTGATGTTTGTTTTTTTGGATAAGAATTGTTTGTATTTTTATTATATGGGTTAAAATTTTAGTAGTTATAAAAAAAAAATCATTGAATTTTCGTTTTTAGTTCCATAGCGAGTTGTGGGTTTATAGGGGAATAGGGTGGGAAGTAATTTATTTATATAGAATGTATTGATTATTTATACAAGTTGATAATTTTTTTCATTTGAAATTATCATGTTTAGTTCTGTAGCGGGTTGGGGGTTTATAGGGGAATAGGGTGGGAAGTAATTTAATTATATAAAATGTGTTGAATAATTTTAATTATTAATGTTTGTTTAGTTGTGATGTTATAGTGTTAAATGTGTAAATTCATTTAGTAATATTTGTTTAAAGATAAGTTGTAAATTAATTTAAATTCGTTATTAATTAATTATGTAATTGCGTAATTTATTTGAGGTGTGGGTTGTGGTGATTATAGGTGTAAATGGTGTGAAGTGTGGGAAGTAGTGTATTTTACATTGATAAATTATTCATTATGTCTTAATTTAAATTAATTATTTAGTGATTAATTGCAGTAACCGTGTAATTAAATATATGTGTGTGTTGTGGCTATTATAATGTTAAAGAATGTGTACTAAATGAATGTTTATTATCTGTTTTTATTAGTAATATATTTTAAATTAATTATTCATTATGTTAATTATGGAAATAATTTTAAATAAAAACGTTGATGTCTTTTTTTTATTAGTGTGGTGTTATAGGCTAGATGATAAAATAAATACATTTATGTTTTAAATAATTTGTTTGTTTGTGAATATTTGCCCTTTTTAAATAAATATTGACATTATAATATTTGTTTTTTTTTAAATGTCTAAAATATTCAATTGTATATTTGTAAAATATTGTTTACTTATTTCTAAGATTATCAAAAAAAATTAATTTAAATGTTAATAGTAATGTAATGTAATGTAATGTAAGCACACATTTATATAGCGCTACTATCACTCCAAGGAGCATCTTGGCGCTCAACACCCAACCCTGCTGAAAAAGGTTGGTGGACAGAAGGCAATTCAACGCATTACAAGCTTTACACTAGTGCTCTACAAGCCACATCGGAGAGTGAAAAGATCCGTGTCTTCAGAGACTTCCTGAATTCACTCTCCTTGACTATACGCCGAAGCTGAACTGGCAATTTATTCCAAGATCTTGAGCCTAGTACAAAAAGAGATTTCCCCCCTTTGGTGGCCAATCTGAATCTGGGAGTTACCAAAAGATTCTGGTTGTTGTTTCTCTGCTATCTAATAGTTTCCCTACAGTTGCATTGATTGGAGTGGGAATAGTAATTTTTATCCTTCTGCTATCCAGCACTTTCCATACAGTTGCACTCACTGGAGTGGGAATAGTAATTTTTACCCCCCCCCCGCTATCCAGCACTGTCCCTACTGTTGTACTCACTGGAGCGGGAATTGTAATTTTTACCCTTTTGCTATCCAGCACTTTCCCTACTGTTGCACTCACTGGAATGGGAATAGTACATTTTAGCCCTCTGCTATCCACTACTTTCATTGCTGTTACACTCACTGGAGTGGGAATAGTAATTCTTACCCCTTCGCTATCCAAAATGTTCCCTAATGTTGCACTCATTGAAGTGGGAATAGTAATCTTTTCCCCTCCGCTATCCAGCACTTTCTCCACTGTTGCACTCACTGGAGTAGGAATAGTAATTTTTTCCCCTTTGCTATCCAGCACTTTCCCTACTGTTGCACTCTTTGGAGTGGGAATAGTAAATATTACCCCTCTGCTATCCAACACTTTCCCTACAGTTGCATTCATTGCAGTTGAAATAGTACATTTAATTATTTTGCTATCCAACATTTTCCCTACTGTTGTATTTATTGTATTAAGAAATGTAAATTTTAATTTTATTTTAATAGTTTAATGTTTAAATGAATTATAGAACGTTTTGTTTTTATTTTAAGTTATTGATATATGTATACATTATTATGGTTGTGTGTTTATATTTTTTTTAAATTAAGCTTAATTTTTATATTTCTCTTTAGTTAACATGTTATTACATTTAATTAATTTTGTTAAAGATAATATTAACATTTTATATATTTAATATATATTATTTTATTGTATTGATATTCTTAAAACAATATTTTTTACATCTATACTTTTAACTTCAATATTTATGATTCTTTATTTTTGTACTTACCTGTTTAAGTATAGGGAGTCAATATTTTTACTGTCTATGTTTTTTTCCGATATTTTTGCCATCAATATTTTTACCATCAATATTCTATCAGTGAACCTCTCCAAGGGCTTGTGTGTGCTTGCCTCCTGTTGGAAGTCTCAGGACCATCAAATACGTCATCTGCAGCATCTCTGAACTCCACTGCTGGGAGTTCTAACCTGCCAAGTGGTGCCAATTTCAGTCCTGGGCCCTTAAAATGGTTCTGCTGCTTCAATACTTGGAAATCCACCAATTGCCCTTCAAGCACCTTTTTTCCCACGGCAATCTAGCCCTGCGGTTGAAAAATCAATGCATCGCTGCAGTGCGTCTGAAAAATCGCTTGTTTATGGCCAAAAGAACCGTCAAAGCCCGAGTCCCGAGCACTGCGTCTCCAAAGTCCGAGACCCCTGCTCCGACTTCGATGCAGGCCCTGCTGTGCAGCTGAAGAAATCGAAGCATCATCTGTCTGCAGCTGTGGAGATTGATGCAGCGCCTGTTCTGCCGCAGCATCGACCAGCCGTGCCTGGAAATTCTCAAGCATCCCACCTGTGTGCCAAGGCTACTTCAACGCTGGGCTTCAGTAAGGAACTGAGGCCGCATGTCCGTAGAAACTAAGGGGCTCATTAGGATGGCGGGCTGACTTGGTCCGCCCGCCACCCTAACGGAGAACGGGACCGCCTGCCATAAGTGCGGTGGCCCATAGGGGGAATTAGGATGTGCCCGCCACTGTCGCGGGCACATCCTGTATTTTCAGTATTGTGGCGTGCAGCATTTGCATAACCGCTCGGTGCCTGCCGCTTTCATTGTGTAAATCTGGGGGGGTACCACATGTACCCCCAGTGTGCACCCCCCCATTCTCCTTCACTCTGGGGGCCCGCATGGGGACCCCCAGAGTGAAGACCGCCTGCCTTTCCGTGGCGGCATTGCCGCCACGGAAAGGCATGTCAATTTGCTCATTGTAATATGGCTGGCGGTGCCTAACAGACTCCGCCACCATATTAAACAATTTCCGCCCCGGCCGCAAGGCGACCGGGGCGGAAAACAGGCGGGCGGTGTTTTACACCACCGCAGTCCCCCCCACCATCCTAATATGGCGGGGGGAATTGGGTAGTGGATGTCGGGCGGATTAAATCTGCCCGACATCCTAATGACCCCCTATGTATCACTTCCCTGTGCAGTAAGAAACCAACGCATCACCTCCTCTCCCACTAAGGAACTG
Organism: Lissotriton vulgaris; assembly: GCF_964263255.1. Taxonomy (NCBI): domain Eukaryota; kingdom Metazoa; phylum Chordata; class Amphibia; order Caudata; family Salamandridae; genus Lissotriton; species Lissotriton vulgaris. Next base: position 1,717,951,768 of record NC_141689.1, on the reverse strand, counting down.
ATGCACCACCTTCCGTACATGTAAGGAAATGATGCACTGCTTTGCTTTATGGCACCTCACCTCCTCTGCGCCGGTTTTCGTCTTGTGATTTAGACTCATCCCAGGTACTTTGTGCTAAAAGTGAAGCATCCACTATTTTTTAGGGGCTGAACTGTTTTAAATCGTTTTAAAGTGATATCGTGATCTGTGTATGTTGAATTTTTGTCATTATGGTCTTGTTTGGTCCAGATAAGTATTGATTATTTTTCTAAACTAGTGTGGTGTTCATTTGTAGTGTTTTAACTGTGTACTGGGTGTTATTGTACAAATGTTTTAAACATTGCCTCAGAGATATGCCACACGGCTTGTGCCAAGCTACCAAGGGAGTGAGCAGGGATTATCTTAGTTGTGTAACCATGACTGGAAGGGAGGGTCCCTACTTGGACATGGTGCAAGCCATTGCCAACAAGAAACCCCCATTTCTACCAACCCTAATTCACCAACATGTTTCAGCCTTATACTCACCGCCTGAGAAGGTACTGAGCTTTTGTCAAGATGGGTTTGTAATTGTTTCACTCCCCCAGTTAGACATAAACTTAAAAAAAACGAAGGTTATGTGTATTTCGAGTCCACACAAAAAGATACCAAAATTCACTTGGATGATCAACGGCAACTGCCTGGACCAAGAGGGAACATATAAATATCTGGGAATAACTTTGGATCGCCACCTTAATTACAAGCAATACCTAGAACAGCGGAAAACAACAGCCAAATAGCTGTTATATGCATTTAAATCCTTGCAAAAAAACTCATTGACTGTTCGACGACCCATTTACTAAAGGGTGTGGCAACAAAATGTTTACCTTCAATTACGTATGTTTCAGAACTCCTAAACACAAAGGACGCAATAATTCTGAACATCGCCCAAACCAGCCTCTTCAAAAATCTATTTAAAATTCCGCGCCACATTTCTCAAGCCCGGATTAGATTAGAATTTGGGTTAAAAAAAAACAGATCACGTCATGACAAGGAGCGCTGGTAAAATACTACTGGAGAATGCGGGCAGCAGAGGAAGAGTCTCTGGCACATTACTGCTGGCTGGAGTATGAAAGGCAATCCAGATTGAGTAACTCGGTTTATCCATCTTTAAAGCAATCGATTGAAGCTTTAAAGTTAGAGGAAGCTTGGCACACAATACCATCCTAGCCGGAGTTCAAATGAATAGTCAACAAAACGCTCAATTGGATATCTCAAGAAAAGGATAAAGCCTCATTGACCACGAAAATTAATGCGTGAGAGTGTTTTGCAAACATATAAAATGTTAAAGCGTCAACCATACCTGTTGGAACATTTTGCAAATCGCATGAAGCAGCAACTGACCTTACTGAGACTGGGAGTTAAACCAACTGAAGACCTAATCCCAAAATGGAAAGGGACCTGGCCCTCAATGGACTGCCGCCTTTGTGGACAAGGAGACAAATCATTGCTCCACCTACTTTGTATTTGTCCGGCATTATTATCCATACGGAAAGAACTCTTGAGGCCAATAATGAAAACAGAACAAATAAGGACTTGTAGATCCGCAGTAATAAAATGTTTAGGAGGCTCAATAGCACAATTGGCATGCAGAGCAATAAAGTTTTTGAGTTTAGCTGCAAACGAACTAGAAATGAGAAAAAGAGAACTTGAACCGGCAAAGCATGCAAAGTGATAAAGTGTAGTTAATCAATCCACAGCCTATATAAGAACCACGTATCTCATACTTGACTCACTATTACAAGACTGAAGGAACCAATTGTGCTATGTTTTTCAAAGTTTTTATCACATATTTTAACAAGAATTAATTAATTAATCTGTACCTTGCTTCTGAATTTTACATTGCTTAGCAGTTATGCCGCTCTTTTTATGATTTCAATTAAATCAATAAAGTAAAAAAAAAAGATATATTTTATGTGTTTTTTTGTGCTGCTTGCAAAATACACTCAATCATGCAAAGGTGGTGTAATACTTGCCACTTTTGGTTGTTCCTGTAAACAAATTATATATGGCATGACGATGATTACCATCATGGGATTCATCATACATGACATGCACTTATCCCCTCCTTACATGCATATACACATGGTTAAAAATGAGCAAATATATACTTCACTCATTGGTGTCTGTGTTGTTTCATACGCATGCATCTCAGCTAGCGTCTAACTTAGGCTATAGTGAGTAAAGCTGTGTTAGTGCACCACAGTTCCACCTTTCATTCAGATCAGAAATGAAAACTCTCTTAGCCCGCAGGACTGCTACAAATTGGAGTAAGGTGCGCACAACAATATATTCAGACCACCAAACATTACCCGGCCTAGGGGTTTAATTTGGGAACCTCGAATATACCTAGAAACGTCCATTTATAATAAAAACAAGTTTAAACACAGTTTCAGAACTCACTCAATCAAAGTGCTGGAGACCCTGTTTGTCAAAACCTAAAAGTAGGGTAGTAAAACATGAGCAAAACCATCAGAGTTTTCTGGAGAAACCCTAGTCTATATCAAGTATTAGAGATACGTTATTGATGTTTTTAAGGGCAGAACACATTGTTAAGCAACATGCAGCATTTGCTTCTTCAAGGGTACCAAATAACAGCATGACCTACATGGCTCTACTCTCCTGCTTGTTGCAGGTTAGTGCAGTTGGAAGTGAGTATTTATAATCTCCCAAGCCGAGTCGGAACCAGCAGGTTTTCAAAGTGATTGGTTCAGTAGCGTAGCAAGGGTAGACTGTGGGGGCAGTCCGCCCTGAGCAGCACTAGTTTTAGGGGCAGCGGTCCTCCCCGCTTGTACCTGCAGCAGTCGAAGGAATCGCCTGCACCCCTCCATCTCGGCCTTGCATTCGACCGCAGCAGGCGGCAAATGCAGAGACTACCATAGACAGCACAAAGCCTAGCTATGCCAAGGGATTGGTTCATTGGAGGCAGAATTCACCTTGTTAAGTCAGATAATGACTTTCAGTTGCTTTTCAAGGGGTGCAGGGAGTGAGAAGTATATGTCCCTGTATGCGCCATTGGTACAGAATGCTTGTGATCTCCAGGTGGAGTGGGATGAAATTACACTATCCTCTGTTGATGTATGAGGAAGTGTGCACTGACCCAGTAAACAAAGGAGAAGTAGTCTACCTTCGCCAGCTAGTAATACGAGCTCTGCGGCAATATAGGACTGTGCCCCTTTGCTTTAATAGGTGTTCAGCTCGAAGGCGATGTTATAAAAGAACTTAAAAATTGGAAAACAGATGTGGGGTAAACAGTATAATCCCGTTAGTGTGTGATTGTCCAGGGTCAGTGTCAGGATCGTGCTACGGTGCGCCTGACTAAATGTGTATAAACTACAAATCCCATGAGCCTCCTGGTTAGGAAGTGTATATTGCTGCCCTGCACTATTGCATGATGTGCGTAATTCTACTTCCTGGTTTCCTTTTCACTCGCTGATGCCGTTTACTGTGTGCCACTTCGGAATCCTTGGTCTGAAGAACTTCTACCGTAATAAAGGTGCCAGTAAGAGGAATGCTTGGAGCGTCTGATGTGATAGACACCCTTTAGTCTTGGTGCCTTTTTCTTCGTTCTTAATCGGAAAGTGGAGTGATCTTAACTCGCTCTTCAGCCCGTGACATTTGGTTGCTAGGCGGAACTCAGAGGTGCCTGCCTCGTGTTGCCGTTCTAGTGCGGGCATTGGAACTCTTCTATTCTGCAGCGGAGCGTGGTGGTATTCACTACACGCTTCTGTATGTGCATATTTCTATTTATCTATGAGGATGCCCGGAACGGTAGTGGTGGTCGCAACTACCCGTTTCCGGTGAGAGCTAATTGTCGTAATTACGAACGATTACAGAGCGGAACATGGTGGTAAAGTAACCACCTGTTGCCGTTTCTTTCATTGTACCTTTTATGGAAACTAATCTTTGGAATCATTAGCGGAACGGTAGTGGTGGTCGCAACTACCTGTATCCGTAATTGCTATTCTTTTGTTCAAATTGTTGCTTTCCATTTATCGGCTGATAATTATTGGAACACAAGCTACTTGGAGAACACTCTTACAATAGTGAACTTGGTTCATCTTATCATTTATCAAAGGGAAAAGGATATACTAAGACTACAGTGTCTCAGGGTAAAGAAGAATAGCTTTTTCTTTAATGACGCTTTAGACAACTTTAACATTGCATGAAACATGCCATTGCCAGTCCTATATTTACAATCTGTTTTCATGATGTGGTTTTGTTCTTAGGAGCCCTCGAGTACTTGCCGAGCTTCATATTCTCAGTTTGGATTTACACAAGTATATTGCAGGTATTCAGGGTTTTAGCAAGATTGTATGAGAGTAGTCATATTCTGTTTGCTCTGTTTATACATTGTGTTGTTTTGTCATTTCAGAGCCTTTCTCCCTGCTGACCCTTCCCTTTTCTCTTTGTCCCTCGCTCGATGGTACGAATACCCTGTGTTCTTATATTCAGGGTGTTGGTAACGTCAGGAGGTGGACCCTTATCTCAACATCCGGATCCTGCGGAGCGTATTCTGACAGTCAGAATGTGAAATTGAAGAACTAAACCTAAGCAGAGGCACTTTTTTATAACCTAATCAAGAAGGAGAACATAGTATTAGACACCCTCAGTGGGAAAAACCATCTAGTTATCAATCTGGCAGACAAGGTGGGTGCCATTGTTTTACAAAGGAAAGAGCATTAAAGAGATGAATGCCTCATCCTCGTTCGTGATGAAAGTGTCTATGTGACCCAACAAGGCATCTACAGGAAGAAATCAAGAAGCTAGTAGAAGAGGCCACAGATAATGGGTGGACTATAAAAAACAAACAAGACTTCCTTAACACTACTGAATCAAGAATGCCCCAGTTCTATACTATTGGAAATATTCACATTGGCAGGATGACCCCACAGGGCAGACTGATAGTGTCAGGCATTGGCTCTGTGCTCAAATCACTTTTGGTTGCAATACATATATTGGTTCTTTAGACCTCTTGTAACACACCCAAGGTCCTCCATCAGGGCCCCCAAATATCTGCTGAAGCTACTTAAAGAGGAAGAATAGTATCCAACAACAGAAACACAGATATGCCTTGATGTTGAGGCACTTAATACAAGCATCCTACATGGTGAAAGCCTGCAGGTGATTAGCAACCTGCTGCTAGAAAAGGAATGGACTTTGGCTGCCCCAATTCAATAGATAATGAAACTGGCAGAATTAGCATTGACTAAGAATTTTTGGGGAGCACGTTTGCTCCAAGCATTGCCTGCCTCTACACGAGCTGGTTCAAAGAAGAGAACATCTGGACCAACAATCCATTTAGTGCCTGGATACGGTTGTGTCAATGATATATCAATGACATAGTGGTCATTTGGCATGGAGATGACATTACCATTGGTCTATTTAATGTAATGCTCAACTAAATAGGACCAATGGGTCCATTCTAGATGTCAATATCACTGTGAAAGACGAGAAGCTCAGTAGCTGCCTGTACAACAAACCTTCTGATCACAATCATCTGTTACACTTTAAAGTGCTCACCCTGTGCTCTTTGCTCCTATCTCCAAGACTGCAAGAATGAAGCCAGGAAACTGAGTATTGAACTGAAGCAAAGAGAATATCCTAAAATAATTATCACTAAGGCACAGAAGAGCACAAAGGGGTCTATTATGATGGCAGGCAGCACTGCAACGGCAAAAGAGACCGCCCACCATAGGTGTGGCAGTCCCGGTGTACCAATTAGGATGCCTTTGCCATACTGGTGGGCACATCCTGTATTTCTAACATTGCAGCGGGCGGTGCTGTCAGCAGCACCAGCTGCAATGTCAGAAATGCATGTTGCGCATTTGCATGCACAACGTGACAGGCACTGGCTCGGTGCCTGCCACCTTGTGCATCCAACCCCATGTGCACCCCTACCAACCAGCACCCTGGGGGCCCGCAACGGGCCCCCAATGGCAAAGACTGTATGCCTTTCATGGAAAGAGGGATCTCTGCCTAAATCCTAATATGGATGGCGGTGTCTTGCAGACACTGCCACCATATTAAAGATGTTTTCCGCCCGGTCGACGAGTTGACCGGCAGAAAAGTGGCAGATGGTCTTTCCGGCTGCCACGGACCCCCCAGCCATCCTAATACGGCGGGGGGAATTTCGGGTGTGGATGGCGGGCGGTAAAAATACCAACACCAATTTATAAAAAAGGTAACATTTATATCTTTTAAGATGACACCAAAAAGAGAAAAATCCACTGTAGGGAACCAGAGATATGAATTTATAAATATTAGAAACTTTCTAGTGCTTGAAACCAACAGTGCCCTTTTTAGTCATTTCGTTTTCTCTGACAGGGACCCCTTTAGAAATTGTTCTGGAGAATCTCACCAAATGTGTTGTGCTGCCTTTTTCAGCAGGTGGGGTCCAGCTAGAACTCCTTCCTGAAGTTCTGCTTGCGGGTCCCAAAAAATCCAACACACAATCCAAGGTTCTGGAATCTCCAAGAGGGTCCTTTAAAGTGTGAACCTTCAATTTTGCAATCCACTTGAACAACACCCTTACAAATCCACTGGTACTCCAGGCTGGGCATTCTTTGTGGGGTGTGTGCTGGTGAGCTCTGTTAACCTGTAGCTTGCAGGGAGTCCACTCTTTAGTCCTTTTGCAGCAAGGTAATCCACAGGGCTGCAGTTTCAGTTGGTGGAGTCTTCAAAGGTCAGGTCTTAGAAATATTTGCACAGCAAAACGTCTTAGCAGGGCACTTCTTGCTTTAGTAAGTTTTAAGCAGCAGATCTGAAGGGCTCTGCCACTCTCAGATACTTATTCCAAGTTCTCTGGTTCAAGCTGGAGGTCACATCTGACCAATGGGAGCAGGGTAATGCCTCATAGTTATGACCACATCCTATAGAATGTGGCATTATATTGTCCCAGAGTGCATCAAAACTTCCATATCCATATGGCTGATATTCCAGCAAGGAGGTAAGAGCTGGCTAAACCCCCCCCTAGGATGGCTTATTTCCATAGACTCTCCCCAACCATCTGCACATACATTCCCAAATCCTGGGTCTGGTGGGGGTCAAAAGTGTAAAGTGGAAACTGACACTGTGGCCATTTCTCTGCCTTTGAAGGCCATGGTTTACGACCCCTCGCCCTGGCCTGGCATTCCAATTGAACAACACACTGCCCTGCCAGCAGAGCTGGTTAACCCCAGGGGCTCTTTATCACCTCTTCAAGGCAGCCTGGCTAATCCACCTAACTCTGACCAATCAGGGCAGACCACTGGAAGGCTGAATATGGACTTACAAACAAGAAAGTCTTATAACTTCTTGAATGTACACTTTAGGAGAAATTCAACACTATGATATTGTAGGATTTACTACTACTATTCTGGGAAGTCTTTGAATGGCCAGTCTCACCCTCTCCTATCAATAGTTATTAAGCAATAACGTCCTACCATGTTAACTTACGTAACAAGGGATTTGCAATGGGAAAATGACTTGGGGAGACTTTAGGGGTTCTGAATCTCTAGGAATATTGCAGATTCTCCTTTTACTGTGCTCTTAGCATCAAAGTCGAATTTGAGCAGCACTTTACCACAATGTGGGGAGGGAAATATGAAATTTTACTTTACGCAGGCATGTAAAAACTCATTTTTATAAGGGTGTACCTTTTAGATAACTGACCCCCACCTCTGGGATACCTAGGGGTGACCCTGGAGGTCCCTAATATGCCAACACATTGTAGGTTATCCATTTTTAAGTGCCCCTACCACCAAAGTCGAGTTTGGGCACAATTTCCTTTTTAAAAGCAGTCCTGGCACCCAAGGCAGTTTTTAAACTGACCTCAGGCTTCAGCACACATGCAAGTGTAGAAAAAGCTGCTGGCCTCTCAACTGCCTTGCCTCAAGGTACTGGGGACTTCTAGGTAGTTTCAATCCCCTGCTCTATTATCTACTAGGGGCTTATGGGGTAGGTCATGCCAATTACAGGGGTACCCCACCATACCATAGTGTAACCTAGTGTATGTTAAGTGTTTTAACTGTATTCTAATGTGTCTCTTTCAGCTTAGCACTGGCCATGGGCCTGGTTAGGCAGAGCCCAGGGTCAGTCAAAATCAGTTACCACCAGTATCAGTCAGCAAACAGTTGGAGGGTGCCCAGGGCACAGGATGACTTTGCAACCTAACCCCCCTAAACAAAAGGTGATGGGTTACTAACCTACATCCTGGTAGTCATCAGCTGAGTGTAAAAACCTGGAAAGTCCATCTGCATTTGCATGGGCAACCCCAGGTCTGTGTTCCACTATAAAGTCCATTCCCTGTAGGGAAATGGACCACCATAACAGCTTGGGATTCTCCCCACTCATCAGCATGAGCCGTCTGAGAGGTCTTTGGTCAATTTGAACACAAAAGTGAGCCCCAAACAAATATGGTCTCGATTTTTTCCGGGACCACACCACAGCAAATGCCTCTCTCTCAATGGCACTCCACCTCTGCTCTCAGGGAAGAAGCCTCCTGCTAATAAAGTCAACTGGCTGATCAAGGCCCCCTTCATTTAGCTGTGACAACACTGTCCAATCCCTTACTCTGCAGCATCTGTCTGAACCAGAAATTCCTTTGTGTAGTCATGGGCCAGTAGTACTGGTGCTGAACACATCGCAGCTTTCGGAGTGTCAAAAGCCTTCTGACACTCTGGGGTCCAAATCACCTTCTTGAGCCTCTTTTTAGAAGTGAGATCTGTAAGGGGCCCCACAATGGTCCCATAACTTTGAACAAACCTTCTATCTGTCAGTCCAAGGAATGCCCTGACCTGAGGCTGGGTAACAAGAGCTGTCCAATCCAAAATAGTTTGGATTTTCACTTGGAGAGGCTGTACATGGCCCCCACCTACCAGGTGGCCCAGGTACACCACAGAACTCTGCCCTATTTGGCACTTTCTTGCCTTAATAGTTAGGCCTGCTTGCTGCATATCCTGAAGCACTTCCCTTAGGTGGTTTAAGTGATCCCCCGGGTAGAACTGTATACAGCTATATCATCTAGGCAAGCTGCACTGAACTTTTCCAACTCAGATAAGACTCTGTTCACGAGTCTTTGGAAGGTGCCAGGTACATTCTTTAATCCAAACGGCATTACCTTGAACTGATAATGTCCCTCTGGTGTGGAGAATGCTGACCTCGCCTTTGCTCCATCAGTGAGGGCAATCTGCCAGTGCCCGGAAGTCAAATCAAAAGTACTCAGGTACTTAGCAGCACCTAACCTATCAATGAGCTCATCAGCACTAGGTAAAGGGTGAGCATTAGTCTTTATGACTGCATTCAATCCTCTGTAGTCCTCACAGAACCTTAACTCATTGGGTGCTCCCTGAGGATTAGGTTTAGGTATCAGCACCACTGGACTGGCCCATGCACTCTCAGATGGTTCAATTACCCCCAGTTCTAGCATCTTAGCAACCTCAGCTCTAATGCTGGCAATGACATGGTCAGACAACCTGTACAGTTTATCTTTGACAATTAGGCTGTCACCAGTGTCAATGTGGTGCACACACCACTCAGTGATGCCTGGGGTCAAAGAGAACAGGCCGGCAAACTGCTCCAGCACCTGCTTACCATCTCCGTGCTGCTGGTCTGTCAATTTGGGAAAGAGTACAACTCCCTCCACTGACCCATCTTGCACATTAGTGGAGAGGAGGTCATGCACAGGCTCAGTTTCCTCCTCCACACCCTCATCAGTGACCAGTAACATGATCATGTCTACCCTGTCATGGTGGGGTTTCAATCTATTTACATGCAGGACCCTGTGAGGGTTCCTGGGGGTGCCAAGGTCAACCAAATAGGTAACCTCACCCCTCTTATCTAAGATTGGATAGGGCCCACTCCACTTGGCATAGAGGGCCCTGGGAGCCACATGCTCCAACACCCACACCTACTGTCCTGGACTATGCTCAGGCATAGTAGCCTTTTGATCATACCAGTGCTTCATGAGGTCCTGGCTGGCCTCCAGTTTCCTGTTTGCCTTGTACATGTACTCTGCCATTCTAGATCTCAGGCCTAGCACATAATCAAGCACATTGTCCTTAGCTTCCTTAAGAGGTTTCTCTAAATACTCTCATAGCAGGCTCAATGGCCCCCTCACATGGTGTCCAAACAACTCAAAGGGCCTGAAACCAACCACTTTCTGTGGCATCTCCCTGTAGGCAAACAACAGGCATGGGAGGAGAACATCCCATCTACTCCTGTGTTTCTCTGACAGCCCATTTATCATGCCCTTCAGGGTTTTGTTGAATCTCTCAACAAGACCATTTGCTTGTGGGTGATGGGGGTGGTAAACTTGTAGCTCACACCACACTCATCCCACATAGCAGTCAGATAGCTGGACAGGAAGTTTGTGACCCTATCTGACACCCCTCTTTTGGAGAACCTACTCTGGTGAACACACCAAGGAGTGCTCTAGCCACCGCAGGAGCATCAATGGTTCTAAGCGGTATGGCTTCAGGGTATCTAGTGGCATGGTCAACTACCACTATGATATACCTATTCCCTGATGCAGTAGGTGGGTCCAGGGGACCAACAATGTCCATCCTGGCCCTTTCAAGAGGAACCCGAACCACTGGCAGAGGTATTTAGGGGGACTTTGTCTTGCCCTCTGCCTTGCCACTGGCCTGACAGGTGACACAGGAGCTGCAAAACTTCTTTACCTTTTCAGACATAAGGGGCCAGTAGAAAAGGTTTACCTACCAGTGTCATGTCTTTGTCTGTCCCAAATGTCCTGCCAAGGGGATATCATGACCCAAAGTCAGGATGAACTCTCTGTACTTCTGGAGCACTACCAACCTCCTGGTGGACCCCTCCTCGAGGTTTCTGGCCTTAGTAAAAAGCAGTCCATCACCCAGTAGAATTTGTGAAACCCACTGTCACCCCGCTCCTCTTGCTTAGAAGCAATCCACCTGAAGCTCTCAAGGGTGGGACAGTCACGCTGTCCCTGACTGAACCCCTTTCTGGAGGGTCCACCTGCTCCTGCCAGTTCTGCCAAATCTGACAGCTCTGGCAGGGATGGAGTCTCTCCCTCAGAGGCCAGATCAGCCCGATTAGGGTTAGATTCTTCCTGCACCTCTGGAGTTCCCTGGGCTGACTCACCAGGCCCAGTGCCCTTATCCTTGGACGCTTGGCCCTTTGTTACAGGGTCCAAGTGTCCAGCCCCTCCCTTCTGGCTAGTCTGTGACCTAGTCACAGCACATACCCACTCAGGGAGCTCCAATATTTTCAAATGTAGTACTCTCTCCACCTCCGACCACGCAGAGGCTTCAAGATCATTGCCCAGTAAACACTGGACTGGGAACACCTTTGACACAGTTACCTTCATAGGGCCTTTCACACCTCCCCATTCCAAATCCACCCCAGCCATAGGATAGAGTGTGGTAGTGCTGTCTGCATATGTGAGTGAAACTTACCAGGTAACACCCTCTCTGGAGGCACCAGTTTATCCAGAACCATAGTTACACTAGCCCCAGTGTCTCTGATAGCCTCAACCTCAGTCCCATTCACTTTAGGCCTCTGCCTGTACTTGTCCATGTTTGGAGGTAAGGCAGCAAGGGTGGCAATATTCACCCCACCCAGGGACACTAAGGATGCTTCCACCACCTGACTGTTCTGTACACCACACCCCACCCCTACACTGACACTGGCAATCCCTGTGGATGGCCCCTTAGAAGCAAGCTTTTTGGTGCAGACAGCATCTCCCTGCATATGCCCTGGCTGGTTACAGTCAAAACACTTACCGACCTTTGAGGAATCTAAGAACCTACCAGGCTTTCCCTGAAACCTCCTCCCTTTGAATTTGGGTTGGCTCAGGGCCCCCTCCTTATGCAGGTTTTTGTGGGTCTTTGGAGTACTCCTTAGGTTTTTGACCTTCATTTCCCTGGGCTTTCCCTTGGGAAGGGACCTATCCTCCTTCCTTCTGATCACCCCCCTGATGCTGAATGGAAACCCGGGCTCTCACCCACTCATCAGTTGATTCCCCTAACTCTCTGGGGTCTGTCAGCTTAGAGTCCACTAGATACTGGTGTAACTTCTCTCTTCACAATGAGTCAAAATATGTTCCTTCAAAAACAAATGATACAATCCCTCATATGTGTCACCTTTGTTACCAACAACCCAGCCTTCCAGTGCCTTCACTGCAACATCCACAAAGTCTACCCAAGACTTTGAACTCAATTTCTGGGTACCTCTAAACTTCACCCTGTACTGCTCTGGAGTCAGACCAAATCTCTTGACTAAGCATGCCTTCATCTGCTGGTATGATTCTGCATCCTCTCTCTTGAGGGTCAGGAGCCTATCCCTCCCAGCTACTTGAATCAACTCCCACAGAAGTGCACATTTGTTCATTTTAGTTTGGCGCTCTGTGTTGATTGCGTGCACCTCATTGCTGCGTTGTGCTTCAACGTTGGTGAGAGCCTTTAGCTGCCTGTTGACGATCTTTGTGCTGTGCCCTCGCTGCTGCTTTTAGTTTCACTTTTGCCCTCCATTTTGTGTTTCCCTCTCCCCTGACCCGCCTCTCTGATCCCGCCTCCCAGCTGACCCTCCCACGCTCCGCCCACTCCACCAACCATTTAAACCAGATGGTCCCACGCGCAGCGTCCTCGCGCTACGTCCACGCCGAAGGTGCGCCAAAGGTAAGTCCGTCTACGCCCGTCCGCGCCAAGGCCGCGCCCAGCGCCAGACCCCCTGGCCCTCGCATTGCCCAGCCCTCCCGCATTACCTACGATGCCACCACCCCCCTAGCCCTTAACCCCGGCCGCTCCCCCAACTGCGTCCAAGCCGCTCCTGGGCACACCCATGGACCTTTCTCATGCTACTCCTGCAAAATCATCAACACCGACAACAACTCCGCTACGACCACACCACAGATTCCCGACCCCAACCACCTACAATGCATCTTGCTCAACACCCGATCGGTCCACAGGCACGCCATTGACCTATGGAATCTACTAGACACCATCTCTCCGGACATCGCCTTCCTAACAGAAACATGGATGAACGCCTCTTCCGCCCCAGACATCACCATTGCCATCCCAGAAGATTATAAGATCATATGCAAGGACCGTACCGGCCACACAGGAGGAGGAATCGCTATCGTCCATAAGAAATCCATCCACATCTCAACCAGCTCCGACGTCAATCTCGCCAACTCTGAACACCTTCACTTCCAGATCCTCATCGACCCCAAGACCACACTCAGAGGCACCCTCCTTTACAGACCTCCAGGACCCCGCGCACAATTTAGTGAGGACATCACGGACTTCATCACTCCACATGCGCTCCCCTCCAAAGATTACATCCTTCTGGGAGACCTCAATTTTCACCTTGAAAAGAACAACGACCACAACTCCACCACCCTTTTGGACAACCTCGCCAACCTCAGACTTAAACAACTAGTCACTTCCCCCACCCACATCGCAGGTCACACACTTGACCCTATCTTCACCTCCAGCAATCATGTCTCCTTCAGCCACACTACGGCTCTCCTCTGGACTGACCACAGCTGCGTTCACTTTACCTACAACAAGCCCAAACCCAACAACCACCCCCAACCAACTCTGCAAAGAAACTGGAACAAGATCACCATCGACCAGATCTCCTCATCGCTTCTTCTAAACCCCCCAGCCCACTCCTCAAACCCCGACCAAGCCGCCACCAACCTCACCCTATGGTTATCCAACAGCGCCGACATCCTAGCACCACTGAAAAAACGACAAAGCAAACTTAGCAGCAAGAAGGCCTCCTGGTTCAACGATGATCTTAAGAAATCCAAGAAACTCTGCCGCTCCCTTGAGAAGGCCTGGAAAAAAGACCCAACCACCAGCACCAAGGACACCTTCAAAAACGCCACCCGCATACACCACCAACTGATCCGAAAGGCCAAGAAAACCGCCTTCAAGGACCGACTAGATAACAACGCCCACAACAGCAAGGAACTTTTCAACATCGTCAAGGAATTTACCAATCCCTCGGCCAACTCTAACGACATCACCCCCTCTCAAGCCCTCTGCGACTCCCTAGCCTCATTCTTCCACAACAAAATTGCAGACATCCACAACAGCTTCGACAACCAACCCGGAGACCAACCCATCCAACCATCTGCTGGACCTTCACCCCCCTCGAACATCCTTAATGACTGGAACCCAATCTCCCCTGAGGACACCATCCGACTGATGAACTCCATCCACTCAGGATCCCCCACAGACCCATGCCCTCACCACATCTTCAACAAAGCAGACTCCATCATAGCACCACACCTCCGAGACGTCATCAACTGCTCCTTCAACTCCGCCACCTTCCCGGAAAGCTGGAAACACGCTGAACTCAGCGCCCTTCTGAAAAAACCCACAGCGGATCCCACCGAACTCAAAAACTACCGCCCCATCTCGCTCCTTCCATTCCCGGCCAAAGTCATCGAGAAAGCTGTCAACAACCAGCTCGCCGCCTTCCTCGAAGCCAACAAATCCCTCGACTCCTCACAGTCCGGCTTCCGAGCAAAACACAGCACTGAGACCGCCCTCATCGCAGCAACAGACGACATTCGAACTCTGCTGGACAATGGAGACACAGTCGCCCTCATCCTCCTCGACCTCTCCGCAGCCTTCGACACAGTCTGCCATAGCACCCTTCTAGAGCGCCTCAGAAACATCGGAATCCAAGGAAAAGCACTAGAATGGATCACCTCGTTCCTCACCGAAAGAACCCAGAGAGTCCGCCTTTCACCATTCAAGTCAGAGGCCACTGAAGTCATCTGCGGCGTACCACAAGGATCTTCACTCAGCCCCACCCTTTTCAACGTATACATGAGCCCCCTCGCGGCCATCGCCCGCCAACACAACCTCAACATCATCTCCTACGCGGATGACACTCAACTGATCCTATCTCTCACCAATGACCCTAGCACCGCCAAAACTAACCTACACGAAGGAATGAAAGAAGTAGCCGAATGGATGAAACACAGCCGTCTGAAACTGAACTCAGATAAAACTGAAGTCCTCATCTTAGGTACCTCCCCCTCTGCATGGGACGACTCTTGGTGGCCAGAAGCCCTTGGAAAAGCACCCATCCCGACAGACCACGCACGGAACCTGGGCGTCATCCTGGATTCCTCACTTTCGATGAACAGACAAGTCAACGCCGTCTCTTCATCCTGCTTCAACATTCTTCGCATGCTCAAAAAAACATTTCGTTGGATCCCCACCGAAACTAGGAAAACGGTCACCCACGCCCTGATCACGAGCCGACTGGACTATGGAAACACCCTCTACGCCGGTACTACCGCTAAACTCCAGAAAAAACTCCAACGAATCCAAAACGCCTCAGCCAGGCTCATATTAGACATCCTGCGTAAAGAACATATCTCTGGCCACCTGAAAAACCTCCACTGGCTTCCCGTCAACAAGAGGATCACTTTCCGCCTTCTAACCCACGCACACAAAGCACTCTACGAAATCGGACCAGAATGCCTCAACACACGACTGTCCTTCTACAACCCCTCCCGCCAGCTACGATCATCCAACCAAGCCCTTGCCACTGTACCTCGCATCAACAAAACCACCATGGGAGGTAGATCCTTCTCCTACCTGGCAGCTAAAACCTGGAACTCACTTCCCACTTACCTTCGCCTTACCCAGAACCACCTAGCATTCAGAAAGCAACTTAAAACGTGGATATTTGACAAGTAATTCCCCACCCCTCCTCAAGCGCCTTGAGACCCTCTGGGTATGTAGCGTGCTATATAAATTCTCTGACTTGACTTGACACCCAATACCTAGAGTGGACCCTACCCATTTTAAGGGCCCTCTCAAAAGCTGATAGCCACCTGTCAGTGTCATCCCCCACAGTGTACTTGGGTACTATGCTCTTCGGAGGTTTAGGTTCAAATCTACCACCCCAGGACAGCTCAGCATCGTCTTCACTTTTGCTGCCACCATTCCTCTTCTCCTCCTCCCTCTCCCATTTTCTATTAGCCAATTCGAATTTTTCCTTCTCCAAGGCAATCATCTCTAATTGAGCCTGAAGTTGTCTCTCTGCAAGGGACAGTAGTGGTACCTGAGTAAGGGACCCTTCCCCAATCCCACCACCACCTTGATTTACTGGGCTAACACTAGTCACAATGGAAGAGTTCTCGTCCTCACCCCTGTCTTGGGTAAGGTTGAGGGAACATCGCCCCCGAGTTCTCCTCAGCTGCCCTGACCCAGGCCTTTAGCAAGGAACCCTGCCTTCCTCATCTTCTAGGCAGCATGCAGCCCCCTAAGTCTACACTGTTCCCTAAGATCAGCCATCCTAAACTGGGACAGTTTAGCCAGGTCCAGCTCCATGGTTCCTTAGTTTTGGGTCACAAAAAACAAGGCACAGCAGACTTAAAACAATTTGAAAAAATCAAAACAATGGATTAAAAACTGTTTTGTCAAAATTCCAAAAAGCAAACTCAAAAGTTTTGTTCTAAGGCAATTTAGAGGATTTTTATAATCTTAAATAATTAATTGAACGGTGTACTTTTTAAACACAAGTCCTCATCCACATCGCTGAGCACCAGATGTTCTAAAGTGGGCTATTGCTAAGGGCAAATATTGGTCCGCCACTGGCAATAAGACCACTAACAAATGGTAGGACCCAGCATAGGTCTAAGAAAATTATTCCTATGCTCAACTCTTGGTAACATTGCTACGAGCAGACAGGCTTAACTTCAAAGACAGGTAGGCAAAACATTTAAAAACACCATTTCAGTAAATATGTAAAACACAACACAAAATAAAAATTCAACACCAACTTATAAAAATAGGTAATATGTGTATCTTTTAAATGACACCAAAACCAAAACAATCCACTGTAGGGAACCAGAGATATGAATCTTTAAAGATTAGTCACTTTCTAGTGCTTAGAAACCAACAGTGCCCCTTTTAGTCATTTCGTTTACAATGACAGGGACACCTTTTGAATTTGTTCTGGATAATCTCACCAAATGTGTTGTGCCGCCTTTTCCAGCAGGCGGGGTACAGCTAGAACTCCTTCCTGAAGTTCTGCTTGCGTATCCCAAAGTATCCAACACACAATTCAAGGTTCTGGGAATCTCCAAGAGGGTCCTTGAAAGTGTGAAACTTCAATCCTGCAATCCACTTGAACAAAGCCCTTACAAATCCACTGGTACTCCAGGCTGGGAATTATTTGTGGGGATGTCCAGGTGAGCTCTGTTAACCTGTAGCTTGCAGGGAGTCCACTCTTTAGTCCTTTTGCAGCAAGGCAATCCACAGGGCTGCATTTTCAATTGGTGCAGTCTTCAGAGGTCAGGCCTTTGAAATCTTTGCACAGCAAAACTTCTCAGCAATGCACTTCTTGCTTCAGTAAGTTTCAAGCAGCAATTCTGAAGAGCTCTGCCCCTCTCAGATACTTTTTCCAAGTTCTCTGGGTCAGCAGGAGGTCCCTTCTGACCAAAGGGAGCAGGGTAACTCCTCATACTTATGACAACATCCTGTGGAGTGTGACATTATTTTGTCCAAGAGTGCATAAAATCTTCCAAATCCATAATGGCTCATTTTCCAGCAAGGAGGTAAGAGCTGGCTAAACACATCCTTATGATGGCTCACTTCCATAGACTCTCCCCCTACCATCTGCACATACCATCCCTATTCCTGGGTCTTGTGGGGGTCAAAAGTGTAAAGTGGAAACTGACACTGTGGCCATCACTCTGCCTTTGAAGACCATGGTTTATGAACCCTTTCCCTGGCCTGGCATTCCTATTGAACAACACACTGCCGTGCCAGCAGAGCTGGTTAACCTCAGGGGCTCTTTATCACCTCTTCAAGGGAATCTGGCTAATCCACTTAACCCAATCAGGGCAGACCACTGGAAGGCTGAGTTTTGACTTACAAACAAGAAAGTCTTATAACTTCATGTATTAAGCAATAACTTAATACCACATTAACCTATGTAACAAGGGATTTGCAATGGGGAAAATGACTTGGGAAATGTTTCCATCACCAGGACTTACAAAAACATATCTTATAAGTACTTGCCTTATATCTACAGGACCCCCACCCCATGTGCAACTAGGGGAGACTTTAGGGGTTCTGAATCTGTAGAAATATTGCAGATTCTCCTTTTACTAAGCTCCTAGCATCAACGTCGAATTTGAGAAGCACTCTACCACAATGTGGGGAGGGAAATCTGAAATTTCACTTTACCCAGGAGTATAAAAAACTCATTTTTATAAGGGTGTACCTTATAGATAACTGACCCCCCTACCTCTGGGATACCTAGAAGAGACCTTGGGGCCCCTAATATGTCAAAACATTGTAGGTTATCCATTTTAAGTGCCCCTAGTACCAAAGTCGAGTTTGGGCACAACTTACTTTTTAAAAGCGATCCTGGCACCCAGGGCTGTTTTTAAACTGACCTCAGGCTTCAGCAGTGCACACATGCAAGTGCAGAAAAAGCAGCTGGCCTCTCAACTGCCATGCCTCGGGGTATTAGGGACTTCTAGGTAGTTTCAATCCCCTGCCCTATTATATACTAGGGGCTTATGGGGTAGATCATGCCAATTACCGAGGTACCCCACCATACCATAGTGTACCCTAGTGTATGTTAAGAATTTTAACTGTATTCTAATGTGTCTCTTTCTGCTTAGCACTGGCCCTGGGCCTGGTTAGGCAGAGCCCAGGGTCAGTCGAAATCAGTTACCACCAGTATCAGTCAGCAAAACGTTGCCGGGTGCCCAGGGCACAGGATGACTTTGCAACAATTATAATATTCCCTCGAGCTGGATACCTATGGAAACGAAAGGACACAACCCCTTATTACCACAGAGCTCATATTACTCACTGGCAAAGGGAGACCACATCTCCCATGCTTCCCGGGCCAGTGCACACTTCATCAAACGCCAACCAAGGATAGTGTTATTTGAATGCGCTCAAACGGGAGATCACTAGCACCCCATGATAATGGCGTGTACAGATGTACAGGAATATGTCCTTCCCACTCCCCTCGTAAAGCACCTGAAAGTTATTCTCTGACTTAACAAGTGAACTCCGCCTCCAATGAATCAATCACTTTGGAAACCAGTCAGTTCCTGCCAGGTCCCAGGGATTATGAATACTCACTTCCAGGTGCACTAACCTGTCACAAGCAGGGGAGCAGAGCCAAGTAGGTCACGTTGTCAGTTGGGACCCTTGAAGAAGTAAGTGTTGCATGTTGCTTAACAGTGTGTTCTGCCCTTAACGCCTCAATAACGTATCTCTTCTACTTGATATACACTGTGGTTTCTCCAGAGACATCTGATGGTTTTGCTTATGTTTTGACTGAAAGTTTAACTACCCTTCTTTTAGGGTTTCACTACAGGGCCACTCACTTTTGCCCCCCACAGGGACAATTATCTCTAGCACTTTGGGTGAGTGAGTACTGAAACAGTGTTTAATTTTTTTTTATTTTAGATGGTCATTTCTGGGTATATGCTAGGCTTCCAAATTAGATGCGGTATATGATGGTCTGAATATATTATGATGCACACCTTGCTGCAATTGGTAGAAGTTCTGTGGGTTAGGAGAAATTTTCTATTCTGATCTGAATGAGACCTCAAACTGTGGTACACTAACAATACGTCCCTCACAATACCCTAGGTTAGAAGTTAGCTGAGATGCATGTGTATGAATCAACGCGAACACCAATGAGTGAAGTATGTATGTGCATATTTTTAAGCTTGTGGATATAAACGCAAGAATGAGATAAGTGCTTGCCATTTATGAAGAATTATATGATGGCAATCATCCACATACCATACATAATTTGACTTACAGGAGCAATCCAAAGTGGCAAGTTTTACACTACCTGTGCATGCTTTGAGTGTATTTTGCAAGCTGCACAAAAAAACCACCTAATACATTTCATTGGTGGAAAGATATGATTACAAACCCGCCCTGACGAAAGTCCTGTACCCTCTCAGGCTGTGAGTATAGGGCTGAAACATGTTGGTGATTTAAGGTCATGGGACCATTGCATAAAAAGAAAAAACACGTATTATATATTTTTAATATTTCCCATCCACCCCACAATAGAAAGATGCCTCTGGAGTGGATGAGGAACTTGTTTGTTTAAAGATATGCTCCCTAGTTAACTATCTTCATAAGAGCTCCTTGGTTGAGCTGAATCTGACCTTTAGGAGTCAGGGTTTAAACCAGATAATGAAGCATGCCACTATTAGAGTTGGCTAGGGTTATATAAAAGAGGGCTTCTTTCCCTTCCCTACTCCCATACGAGTGATGCATAGGGGTGGCACATAACCCATTTTCCTTTGAGTAGGCACCTGCACACCAGAAAATATACTCATGGGTCAGTAGAATTTTTAAAAGTATATTTTGTGGAATATTATGTTCTTCTTCTTCTTCTTCTTCCTCTTCTTCTTCCTCTTGTTCATTGTTTTCCTCTTCTTCTTCATATGAATATTATTATTTTTAATAATAATATTATCACGATTATTTTAATTTGTACAGTGTTCCCGCACACATGTTAATTCACTTTCGGTTTACACAGACTTTGAGCTGGAATTTCCAAATACCAAATTGGGATTCCAACATTCCACAGACTTTTCTTACCCCAGTTTTTAGTGTAGGGTTTAAAAAGAGAATGTTGATGTTTTCCAGAGAAGAGGTAATTTAGAGTGCTTGCAAGAAGCACAAAGGGCCAGATGTAGGTAGGCCGTTACCGATCGGTAAAGGCCGAAAATCCCGATTTTGGGCCCTTACCGATCGGTAAACAGCCATCGAGATGTAGGGCAATGAAAAAACTCAAAATCGGAGCGAAAACCGAGTAGGAATGAGTACCGAATGGGAAAGAATCCGATACGTACATACCGAAAATCGGATATGTAACGAATCGGTAATACACCGATTCGGATGCAAATACCGATTCGGTCCACGTACCGAATCGGTAGTGACACCGAATCGGACATAAGCCGAATCGGTCCATGTACCGAATCGGTAGTGACACCGATTCGGAAATTATCCGATTCGGTCCATGTACCGAATCGGTAGATGAACCTAATCGGACATAAGCCGAATCGGAGAACCTACCGATTCGGTAGAATCACCGATCGGGAAATTCCCCGATTCGGACAGATGGGGAGATGTAGGGAGGCACAGAAACACCGATTTCGGCTCAAAATTGGTAGAATTCACTCGGTATTTACCATGGATTACAATCAGGTGGTAACCAACTCCAACCCATAAAAACAGCCCCAAAATGCATTGCAACTTGCAGGATGGCAGCTTTTTATGTCATTGCGAGGCGGCTACGGCTACAGCAGGAAGGACAGAGGGAATGGCTAAGAAATGAACAGGTCTACAGACAGAGGATAACCCTGTTCATGCTCACTGAGGCTGAGATCCTACAGAGATACAGGCTGGACTCTGACACCATACTTGAGCTCATCAGGGACCTCAAACCATTGTTGGACCACCCCACCCCAAGGGCACACGCCATCCCAGCACACGTCCAGGTGCTATGCAGCCTACACCTGCTGGCGTCTGGCAGCTATCAAAGTGGATTTGCAGCGGCAGGAGGAGTGACCCAGAGCAGCCTGTCAAGGTTCTTCCACACATTCCTTGACGCCATGATACACAGGATGGACCAATACATCTCGTTCCCTGCAACCCACGCAGAACTGCTACAAACCAAAGCTGACTTCTACCAGATGGCACAATTTCCCCAAATAATTGGCTGCATAGATGGCACGCACATTCCGATATGCCCACCAGCGGACACAGAATACATATACCGCAATCGGAAATCTACACACACCATCAACGTGCAGGTGATCTGCAATGCGAAGTGCACCATCACAGACCTGGTAGTAAAATTTCCAGGGAGTACCCACGACTCCTATATTTTCCAACAGAGTGGCATCTATGCACGGCTGATGGCTGGCGAATTTGGTGAAGGATACCTCCTAGGTGAGACACATCATCAGACCCCCATAACACAAAGTAGCTAGGTGTAATACATGTATGCATGTGTGTAATGTTACTCCTTTCTTTTCCAGGCGACAGTGCATATGCCCTCCGCTCATTCATACTCACCCCCTACCTCAACCCCTCCACACCCAGCCAAAGGAGGTATAACCGGGCCCACAAAAGCACAAGGAATGTCGTCGAACGGACCTTTGGCATCTGGAAAAGTCGATTCAGATGCCTGCACAAGAGTGGAGGTGCAAGGCAGTATACCCCCATCACCTGCTGCAAGATCATAGCTGTATGTGCAATGTTACACAACCTTGCGGTGAAGAAGGGCACTGAGGTGGAGTTGTCTGACTACGAGGACCATGACGACGACGAAGCTGTGCCACCAACACAGCCAGCTGGGGTGTGTACGCCAAGTGATGGCAGATACAGACGTGAGGAGATTACAGAAAACAATTTCTGAGTGAGTACAGATGCACAGACAGGTAAATGGTTGTGGTGAAAAAGCTATTTTTAATACTGTTGCAACACAGTTACAGCACTGATGTGCAACAAAAAAAAGGTGTAATAGCAAAGAACACAAAAGTCTAAGGTCCAGGTTGCCTCACCCGCCCTTGCAAGGCTATTTCTTTGAGCGCTTGGCAGCCCCACTGGGGTGTCCCTCACCCCCTTCAGGATGGCCAGCGGCTTCTGCGGAGCGCCTGGTGCTCCTGCGTGGCTCTGACGCAGCGCTGACCGGGCTGCTGCGGCTGCTGCTGTCCCCAGCATCCCCCAGGTCCAGGGCAGGATTTGCGGCAGTGTTAGAGATGATCATGGCCTCCATTGCCGTGGTGATGCGGGCCATTCCCCTTGTTAACTCCGCGGTATTTTGTGTGAGGCTTGACTCCATGTTTGCACTGCGCTGACAGAGTTGGGCCGTTGCAGCTGCAAGGCGGCTCATGGAGCGGTTCAGCACCCGGGCATCCCGCCTGCGCGCCAGCTCATGCTCCTCCAGTCTGCCACATAACTGGGTTATGGCAGTGGTTAGCCTGCCTAAACCTGCTGCTACCTCCTTGTTTGAATCCACAAAGGCCTGAAATCCTTTCACCATTTCCCCCATCTGCAGGTTGTGCTGCAGGAGCTGGCGTTGGCAGGCCATGATGGATTTCGCCTGCTGCCTTTGGATCTTTACCATATTACCTTCGAGGCCCAGGAAGACACTGCCCTCCGGTGCTGGTGCTGCAGTGGTGGGAATGGCACGGCGCCGGGTACTGCTGCTGCCGGCCTGCTGAGTGGGCTGGGGTGCCACTGGTGGGGGTGTGGTGCTGGCCGGGGCCTGAGCCCCTGCTCCCAGGACAGGGTGTACTGGTGCCACAGCTATGATCGTGGCAGGAGCTGGTGTAGGTGGAAGGAGGTCCCTTGTCGGGGAGTTCTCTGGGGAGAACTGCAAGGGGGGTGTGCTCGGCATTTGTGGGGAGTGCAGTGCTTCAAAGTCTATTACCAGGTCTCCCTCTATACCAAGCCCTATGGTGTTTTCGTCCTCCTCCTCCTCGGCAGCCTGACTGGTGCTCGGCCCTGCGAGTGCAGTGGTGGATGGTGCTGCTGCCTCTGTTGTCATTGTTTGTCCGCCTGATGGTGCCCCTAGGTACAAAGAAGCATTTGTAAATTGAGTGCCGATGTATTACAGTCAGTACAATTAAAGCATTCCACATGTCCTTGCATCTCCTTAGAATGTGTTCCACTGTTTCCTGTCTTGTGATTCTGCACTGCCATATTTTGCTGACTTCTGCTGAGTACATGTACCATGATGCTTGTCTCTTGTATGTTGGTCACAGTACTGTGCTGGGGTTTAATGGGGAGGTGTCTGGTAGGGTGTGTCATGATGCGCATGCTTCTTACCTGTAGCTGTAGCTCTGGCTGAGCTGTCCAGGGTCCCAATTCCGGTTACGCTCTCCCTCTCAATGGTGCTGGAGACCAGTTCCTCCAGGTCGGTGAGGGGTGGCGCCGGGTTCCTGCCTCCACCAGTGCCTCCAGCCTGCCTCTGGATCTCTGCCATCTTCCGTTTGGTCAGGCTGCGGATGTCATAGAAACGCTTCTTCAGCTCATCCAGGGACCTGGGGGTGACACCCACAGCATTCACCTTTTGGGCGATTTCGCTCCAGATCCTCCTCTTGGTGCTGTCTGGCACATTGAGGGACAGCTTTCCAAATAGCTGCCGGTGCACCCTCACCACCTCCTCAACCAACACCTACAGCTCGATGCTGCTGAACTTAGGCTTCCTCTTCTGGGTGGACTTCTGGCTCTCACTCTGGTTTGCCATCTTGATCAGAACAGTTCACTACCTCCTACTCCCACTGCTGCTAACTGTGAGTGTTCAGCTCAGGCTGGCTCTCCAGAAAGTTCTTAATTAGCTGCACCTGCCAGGGTTGCCACTCCCTATTTGGGTGGGGGAGGGGGAGCCACCTCATTGGCTGAATCGGCTTTTACCGAATCGGCTTTTACCGATTCGGATATTACCGAATCGGTAAAATCCGATTCGGTATTATCCGAATCGGATTTTACCGATTCGGTTTCTTCAATGCATTCCTATGGGCTTTTTGGCCATGGGTGTGTTTTCATACCTACGATTCGTTAATTGCCGAATCGGATTTTACCGACTCGGCTATTTCCGATTCGGTGGTAGCCGCATCGGCTATTTCCGATTCGGTGGTAGCCGATTCGGTACTTTCCGATTCGGTCCGTGCCGATTCGGTACGTACCGATTCACATTACCGATGCCGACCGATTCGCTATTATTTCGCCGTTTGTTTGCTACATCTCGTTTTCCGATTTCAGAATACCGATTCGGCCCGCCTCGGTATTTTGAAATCGGAAAATCCCTTTTACCTACATCGGGCCCAAAGTTAGAACATTGTGGATATTCACAAAAATTTTTGTATGGTCATCTCTGCCTTTGAAGCAAGTACAATTACTCCTACAAAAATAGATGTAACTGTGTTTACAAGGTGGGAAAAAGCATTAAAGTTATACAAGCAGTGACTCCAGCTGATAAATATTTCCAGGTGGAGGTTAAAATTAGAATAGCTTGCATGTGATAGTGCAAATACCTAATACACTTACTTTTGCAGCGCGGATAACTTCAGACATTTCTGACCCATTACGCTGCTGCGGAATGTAACTGAGCTGACAAAAGAGATTTCCTGGGTTGTGCAAAAAATAGTAGCTTTAAGTAAGGTTAGAATCAAGAACTATGTTGAAAAAGCACGGGGTTTCCCGTTTTTGGCTTTTTTATTACAAATGGTTGTTTTAATGTGGGTCATTTATAAGACATTGTTAAAATAGTCAGAAACAATCCACCAGGATCTGACTGACATATTAAAGAGACAAATTGATTAGTGCTTTGGATCAGAACATGGCCCATCATTCATCTGCACAGGAAGTGCTATCGGTGCATTTCCCATCATTCATCTGCAAAGGACATCCTGGACACTGGCCGGTATTGTAAGTAGCGAAGACATTTCTCTACTCGCTGTCATCTGAGGCAGCCCCTGCAGCTGCAAAGGTTTAAGTACTTTTGAACAGCACAGATCATTCGCACGTTTCTGTGATTTAGAGTTGATAATAAATGATATTTTGTAAGCACAGTGGAGAGAAGCCACAATCTGTGAAGCCGAAAAACTCTAGTTTGATGCTTGGTGCGAGAGGAACACAAACAGGTCTGATACCTCTAAATATAAATGCCACAGACTTTCTCCTGCAGGCTTTCATGAAACGGGAGAGAGGAAAGACAGAAGCAGATAGTGTATCTTCCTACCTTATCCAGCAGCAAAATATACTATAATTAAACCGATTTTGTCAGGCAAATACATGAATAAAATGTCATATTATCTGCATAACTCAGGTAGAGACCTGTAGTGACTCACGGAGGTGAAAATATGTCTTTCGCCTGGCCATGAGTGATCAGGCTGACAATGACTGACATACTGAACACATTGAATGGGGATTCGCAGCTTTGGTGCAACTAATTGAATTTGCCAATCATTTTCAGAGAGGTCAATCGTCTGCAGGGACATATTAAAAATTAAGCAGAGTCTGTGGTATATATACAGCTAGCACGGGTAGTCAAGCTGGTGGTGGCACCGTAATCACCTCCCTCCCCTTTCCTGCTGAAGGAGACCTAGGGTGCATTCCGCATTCAGTCTTCTACACTCTCTGGTTGGCTGGGTGCCCAGAAGGAGAACAGCTAATGAACTACTCACGGGCCAGCCCTGGTGGGAAGTGGTGGGGATGACCAAGGAATGCAACTAAAAGGGCAGCTGCCGACCAGCCACAGAGCTGGGAGGGTATGGGAAGCAGCAAATGCCAAATGAGGTATGCCAAAGAAGGTCACTGTGGGAGCTGGCCCTGCCTCTTGGGGCAAGAATGCAAGCCTGCAAGCACCAGAGGGCTTGTGTGACTGCTCACTTATTACAGCCAGAAGAACGAGCTATAATGGAGAATTAAATACGAGAGAAGCATATTTGTTTGTCCGAATACTTAATATAACAAATGAGAATATTAATATTATTATGAGTTTTATAAATACAGGATTGGACTGGGACAGAAAATAGGCCTGGGCCCCAAAATGAAAGTGGTCCCTATTTGTAAATTAGATAGCTAAAAAAGTGCACCACCTTTGAAAAAGGTGGCGTTTTTGAATTTGTAAAGACAAGCTGTGTAAGGGGCATATTTTTGAGTCCCTTGTACCTTTACCTTTTGTAAAGCTTCAGCTGCGCATTTCACAAACTCATATTTATGAGTCATGAAAAACCACTTTGCATTGCTTTTAATAGCCTCATAGATATGGAGTACGGCAAGGCAGTGTAAACTCTGCGTTAGGGAGATGTTCCTTGGGCATTGCGACACCTAAGGATTTTGACTCTCCCCAGATTTACAAAACCATGTAAACCTAGGGATGTGCCACAACCGTTCGCCTCCCCTGGGGCATTCTGAAGCACACCTAGAAATAGGAAAAAGCCTCCCAGGATTGTTTTTGTGCAGGAAGTTACCCTTTCCTGTACAAAAATAATCCTACCGACAGCACAGGCAATTTTGCACTATGGTTCAAGAGTGCCTGTGTTGGTGCTGGGCTGCTGGAATGACTCCAGGGATGGGGAAAAGGACAGAAATGCAGCACATTAAATAATTACAGTGCATTCTTGCCCTTTCAAGTTGATGTAGGGCAGCGCAGCATGCTGACTAGTGGTGCTTCCCTACACCATTTATGTGTTTTTGTCATGCAGTAGTGCAGCAGGCCTTCCTGCTGTGGAGCACTACGGCAAAAGTAAAGGGCAAGAATGCGCCATATCTATCAGATAAGGTGCATTCCTATCCTTTTCCTCTGTGCTGGCACACAATGTGCTACCAAGCGCCAACACAGGCACTTTTGCACCATTATTCAATCATAGATGTAAAGCGCACTGCTAACCCGTGAGGGTCTCAAGGCGCTGGGGTGGGGAATGCTGCTACTGCTCGAAAAGCCAGGTCTTTTATAGTTTTCTGAAGTTCAGCAGGTCTTGGGTCTGCCCTAGGTCGATGGGGAGGGTGTTCCAGGTCTTGGCAGCGAGGTGGGACAACGATCTGCTGCCGGAGGTCGCTCTTTGGAAGTGGGGGACTGTGGCAAGGGCGAGGTCAGCAGAGCGGAGCTGCCGGGTGGGGGTGTAGAAGCTGAGTCATCTGTTGAGTATGTTGGTCCGGTGTTGTGGAGTGCCTTGTGTGCGTGGGTGAGGAGCTTGAAGGGTATTCTCTTGTTGAACGGGAGCCAGTGCAGGTCTCTCAGGTGGGGTGTGATGTGGCTGCACAAGGGATGTCGAGGATCAGGCGTGCAGAGGCGTTCTGGATGTGTTGGAGCTGTCTTAGGAGTTTGGCCGAGGCTCCTGTGTAGAGGGCATTTCCGTTGTCCAACCTGCTGCTGACGAGGGCCTGGGAGACCATTTTTTGTTTCAGTGGGGATCCACTTGTAGATCCTGTGGAGCATGCAGAGGGTGTTGAAGCAGGAGGAGGAGATGGCATTGACCTGTTTAGTCATGGAGAGGGTGGAGTCGAGGATGACCCCTAGGTTGCGTGCATGGTCGGTGGGTGTTCGAGCGGTTCCCAATGCGGTTGGCCACCAGGAGTCATCCAAGGCCAAAGGGGTGGATCCGAGGACGAGTACCTCCGTCTTGTCCGAGTTCAGCTTCAGTCGGCTGTTCCTAACCCATTCAGCGACGGCCTACATTCCTTCGTGAAGGTTGGTTCTAGTGGTGTGGGGGTCCTTGGTGAGGGAGAGGATCAGCTGGGTGTCATCGGTGTAGGAGATGATGTTGAAG
Organism: Lissotriton vulgaris; assembly: GCF_964263255.1. Taxonomy (NCBI): domain Eukaryota; kingdom Metazoa; phylum Chordata; class Amphibia; order Caudata; family Salamandridae; genus Lissotriton; species Lissotriton vulgaris. The sequence goes on along the minus strand of NC_141689.1, from coordinate 1,717,923,477 downwards.
TCGTGCCGATGGGCAACGTGGGCGAGCTGTGCCATGTAGATGTTAAACAGAGTCGGGCTGAGGGATGAGCCCTGGGGTACGCTGCAGATGATCTCGGTGGCTTCAGAGAAGAAGGGGGAAGACGGTGCCTGCGTTGAGGGGATGATTGTTTTTGAGCAGGAAGGTAAACCTTCCTGCACAAAAACAATTACAAGAAGCATTTTCCTTTTTCTATATGTGCTGGAGAAAGCAGCACACATAGAAAAAGTAAAAAAGAGTAGAAATAAAGATATTATCCTCGTTGTGCCTCCCTTACACCTCCCCTGGGGGTGCATACGCTTTTGGAGCTGCCTCAGATTTATGATTTGTCGTAACTCTGGGGCAATGTCAAAATGCCATGGATGTTGCCTCCTGCCACACCCATTGCATGCCCCTTTAACACAGAAAACTGCTTTGAAGGGGACAATATTTACGAGGCAGCATTAAGACAAAGAAATGGCTTAGTGCTACCTCCTAAATATGGAGCGGCTCCTACGCCACGAAAGGGGCCTGGTAAATGAGGCCTTAAGTGTTTTGCAATGTATGAAGGAATGCATGGATTTGAGTTTGCTGCAGGCAATGCTTGTTTTACTATTAGAGAAACTAATAGAACACCAGCTCAGCAGACCTTTAAAACATCCCACAGGCAGCCAAAAAAACAGTCCACATGCTGACTTGTCAGACTAGCCTTTTGGGCACTGCTTGATTGCCCTTTAGGTCAGTCCAGCACTGATTTAATATCATTTTGATTACGGATCGAGTTCCTATTATCAGTATTATTGATCTAGTTATTATTATCACTACCAGTACTAGTTTTGCAACTACAACTAATGATGCTACTATGGCGATTACAACTGCTACTACTAGTAATACTAATAATAAGAAGAATAGTAATAATAATAGGCTTTTAATAATGTACTTTGCCATCTTCTTCTTCTTCTTCTTCTTCTTCTTTTTCTTCTTCTTCTTCTTCTTCTTCTCGTCCCTACTTATAAGGTAAATCGTTTACAACAATGCCATGTCTATCTTATGGAGATCTAAGTAAGCAATTCTTTTCCTGGCTTTTGAATCCATGTGCCCAGTTAATACATCTCCACTCTTCAATATGATCATTGAGGCTCCCACCAGAATGGGCAAGATCCTAAAGTTTGCCCAATCCTTCCCCATGCCATGTTTGGCCAAAAGATATACTGAGTGGAGCCGCAGATTATTGCCAGCTCTCCTATCAACCCCCTGCCCAACCATCGCCCCTTACTGAGCACTCCAATACCATCAGTGTTACCGTCCTCCTGCCAGAACATCAACCCAATTGCCTGAGAAACAAAAGTACACCTGAACTCACTAGGAATGATATAAGCCTTGTTCCACACCCACAGGATACTCAATTTTTTAAGAAACTGGACAATGATGTCAGTAAGACACCTGGTTGTCTACATTATAGTTCAGAAGCACAACAGATCTACCTGACTTGCTATGCTAGTCTTTCTAGTTTATGATCAGGTGTGACTAGTCCACTAATAGCTTGTGTTGTCCCAGCTATTCATCTTCTAGGCTGTGCAACTTTACATACTCTTGTCCTGTCATTCACCCCTCCACTGCATTGCTGCAAGAAGTCTCTTAGTATTAATTCTCATCATGTCTGTGTCATTTTCCTTTCCCTCTCTGCGGTGTTCTGCGCTCCCGTCTTGTGATGCATCATCCTAATCCCGTACAAGGTGGCATGAACAAATTCTTTGGTATCTTCTGCAGCATAAAAGAAATGCATTTTCTCCTTAAATTCTATAGCGCTTAGATGTAGAACAGCATGGAATATTTCAATTTGTTTTCCCTCACAACTTTTTTGCCATTGGTAAACGACTTCTGAGCTGTTTGTACTACATAGGTTAGGTCTCAGTAGTACACTACTAAAGTGGACCCCTTATAATGTAGAAATAGTTTCTACTGTACAAAACTAAGTATGCCATCCCTAAAGTTCAGGACACTTACAATTATTGGCCTTGGAGGCCTACATTGGTTTTGTTTAAGTTACCAGTGAGCGATTTATCATTTCTACTGGAAAACAAGATGAAACAGAGTGGTTGACAAATAATGACCACAGTCGTTTCTCGATAAACTCTTTCATGCCCTCCATTGGGTCACATTCATGAATGCCTAGAACACAGGCAATATTTCTGTGGGATTATCTCATGACATCTTCCACTTTTCCTGTAGCCAATAGTATGCAAGACTCAAGTTTGCACAGAGAGCCTGATGTGGCTACACTAACATTCTCTAAATTAGATATTTGTTGTTCTGCTTGCCCTATACTGTCACCATGTTTGTGTTCCCTACTTATAATGTATATGATGCAAATGCAGTTGGCCATTAATGCCATAAATGTATTTACCACCTGATATTCCCACATATGTGTTCTCTCACAAATCATGAGAAACACATTTTTCACCATGTAAGAATAAATACAAAAGGGTGTACTAATCGGCCAACAAACAGAAAAGAGCATATTTAGCCAAGGAGATGGATTCCAAAGCATGTTTTGGCAATTATCAGTAGTCAGGTCACGCGCACTCAAGAAAAGCTGGTTTTATGTGGATGCATGTCTGTTACACCACTTAGCATTATGTTTTTTTTGTGTCATAATTTTTATTGGTTATCGAGACAAAATTGTACTACATGGGAACAGAGTAGCAAAGGAGGAAATTTGCAACGTAATCGGTACTGCAATGGAGGAAGGGGAGGATCGGGGCAGATAGGGGAAAGGGTGGGTGTAGAAATGGAGGGAAACATATCATCAACAGAAACAGTATATTTAGCCAGTCAACTTGGTGCTGGACACCGGATCCCAAATCCTGGATGCCAGGTAGTAAACAGCGGACAGTTCCCCTGTCAGCAGCAGGAGCAGGGCACATGGGCCGTGGGTCTCTGAGATGGAGGGGATATGAGCGTCTGAAAAATCCTTTATGTGGTGGTGGACGCAAAAGGGATGGGGGTAAGCTGTCATCCAAGCTGTAGGATGAGGGAGATCACGATTTTCTGTAACGTTGGACATGTAAAGATGATGCAGGGTGCGCTATTGGTGCAAGAGGGGTCCAGTGGGTCGGTCTGGAGAATCATGAGCCACCAGGGTGACGGAATGGGTGGAGTCCCCGGGGAGGTCTGTGTGAGTGGTCGCAAGTGTGTGGGGGGGTTGCCCATGCTAAAGAGGGGGGTGCGCTTGCCTACATGTCTGGTGTAGAGAGGTGTGGGAGAGGAGTTGGTGAGGATGAGAGGGGTGATGGACAGAGAGCTAAGGGCTGGGAGAGGGGGGAGGAGCATCACCAGAGGGGGTGGAGGATCATTCTGTTTTATTTATATGTGTACTATATTATGTTTGAATTATTTAGCATGTACACTTTAGTAATTGTTAGACTTGGCCCTCTCTTTAGGGTCATCCCCAAACCTTTTGCCTTCAACCCTCCTATTTTCTGAATTTCATTTTTGTTGGCATTAGGACTCTGTAATTGTGCTCATTCCTTAAAACAGTAGGCTTATACCTGAGTGACAGAATGTATCTAGAGCCTATAAATTCAGTGCTACTAGTGGGCCTGCAACAGTCATTGTGCCACTCACGTAAGTAGCCTTTTAAAACTTGCCTCAAGCCTGCCAATACAGCCTGTATTGCAGTTTTAAACCTATTCAAACTGGCAAAATAAACCTTTTTCCAGGTCTACAAATTCCTCTTTAATACATTTATGACACCCCTAAGGTAGGCTGCATTGAAGTAAAAATATCTGAGCATGTTATTTTAAGTTTTACATGTCCAGTAAGTAAAAAACTCCTAATTTAATTTTTCACTTCTGTAAGGCCCATGTCTCACGTTGGATAACATTGGGTTACCTCATCACATTTAATAAGTGGTAACTGTTGATTGGGAACAGATAGGGATATCAAGTTTGGACTCAAATGAATTGTATTTTAAAGCCCTCTTTAATGGTAAATTCAGATTTCAAGTCATAGTTGTGAAGTTTAGCTACAAAGAGGGGTTGGCCCTGATTCACTCAACTAGAATGGGCCAGTAAATACAAATAACAAATGATCTAGCTGACAGTTTTTCCCCTGCGTGTTTCACTCCGACCGCCAATATCAATATAAAGGGGTTGGACAGAAACCCATGATGTTGGGCAGAAAGCCTCTAAAGAGCTGTTGAATTTTCTGCCCAACATCATTATAAGGGACATAGTTATGATAACTACTTTTGGTATTGCTACATATGTTCCGTACTAGGCTATTGCATACTACAAACCTGTCTTCTCGAGGTGTAACCACCTACAGATTCTGCTTTAATCTCTGGCATTGCTGATTCAAAATCCTTAAATGGTGCTCTGTTCTGTAACTGACTGAGGGTGATGTTATATACCATCAGCTCCACAGGGCCTATAGGGTATAAAAATGTGCTCTGAAGGCCCAGAGGCCTTTTAAAGGTGTGACCACAGATGTGAATCTGATCACTATGAGAGCAAACAACTGAATTTTAAAACGTAAACCTATGGTGAATTTAGATTCAGCTTTGGTTGCCCTTCTGTTTCAAATGAATCTTTTTGTGCTGCTTTTACATTTTGGAGTACTCCTCATCTCATCCCCATTTTTAAAAGTCATATTACTCCACACTCCACAATGTGTGTGTGTTTGTAAGATTGTCATCTGAAATAAATGTGGTTTTGTAAATATAATTTATAGTTATAGCACCCCATTGAAATTAATAGTGAAAATAAACAGTGGATGGTTGTGTTTTGTAGATTACTAGCAGCCCGTCCCGACGTTGTCCGTGAGCAATTAGGCTTCAGAACCCCCGTCAGCCCCGACGTTGTCCGTGGGTCCCTCAGAGCCTTCTTGCATATATTGCAGTATTATACCTCTATGCTTACTTTGTACGCTTTTGTAACCTGCACACGTCACTTTCTCCTCCTGTAATGCAGTATTATACCTCTATGTTTACTTTGTACGCTTTTGTAACATGCTTACGTAACTTTTTCCTCCTGTAATGCACCGTTTGGCTCACTTTTGTAATGCTGCGTTTGCTTCCTCTTGCTCACAATGTATGCTTTTGTAACCTGCACACGTAACTTTTTCCTCCTGTAATGCACCGTTTGGCTCACTTTTGTAAAGCTCCGTTTGCTTCCTCTTGCTCACGATGTACGGTTTTGTAACCTGCACACGTAACTTTTTCCTCCTGTAATGCACTGTTTGGCTCACTTTTGTAACGCTCCGTTTGCTTCCTCTTGCTCACGATTGTCATTTTTGCTTCATTTTTCCGCCGCTCACCACTCCTAAATAAATAAATAAATAACCTACCTCATCCGCCACTCACCGCTCCTCCCTGCCTGTCCGCCGCTCCTCGCCGCCTGTCCGCCGCTCCTCACCGCCTTGCCGCCGCTCCTCACCGCTCCTCCCCGCGCCATGTCCGCCGGTCAGTGGCGGCTGGTGACATTTGAAAGTGGCGGGGCGTGATGATGACAGTATCTATTCCCACTGGTCATCCCTGAGGACCGCGGCCGGAAAAAGAGATAGGAGTGCCACAAACACAGGAACTGTAGAGTGCAGCACAAACACAAAGGCATACAACATTTAAGTTGTAAAATCGCCTTGTTAATTTAACTCTTCTTTGGGCTATTGCTTAAACTAAATTACCATTGCTACAGGAGCTATTACAGCCAGTGCAACATGCATTTAATACTGACCTTTAACATCAGGTAGAACGAATTTTAATTGAAGAATGTATTTTGCGCTGCATTACTAACATACTAGCCTTGAGGCTATTTAACCATGCCTGCCTTCTTCATTGCCTGCATGCTCATATCTAGTTACATTTCAGCTCTGTAGCAATACACTTTCCGTGTTCGTCCATTAGCATTAAACTTATAGAAAGCAGTGTTGTTGCATGCTGTCTTTCACCAGTCTCCTGCCTTTGTATCTTGTAGTCTCTTTTTGCCCTTGTATCTTCAAATTCGCATCACATTTTCATCAGCCTTCCACTTCATAGAGATTTCCCTTAGGTGAACCGTAAATGCAAATTAGTCTAAACACCTTGACCTTTTGATCCTAAAATGCTCCAAACAAGAAGTCGCTGATGTGTTTTGTTAACGTAATTACCGTTGAGAGAACATGGTTGGGCTTCTCAGATTAAAAGCTCGTGAAACAGCTGAGCTGTGTGCATTTTAATGGTTGATTACCCGCTCAAAGGGACTCTGTACTACTGAGCAGACGCTCAAACCAAACCTTGGCTAGTTAGGTCGGGATTGAAAAGTGACTCACTTCACACGTTTCATACAACGACCATAAAGAATACAAATCGATATTTCTTAAAGTTGTATTTTGCATTATGTGAACGGATGATCTCAGTTCCCTAGACAAGTACACGGTGAAAAGAACGTATCGGCACAGATAATGTCGGTCTGACTCGAAGGGACACGGTGGGAAAGGGAGCATGGAAAGGAAGACATATTTGCTCTAACTGCAAAGTGAATATAAACTTAACTACTTACCTTACCTTCCGGCTTCCCGCCTACAAGTTAGCTCCGACCCCCGCCGCCGTCCTGTTCTTGAATTCGTCATCGGACTCGTCATGCAGGAAGCCAGGCAGCCTCCCTCCCCTACGGCTCCACCACAGCACAGCGGCGCTGTGATTCGTTCGGCCGGCAGCCCCAACACCACGTGATTTCTCTGTATGCTGCAGCATACAGAGAACAGGGAGAGTGGGAGGGGTTACCCGAGGGCAGGGGGGAGCGGCTTTCCCCGCTGTTATGAATACAGTTAATACAGTCTGTTTGGACAGCCTCTCAGGCTGCCAAAGAGACTGTATTTACAACAGTGGGGAAAACCACTCCCCCTTGCCCTCGAGTAACCCCTCCCACTGAAAAAAAGCACGAACTTCTGGTTTCTCGCCGTACGACAAGGCAGAAACAAATGGTAGTTCTCTTCTATTTGTTTCTGCCTTCTCGCACGGCGAGAAAGCAGTGGGGCGGCGCCCAAACGCCCATATGGAGGATCCGCCTCTGCCGCCGGTCCTTCTCGCGCTCCTGGACGCCCTTCCTCCGTGCGCTCCTCACGTCAGCACGCATGTTGCGGTCAGCGCTTCTTCCAAGGGACTACTTTTTTCGGTAAATTTTTTTAAATAACGTATATTTATTACATTTATATAGCCTATGTCCATCGGCACACCCTCACGATTACAACGATGTATAGGGTGTGTGGATTGGCGCTGTGGTGCCCGAGTTTGCCCGCCTCAAAGGTTCAAAGTTCTTCCTTTATAATAGTAGTATAGATGTGCAAGTTTATCTAAAGTAAATCCAAGTGGATCCTGCGACTAAGATCCTTGTGAGCCAATTTAAAGAGTGTGCGTAAGAACAGTCAAACCATAGAGTAAGTTCTCACACAGCACAAGCCAACATATATTGCTATCCTTTCAAACAAACAATAAGGTGTTACACTACATGAGCTACATTGGTGACTCAGCAATTTTTCACTACAAACTGAGAAGTTTTGTAACAAATTTTGCCGTGCTCAAACAAAGGAAAATGAAACTTTTATTCTGTGTAAACACTGTTTTGTATTGATTGATAATTATTTATATGGATCACAAGAGTCTAAATGTAGGAGAATCTCTTTGAAGCTACTAGTTGCTCGGCTTCCTATTCTTTGCGATTTTAATAAAAATGCTAGACTAGGAATGCTATCCCAACTTTATTTCTATCAGTGAGGACAACAACATTTAGACAAATATATATATGAAATTTGAAGCTAAATTAATTTCTTGCTGCATTACCTACATTCATATCGAAGGAAAACATGAGTCGCACTTCGATTCAAACCGTCCACATGCACTTTATCTGGAATCTCTAGGAACTTAATTATAATTAGCTTTATATGTATTCGTTTACTCTTTCTTTAATGAATTGTCATTATTTAGTTTTTGTTATAAACGTGCCTTTAAATTCTGTTAGTTAGTTTCACTGCTGCTTACTGTTCTGACTTATACTATTAAATATCATGTAGCACCTTCTACAACATAGCCCTTTCTTAATTCTAAATTAGGGCGCCCTGTATAGATGTTTTAATCCTAAAAATTAATATTGATCATGATGACACATGTCATTCCGCTCTTGTTGGTCAGTGCAAATCCTGGGGCAAAATTGCCCGTCCAACCTTGCAGTCTGGCCCTATTGAGAAATGCTAATACTCCAAATGGACATCCATTATTCTGCTTAATTAACTTTTGAGCCCAGCGATGTGCTGTAGTTTACATAAAAGGGCAGCAACAAAGCCTGGAATAAAACAAGAAAATCACCGGACAACGACTTTAGTCCCAGAGCCCCTCGTGACATGCTCCAAGCATGCCATCAAACATCAGGATAGTGGCGATTCATAAACCACTTAATTACATCCAGTTTCTGCAATTGGATTTACCTTTTACAGTCCAGCAAACGAACGCTTCTTCCATAAGGCATGGTAATTCGATTTGAACTCAATATTTGTCAATTTGTGAAGACTAGCAGCTTATTTCCCCACAGAGAACGTTATGATATTCTACAAATGCATCATCAATTTGATTGGATTCTGTTTCATGCCCTGTTAATAAAGGTCTTTCTGTCGCTTTATCACCTTGACTGCTATCTGCTTTGCCTGAAGTGACAGTAGTTCGCCAATTTTATTGATAAAGTCATTTGTTATTTCATATGAGATTTTGGGTCGTTGTGTAAAGCTTCATGCAATTGTCCTTCGACGTTTTTCAGTAGATGAGGAAATTATTTACCTTCCTTAGTGTGTTTGTTCTTTGTTTCCTTGTTTGTCATCGGGGCGTAGCTTCCATTGGTGCAGCAGGTACAGTGGCACCAGCAGGTACAGTGGCAATGGGCCCAGAGGCCTGAGGGGCCCTGATTATTGCCCTGAACCCTGATTATTGCTGTATTTCACAATTCAAACAGTGGCCAGGTGGTGCATTCCCGTTCTTTTACTACAGCGCAAGACACAGAGTCTACGCCAATGCTTGTCACGTTTTCTCTTTTACTCTCATGATTTCCGGCTAATAATTAATCTTAAACTCATGAAATATAGCTCAAAGCAATGACTCTATTTTACGCAATAAATTAATGCAACACAACACTTGGATAGATTATCACGGTTTTGCACTAATATAATTCCTGGCCACTGAGCAAATTTGAGACAACACGCAACTTCTTTCACCACAATCGTTGAAATTGTAAAATAATAAGTGTTGGGGCCAAATGTTTGATCAGAAGCCCACGCCTGGCCATATCTGCGGTCAGGATGATAAATACCCAGACTGTATAGTCTTAATTCTACCTCATGCCACCTTAATCCTTCAGCAAGCACCTCTGCATCTCTCACTTACAGGTTCTTTTTCATTCCCATCTCTCTCTTTGTCACTGTTTTTTCATCTTCCTCTTTCTCCGTCTTTCCACCTTTTGAGATTTTCTCTCTCTTGCTCTGGATCAAAGTCTGTTGAGGAAAAATGAGCACTGCTCCCAAAAAATTGGTTCAAATTGACCACTTTTGTCAACTTTTCTTTGGACTGGACTGTGGTGGTAACACTTCTTAGGTCGCACACTAATTTATGTACCAAAGCACTACATTTCCAATAACATTGGCCACTCTGCAATATGTGATGTTTAGTAAGGCAGGCCGTCAACTCAGTAATGAGATGGTAAAAGTGGTAGAATTCATTAAATGAGCCATTATTGTCATTTCTTGTGCTCCCATTGTATTTACTTCAAAATATTTATACATTGCACACATAAAGCAGGAGCTGGTTTGATGGTCATCATAGGCAGCAAAAGGAGCTGCAAAACACACTTAGATCTGGATAAACTTTCTAGATGCTTGCCCGGTTAGCTCGCACTAGCCGACCCGGCCTTTTAGGATGTGACCGAACACTGTTCGGTAGCATTCTTATATTTTACAATAGGAACATGTATTCCGGCCAGAATGTATGCTCTCATTGTAAAATGGGAAGTGTAGTTCATCCCTGCACCTCCCCCTGTTGATCCCTGCACCATGTGGCAGGCACCTTTGGGTGCCTGCCATGGGGTGCAGGAATCAACAGGGGCGCACCATAGGTGCCCCCATCGGCCTCCAAGAGGAGGCCGTGCACCCAACGAGGCCCTGCTGGGGGCTCCCAAAGTCGAGTTCCAACAGTCTTTCTGTGTCAAAAAGGCCAGCACGGAAAGGCTGCCAAAACCCGACATTGTAATCCCAAGGGCGGAAAGAGACGCCCTTGGGATTACTGCCTGCATTCCGAATAGCAGACAGGCTCTCTGAGCATGTTGGAGGTCTGCCGGAATGACCATTCGGATCCATTTCCGACCGCCTCCATTGTAATAAGGCAGTCGAAAAGGAATCCGAATGGCATATTATGATGCGGTAGGGAAGGCTCCGACATATGGTCAGAGCCTTTTCAGACGGCATCGTAATCGGTCCCTAAATACAAGGACCTTCATCAGGAGGCCACTGCAATTTGCACTATCCGTTACCACTGACAGTGCTGCCAAATATAGTACCAACACAACTACTATCTCACTTCTCCTACAAGTGAGATGATTCAGACTATTCCAAGTCTTCAAAGCTATTACAATGGCTTGGGAGGTAGATAGTAGTCATTTTTGCTTTATATTAAATTAATAATTAACTGTTGTTTTGCTCATCCCTAATTTTGACAAACACCACCAGCATATGGCATACTGTTATAAGTGCCAGTTATGATAAGTTGGTGCCGGTGCTGAGTACCGGAAACCTCCAGCTCAAATTAAGGAATGAGTAAATATGCATATATTTATTGGTATACACACTTTTTGACTTCTGCTCCTCCCATTTGAAATAGTGTGAACAGCTTCACATTCTTTTAATTAAAGAAACTGGGGCTTAACTATCTGGTGTGGGTATGAATGGATGCTTTGTTTTTTTTGTAAGGTGTACATTTGTAAAGTTTTCAGGGCATGTAAGCTGATTGCCTATATACTACAGTGCTCCATTGACAAAGTTTCAAAAAAGGCCAAACAATCTGTCTACTTTTAGATGATAGGTCTCTCTGTTGAATATCTGGCTCGTTGTTAACAGCTTCTTCAGTAAGCAAGCTTTTCTCAGAAAGTGACTCCATGTTCTAATATATGTGACACGTTTTGTTCAGTGCGCACGGCAACTGGCCAAAACAGCAAAAAATCAGGAAAATAAAGAATGTAATAAACACTGTTCGGTCGCATTCCTATATTTTACAATGGGAGAATGTATTCCCGGCCGGAATGCATGCTCCCATTGTAAAAAGGGTGGTGAAGTTCATTCCTGCACCTCCCCCTGTTAATCCCTCGTTGTTAACAGCTTCTTCAATAAGCAAGTTTTACTCAGAAAGTGACTCCTTCTTCCAATGTATGTGAAACGTTTTGTTTCGGTCCCGCCGCACAGCTAGCAGACAGGCGTACCCGCTCTTTCGCTTGCCCAACATCCTGGATGGCCATCTATTGGATACACTAAGGCTTCTGAACTCTCTGCCACAGCACGGCGTTCCAGCCCTCTCAGTCTATTACTAGACACTGGATGGTCCCTTTTGCCCCACACCTAGGCCTGCTACACGGCGTACCCACCCTGGCCCATACTTCTGCACCATTCACATTTCTTCCACACGTGGCACCAGAAACGTGTCTACGACTCACCAGAGTGCCTTCTGCACTTAACTTCACCACTGAGCCTCCACAAACCCCAGGCCGGGTTGGAATTAGCACCAGCTCAGTGGGACCATCTCTTCTTCCTTTACAAATGCCACACAGCCCGGAAGAGTCACAGAGCAATTTCCTTGTGACGAAACACGTGTTGGCTGGTTGTTTGATTCTATTCTGTTGTTGCTTTATTAACTAACTCTTAACATTATTCTCGTGTTGACCACAGCAATTTTGATCCAAAAACGAGACTTTCATACCATTGTCATACACCCACCATTTGTGCCCGGAACTGTGCTCATATGTCTAGTGTGGGTTCTTTGACTCACACACTCACAGGCGTTATTGCGTAATACCCCAGACCTGGTAGCATCGTGCATATTCTGTGCATAATTTAAACAACGCGTACTAGCCTGAGCGCCAATCTTCCTGGTTATACTAAAAACCCTGCCCATAGATATTACGTTTTGTTCAATGCGCATGGCAACTGCCCAAAACAGCAAAACAATCAGGAAAATAAAGAATGTAATAAAGTTAAAAACAAGCTAGTGGAATAAATATGAATGCAATATTAGATATTTCAGAAAAATGACAGGACGCTGAAGTAAAAAACAAAATCATAGCAAAAACTATTCGGAATGTTTGTTAGGCAAACGTCAGCATGAACAACTAACAAGCAAAAAGAGATGTAATACATTTGGTTCTCAAAAATAGCCATAAAAAGCAGCAGTGCATTCGTTTTTGGAACCAAAAGAAGCCGTTGTCCCCAGTGGAATATTTTTAGGAGAGTAAAGGATTTTTAAAAAAGGGTTGTCTTCTTTTAAAAACAGTTTTGCTTCACGTTGCAGCAAATGTTCCTGTTACACAATAAATTAATGAAAAATGTTCTAATATATACTTAGATACAGGTCACTTGAATCCAGTTGCAAATCCTCTCCCAACCACTCCAGTTTAGATACAAACAAAACCATTTCTTTACAACTCGTTCATTGGTTCCTAAGCGGAAGCTTCAAAGCTTCGTGTCAGCTGGAACTTCATCACTCTCCAGGCACATGAGATAGTATTCACTTCAATGTATTTTATTTAATTTAGTCCTCAGCTGAGGACACCAAATTATAAAAATATATTCTGTTAAAACGATGATAATACGACTGCATTAAAACAGTTAAAAAGACTCTTTAAAAATTTAAACAGGTTACTACAAACAAATTCATCAAGCAGAGATTTATGCAGCAATATAATGCCTTATATGTTATGTTATACAGGTATTTGTTATACAGGTATTTTGTATAGCGTGCGGCTACTCGAAAGAGTGTCCCGACGCTTTGAATTGCACACTAATCTCATAACACAACAGGGAAAATGAAAATAAGCAGAAAAAAGGGGAACCTAATAGGACCTGAAACTAAGAAGTGAAAAGCCAAGTTTTAAGCCCCTTCCTAAAGGCCAACAAGTTAGGAGTGCTGCGCAGGGACACAGGCAGTTTGTTCCACAGCTGAGGCGCTAAAAGTTTGAAGGAGCGGCCACCAATGCGCGCTCTCTTCACGCGGGGCACTGCAGCAAGAAACAAGACTTCAGACCTAAGCGACCTGGCCGGAAGGTAAAAGGACAGCCTTTTCTGAAGATATTTGGCTCCGGAGGTGTGCAAGGCTTTGTGTGCCAGGGTGAGAGTTTTAAAGACTATCCGCTTCCGGACAGGAAGCCAGTGCAGAGCCTCCAAGAGGCCCGAGGCTCTGGCACGGCGAGATAGTCCAAAGATAGCACGTGCTGCCGAATTCTGAACAACCTGTAATCGTTGAAGCAGGTATTCTGGCAGGCCGAGATAGAGGACGTTGGAATAGTCTATTCTCGAGCCTATGATCGCCTGCACCGTGATCTTCCTGTGTTCCTCCGATAACAAGGGAAGGAACTTGCGAAGCATCCGGAGTAAGCCAAAGCAGGTGCCAGTGAGACCGATTACCTGCGAGCGTAGTGTGAGGCCATTGTCGATCTTAATCCCAAGGTTTTTAGCTACCTGGGATGAACTTGCTGGTGGAAACATGTTTTCAGGCCACCACACTTTCCAATCCGGGTCCGAGCTGCACCCAAAAAAGAGGACCTCGGATTTATCCGAGTTGCACTTGAGGCTGTTATGATGGAACCACTGAAACACAGCCTCAAGGCAACCCTGGATCCTACCTCCATCGAAGTCCGCACCTCTCTCACAGGTGAAGAGGAGCTGGGTGTCATCGGCGTAAGAAACGATCTGGGCCCCAAAGGACTCCGCCAGAGCCGCCAGAGGGGTCATGAAGATATTAAATAGAGTTGGACTCAGGACAGAGCCCTGAGGAACTCCGACACCCAATGGCGACATCTCGGCGGAGCAAGCAGAAGCCCAGACCGTTTGTCGACGGCCTGCCAGGAAAGATCGAAACCACTGGAGCACCGTCCCTCGGAGACCAATCTCTGAGAGTCTAGCAAGCAGACCCTCATGAGGGACGGTGTCAAAGGCCGCCGACAGGTCTAACATCACCAGCATCGCTCTCCCACCCGAATCCAGCACCTCCTTTATCGCCTCCGAGACTTCCAGGAGGGCTGTTTTGGTGCTAAGATTGGCGCGGAAACCCGACTGGGTAGGGTGCAGTAGGTCGTGGGACTCCAGGTAATCGGCAAGCACCTTATGCACGTGCTTTTCAATGACCTTCGCAAAAGCCGGCAGGAGCGAAATAGGTCTATAATTCGCTAACACCTCCACATCCAGACCCGGCTTTTTAAGCAGGGGAATAATCATTGCCTGCTTCCAGGACTGGGGAACCACACCCTGTGCAAGAGAACAATTCAGCAGGGGGTTCACGAGTGGATTAATAACAGCTACCATTTTGGCCAGAAATTTTGCGGGGCAGGCATCCCGAGGGGAACCTGACTTTAGTCCCGCCATCAGGTCAAATGAAGCAGTCAGCGAGAGAGGAGGGAAAACTGCCAAGGCCACGCCGGCGTTCGGTTGGGTAACAGCGGCATTCTCCGCCCGACCTGGCACCTCAGGCTCCAGCACAAGGAAGGAGTCCTGGATCCGCTGGATCTTAGAGGTGAAGAAGTCCGCAATCGCCCTGACCCAAGACGCAGGAGGGGGGGGGGGTCTGAGCAGGTGCTGCGCGAGAGGTTGTGAACTCCCGCACAATGGCGAAAAGCTCCTTACAGGAGTTGGAAGCGGCTTCAATTTTTCTAGCGAAATAATACTGTGATCATATTATGTCTGATACAAATAGGGTTTATTTGCCGGTATCTGGACTCGACCAGTGTCGGATATGGACATTCAAAGAGTACGTGTGGTAAGTACCGCACTCTTCAGTTTTTTTTTTTTTAGTCCTCATCACGCAAAGTTTCAAATAATAGAGTGTTAATTGCAATTTAAAAAAACACCAAGAGAGAGCCTTTCTGGCTAACTATGCCAGACATGTCTCTTCCCTGGCACTAGGATCAGACCTTGATCTTCGTGGGGGTAAACTTCCAGGTTATTAGGCATCTCTTAAGCAGCTTGACCACTCCATTCGCAGACCATAACCTGGACCCGCTACTCAAAACTATTGATGCGCTTAATCATTGGACCTCTTAGTTTGCCGAATCATGGTTTCTTATGATCTTTCTGCCCAGTACTGTTACAATTATTCCAGAACTTCAATCTTTTACTATGTGTCCCTGCTTTATCCAGTTTATTTATTCTAATAAGTGAATTTAACCACTCTTCTACTGCGGGGGGAAGGGGATTAGCCCACTTTATACAAATTTCCCATCTAGCTGCTAACACCATCATTAATAGTAAATTTCTAAGCCTTTTATTAGGGCTACAAGCCCCCATATCCTCTAGTTTCACTTCAAAAAGAATCAAATGGGCGCTCACCTGAATTTCTTGTTCGAGGATTTCTCGGAGAGGATCTTACCTACAGTACGATCGGAGGTGTGGGCACTGCCAAAACATATGGATGTCGTCCACTCTCTCTTCATTGCATTTGGGGCAACTCCTTATTCTCCCTTTGTTGATTTTCGATAGCCTCTTGGGTGTCCTGTACGCTCTATGCAGAGTGAACAAGAAGTTTTTTTCAAAGGTGCGGATTTATTCACATCCCCACATGCAGCCGCAGATACTTGCCATAATGCTGCGACATCCTGCGACGGCAGTGCCTTCCCCCATATCTCGTTTGGTAAGGTGAAATCCTCCCGTCCCTCATTGATAAGCGCTCAGTACCAGTAGGCTACTTCTTTCTTCTCAAATCTTTGTCAAACTTGGCCTCTAATACTGCATTTCCTAGTCCATCTTTTCCTAGGGTTTTTGCCCAGCTTGCTAGCTGGTGGTACTTGAATTTTGATAAGCTTCAATTTGTTAACTCTACAAGTTTTTCCCACTCAATAATATTTGCTCTGGTTAGTACTTGACCCCATTCCTCTATTCCATTTTATTTCAGTGGAACAGCTAGCACATCCTTTAAGCATTCAGGTGTGCCAGGTGAGTCCCAAATTGGGGCATAGCTGCAATAATAGGGGATTTTCCATAAGCGTCTTATCTGGACCCAAAGTCTATTGGCTGTCAACAGGATTTTCAGTTTGATCTTTTTGAAGTACTTTGTGTGGCCAAATTTGTAAAAAAAAGTAGTCCCCTTCTGAACCTGTCATTGCTTGCAGGTAGACTGGAAAGCAGTTAAATGTTTTTAATAGCACTCCAATATTCTTAAAATGGAATGCCCTATAATATTGGAGAAGGTCTGGGCTAGCTATCCCTCCATGTACATGTTTCCTTCTCAGCTTCTTCCCTGAGATTCTGGCTCCCATCGAGGCCCAAATAAAGCTAGTGATTTCACCCTGTAATTTAGCTATCGAGTCTTTTTTTAACTCTAATTGTATCGAGTTAAAGAGGTAGGTAAATTTAAGTAGGATCATCATTTTGACCAGATTGGAACAACCTATAAAGGGCAAAGGCTCCAAACATTAAACAATTTTTTGAGCTTGACTGTACCCCATTAAGATTTATCTGGGCAATCTTATTGATCCCCTTCACAATTAAGATCCCCAAGTATCTGATTTGAGATTTTTCCATAGGATAATTAGCCTGAGTATTCCAGCACATTATCTCTGTCTTTTGCTGGTTAATTTGTTAACCTGATATGTATCCAAACTGCTGTAGTGAATTTATTATTTCGGAAAGAGATCCTGTCAAGTTGATTGTATAGGTCACTAAGTCATCGGCGTAAAGCGCGACTTTCTTTTCCCATTTCCTACAGATGATGGGAGATATATGTGGGTTAGATCTTAAGGCACAAGCCAGGGGTTCAATATAGATATTAAATATTATAGGAGATAACGGGCACCCTTGCCTAGTACCTCTTTCTATGTGTATTTTCTCCGTTAAGGACCCGTTAACCGACACACTTGAGGTTGGGGCGCTGTAGATAGCTCTAAGTGCTCTTGAGAAATTATTGCCCAAGTTATAGGCTTCTAGTGTGTTGTATAGAAAAATCCTCCTAATCCTATCAAAGGCCTTAGCGGCATCAAAGGTGACAATCGATAGGGGAGACTTTTCCTCTGTAGCAAGATCTATGGCTCCTATCAGCTCATGTGTGAGTTCCTGAATCTGCCTGCCCCTTATAAACCCTTTCCGAACTATGTGAATCAGATGACCTGCACAAGTTCCTAATCTCTTTGCCAATAGCTGCGTAAAGATCTTATAATTATAGTTTAGCATGGAGATTGGCCTATAGGACTCGCAACGTTTAGGATCTTTCCCTGGTTTCAATATTATACAGATGTTAGCTTTGCTCCATGATTTAAGAGATAGTTGTCCTCTTATAAAAATATCATTAAGCAGATTGGTAAGTTCTGGGACCAGCACCCCTCGCAGGAATCTTTGACAGAATATCGAGAGACAGGATATTGTCAGACAAAATATCGACGCTGTAATATCGAAGGCAAATATATCGGCACCCTATCTACAACACGGTAAGTACAAAAATATCGAAACTAAAATATTGATGTTAAAAATATTGTAATTAAAAATATCGGGTTTTTTGTTATTAAAAAAATATATATAAAGTAAATAATACTTTTATATAATTTAAACTTATGTAAAAATATTTTAGAATGTTTAAAATGAATAAATAATACATATTTAATGTAAACTTTTAATTAAAATTAAACATACAATATCTAATATATATTTAATTAATTATACTATTTAATATTTTTATAATTATTTTAAAAATATAAACAAATAGTATAAATTACAAATACATCAACACTCATAAAATAATAAAATAAATAATAATAAATATTTATATTTAATACATAAAAACAATGAAATATACTTTCTATATTTAAAAAATTAATTAAACACAACATTATGTAACATAATAAAAATATTATAAAATACATAAATAAATATGAATTATATTGGATAGCGTAAGGCTAAATATCACTATTCAAACTCCTTAGGGTGCAACAGTAGGGAAAGTGTTGGATAGTGTAGGGGGTAAAATTACTATTCCCTCTCCAGAGAGTGCAACAGTAGGGAAAGCGTTGGATTGCGGGTAGGTAAAAATGACTATTCCCCCTCCAATGAGTGCAACATTAGGGAAAGCGTTGGATAGCGTAAGGGTAAAAATTACTATTCCAACTCCAAAGGGTGCAACATTAGGGAACGCATTGGATAGTGTAGGGGGAATAATTACTATTCACACTCCAGAGAGTGCAACAGTAGAGAAAACATTGGATAGCGGGTGGGTAAAAAAAACTATTCACACGCCAGTGAGTGCAACAGTAGGGGAAGCGTTGGATAGCAGCTGGGTAAAAATTACTATTCCCACTCCAGTGAGTGCAACTGTAGGGAAAGCATTGGATAGCGTAAGAGTATAAATTACTATTCCAACTCCAGTGAGTGCAAAAGTAGGGAAAGCGTTGGATAGCGTAAGGGTAAAAATTACTATTCCAACTCCAAAGGGCGCAACAGTAGGGAAGCGTTGGATAGTGTCGGGAGTAAAATTACTATTCCCACTCCAGAGAGTGCAACAGTAGGGAAAGCGTTGGATAGTGGGTGGGCAAAAATTACTATTCCCACTCCAGTGAGTGCAACAGTAGGGAAAGCGTTGGATAGCGTACAGGTAAAAATTACTATTCCCACTCCAGTGGGTGCAACAGTAGTAAAAGTGTTGGATAGCGGGTAGGTAAAAATGACTATTCCCACTCCAATGAGTGCAACATTAGGGAAAGCATTGGATAGCGTAAGGGTAAAAATTATTATTCCAACTCCAAAGGGTGCAACAGTAGGGAAAGCATTGGATAGCGTATAGAGAATAATTACTATTCACACTCCAGAGAGTGCAACGGTAGAGAAAACATTGGATAGCGGGTGGGTAAAATTACTATTCCCACTCCAGAGAGTGCAACAGTAGGGAAAGCTTTGGATAGCGTAGGGGGAAAAATTACTATTCCAACTCCAAAAGGTGCAACAGTAGGGAAAGCTTTGGATAGCATAGGGGGAAAAAGTACTATTCCAACTCCAAATGGTGCAACAGTAGGGAAAGTGTTTAATAACATAGATTTTTTTGAACATACTTCTAAATAATGCTTATATTTGAAATAATGTATAAGTCAATTTTTAAATACATCGACATCAATAAAAAACAAGTAATAATTAATAAAACCAATTACATTTGAATATTTAATTGACAATAAATTAACAACAAACACCAATAAATAATAATTATTAAATATTACTCACCAAATAATAAAAATTAAATAATAAATTATGTATCATAACAATAAAATATTATTAAAATTTAAATCAATATTAAAGATTAACATACAGTATACAAATTAATATTTTTTAAAAAAATGTTTAACAATTAATTAAATAATTTGTCTAGTTATTAAAAAATTATTACAAATTACAAATATTAATTGACAATTTAAAAAATACTTATCTATTAAAATATTTATTACCAAATAATAATTATTTAATACATTAATTAACCATAACTAAAAATGGATAAATAATTAAATATTTACAAAAAAATTACTTCCCACCCAATACCCCTATACACCCACAACACGAACAGGTACTAAAACATAACATTTATTAAAAATTAACATTAATTACCCATTAAATAATTAATTTATCAATTAAAATAATTAATTGCCAATTAATAATTAATTACAAAATAAATTATACATAAAAAATATTTTATTAATTACAATTAAATTACTTCCCACCCTATCCCCAAATAAACCCACAACCCGCTCCGGTACTAAAACATATAATTTACTTATAAATAAATGTATTAATATATAAAAATAATACACATTTAATATAAATTATTTTAAATACTTAACTAAAACATATAACACATAAATAATAAAAAACAAAAAAATAATCCAAATATCGATATTAGTGTCATCGAAATTAGTTACATCAATATATATGCTATCGATATTACTAACTTCGATATTACTTACATCGATATAAAGAATTTCGATATTACTTACCTTAGGGTCGATATTCTGTCCAACGATATTCTTGACATCGATATTCTGCACCTTCTAAATTTAAAACACGATATTTTGGTAAGTCGAAATTCATACCTCGATATTTTGACTGTGTACCCCCTCGCAGTGCTTTGTAGAATTCATTGGGCAAGGCGTCAGGCCCCGCTGCCTTGGCGCTTTTTAAACCTTTTATTCACCTCTTCAAATTCAGATTCCGTAAATTGTGCATTTAATTTCTCCTTCTGATCTTCCAACAGAGTTTGTTTTACCCATTTCCTGAGGTATTCTTGAGTTAGAGCCTCGTTACTCATTGTATCATCCCTTTATAATTGTGAAAAGAAGTTGAAAAAGGCGTTTTTAATATCTACTTCTTCCACCAAGGGTATAATACTGTTTGCCTCCTGGATACTTGAGATTTTATTTTTAGTTAGGTCAGTCTTTGTTTTTCAAGCTAAGAGCTTGCCACACCCCTCTCCGTATTGATAGTGAGCTAACTTACTCGCTTCCCACCTCTCTTTAATTCTAGAATCTATAACATTTATTAGATTTTTTTTTGCCTTTGTCATGTCCTTCCTGAATATTTCACTCCTCTCAACTGATGTTTCCACATTAATATTCTCTTCCCAACTGTGTATTTCCTCCTCTAACCTCTCTATTTCCTTCTTTTTTACTTTGTTTCTGTGAGCCGTTATGCTAATCATCCCATCTAATCTGGCTTGAGGTCTGTTCCTGGTTTAATTGAAAATATAATAAAGTTTCCTCATTAAGGACCTCTACTATTTTGTTCTCTAAAGGTATAAATTTCTCTAGAGTCCATCTTGGCCGAGCTTGAAGTTTATCAAATTCAATTTCCAGAGTTACAGCGGAATGGTCTGAGAGATGCTCAGGTGAATGTCTAACCTTTTTAACTTCCCCTAATGGTGCTTTATCTATTAAAAAGTAATCGATTCTAGAGGAATGTCCCAGTCTTTTATTTTTGAATGTGAATGGTTGGTTTGCCTTTTCTCCCTTAAATCTCCATACATCCAGTAGCCCCAAATCTTCTTGATAAGTTTTAAGCCACCTCCTCATATTAGGCAAAGTATGTCTGTTTTTTGGAGGAGCTAAGGGATCATCGATATTGTGCCCATAAAACCCGACAATCACCAATGTTCTACCCTCAATACGTGTATTTACAACCACCCATCTCCCTTTTACATCGGCTTTGTAAGCCTCCATTGTCGCTTTTGCAGATTTTTTTAAAATAATGATTACACCTTTAACACAACATGTTTGTTTCGTAAATCTATAAAAATCTACCCATCGGTGCCCTTTCATTATTCCCTCCCATTCAGTTAACAAGAGATGGGTTTCTTGAAGAATGATTAAGTCACAATCCTTATTTTTGAGGTATTCTAGGATCTTTTGCCTTCTCGCTCTAACTCCCAAACTGTTCACGTTCCATGAGAGAACTTTAATTCCCATGGATTAAGTTGGAAGGGCACTTGCTCTCTTGGCTCTGCATGCTTTGCGTGATTCGGACCCATAATGTTTTAGATTTTTCCCTAATATGCTCCCACACCCTGTGCACCATATTTTATGTGACGAACATGCCCTCCCTTTCCCCCTCATTTTTTTCCCTCCCCTGGAGAACCCTCCCTTTACTCTTTGGCAGGCCTATCCTGCCTATTCGAGACCCCTACCCCATGGGCAGATATTCTTATTTTACATGTTTTACAGTCCGGCTTTTCGCACCTTAATCGTATCTATCAGCCCTTCTACTTCTTGTGTCTCTTTCAAGTTATACATATGGTTATCCCACATATTCCTTAGCATTGCAGGGAATTTCATTTGCACCGTAGCCCACAGGGATTTTAGCTCCTGCATGTATTGACCTAACTGCCACTGGTGATCTTGTGTTGTTTTAGAAATATCAGATCTTATTCTAAAAGACCACTCCCCCTTTTTGTAAGATCCCGCACTTATTGCCTCTTTAAGAATTCTTTCTTTTAGTGCATAAGTTTGAAAGTTTACAAGAATCTTCCTGGGGTTAGTCCTGGTTTTTTTTTTCGTGAAAGGATCTCTGTGAAACCTCTGTATATCATCGGAGAGCTCTTCAGTTTTAATCCAGGGAAAAAACTCTTTTAGAAGGTTTATCAGGAAGACGTTTATCAGGAGACACCAGTCTCTTGGCCCTCTGGAATATGTAGGAGTCTCAGGGTATTACGTCTAGCCTAGTTTCCTAATGGCTCAATTTTATTTCGAACTTCTTTCTCACTAGTCTGCAAAGCCCCAGTAGTTTTTTCGTTATGGGTGAGCCTCTTATCTAGCTTTTCCACATTAGTTTCCAGAGTAGTGACCCTTTCCATCATAGAGTTCATCTTGGTCTCCAAAGTCTCACATACCCACTGGATTCTGAGCTGGTTTATTTCTGATTACGCAAAGCTTGATCTCATTTCCGTGATCAGGATCTCCATTAATTGATCCGCATTTTTGGCCCCTTCTTATTTCTCCTTTAAGGCTGGGGGCTGTGTATTTTCCTGCATGTTTTCCTCTTCTTCCAGTTCCACTTCCTTATCTGGCTCTGATGGCACCAGCTCACTAAAGCGGTTGGGGCTGTGTGATTTCCCTCGGCCTTTGTGGGCAATTCTTTTTCAGATTGAGTGATCAAACTCTCTTTTTCTAGGCTTTGGTCTCTCAAGTCTTTTTTTACCTTAAAATAAGTACGCAGAGAGGGGGTGACTTTGACCTTTTGTATTATGACTTTAGGCTCTGTAGCAATTGAGGGCACTCAGGGAAAAGGAAAAACCTGCGTAACAAGCCTGCCTTCACCCTGAATAGTGCATCGCTGATTATCTACGGAGGATTCACAGACGAGAGACGAATGAAGATTGACAGTCTTGGGCAGTCAAATCCAGGCATGGCATTTTTTTTTTTCTGTTTAGTTAGACACATTTGAACTTTGAACTTCATCTGAAAAGCTTGTTGCCTGTGTTAAGAGGCATTGAGGACTATCTCTTATTTCTGGGATAGCGCTCCTGTGGGAGACGGTGTTGGGACTTGAGATCCTTACCCGAGGTTTGCTCTCACCCCTTTCAAGGGGATACCGCTGACTGCCTTGACTGCCTTGCTTCGCAGGTGCCGCTTCGCGCAGTCAGCGAGGGGCAATTTGTATTTAAAAGCATTTGTTTAGCACGCTTATACCCAGTGGTTTCATGGCGCTGAGAGGGGCAAATCGGTACACCTGTTCCCTGAGGAGCTGCGGCCATCCAGGATCACCAAGGAGCTCGCTGGAGGAGGAGCAGCGTCAGGCAACTACACTGACCAGGAGGCTCAGCGCTTCAACAGCAATTGCCGCCGCGCCCCCTGGACACCACGCCCCCCACCCGCAACGCCCTTTATCAAGGAATAGTAGCCGCATAGCGGGACGCCGAGCGAAGGGCGGGCAGTCTGTGGCAGTCAGGGGCTGTCAGAGGCTGTGCTGGGCCACCCCTCTGTCATCTGTGACCTCGGGCTCTGAGGGTTTTTGACCATTTGGCGAGTGAGTAGTTTCCATCAGCTCTACCCGTTCGGGGAAAATCCTCAGGGGTGGGGGTGATGGAGTTGCTGGGAGCGCCATCATAGGAACAATGGACAAGTTTATAACCAGAGTAGCTGCGGTGATAGAAAAGGAGATCGTGATGACGGAACGTCGCCTTTCTCAGGACTATTTACCTGCTAGGCGCTCATCTCTTGGCTCTATGGCACAGGTTTTGTCACCTCCTACTGTGCCGGTTGCCTCCCCCCCCTGTCTTGACATGGCCGAGCAGCCACAGCTGTTTGCCATAGGAGCAAGCATTGATAGACTGGAGAGCTTGGCAGTTCAATTGCCATCCTCTGGTGCCAGTCCTGTGGTTTTGGGCTCTTGTACCTCTGATCCCTCCTGCCCTGATAGTGGCCAGGACTTGCATCCACCACACAAAGACTCTCCTCAGGTTCTGCCTTTGCCGTGCTTGGTTCAAATTTCTTCAAATCATCTCAAGAGGAAAAGGGTTGTGAGTACGCGGAAAGGCTGTTATTCCAGATTGTATAAGCGCCCTAGGAAGCAAGTGCTAAGGGGCACGGCCTCTAAATTAGACAATGGTTTGGCGCCAGTGAATCCCGACATGGTAGGAGGGAATTCTTCTTTGAGTATGGCATATGAGGCTGTGCAGGTACACTCCAATTCGCCCGACAAACCACCAGCTCCGCTGGACCCCGCTTCTCTTAAGCAATTCGAGGACCTGTTTAAAACCCTATTAGTCCCACTTATTGACCAAGTTAGGGGCCTGGGGGAACGGTTAGATAAATTTGAACAGTCTACCCTTGATAATTTTTTCTCACTTAAAACTCTCATTAAACTCCAGTCTAGAGCTAGTGAGGACAATTTGGGTGGGAATATGGGAAAACGAACACAGGGAGATTTAGTCCAGGCCCCACCATTGCCAATGCATGCATCTAATGCCGTGGCTTGTAAGGATTTAAGCCCTACTGCTCCAGCTTCAGCCACGGCTAAACCGGGAACTATCACCCATGCAGTCCAGGTCCATGCTAGTTCCCCCAAGGCTTCTAAAGCTCAGAAAAAGAAACCAGACAAAGCCAAGTTACCAGTTGGCGGTGACCTGGCTAAATAAAAAAAAACTGTCCCGGGAATAGCCAGTGGCAAAGGAGTTGGGCCGGACCCCCTGGCTGAGCCCGTAATAAACCACCCGGAAGATGGACTCTCGGGAGCTACATCCTCGAAAGCAACTCCCAGGAGCCCCCCTGTAAATCTCCCCCTGAGTGTCACCCATATGTTTCCGTTCTTCTGAATGTCCCTCAATTGAGGGATAATCAGTTTGAAATCCACCAGACCCTAAAACACAAAACCTTGCACTGGTTAAAAACCAACAACCATTACCTAGGGGCTTGGACGGGTTGATTCTCGGAGTCCGCAGGGTAGGCTGGGTTGGACACAGCAAGAAACGATTGGAAGGTGATTGTGTGGTTGTCAATTTTAAAGACAACAGAGTAGCCCACACAATCTGTACCCAACATCAGATGGTGGGTGGGCCCGGCATTAGTGTGGTGGACCTGACCTATTTCTACCCGCGTCCCGTTACGAACCATGTTGGGCCAGTATTTGGGGAAACACACCACAGCACTAGTGGATGCCCACCATATCCGGTGGTGCCTCAGTTCTACCCTCAGGCAGTTTGGCCAGGTTCGAGCTGGGGCTCTATGGGATATTTACTCAATGACGTCTGTGGGTTGGTGTTGGGGGAACATAATAGTGGAGGGCCTCCCCACACTATCGAAATGTTGACTAGTTTGCCAGCCCCAACAGAAAACTATACAGCACCAATGGCCAGTCGGGAAACTAATGGGGGGCAGGCCTACACTGGAGAAGGCAGCAGACCAGCCGTCCGGGTCGGGGTTGTTGTCGATAACAATGCCGTTTCCGGTCACGTCCCAGCTGTGACGGATCCAGTTCTTAGGGTTTTCAGCTGGAACATGGCTGGAATCGGCAGAAAGCTCGCCCTGCCCGACTGGAATGCTCTAGTGGAAGAGTATTCGATCTGCATCTTCCAGGAGACATGGAGTAGGGAGCCCACCCACAAGGTGGGGTATTCTTCCTACTCTATTCCGGCTGTCTATCCAGAATCAGGGAGGGGTCGCCCGTCGGGTGGTCTCCTCATCTGGGTGGCTACTTCTTTGAATTGCAGGGGAGAGGAGCAGCAGACCAACTCTCCTGATCTGCTCAATATCACACTAAAAGATGTCCGGGCCGTCCCATCCTGAATATCTATAACATCTATGCTCGTGGCACCAAGGGTGGTAGTCAGTCGCCTACAATTGCCCTCTTGGAGGGCTTGTTATGGTTATCCCCACATAAATCTTGCACCCTGGACGCTGGTGATTTGAACTGCACGTTCGAGCCCTTGGGCTCGGATGACACTTTGGATCAGGAGGAGGAGGAAAATAGGAGGGGGATCCCTGCCCTAGAATTAACCCCTATTAAGAGGTGGACTGAAGTTATACTTCAGATTAACACCCTTAATATGGAATTTGATCTGAGGGGCTTTAATGGGAGGTCATGTTCGGACAAGGTGGGTGCCCATACATACAACAGGCCCAGCCACATGCCCAGCCACGTGGGCCTGTGGAGCTCAGTGAGGGACATGGTGATTATTCCGTCTGTTGAGAGCGATCACAACTGCTCTCTCTTACTCTGCTTCCTTGGTGGGTTGAGGGCACAGGGGGTTACTTGCCCCGTACCGCCGCCAGCCATGGGGGAACATCTATTTCGCACTGTGGCAGTAGGCTGAAGTGGGCAAAGCTTACCCTGTCTGCAGAAAAGGTTGCAGCTATAACGCAACTTTTGGCTTCAGCCCAAACCAATATGGCCAATTCTGAGGGCGGGACTGTGGAGGTAGTCGGGAAGTTCTGCGACCTGACTATAGCCTTAACCAAACTGTTTATTGTTCCAACTGGGCAAAAGGAGGTCAAGAATAGGACATGGAGAAGACAGGGGTGGTAAACACATACATTCAGGGTAAGAAAGAAAATGTTGGTGGAGGCAGTCAAGTCAAAATCCCAAGCCAGGATCAGGGAGGCTAGGAAGCTCTATTCCCAGAGTCTACAAACAGCCAAAAAAGAATGGGAGGAAAAGTTTTGGGCGGACCTTTTGGTTGCCAGTCAAGGGAAGGTTGCCAGGGGATTCTGGAACCTGGTGAGATCCAGGACCAGACCTGACTACACATTGAGGACCTGTACTATTCCGTCCCAGACTTGGTTCAATCATTTTGGGGCCCTATACTCTTTGGTAGAAGGGCCTCTGAAGGAGCCAGTCTCACTTCCTACCTTGGTAAGGGATAGTACCCTCGATTCCTTCACTGTGCGGGAGGTTGAGAATGTAATAAAGTCTGTGGCACCCTTGAAAGCAGCCGGCCCTGATGGACATCCAGGGGACTCACTCCGAGCCTACCCGACTGAATGGGCTAATTTGGTTTCCGCCCTACTGAATGCCATCCTAGAGGGGGGACCTGTCCCAGAATCTTGGAAGGGGGCAGAGGTGGTCCCCATCTTTAAAAAGGGGTGTCGGGACAATCCAGGGAATTACAGGCCGATAAGCCTGATAGACTCGACGCAAAAGGTGGCCGGGAAGGCTACTCTAGGAAGGAACCTCCAATGGGTGGATGAGAACCAGGTCCTATCCGACTTTCAGGCAGGATTCCGCTCAGGAACGGGCACCATTGAGCAGGTTTTTAGATTAATGCTTCTGCACTGGAAGGTGGTGGAGCTGGGCAAAGGCAGTCTTTATTTGGCCTTCATTGACCTGGAGACTGCCTTTGACCTGGTTCCTAGGGAGGAACTCTGGAGGGTTCTGCAGGGTCTTGGACTCCCCCCCTACATTCTGTCGCTCCTGATCAAATTACACACAGACAATTATGCTCAGGTGCGGTGGGGCAAGAATGGGGAAACGACTGATAGGATCCCGGTCTGGAGGGGTGTCAGACAGAGTTGCGTGTAGGCTCCCACCCTATTTTCCCTGTATGTAAACGGCGTGGTAGAGCACTTGCTTCAAGAACCAGCGGACACACCCTCCCTGGGGGGTGTTCGGATCCCCACACTGTTGTTTGCAGACGACACCCTCCTTATTGCCAAGACCCCCCAGGGTCTTCAGAAGCTTTTGACCCGTTTTCAGGATTTCTGTTTGACAAAGGGACTGGTTATTAATGTGGATAAAACCAAATACTTGATAATGCATCCACCACGGAAACTAGGCCGACCTCCTGTTTTAAATTCAGTTGCTCTGGAGAAAGTCTTCGAATTTGACTATCTGGGAATACGCCTGAGTAACACTATGACTTGGACGCCACACATCAACAAGATGGTTCTCAATCATAAAAGGATAGGGGGTGCATTATTAAGGGAATATCGTGCCTCACCCAAACACTTTGTGGCACCTGCAATTAACATCTATAAAGCAAGAGGAGTCACGTCAGCACTCTACGGGGCAGAGCTGTGGGGCCACTGCAATTTGGACTCCCTATCCAAGTCTGAGAGCAAATTTTTGAAAGACTTATTAGCTCTCCCCTTGAGCACCCCTACAGTTCCTGTGCTCTTGGATGTGGGCTGCAAGTCGATTAAGGACCAGGCCCGTCTCTGGCCTTTCATTTTATGGGCTCGCCTGTGGAGGGTCCCAGAGTTAAAATCCTATGCTGATGGGCTGTCCGAGGTGATGGGAATGGGGGGCTGGCATAAGATCAAGTGGCTGAGGGACATTAAAAACCTCCTGGGGGAGCTGGGTTTGGGGGACTGTTGGGTTACAAAATCCGCTCCACCAAAAGCTGTCCTAAAAAAACTGTACTGGGACTGGGTCTCCTGCCAACTCATCGGCAATCCACGCCACTGCAATTCGACCGCGGTATTTTTAAGAATTAAAGACGTGGTGGCCTACGAACCCTACCTGGATTTAATCACCAAGCCAGTGGATAGGGCTCTCTATTTTAAGGTCAGAATAGGCACTCTCCCGATTGGGGGCCTTCTTTCCAGATGGAAATCGTCAGTTCAGCTATCGCCTTTTTGTGCCCTTTGCTCCACAAGGCGTGAGACAGCGGCTCATATCCTGTTTGAGTGCCCGGACTACATTCGTCCAAGGAGACATTGGCTCAAACCCTTATTCAGACGTTTGGGGACGCGCCAGCATTTGGTGGCGCTACGCATCCTGTTAACTGGCACTTCCCCTCTTATAGTTTGTGGAATCTCCAAATTTTTAAAGTGGACATGGTTGATTCACTGCAATAGATTGTCTATCTCAATTTAATCTACTTTTTAACTAATTTATTATTGTATAAAGGGTACTCTTTCCCTTTTTTAATAATTGACATATTTGTACTATTTTGATCTGCAGTTTTAAATATATGTAATGCTTTTAAGATATCTTTGCATGTCGAAATAAAGCTTTCAACCAACAACATAAATTTCAAGTGCTGGTAGTATTTTTACAGGTGTTTCATTTCGATATAAAAGCTTTTAATGGTAAAATCCCTCTCTGAAAAAAAATAAAACAATGTCAGAAGCCCGTGATCTAAGGTAAAATGAGTATAACGTTGCTGAATTTTATATGCTTTTGATTCTGCATACTGTTCATAACGTTTTAGTTGAGAGCAGTGTTTAACATCAAAATCATAACTCATTTTCGGGTCAGGTGTTTTAAAGAGGCCTCAAGTGAGCAGATGTCCAGGATTTCAAAAGTGCTAATGTGCAGTTTGAGAAGTAAAGTGCTGTATTTAAATTCTGTTCAAATGCATATTGAAATGATTCATTACCAAAGGTCTCCAATTTTAGTATATACCGTATCATTTTCACTTAGCTAGGATATTGCAATGTTCAGCTGCAAACGATTTACCTGTTCTCTTACAGGCAGACTCGGCTTTCTCGCCTCCCATATATACTTCTCCACACTCCAGGGGTGAAGTTCCGGAGCCAAGCAGGCTCCTTCAGACAGGCCAAGGACCTGGTTGTCTGTATGGTCCTGCAAACGATGTTCCCTTTCCCTTTTATGCAACTTCCCAATCCTACCGGTTTAAGGTAGAGCAGGAGACATGATTATCTTCAAACTGCCCTGTCAGACAGAATACTTGCATTAACAGGCAATATTTTCTTCTACTATAAAAGTCATAACTTTGTTGAAGAGGGATCATGCAAGGGTTTTTAAAACATATAGTCATTTATTAATTTTAGCCATAGACATCTTTAATTAGTCCATTTAGCTTGGGAGGTTGACATCAACAGTTTACAAATAACTATCACAGGAAATATATAAAGTTACAACTATGGCTAATTCCACTCTATATTTCTTTGTGAATCAACTTAGATTGACCTGGATAATAGTATCAAGTTCAAGAGATGAGATCTGGAGATCTGACCCAAGGACCTTAAACAAATTACCAATGGTTTAGTGAGACCCAATGGAATGCTCTCAAAATGAAAACTAACTGGAATAAGATGCAGAAGCACGGTAAGATCATTATAGTGGCTAGAGCCTCCAGAGCTGCAAAACTGCTTTTGAAGCTTGAAATGTGGACCTTTTTATGAGTCCTACCTCAGAACAGTAGCAAAGGAATAGCTGCAGTAGATAACATTACAAATGGTAAAGGTGAGGTTAGCACTAAAAGAGCAGAAACAAGCTAACCTCCAATCCCTTGGAACCTTTAAATATTAGGCAACCAGAGAGAAAATTGCTCAAACTATTTGACCTACCTGTAATACTGGCAGCATCTCAATCATATGGCACTCTAGTATCATCAAGCCTCAGCACTACATCTCTAAAGGTAATTTGAAGAATTTTGCCTTAGGAAACAATATGATATTGCTTAATTTTGTTTTAGAAATTTGCTATGTGATTCATCTGTGTAGAAGGCACACTAGGTACATTTTTGATAAAGAGCCTAATTGCTCAGGTCACTGTTGAAAAAAGACAATGAGGATGAATCTATGGAAGAAACACCAAAAGAAAAGTTTCCCAGTGCCCCTAGAGTCAATAAAAAACTTTAAGTATGGCATTATCGAGGATGTCCAAACATGTATGACCTACGTGGCTTTTTCAATAAATGCATTTAAACATTATGAGAAAAGTTGTAAAATGGGGACTTCCACCTTCCAGCACAATGGAATTGCTAGAAGACACATCCTCAACTGGTTTGTAGAACTGCATTATAGTGCGTTTCATAACATGCTGACAGAACCAATGGATAGAGCAACAGTTGAAGATAAATACGTCAAAACCAGGGTGAACCAAAGCATCCAGGGTGTGGAGCACACAACGCTTGAGCATGTACAAAACCCTGCTAAGCAAGGTATGTAGAAATGTCCCAAAGGGGGAAAACAGCCTAATTTTAGAATCCTAGAGAAATTGGAGAAACAAACCAAGAGTGATGCTAGGGATTAACCAGGTGCTATTCCAGCCGTCTACTCTAATGGAACAGGCACAATTGAATGCTAGAATCCTTGGGTAGAGACCCTAGAGATGGTTTACTGAAACTGCATTGGCACTAGGCCTAGAAGGCTTCTTTAAAAGAGGCAACTGTGATCTCACTATTAGACACTGGATAGACAGCCTATGGTATTAGAGACAACAATGAAGCCAAAGTACTACCTCATTGAGCTCTGCTCCAAGATCAACTAGATCAGAAGAGAGGGGACAGGATTCTCCTTTTGCATAATTATTGTTGGAGTGGATGGAGATCAGAGAATTCTGTGATACTTTTGATAAATTCCTTGGTAATGATTTTTTCAACTCTATTTAGGTATCCTACGGGTTTGCTTTGACACCCCGGGAGTGGCTTGGAAAAGCCTCACTTTTCAACCTGATTCTCAATTAGCATTTGTTAGACCTGTCATCCTTAGCATGGTCTTCCCCCAAACCTTTTGCCTACTTACCTCCATATATACCTGTATCTTTGTATCTTTTTCTTGGCCTTAGGACTTTACCACTGCTGACCAGAGCTGAAGTGTATGTGCTTCTCCTCCTAAACAATATGACATTGATGTATACATGATTGGCATATTTAGTTTACTTATAAGTCCCTTGTAAAATGATATACCATGTACCCAGGGCCTTTTATCTAAATGCTACTAGTTGGCCTAAAGTACTGGTTGTGCCACCCACAAAAGTTGACTTTCAAACCTGTCTCAGGCCTGTGTGTGCAGTTTACTGCCATTTCAACTTGGCATTTAAAACCAGTTCCCAAGCCTTAAACTCCCTTTTTATTACACATAAGTCACCCCTAAGGTAGGCTCTGGATAGCCCTAAGGGCAGGTTTCTGTATAACTAAAAGGTAGGACGTGGACTTTTAAGTTTTAAGTGTCCTGGTAGTGACAAACAGCTAAATTTGATGTTCACACTATGAGGCCTACACCTCTCCTAGGCTAGCATTGGGAATTCATTAAAACACTTTAAAGCTGTAATTTTCAATTAGAAAGGAGTAGCTGCAGCATGTTTTATATCTTTAGAATGGTGTGATAAATCCTCTTTAGTGGTAACATTGGATTTAACATTACTGTTTTAGAAATGCAACTATTAGAAAGTGGACATTTATCTGCTCGTAACGCTTTGTGTGCCTTGCAGCCTGTCTCCAATACACATCTGGGATAGGTGAAAGCTACACTTTGTGCAGTCCCTCTAGACAGCCACAAACACAGGAAGGGTGGGTGTGACAGGTAACCCATCTGCATTCATCTACTTCCTGGGCAGGAAGAGGGAGGGGATGCTGCCACACCTGAATAGGCAGAGTCCTGTGTCACACACAAAGGGCTGATTACCTCCCTACTGGTATTCTGGAAAGCAGGGCCTGTGCAGTTCAAGGCCTTGCTTTGAGGTTACCCCCACTTAAAATACACAACTGGATATAATTACTGGGGCTTTGAACCTACCAAGATAGTAAACTACTGGACTTTTGAAGAACTCTGCCAAGTGTTAAAACTGCTGTGCTCCAAGGATTGCTACTCTGCTTGACTGGCTGTTCAGAAAGATCTGCTTCTCTACTTTGCTGAGCTGTCCTGCTGCCTGCTGATCTCTGCCAAGGACAAGTTCTAAAGTCTCAAGGCCATCGAAATGGTTCTACAACCCTGATACTTCTGGACACTGTTATTTGTAAGTCCTTCCTTGCCTGAGGTGACAATCCATTCCTGTGCCTCATAAGTTGGTTCTGCAGCTATTTTTGCTTCAAAATTGAAGAAGTGATGAATTGGACCGATCAGAAACATTGCCCTTCGGTGCTGGAGCCGATCAAAGATGGACTATGCAGCTTGATGACGATGGACAATGCAGCTCGATGATGATGCAGCACCTGCATCGTAAAGGGGTTAATTAATAAAGCTTTCATCGACTGAATGGATTGGCGTTGCTGCGTCTCCACCATCCACTGGATCAATGAGGCGCCTCCTCAACTCCTCACATCAAGTCTTTAGTGTCTCTTCTTGCTCCATCCAATGTACTTTGTTGGTGG
Organism: Lissotriton vulgaris; assembly: GCF_964263255.1. Classification (NCBI taxonomy): domain Eukaryota; kingdom Metazoa; phylum Chordata; class Amphibia; order Caudata; family Salamandridae; genus Lissotriton; species Lissotriton vulgaris. The sequence goes on along the minus strand of NC_141689.1, from coordinate 1,717,890,260 downwards.
GACATGTCTGAGTCCAGTAGCAGACCTGCCCTCCATTGTGGTGGGCCTGAATATTAGACTTATCCCAATCTGGTGCAATCTCAAGTAACCCCTAAATGCTACTTGTCTCTAAGCACTTCTTTTTGGTTTATTCTTAAGAAATGTATAACTCTGGTTCTGCTTTTTTGATTTTCGTCATTTTACCCCTGAATATCTCATAAAAATGGTCTCTATTTTTCTAAACCTGAGTATTTTTCAGGTGTTTTCATTATGTTAGTGTGTGTGTTGCACAAATACTTTACACATTACCTCTTTAGATTAACCTGAATGCTCTGTGCCAAGCTACCATAGGGTTAACAAAGGTTATCTTTTAGTGTGTATCTAGCTTACCCTGACTATGTTTGTGATCCCGGTTTGGACAGGGTGCATACCCCTGCCAATTAGAGTTCCACTTTCTAAAAGTGTTGCTTTTGGAAAAGACTCCCTCCAGCCAAGGCAATTAGCTGGTTCCAGAATTTGTCCGGTTTGAATTGGTCAGCTGGACAGTTGCAGGAATGGCCTCTTGTAGCTTATGGGGTCTCAGTAGCTTGAACAGGAGGGCAGCCTTATGACCTTTGGTGTCCACTTATTTGTCATAAGTACAAGATGGAGAGGGTCCAGTCCTTCAGGGCTCCTCTCAGGCAGCAGATTCTGTCTTCTTCTGATCTTCCACAAGTCCAGTAGTGTTCTGTGAAGGCATTTATGCCTGACAGCAGCTTGAGAGTAGGGGTAACTCCTGTCTACTCCCTAACCAATTGATTAAAGGTTTCCATTTCTGCAGCATTTCCTGTGTACCCATGTTGCAAACAGCCTTAATCCAAAAAGCAAAATCATTTTCCCCTTGTGCAGAGTCTGTGTGCTTACCCCTCCCTGTGGTGTGGCCAGGGAAATGATCAACCCCTCTTCAGTGGTCTTTCCAAATTAGTTCTAGCGGCAGCTCTTCCCCCAATGGGAGTTGTGCCGGCCTGAACAGGGGAAAAAAGAAGGGACCCATTGAGGTGTCAGCTGATATCTGCCTGTGGAAAGGAGATCCTTTTGCAGTACATTAGTTTTCTGTGCATTGTCTCATTGGTCATCCTGTGAGAAGAATAGAATAACCTCCCCACAGCCAGGCCTTTCTCTGTGCCCTGGGAGCAATTCCCACACCACATTCAGGGCTTGAGCACTCAGGGGGCTGTAGCAACAGCCTATTACAAATTAGCCTTCAGAGGCTTTAGGCAGGGTTAAATGTAACTTTCTAAAAATAACCCCTCCATAAAATGTATTTAAAATCTGACTTTACCATTGATTTGAACATTTTAAAAAAGATCAGAAGGCAGTCTTCAATGACATTCCAAGTGTTTGCTATCCAAATAGTGTTATATCATTTAATAGTGCATCCCCATGTTCACCTTGTTACAATTAAAAAAGCTTTTAGATGTTAGTCACTGTAAGGGCATGTTTAACATAAATGTTCCACATGTACTGCTATTAGATACTATTGCATTGCTGCAGTAAGAGCTATAATGCATACTTAGGGGTCACTTATTAATATTTAAAAGGAAGGTTTAGCCCTGGTAAAAGGGGTTATTTTGACAGGTTGTATTGCAGTTTTTGGATTTTTCCAGTCAGGCTACAATTGTAGGCCTGATGCCATGTTTACACTGTGACTGTTATGCATGGCCAAAAGGTGTCACAGTCCTCTAATAACGATTAACTTACAGGCCCTGGGTGATCTTTTTACCATATACAAGAGATGTATAGGTACGTTAAATTATGCCAATTAGGAGTACACTTATTCAACAATCTTAAAAAGGGGAGCACAGTAACTACTGTTTAGCAGGAATAGACTGCACAGAGTTCTACATCCGCCAAAAACCGATACGGAAAATATCTGGGAGTACACGAGACAAGAGATTGTCATTTCCTATATAAATCAAGTAGAAATTTACACATTTCAGAAATATACAAGTATGTTTCTTATGTTTACCATTGTATTACAATGTTCAATAGTCATGCTGCATTTTGCATAATATAACAGATACAATAGTTCAGGGAACTGATTTGTATAAAACAATGACAACTCCAAAATCACTATGCATTAATACAGCACAAAGGGCCAGATGTAGGTCGACATTTACCGACCGGTAACAGCCGATTCGGCCGTTACCGACCGGAAAATGGCTATTCTAGATGTAGGTAGCCTATTTTACCGATTCGGTAAATTTACCGAATCGGTAAAATACAGAATCAGTATTATTACAGATTCGGTAATTTTGAGATGTAGGTGGGACTCTTCTGAGTCCCACAGGCCTTACCAAATTGGTATTTTACCACCCAATCCAATTGGGTGGTAAAATACCGATTCCAGGTGTGCATGCACATGTGTACATGCACACCTATGGCATGTGACAGACAGACATGCCCTTAGGGCATGTCTGTGTGCCACATGTCCCACATGCCTGAAATCGGGGTGCTAGAGGGTGTCAAAGTGACACCCCCTGCACCCTCGCAACATTCGGTATTTACCGAATCGGTAAATACCGATTCGGTAATGCCCATTGATTCCTATGGGCTTCAATGCCCATAGGAATCAATGGGCATTACCAAATCGGTATTTACCGATTCGGTAAATACAGATTCTTACACAATCCGTAATTCAATTACCGATTCTATCTACATCTCCCCCCTTCTATTTTACCGATTCATAAATACCGAATCTGTAAATTCGGTATTTATGAATCTGTAAAATATACTTACCTACATCTGGCCCTCAGTAATTAATAAAAACAAAAAGAGATAAAAATGAGATGGTACCCTTAAAAATTTGTGAAAAAATTATTTGTTATTTTGAAATGTTTATAGAACTGATACAAAAACACAATATGTAGTTTTTGCTCACTCAGTTACACAAAACAAACTATTACATATACAATTCAAAGTGTAAATATAAAACAATGGCAAAAGGAAAGAAAAATACGTTTGTTGATGCTTTCTCTTTAATTTTTGCCAAAGGACAGCATCAACTGCGTTTCAGCCTTCTTGATTCATTAGCTCATCATCAGGACAAGGGACAATAGTGGAGACCAACCAGCAAAATAAAGCTACTACTAGAAAAACAAAAATGAGTGTACCGAACTAAAAAACTGACCAAATTACTTGAGCATAACACAAAACAGAGTCCTAGGGGTTGATTATGATGGCGGGTAAATTGCCACCGCTGACCCGGCGATGGCGATCCGCCCGCCATCAAAAGGTGATTTACCGACCACCGTAATATGATGGGGGTAGGAAGCACTATTGTTCCCCGGTGGTCAGAAAGAGCGACCTCCATGGTTAAGCAAGGCGGCCCTTTTCCGCCCGCTTTGAGGAACCCATAACCAGGCAATCATTGCACCGCCGTCGTAATTACAATGGGCCTTCCGCCTGTCTTTTTGCAACGGATTCTTCACCTCAAAAAGGCAGGCAAAGACTGGCTTTGGGGGCCTGTTGCGGGCCCCGGGGGGTCAGCTATGCACTCCCCCCTCCATTTCCCCCTCCATTTCCCTGCACAGCGTGGGCAATGCACAAAATGGCCATTTCACATTGTGGCAGGTGCTGCAACCAGCAGCACCCGGCACCATGTTGAATAGCCAGATGCAACTGCCGCGGTGGCAATCACGTCATAATTAGGGTGGTGGGACCGACGCATGGCAGGCGGGCGGTCCCGTTACCGCTAGAGTGGTGGGCGATCCTAATGACCCCCCTAATGTCATGCATGTATGGTGACAGTGAAAAACAATGTAAAAAAAATCATAACCACAAATAAACTGACTAAAATTGATAAAGGTAGAATATATACCAAAGGGTATGAAATAGTGTACTCAAATAACACAAAGTATAGATTGCAGTTAAACCTACTTGTATTGCTCTAATCAGCAGAAAGTCAGGCAGGGGGGAACCTCGTGTCAATTATGGATATCCTAGATCCCTGTGGCACAATGGTGTCATGATTAAAAGGACACACAGGCAAATCAGTAGGCAAAAGTTATAAGGGAGATAAAATCACAACTCACTATCAAAATATTATTGTCACATAAATTAACTCAGTAGTGTGTAAAGACCCTAGTAGCAATTTATATGGCTATCTCAGAAGTATTTTGCAATGTTTTAATTTTTTAGGGAGATTGGGACAAGAATTATTCATAACATTTGAAATAGAATATGACTAAAATTGAAAAAAACACTTTACAAGGGAAGCATACAATCATTTCAGACATACAAGAACTTACCCATCAATTGAGTCCAACAGCATGTCATGGAGTTCTCCAACCAAATTGGTAAAGCTGCGACTAAATGAAGCGTAATAGCACTGTTCCTCATGGGGAGCGAAGATAGACTATGAGTGCCACGCTGCATCCAGTCTGAATAAGCCTTTAGTACACCAAAGTGTATATTTTTAGGAAGGCCAAAAAACCAAAGGAATTAGGTAGGAAAAATTAAGAGCGCAAATAATTAATTCAGAGTAGCAGCTGCTGGCCACGTTGTTACATGCATACGCAGCTCCACAGACACAATCATGACACCTGAGATGACATAATAAAGTACCCCCAATGATAAATATCTAAGGATACTATGTGAAAAAGAGATTCTTTGCATAATAGGGTACTGACATGGTAACAGAATTGTATGTCAATGACATAGATGCTAAGGCCCAATGTATGCAGCGGCACAACAGTTACAAACTCATTATGGCCCCGTGATGTTTAAAAATGAGTCGTAAGGATATTTTAATGAGCATATAAACAGTAATAGCAAACGAGATTGCACGCCGCAACACAAGTGTGGTGTACAGGAGCCCCTGTGACAGAGGTGTTCTAACCTGAACAACCCCCATAAATTGAGGGACCTCAAGGTTCTGTGCTGTTCCACGTGTAATTAGAGGTAAAGAAAAGCAGATTAAAGCATTTAGCATTATGACTCTTTTCCTTTCATGTTCAGTATGACATGACTATTCATAGAACTATGCACATGGTATGTTCAACTTAGTTATCTGGGCACAAATGAGATTTGTTATTTGTGCTCTCTTGTTTAATCAACATTATCTTAGGCGAGCAACGTGTTGTGGTGTGACAGTCACTTCAGAATTGACTTTGCGTGAAACAGGTGGACTTTTAAGGTATGTGCACATCAGACAGTGTTGAATGCATGAATCGACATGCATGAAACATCCCCACTTATTTTGAACATGGTAATAGCTTTCGGCGGACTTTTTTAGTTCTTTATTTAGTGACAAATGTTATTTAGTTAATTTCTGCATTGTTATTTTGTCAAACACAGCTTATGTTTGGTTACCATCAGCTGTGTTTACATCACAGGCTGGCTAACTTATCACTTTCTTACTGTGACAATTGTGTAACATTTAGATTTCAGTTTTCGTTTTTTATTGGATGTCATTTACCACAGATGATAGCTTCCATTTTATCTTTTTTAGTATAATGTGGCCTACTAGCCCCACATGTGTGAAGTTCTGCTGTTGTGTTAAACTCAGAATCGTGTTGATATCTTGTGCATATGTGCGTGTATGGTATGCATGTAATATACGTGTGAATTCAGTAGGATCCATTTTCAAATCCCATGGTTGTAGCATCCAAAAACAACATGAGGGATGGAATGCTTAAATTCATCATAGCTACTGGCAATCACTCAGGGCTGCATTTCAGTCCATTGTTTATTTTCCACCATGCCACTCCAGACAAGGCCTGTTATATGCATAGTAGTACCAACCATGCTCCTCATGAAACAGTCCGTCCTGAGCTGCAAGGAATGTCCCTTCCACAAGGGACCCAAAGCAACCTCATACTGGTTTTGACCTAATTATGTCTCATCAGTGAGCCACGGGGTAAGTCCTATGGCACATTGAGCATGGTACCTAAGTATGTACATATTGGTTGCACGTAGAGCTTAAGCTGCAACAACAGCAAGGTGATACATAGAGTCCTTGAATTAATCCCAGCCATTGAAAATCAATTGGACCCCATTCCAGTCTATTGTTTTTCGCTCACCTTTCCATTCTAGACAAAAGTTCACATGATGCAATACTCATTGGAAGAGTCTGTCCCAAACTGGCAGGCAAGGACCCCTCCAGAAGATACAGATGCAACTCCAGACTGGTTTTAACCTGCTTAGGTCTCATCAGTGAGGTGTAGCTTGATTCCTAGGGCACGACGAGCACAGGACCCATGTCTGAGCATACCCTCCACGCTAAGGGTGTAAACTGCAAGAACAAAAATGTGTAGAATTGAAAGCATGAATTAATCTCAGCAACTGGTAATCACTTGGGCCACATTCCAGTCTATCATTCTTCACCCACCCTGTCACTCTAGATGATATCCCATCTTATGCAAACAAGTACCGACCCTGCTCCTCATATAAACAGTCTGTCTGGAACTGCCAGGCAAGGTCCTCTCCAGAAGGGACCACAAGCAACCCCAGACTGGTTTTGACCTACTTAGGTCTCTTCAGTGAAAAATAGATTGAGTCCTAGTAGTAGCATGGCACCAAATAGACAACGAGGATAGCTTCCTACAGAGAGTGGAGTTGTATTGCCTAACTTCCTGTGACTGGAGGGTGGATACCCAGACACTGAAGTGGCAAGAATGGATAAAGGGGTACCTGTATAAATAGAATAAAGACCCTGTTAGCAAGAGCCTGCTGATAAGGTCTTCCTAACGTCTGTTCTTTAGTAGATGGTTGAGGTGATGGGTCGCCCTACAGTTTCTGTGCTGCAAGTTGAGGAACTTTTGAGGCCAAGCCTGCTGCTTATTCCCTACCAGATTACTGCTTCGGAAAGGCTTATGACAACCAAGTGTGGAAATCTTGCACTTTGTGTGCCTATGTTGAGGGTGCTCATGTTTTGAGATAGTCCCTGTCTACTTTCTGTGAGAAGCATAGCTTTATGTGAAGGCTGTGTCTGGAGAGCAGTCTGAGAATGGTGTCTGAAAGACAACCAACCCAAACCAGTTCTGAAGTACGAGATAGTGGATTCACATCCCCTGTTTGGAAAATGGGTATAGAGTAGTAAAGTTACTCAAATGTTTCAGAGTAAACTATACATGTGAATGTCTCACAAGTGTTACGTTACCTTTGTGATATGCCCCAAATGGTTAACTTTTGATTCCCCGAAGAAATAATCATTTAGGGGCCAGTTCACAAAGGTAACTTACACTTGTTGGATTTTATTTTATTTTATTAACAGTTAGATATTGTGCAAATAAGGCAACACAAACATTTCATATATATACAGATCGAAAATGCACAATACTACTTAAAATATATCTCCAATGAATCTAAAAACATGGCATTGATCTTGTACAAAATACCATTACTTTATACAGAATAAAAGCATACAAATTACATCATACAAATACATTTATATAAAAATACTATTATTAAAAGGAGCAACCAAGAGTTACCATTCCTTTTATACAAGATAAACCCCTAACAAAACAGCATGTAGGTGTATTTGTACAAAGAGGCTGTAATTGTGTGAAACATATGATTGCTTTTATGTCAAATAAGATCATAATCATACAACATATAAGTATATCTTTGGAAAAAATGCTAATATAACAAAAGGGGCCCCAAAGATCACTATATATTACGGCATGGGTCAAATTTGAGTACATGGATGGACCTCGAATATCCTGTACTATCTTCTAATAAAATAGGCCTCTGCTCAATTGACCATTCATCAGCTATGAACAGAAATTTTCCTGACGCATAGCACAATGTTATATTAGCACATCTTAAAATGTATATCAATAAATCACTTGTACGGATAACCTGCATCATTCTCAAAACTGGTAACAGCAATATTCTTCTGCCATTATCAAAACATGTGCAAAATCTAAGTAAGTACAAAAAGGATAGTGATGCTTTTCGACAAAATGGGCATTTTCCTTCCCTGCCTGTCTGTGCCACTTCCATATTAAAAAGACTGGCCCTGCCCCAATTTAACCTTCAGGGCCTTCCTTCTGATGCAACCACTTTTTATGTTGCAGAGGTAAGGCTCAATATGCCCCCCACAGTTTGACTCTTGTAGATGAAACAGATTATCTCTATCGCACACATCCTCTATATCAATCCTCCTGGAGCATTCTTTCACTAGAGCTTTTCATGTTTGTTTCTGCTGTGCTCTAGACATTTTTTAAGCTCTACCCCTACTGGGACATCCAGCGAAAACCTTAATGTTGAGGAGATTAATGGCCAACTGCCCAGCCTGCTGCTCGTGCAAAGAAGATTTCATTGTTTACCTTTAGGTACCCTCTTCAGCCTTAAGGAGACTAAACCAAAAATTGAGGAGACACTGTATATATATATAAATATTACACTTGTAAGGCCCAGCCGTAGCACCAGGCACTATTTACAGAGCCTCTGGGCAGGCCAAGCTATTTTTTATAAAATATTCATTTCAACGCTCTGAACCCATCCTCAAATAATTTACTGGCAAAACCTCACATCCATTTAGCAACAGGCTAACAATTTTAGCATTTAGGTCTCTCTGAGAACTTCGTTGCACTTATGACCCAATAATTAGTCAATCCTATACAAAGCACCTTTAATAGCTTTAGCACAAGCCTCCTAATGGTCAATATGAGGCACAAAATGAAGGGTATATCTAAAAAGGAGACCAAGATAACAATATTACTTTACCTCCTCTACTGGAGCGCCACTTTACAGTCCCTTCAACCTCTTATTCTGAACACTTCCTTTCGAAAAGACCAACACTTCACATGTTGCCACATGTATTTTTAAATCATTGGCCTTACAATATTACGCAAAAGCATCTAATTGCCTCTGAAGGCCAACAGGTGTAAGGTCCAGCAACACTGTATCATCGGCATAAAACAATACTGAAATGGCCTCATTGCTTAATTTGGGTGGAAAAAAACAAACCTGGTTTAATCCTACCAATGTGTCAGCAATGTATATAGAGAACAAGAGCCTCAATTCATTGAGGTTATCAATTTTGTTCTTGAAAAAGCTCCATTTCCCCCTAGTACGACCTTGGTCCATGAGCCTTGATGTAACCGGATAATCCGCTCTAGTAGACCGGGGCGACACTCCCACTCACGTATACTCTCCCACAGTGCCGGCCTCTTTATAATGTCAAATGCTGTTGACAGATCAATATGTGACACATATAATGGTTTCTTCTTTTTAGGGGCATACTTCCCAGCTAACATACACCTGTGACTAATTTACACATGCAATTTACCGTTACACTTTTGAATACGTATTGTATACATATTGTTGTTTATAAACACATTTCATTATTCCAGGTAAAGACAACATTTATTATTGTTTTTCAATGTCTGCCATGTTCACATTATTTGAAATGTAGGCAGTAATGTTAATGACAATGCATGCAAAGGCAGACGAGGACATACTCCTGTGTATTGTATGATGCTTAACACTACTAAGCATTTGTGCTTGTCTGCCACAGATGTTAATAATGTTGAAAGGAAATTCGGAATGGGGCAAGTGTGCTAGAAATATGTTGTGTAACTCATATAATTTTCTAGATGTACAGCACTGTCCAAGACAGAAAGAGGAGTCTTACATACCGTGGTATGATCTGCACCACGTATATGCATCTATTTAAAATATAAATCAACCGAGCACTGATCTCTTCTTTAATTGATGATGTGTATACTGCAAAGATTGTGTCATTTAATTATGCGAATACTAATTAGTAATGCCATGTAATGAGCATTTTCAGTTACTGACTTCCTTCTTATAAAAGTGTTTTACAACATGCCTTAACTTGCACAGTAGCTACTGTAATCAAACCATATATAGCAGTGGTGGACTCTGATAGGAAAAGCTCCGCTTTCTTTCTGTGAGTTTGTTGGTACTCCCGAGATATCTTCCTGGAAATTGTGCTGCTAGTAGGGTTTTCAAATAATTTTCCTTTTACACAGTGTTTTTTTCATCCTACCACTTTTCTTCACTTCATCCCCTGTCCATGGCTCCATACAAAGGGCAGCAATATTGTCAGTGAGTGCAACCCATATTGGGGTTTTAGTTACAGTGCTGATGTGAGTCAAAGTGCACTGGGTAAAATGTAACTACATAACACGTAAATGTCTGTTTCTGTGAATTCTTTTTTGTTCCTCCTTTGAAATTTATTGACAGTACAACTCTCTTCCTGGTCTTCCATGTTCCTGCCACTGAACTTTTTTTTTACAGGAGCAAGTGATTTGAAATGTATGTTTTCAACATTTTACGAAGGTTTTCCCATTACGTGCAGCATTAAGGGGCTCATTACGATGGCAGAACAATCGCAACCGCTGGACGGGCGGTGGCGATCGTTCTGCCATCACAATAGGATGGATGTGGGCAGGCACGGCCCGCGCAGGGCGTTATACTGGGGCGATTAAGTCAGGCAGCGGAGGGTCAGGGTGGGGGGTTGAAAAATGCGGGATATGGACCATTTGAGGTAAGTACTGAAATATAAATAAAACAAATTTCGTTGCCCACGCTGCATCGGCAAATGTGATGCAGCGTGGTCAACGAAATTCGTTTTTTTCCCCCCGGTACTTACCTCTAATGGCCAACATCCTGCATTTTACAACCCCCCACCTTGACCCTCCCCTGCCTGACGTCACCGCCCCAGTATAACGCCCTGCACAGGCCGTGCCTGGCGGTGGGTAACGCTGTGGATGCGAAATCCGTCTGCCGCTTTTCCGCCAGTGGCAATCGCACCGAATGCCTGCCGGGCGGAGCAGGGACACTAATATGGTGGCGGTGCCTTCGCAGGCACTGTCGGCCATATTAGGAGGTGTCTTGGTAGAAGCCTTCCCATGGAAATGTTGGAGGGGATTGGGTTTGGGGGCCTGTTGTGGGCCCCCACAGCGTGGTGCCTGCCACGTTGTGCATGGAAATGCACATTGTGACATTTTAACATTGCGAACGGTGCTGCAGCCAGCAGCCCTGTCCCAATGTTAACAGGCCAGGATGCGCCTGCCTAATTGGGCTGGTGGGACCGCCGCACATCTGGCGGGCAGTTGCAGCTCTGCTATGATGACGGGCGGATTGATGTCCTCCAGCCATCATAATGAGCCCCTAAGTTCTATACAGTAGTCAAGGCAATTGATCTTCAGATCGGTTGTATTTATGAATTGTATAGATTTGAAAAATATTGTTTTTTCTCATGAACTTGACACATAATGACAGTGAAAAGTAAATGTAATTACAAGATATCAGGTTATTTCAATGACTGTTCGTAATGGTAGTCAACATTTTATTTTAAGTTTGCATTTATCAACTCCAGTGGATAGATTCATTGAGCAATTCATAATTTTAGCTTTCAGCATAACAACTACATTGTCAACGCACTATTTTTAAAATAGGGCGACATAGGACTTGCATGATTTTTTACTCCTTGCGTGGCACAAAGACAGTGTTGCCCACTGCTGTGTGAAGTCATTTTAAATGTATGGAGGGTGGATGGAAGGACGCAAAACCAATGCATAACCCACAGAAAGCAATTTACTATTTCCTAGCAGAGTCATGCAATTTACAGCAAATGTTAAATTGCTCTGGAAAATAGCTCAAGGTCAGAGTAACTGGAAAACCAGTGCTAACATCACCAGTATATAAAGCGGCATTGCAGAACTCACAGCACTTTGCTCAATAACCAAGTAGATCATCATTCTGCGGCACAAAGCACAACTAAATCAGCTTAACCTAACATAAAAACAAAGAAAGAAAAGTATTTTCTTGTAGAGGGTGAGACTCATTGACTAAAGAGATGAATTTGGTATATATGGGATCTGTATACAGGAACAAAGCTAAAGGCTGAGCTCCTTCATGAGGTTATGAAACTTCAAAGTGAATTGCAATATCTTTTTAATGGTCGGCAGCGGGCACTTTATTCCTTAAAGTAGATGGTCAGACCATAACCCTTCCTACAAACCTCATATCAATGCTCTTTCACATGAAAGAGATAGGGTGTTTGTGATAATGAAGAGTACAAATCGCTACTGCAAAATTAAACACAGTAAAAAGCAGCTAGATATTTGTTGCAAAATATATTAGTATCAGTTCAGTACAAGTCATATTAAAAGAAATAAGTAAGTGAATGCCTGTCCTTCTGATCTCGTTCTGAGTGCGAGATGGGCGTAACCTGGGTAACTCTAAGTGACATAATCATGTGGAATTGACCAGAAATTGGGCCCGATTTCATAATTACACAAGATGCCTCTTGTGCACATCAAATCAGAAACATTTCCGCACTAAAAAACAGCGCAAATGGCATTTCGTAAGTGCACAAATGAACAATTATTATGTTTTTTAAGGTCTGCTCCTGCTTCCCCACCCTCTTGTTTTTTGCTCCCTAGACTCCTTCAAACCTAACCTACTCCATTCTGCTCAAACTGTCTTCCTTTTTTTTCAAATATACTTTCACTCTCTTATTAGTTTCCTATGGCCCTATGCGTTTATTTTGAATTCCCCCGCCTCGGTTGGTGGGTTTTTGTGTTTTGTACCCAGCCTATCCAATCATGTCCAGCTATGACAGAGGCAGGAAACGCTGGTAAATCACATACTCCTGCGGCCATCAATAGAAACATTTTATTAGGCAAGTGGAGTAGCAATATAATTGAAGGAAGCAAACAATGTGTAGGAAAGAGAACAGATTTTAGGTACTGGTCTGAAGCGAGAAATGGGATTTGTTATTCAGGCAGTACAATGCTAGAGAGACAAATTGGGCAAGAGGGGGAAGGCCACCAGTAGCAGCAACATGGCCGAGGCCCAAGCAGGTGATGGAGCTGGTGATGCCCTGACGCCAGAAGGCATTCCTGCAAGTGCTGGTAGGTTCAGTTCAATAAACTTTATTTGGTTAAAAACAAATAACCATAAAAGTAACAGACATAAAACAAAATACAATGATTACTATAATTACAATAATTACATCTCATGATTATTGGTGCAGTGAGGTAGATCAGTAGGAAGTCTAGGCTATTTCAATTAGCATTTGTTTCCTAAATTCAAAAACACTTTTTAAATAATTTAAAATCACAGTAACAGTTAAAATCGTGTCCATTTTCTGTACTTCTAGAAAAGCTGGGCGACATCTGGTTAAATTCATGTTTTTTAAAAAAGGGACAATGATTTTCCTACGTATGGCACTATAAAATTTGCAGAAGAAAAGGATATGAATATCAGATTGTTGTGACGTACCATCACACAAACAGGTGGGCAAAATGCGGTTCCATGAGTTCATGCATGGAAAAGACACTAATCTAAAAAATATACAAAATCTAAAACGAGTTAAAAGAAAACGATCATAGTCAGTCATGGACAGGGATAAATATGGCTGTACAGTGTTAGTCTCACAGAGAGTAGGGAGGTGAGAGTGTACTGAAGATTTCAAAATTTCCACTCTCTTCCTCTTATCCACCAGGTGGTCCAGGCAGATAGTTTTTAGTGTCTTCCTGGAAATAGTGTCCATTGAGGTTGGGTCCGAAAAATATGAATGTAATCCAATCTCGGTTAGAAAGTGCTTTACATAACCCAGCCATTCCAATCTGTCCGCATGGTCCAAGCTGAGGGTGTCACGTAGCAGGGCCCGGTTCATAACGCATTCATTAGTAGTTTTCAATTCAATTCAAAAGTGCTTTATTCGAGTATTTACTCATAAAAGCAGACAAACAAACACATAATAAAATACAATTAAATTACAGAGTCAGACATGACTTTAAGCACAATACACATTAAAAAGGGGGTTTAAAATAACATTACATCTAGTTATTTACCATCAAGGTGCAAAGTTCATATAATAAAGGTCATATTTAAAAGCAATCCTACTTCATAGTTAAAAATTTATATAAAAAAATTGTTTTTTCTTTCGTCAGATAGACACCTGGCATGGGAACAGAGAATAGATAAACTAGCAGTCTCTGATCAGCTAGGCAGAGAGTAGTCACCTTACTAGCAATCTCTGCCTAGTTACCCACGCCCACCCCAAGTACTTAGCAGTCGCTATAATAATCCAATTTAAGGAGGTAGTTTTAACAATGCGTAGAGCTACCATGCTGCTTTTAGTACCCACATTTCTACACATGGGGGCCAACCAAACACGTCTAGGAACAGAATATACATGACAGACAAACAAGAAGTGACCCAACGTCTCTTTACCTTCCCCACAAACTGGACAAGTAGCTGGACCTCCATTTCTCCAATTAGATGTTAAATTACCAAGAGGTAGAGAGCCAGCCCTCATTTGGAAAAACAGTTTCCTGTCCATGGGTTTGGTTATAATATCCCAATAGATTTCAAACATTGGAAACAGTTTAGCTTCAAGGAAGGCAGTCGTCATAGACCCATTATTATTGTTAAGGAGACTCTTATTTTCAACCTGTTCCCAATAATGATTTTTTATAAACAACTTAGATGGAAAGGATGACCCGGTTGGATCAGACCACAATTCGCTTAACCCTAGGTCACTTAATGCTGTTCTTAATGATCTAAACCATTTGATTTTATGAAATCGATCGGCTTTGATCACATCAGCAAATCCTTCAGCATATTGTGACAACTCGGGGGTGGTCCAAATTCTACGCCAATATATTATCGGTCTAAGTTTACACATAGCCGAGATTTCCTTCCTGCCAAGGTCATATCTGAGTGGCAAGAGGGGACTGCTCTGTGGGGTGCCAGTTAGTTTTCGGAGGAAGCTGTTCTCTGACCTCTGTAGCTCCTGGAGGTTTTCTTGCCCCCACAGCTCTGCCCCATACAGTGCAGACCCTATTGCTTTAGCCTCATATATGATTAATGGCGGTTTGATTGGTTTAGTTAAGGATTTCATGTGCTCCTTAATGATGGTACCAGCCAGTTGTTTATGTCTTAAAATTGCCAGATTTAAGTGGTGGTTCCATCTGTTGTCATTTGAGATATGTATCCCCAGATAAGTAAAAGAATTCACTACTTCAAGGCAGCGCCCACTCATGGTTATTTTGGATTTGAAATTCCTACAAGGATTAAAAACCATGAGTTTTGTTTTAGCTGCGTTTACCTCCAAGCCATGATCACTACAAAATTTGTCAAAAATTACCAATGCCTTTTGCAGACCGCTAGGGGATTTTGATAAAATTAAGGTGTCGTCTGCGAACATTAAAATAGGAACTTTTGCACCAGCGAGTGAGGGAGCATCTACGGGCTCAGCTTGCATACGGGGAACAATTCCGTTTATAAAAAGAGTAAACAATGTCGGTGCCATTGAACAACCCTGTCGAACCCCACGCTCGACAGGGAAGTCAATAGTATCATTGCCGTAGCCACCCCATTGGATCTTAGCATAAGTGCCCTCATGGAGTCTCATGATCAAGGTTAAAATAGTCATAGGGACCCCCAGAGCTGCCAACACCTCCCACAATGTTGCCCTCGGCACCAGGTCGAATGCAGCCCGTAGGTCAACAAAAGCTGCGTAGAGACTGCATCCGCCCAGGACCACTGTCCGCCATTGAATCAGTTGGAAGCGGAAGACCTGGTCCACAGTGCTAGTTGCTCTGCGAAACCCAGCCTGAAAAGGGGATAGGACGTTCTGCTCCTCAGCCCAATCAAGCAGATTATTAATGATTACACGTCCTACCACTTTTTGGACCGTGTCTATTAGGCTGATTGGGCGGTAATTACAGGGTTGGGCACGATCCCCCTTTTTATATACTGGGATAATGACAGCACCCCGCCAGGATACCGGGATTTCAGCGCCCCTGGCTATATGGTTTAGTAAAAGGCAGATGTACCTGCTCCACCTGTCGGTGTCATCTAAGAAGACATCCGCCGGAACTCCGTCGTTACCCGGGGCACGGCCCCTATGCACAGATTTCAGGGCAGTCAGGACCTCGCTTAGCATAAAAATATCTTCATCTGCGAACAGATATGTTAGGCTTGCGTTGCCAACAGGCTGATCTCTGGAAGAGTACTGCTCGCTGAAGAATTTAACCCAAGCATCATGAGGGACATTATTGTTGGGAGGCTCTGGAGACCTATCGTGGCCCCATTTGACAATATGCCAAAATTGTCTGGAATTTTTACTTTCACTAGCACATCTCAGTTTCTGCCAGTGGTCTTCGTCCCAGTCTCTTTTTGCCCTGGCAATACAGTTTTTATAGTGCTTCCTGGCAGACCGAATCCCACTCAATTTATTGCTTTTGATTTCAGCTCCTAATTTAAATCTTGCTGCCCTGCAATCTTTATTGTACCACTTTGCTGGTTTAAATGGACAAGCCCTATTATTTCGTGCGGGTTTTAGGAAGAATTTTTTGACTTCATTAAAGAGAGTCGTATGAACTATGTTGACATCTTTATGTCCTTGTACATAAGGAGTAATATTTTCCAGGGCCAGAATGGCCTTGTCTGCCGCTTCTCCTATCTTTTCCAGGGCCTGCTGGTCAGTCTTAACACCAGACCATCTTAACCTACGCATGTTATTGGATGGCGTAATCGTTGGGGGCACAAGTAGGTCACAGGGGTTTGGAGTAATGACGTTAGGTGTCCACCAATTATGTGAGACGCATAGCGGGTCGTGGTCGCTTTCTATCCTGGCTGTAACTACCATGTCACTGAGAGATGACCATATCGATATACTACAGATGACGTAGTCAATGCGACTTTTGCTTCGCCCGTTATTAAACGTCATGGCAGGAACACGGTCTGATTGGGTTCGGCCGTTCAGGGCTCGTAGCCCATGCTCCAAGCACATAGCGTTTAGACCTAGGATGTCAGCCGTCCACCGAGTTATCGGGGGGGACTCTAGTGTGGGAATGCCCCAGAGCTTATCTTCCTCCGATCCCAGAGGAGAATCACCAGTGATGAGAGGTTCGAATGTCCGATTCAAATCACCTGCAATTAGAATGTTTTTTCCTGCAGATTGGGTCTCAAGGAGTGTAAAAAGGCACATAAGAACCTCAGATCTACCTTTGCTGCCACCTCTAGCATAGATATTATAAATATCCATGGAGATGGGTAAATCACTGGTCAATCTGATAAGCTGGATATCTTTTTGGTCAAGTTCCACACATTTTACAGCAATTTTCATAGACTGCCTAACCCATATGGTAAGGCCCCCCATCGGCCGCCCTTTAGGGCCCTTAATAGCAGGAACATGAAAATTTACATACCACAATGCAAAAGTAGGCTCACACGCCCAAGTCTCTTGAAAAATACAGAGGTCATACTTGTTAATAAATTCAAACCAATCAGCGCTGTCCATTTTGGAAGATATTCCGGCCACATTCCATGACAAAAGATTCCCTCAAATAGGTGACATAGGAGTACCGGGGTTTGTAATATGCTTGTTTGACGTCCTACCCCCAGTAGCCTGGTTTGTGGTTATAACATTAGATAGCCCAGGTAAATCGGCAGTCAGAAGCCCCAAAGGGCTAGTTGTTGTTAGATTACAGGCTAAATCAGGTGTACTTTTGGCACAAAGAGGCACGGTAACAGAATTACAGGTGGATGGTTGTCAATCGCAATCGCTTAAGTTAGACAATGCAGAAAAACGATTTTCCAGCCCCAAACCCCAGTCCACTGAAGCGACATCCTTTCTCCCTCTCTTAGTCACAATGTTCCATTTGGTTCTTAAAATACTTGAGTTTGGTCCGCTTCCCTTTCTAGGATAGAAGAAGTCCAAAGTCAATGAAACGATTGAAGTTGTTCGCCTTTGTGGTGGTAAGATGTTTGGTAAGATGTTAGGCAAGACCCCAGGGTCAGAGAAATGGAGGACGACACACTCCCCTTTGAATTTTTTCACCCTGTCCCCGATCCACTGTACCCTTCTTGCTTTGACGAGCTCTTCAGAGAGTTGCTGCTTTCCCCAGGGAGTAATTACCATGTTGGTGGTTAACCATGATAAGGATTTGTTTCTTAGAGAAGATGTTGTTTCCCGTTCACCTTGAGCCAAGGGAGGAACATTGGCAAGGACAAGTACCAATGGGGATGCTTCAACCACAAGCTCGAAAGTGCCTTTTTCAGTAAATGGGTCTTCAACAGCAGGAGCAGGGATCGAGGTAATATGGGAATCACCAGGTAGAGTACTATTACTTGCCATTAGGGGGTTTGATACAGGGGCAGGGATGAGACCACTAATAGCTGTAGTTACTGATTTGTTTAAAGATTCCTCTATCTTTGCAGAGACATTTTCCGGAAGTTTCCCTATCTCACCCATGGTTTTTTGTAATAGACCTTCTAGTCGGTTAACCTCAGAAGTTAACTTATCTATTTTGCTAACCAGGGGTTTGACCACACCTTTGATTTTTGTGTCCATCAGAGCCAGTAGTTTATTAAATTGGGCATTTGAAAGTGTAACATACGCCTCATTAGTCAGGTCATGCTCCTCTTCCTCAGAGTGATTCCTCGGGGGGTTTGCTACTTTATTCTTAGCTGACCTGGGACATTCCCGTTTACCCGGGACGGGTGCTGGAGGGGAGGTAGAACGATCCTGACTAATAATTATATCAGACAGTACCTCATTGACGCTAAGGTCATCAGTTCCAGCAACGGTACCACTGGGCTGTATAGTGATAGTATCCGGAAACAAGTCAGGTGTAGCACTATTAGTGCTATTGTTGATTAGAAGGCCAAAGGGATCGTCAGCCTCGATGTCAATAAAGGGAGATTGGGTAGATGAATCTATTCCCAAAGATGCTCTTCTGTCGTTGTTAATTTTTTCAACTACTTGTACCAGATAGTTCTCAATAGAGTTACTAGGAGTGGTTAACTTTTTAGGAGGCATAATACACTTTGTACACAGCTGTAGTTAGAATAACTTACGTAGCAGTCTGCAGAGATGTGTTGTTATACAGAGGCGTCAGTTCCGGATCAGCAAACCAAGAGACCAGGCCCAACCCAACCTTGGCCAACCTCGGACGGCCTCAGACGGCCCGCCCTGCGTCCCGCTCGCGTCCCGCGAGACGGGGGTGATGCGCTATTTCAGCGCCTCCAGGCGCGCTGGTGACGCGGCGTGCGCCGCTTGGCCTTCTGGGAAATGTAGTTCCCTCGACCGCGCTCCTCTCGGCCACCTCGTACTCCCAGATGGCAGTGGAGTCGGGCAACACGAGGCGGGAGGCAGGAGGGCAAAGCAGCAGTAGATGAAGGTTTCTGCAGGTCTCCTACTCGTCTGGGCAGCAACAGCAACAGCGTTTCGCCAGTAAAGGTTCCCCCCCTCGACCGGGGTGATGTGCTATTTCAGCGCCTCCAGGCGCGCTGGTGACGCGGCGTGCGCCGCTTGGCCTTCTGGGAAATGTAGTTCCCTCGACCGCGCTCCTCTCGGCCACCTCGTACTCCCAGATGGCAGTGGAGTCGGGCAACACGAGGCGGGAGGCGGGAGGGCAAAGCAGCAGTAGATGAAGGTTTCTGCAGGTCTCCTACTCGTCTGGGCAGCAACAGCAACAGCGTTTCGCCAGTAAAGGTTCCCCCCCTCGACCGGGGTGATGTGCTATTTCAGCGCCTCCAGGCGCGCTGGTGACGCGGCGTGCGCCGCTTGGCCTTCTGGGAAATGTAGTTCCCTCGACCGCGCTCCTCTCGGCCACCTCGTACTCCCAGATGGCAGTGGAGTCGGGCAACACGAGGCGGGAGGCGGGAGGGCAAAGCAGCAGTAGATGAAGGTTTCTGCAGGTCTCCTACTCGTCTGGGCAGCAACAGCAACAGCGTTTCGCCAGTAAAGGTTCCCAGTAGTCCATACCCTATGCCACAATAGGATAGGTTGAATTCTGATAATGTCCGTTATGTAAGGTTGGCCAAGTTCAGCGTGACAATTGAATGTGGCAGCACACTGTGGAACTGCTAGAACTCCCCTCAAAAATGTATTCTCTACCAGCTGGATTTGATCAACATTTGCATATCCCCACAGACCTGAGCCATACATAGCCACAGACAAGCATGTAGCTTTATATATGGTTAACATTTCTTTTATCGGCTTCCTGCCCAATTTTCTAACGAAATTCTGTAAGGCCATGATCGTTTTCATGAATAAAAGAGTTCTAGCCTTAATTGCACTTGTCCAGGAACCTGACTCATGGAATAAAATGCCCAAATAAGAAAAGGTTGGGGTGTTATCCAGTGGCACATTGTTTAAAAACATACGCTTCATCAGTTTACCTGGTTTTAGGCCACAATTCATTGTAAAAGTCTTACTACAGTTTACTAGTAGGTCCAGGTTCAACATAAATTTCTCAAAACTAACTACTAGTTTTTGCAGAGCGCAAGGAGTGCGTGCCATGAGTACTGCGTCATCCGCATACATGAGCGCAGGGATTTCCCTCCTCCCCACCCTGGGCATATCCCTACACTCTGCAGCAGGTGACGCTCGAGCCCATTAATATAAAGAAGGAATAAAAAAGATGCCAATACGCAACCTTGCCGCACTCCGCGACCTACACTAAATTGTCTGGAGCATTCTCCTCCCCTGCCGTAACGAACAGAAGCTGTGGCTCCAATGTAGAGTTCCCTCAAGAAACAGATAATGTTATTATCCACTCCCAAACCTTTCATTATACCCCACAATTTAGAGTGTGATACACAGTCGAACACTGATGAAAGGTCGACAAAAGTAAAATACAAGCGTTCAGATTTTATCCTTATATATTTATGCTGCAAAAGCATTAGGTTTAACCCTTGCTCAATTGTGCCAATCCCTTTTTGAAAACCAAATTGCAAATCACTAATAATATCATTTTCCTCTGCCCAGCTTTGGAGTCTTGCCAACACAACACGTCCTAAAATTTTTACTGAGGAGTCAAGAAGGGAGATTGGTCTATAACAACTGTTCCTATCCCCCTTCTTGTAAATCGGGACAATGACTGAGGTGAACCAGGATTCTTTCAGACCCATTGAGAGAGCTGCAATAAAAAGTTGTACCAACATAGGCCCCCAAATTTCAGTATTAGCTTTAAATAGGTCTGCCGGAATCCCATCAGGTCCGGCAGCCTTACCGCCTTTGGTAGATCTCAAGGCTAGAAGTACTTCATCAAGTGTTACAACCAAGTTGTAACTCTGTTGTGCATCCAGGCTAGAGTTAGGACCCCCACCATGGGTGTCTTC
This sequence comes from Lissotriton vulgaris, assembly GCF_964263255.1. NCBI lineage: Eukaryota > Metazoa > Chordata > Amphibia > Caudata > Salamandridae > Lissotriton > Lissotriton vulgaris. The sequence goes on along the minus strand of NC_141689.1, from coordinate 1,717,869,176 downwards.
CTGTGCCTTATAAAGATTTGAAAAATGATCTACCCATTTGTCCTCGTCTATTGCAATCTCGATTCGCGCCGTATGAGTTTCATATGGGAAAGGGGTGTTAATTACTCCAGAATGCAGCGGAATCTTTAGATTGCGAGGCCTCACAAAGGGAATCTATTGCCTCCTTATTTAGCGCGGTTTTCCTTACTTTCAGGGCCTGAGTATATGTGTGCCTGCACTCTCTTATTTCATTTTTATCCCTAGGGCATCTGTGTACTGCCTGTTTTAGATTTTTCAATGCCCTGGTGCATGCGGTATTAAACCAGCTCTTGGGTCCCTTACCTCTACGTTTTGCCTCCACCCTTAGGCTACTTTTTATGTTTATAGCTATTGTTCCAAAATGCTCAATAATTTGATCATTAGTGGAGTTGTCACTTAGGCAAATCCTAAAACTATTTGAGCACACCTCCCAGAGTTCCTTAAAAAAGGTTGTGGGGATTACTTTGCTCCATTTAAGTGTGTACCCATTTTGTCTCCCAAGGACAACATCAACCGCTGTCTCAACTAGAGGCGCGGCCGTCGATGGGTCTGGGAACAAATCTACTACCTTAAGACATTGTGGAAGGTGGTCACTTATGGGTAGTTGGATGTTCGTAACCCCCAACAGTCTGTGATTAAGATTACTGGAGGCAATGATAAAATCAATAGTTGTCGCTAAGCCTCTACCAACAAAAGTCGGTGCGAAGGGTGTGGGTTCTAGGGCAGATTCATTTGCAAACCCTAAATCAAACATGAATAATAATTCATTAAGCAAGTCCCCCATCAGAGTATGATCAAAATGTGTCAAATGCATATCTCTCTCTGTCATTAGGCCACATAGGCCCTGATTCCCTTTAGTACATAATGAACAATTAAAATCCCCCCCCATAAGATTATCAACTCCCTTTCATTTTTGTCTACCTCTAACTGAATTTCCTCCTTAAGCTGCTTCATTACAACCAGAATATCATCTCTCGGGACATTATTATAGAAGTTAATAATTAACACCACGACTCCTTTAAAATTCCTTAAGGTTATAAGTTGGAAATAACTGGAATTTAAATGGCAATGAGCTTGTTTAATTTTAAGTTGATTTGAAACAAGCGTTGTCAATCCACCCTTGGCTCTACCAAAATGACCTCCAACAGCTGGTGTAAAAAAGGTTCTATAGCCATTTACATGGATTGATTCCTGAGTCCATGTTTCTTGCAAGGCCACTATATCCTGACCGTTTATTACTGACTCCCAGGCTGGATTAGTGATTTTTTGCCTAAACCCTGCTATGTTCCAAAACAACAGTGCACATAGATCATTCTTCGTCTGGGTCGGGCCATCTCCTACCTGTTCCCCACACCTATTATTGACAACAACTATGGGAGATTGCATCTGCTCCAGAGTATCGCTGTCGCATGGTGACAAACTGTCAGAGTTAGGGACCTTTTGTAGAGTTGGCAGATCTTGGGGAAGCTCGCTCAAAGTCTCAGTACTTTTAGGGGGAACTATATCCTTGATAAAAGGGTGAAGAACTGGAGGAAAAAATTTATTCCCAACCAGATTTTCTTGAGATGTCTGAGCTTGCTGTCAATCAACCCCATCCAGACCAGTGAAAATCTGGAAACGATTTTGGATAGGTAGATTATACATGAGTGGGTGGAACTCTCTGTTATTCCATGGTCTCCCTTGCAGGGGGTTAGACTCCGGATATGATGGGTATTGGTTATTTAAAGAGGGGTATTGATAATCTAGCGACTGATGTCTGGGATAGAACACCTCCGACCTTTGCATGTGGATATGGGGGTCCTGAGCGTTTACATACACAGGATAGCCCATCAAAGGTGGTGGCCCCGTTGAACCGGGCCTATCCCATGGTCCCACGTTTCTTGAACCCCGCTGTCGGTGGAATGGTTTCTTAAATAGCTGCCTATTCCAGCCCTGTTTATTATGATCTTTTGATGGTGCATAGGGATAGAAATAGGATAAAAGATGTGTGGAGATGGCATCGCTGCTACTGGCATCGAACCAATCTCCAATGTGCCTCATGGCCCTATAATCCTTAAAATTAATGACTATTACATCACCCCTTCTATCCTTAGGTCTGACTCCCACCCAATGGGCACGCCTTACACTTAGGATTTCTCCATTGATGGATGCAGGCAACGGTCTGTTGTCTCGGAGCCAAAAAGTAACCTTGTTCCGTAAGGCAACGTGATCTTCCCATTTACCTGCAGGTAGTTCTGGAACCCCTGCCATTACAATAACGAAAGGGGCAGAATCTGGGGGTAAATCTATAGTGTGGCTCGTCTTTTCTAAGGCAATGGTTGGTGGATTTTCATTTCTCGGATTAGTTGTTAAAGGGTCCTTTCTACCTCCCTGATTTTGAGGTCCCCCAGATTTAAGAGTTTGATCTTTAGTTACTGGGGCCGCCGGCTGAGTTACAGGCAGTTGCGGTGTTGGAGTTAATAGCGTGATCGTGGGGCTACCCACTCTTCCCTTTTCTTGCACTAGTTTCTTTTTTAGCACAGGTGCTGGTGCTTTGGTTACTGGCGTTATAGGAGCTAATGTTATAGGGGGAGCTACAACTTTAGATTTTACAGGAAGGTTAGTCTTTACTATGGGATTCGTCTTAGCTTTTCCCGGGCCCTTTATTAGGTCATGTAAAAGGAGGGAATTCTGTTCAACCTTTTTCTCTATGATGTCTAAGTGTGTACACATCAAGTTGGTCTTATCCAGAATCGGTTGCATCACACCCCTGATTAGTTCTACAATTTTGGCCATCGTGGCCTCTTCGCCTAATAAAGTTTAACCAGTTTGTGACTGTGGGGACTGAGCTACCCCTTTCCTTATCTTCTGAGCTCGATTACACAGTGGCTCACCCCCCCCCTTTTTTTACTTGTTCTTATAGTGAGGGGGGAAATAGAAGACCTGGAAGAAGACTCAATGGGCATTTTTGGGGATCCTGATAACCTTCCATTATCATTCCCTGTAGGTGAGTCCAGTAGTGATGAGCTAGTTGGCGTGCTAGACAAAAGATGCTTGCTCATTGTAATGGGATCAAGAGGAAAATTATCAGTATTGTCTGTAATCCCTGATTGTGAGAAATCAATAAGCATCACGGAGTCTGTAGGTCGACTCTGTGAAGTAGCATCCCCCATTCCTCCCAAGTTTGAAGACCTCAACTCAAAAAGTAGAGGTGCAGTTCCGGGCACACTCCCCCCTCCTTGTGTAATTTTGTGACTTGCCTTGCTTTGCTTCCCCCTCCGTCTCACTCGGGCTTTCTTGAATCTTCTAGGGGATTCTTTAGTTACAGGATCATTTATTCCTGTAGATGATAAGGCCAACACTGTGGGAGCTGGAACACAAGGGGTTTCATCATGATGGCCCGCATGGACCATAGCTGTTACAATAGTTACTTTGCCTGCAGGGACCGGGTGTTCCTTTGCCACAGAGATATCAGAGACAGTAACTGGGGGCTCTGGTGCAATAGTAATAGCAGGTGAATGTTCCAAACCCAGTGAAGCCCTCCTGTTGCTGTTAATTTGCGCTACCTTCTTTATAAGAAAATTGTCCATAGTAACCACTTTAGTGGTCATAGTGGCTGGTAGTTCCTTGCTCACTTAATACGAGATGTAAAATTGTAAAAACAGGATCTCACTCACGTAATTAGGAGCTGCTCGGACGAGCAGTGAAGATAGAAGGGCGAAAAGGGTGTGGCCCCGGCCCGGCTCCTCGGTCCCCGGAGGGCCACAGAGGGCCCGCCCTTTGCCCGGGCTTCGCCCCGGGCGTCCCGCTCGCGTCCCGCGACGCGGGGGTGCTGCCGGCTTTATCCGGTCCTTTGGCGCTCACTGGCGCCTTTCGCGTCGCTCAGAACGCGCCGCCGCGAGGCCTGCCGGGAGTTGTGGTCCCCCGGAGCGGCGGCGCGGAGTCAGGTGTTCCGGTGACTCTTGGCGTTGTCGGCGTTGTCAGGGTAAGTGTTCTGTGCCCCCTTTGTGACTCTCCGCGGTGGCGGCGCTTCCAGCTATCTGCAGTCTCTCCCCCGCTCTGCCGGGGTGCTGCCGGCTTTATCCAGTCCTTTGGCGCTCACTGGCGCCTTTCGCGTCGCTCAGAACGCGCCGCCGCGAGGCCTGCCGGGAGTTGTGGTCCCCCGGAGCGGCGGCGCGGAGTCAGGTGTTCCGGTGACTCTTGGCGGTGTCGGCGTTGTCAGGGTAAGTGTTCTGTGCCCCCTTTGTGACTCTCGGCGGTGGCGGCGCTTCCAGCTATCTGCAGTCTCTCCCCCGCTCTGCCGGGGTGCTTCCGGCTTTATCCGGTCCTTTGGCGCTCACTGGCGCCTTTCACGTCGCTCAGAACGCGCCGCCGCGAGGCCTGCCGGGAGTTGTGGTCCCCCGGATCGGCGGCGCGGAGTCAGGTGTTCCGGTGACTCTTGGCGGTGTCGGCGTTGTGCTGGTAGGTAATAATTATTGTTTATTTCTTACTTTGATTATTCCCACCTAGTGTGTATAATTGCAATCTGTATTTTCATTTTCCTAACTTACCTTAGTCTCCTTTAGTTCATTATTCCCACATATTTCCTTGTGTTTTTTATGCTCTCGGTTTCCCCAGCTGAATTCCTTATGTCTGTAGCCTTACTCACCACTATTACAATGACAGAAATATTTACCTCGTCCCTCTTGTAAATATCTGTGCTCCATCTCTGGGTGGTGCAGTACACAAAGGGAGAATGGCTTTGCACATAACCTGTAGTGTCCAAAAATTTCAAAACCATATGAAGGTAGGGGAAGATCAAAGTACTACTTTATCGTTGGGGTTGAACTGAAGGAAAGTAACAGATTGCTTAGTTAGACATTAGGGGGCACATGCATCAAGCATATTTGCCTTCGCACACGGGCCGATTCACATGAGCGGTGGGACTTGTTGTGAGAGGAGTGGGTGGGAATTACATTTGGAGTCAAGGTGTTTTTGGGGTACGTTGGGTTTGGGTGCGGAGGGGTTGGGACATTTATACATTTGATTTTTTTTCAATTACATCAGTGGGATTTTTTATTAAACAAAATAGACTTTGAATTCATTTTTAGAACAGCCTCATACACAGTTAACCCCTTCGCTGCGGATGACAAAGCCAGCTCGTCATGGGCGTTACCTGCGCTACGCGGATGACGAGCTGGCTTTGTCACAAAAGCCGCGATATTCAAATGTCAGCGCACAGCGGGAAAACCCGTAGCACGCATGCGGTTGAAGAGGAAGGGCTACCATTGATGTGATGACAGGGGCTGTTCCTCGCCGTACCTGTCCCATTGCAAACTATTTGCCCCACTGTGTCCATCACCTTCTCCTTTTTAGGGGCATATTCACAAGGACTTACCTCTGACTTATCTCCACCTTAACGCATCAAAAGTGGAGATAGAACTAACACCCCATTCACAAGCTGGTGCAAACAGCAGACATCGTCAGAATTCCTGTGATGACAGCCGCGAAACCTAACACCACGGCGGACACCACCAACTAACCCTAATGAGATGCAGAGTAGGCATTCCCATGCAGAAACACACAAAAAAACAACAACACCACTTTCACAATGACCTGACAGATCTGCAAAGCGAACCAAAAACAGGCGATAAGCCTTGTTAACCACAGGTATTTAACACCTGCCTCAAGCAGGTGTAAAGACGGATGACTACCTGCAGTAGGCAACGGAGCCCCACTCCCAACCATACCCGAAGAACAAACAATGCCATGGAGCTACTCATCATGCAGCTTGGAGCCCCAACAGGGCCACAACACCCGCCTCCACCGCCACCACCCCCAGGACCCTGACTCATCCCACCCCCGGACGACCACAGAGACAGCGCAGAGTAAGACAGCGGACCTACCAAAAACGCATCACTATCACAGACCTAATGCCAGAGGAAGTCATTGCCCACTACAGGCTCAAAAGGACAACCATCATCCGCATCATGAGCCACATCGCCCTCTGCAGACAAAGCTGTTGGCTGTGCTGCACCTGTTGGCCTCTGGTAACTTCCAAGCAACAACTGCCAGAGTCGGAGGATTCTCACAGCCAGCCCTGTCAAAGTACATCACACCTGTCCTGGATGCCATCCTAAGCTTCATACCCCTGTACCTTCACTTCCCAAACACTGCGCAGGAACAGCTGAAGACAAAGAAAGGCTTCAATGACATAGCCGGATTTCTGGCCGTGTTGGTGGCAATCGACTTCACACATGTCCCACTTGTTCCCCCTGCGGATACTGCAGACCACTATCGCAACAGAAAGCACACACATTCCATCAATGTGCAGGCAATAGTGGACCACCAGGGACTCTTCACCATTGTCGCCGCCAACAACCCAGGCAGTGTGCATGATTCCTTCATATTCCGACAGTCCGTCATCCACCAGCGCTTCCAGGATGCCACATATGGAACAAGACTGCTCGTTGGTAAGTATCAAATCAACACACCACACATCCCAAAGCCTCCAAAGCACAATACACAACTGTGGGGATGCATACGTGACCAATTCACATTCAACATGTAAAACTACACAACCACTTACCAGACATGACCACACCACTCCATGGTCATCCTGGGCTACCCCTGCACCCAATTCTAACCTCTCATTGCACCACAGCCACACACCAGATGAACATGTGGAGATGCGGAATGCAGCCATGACACAATTGAGGCACTGCTCACCCACATGACCCTAGCCCAGTCTCCCACAGGTCAGCGTCCTGTGGCAGTGGGCCTGTGTCACCCATGTGCATCCCGGGCCACTAGCCCTGAGAAACTCGTGTCATCCCCACTTGCAGTTCTAACATTGCATTTCTGAGTGCCTGACTGTTGGTGTAGTTGCCAGCATCAGCTACTCCCTGCGGGCTGGCTTACACTCACCCCACACACAGCCAGCACAGGCGTCCCTGGATTGGTGAACCTGCCATCACATCCTGCAGAAACAAGTATTGACTCTTTATTCCCTGCACTGTCACAGGTGATCAAGGATATGCACTTTGCCCTTGGATGATGGCACCCCTCCGAGACCCAGCCACACCCCTCAGAGGCAGTACAATGCGGCCCACATATGCACCAGGGGCATCGTTGACGCACATTTGGTGTGTGGCAATCACGTTTCAGGTGCCTGGATGGCACAGGTGGGAAGCTCTTGTACAGCCTGGACATCGTGTGCACGCTAATCGTTGCATGTTGTGTGTTGCACAACATCTGTGTTTGCACCAGGGCCCCATGGATCCCAGTTCTAGAGGTACCGGCTGATGATGGTGGTGATGGGGTAGGTGGCCCACATCCTACTGCAACAGCAGCAGGAATGGCCCATAGGAATACCATCATTGACACTTACTTCTCATGAGCACGTTACATTGTGACCGTCCATGGCAATCATGCGACAGTAGAAGATATCCAAATGCACTGCATGTGTGGTTAAAACATATTTTCAGGTTACAGGTTGTACTTGTACATTGTCATGTTACATTTACCTGCAATATCAGATGTGATTTGCCAGGTTGTGCACATTTGCTGAACCAGTTGGGTCCTGTAGTCTAATGTGGTGGTGATGGTGCTGTTTGTACCGGGAGGTTGTCAATGTCGAGGTGCACTCCTGCTTATGTGCTTTTTCTGCATGGTGGGTGTGTTGCTCCTGCGGCTCTGATTTGTCTTTCACTGTTCTCTTTCATGAGCTGTGCCCGTCAGTCTGTTCTTCCATGGTGCTTGGATGTTGTGGTGTACATGTTGTCCTCTGCAGTTGACCAGGGTGCATTGGTGGTACTCTACTGTTGATGAATGTTGTTCTCTGGCATTTTCCGTATGCGTTCTTGTGCTTTCCCCCATGTTGCACATGAGTTTTGCTGCCCTCGTGCTGGTTGTCACTGTTTTGTTATCGTGTTTTTGCCCATCACAGTTTTTTTTCGCGTTGAGGTTTGTCGTTTTATCTCCGTTGTGATGGTTGTGTTGAGGGCATTGGCGGCAGTTTTGGCAACCTTTTGCATGCTACCGCCGTATTGTGAATTCCATGGTGTCACAGAGTTGTTTTCTCACGATAGGCTGTGATGTTGAAAGTTGCGTTACGATACTCTTGCGGTAATTATCACACGTTCTTGTGAATATACCCCTCAGTGTTTAATTTTCTAACCTGATCTCTCTTTCCATTTGATAATAACTACTATACTTACCTTACCTTCTCCAGTCCTGAATACCCATGTAAACTGTGTTGTAAAACCGAATATGAGTGAACTGAAAATGCACAATCTTCCCACCCTAACTTGATGAAGCTGAGAATCACCCACTCTCCTAATGTCAATAATATGTGTATACTACAAAATTGCCCTTGACCTACACTCTGTAACTAGTGACTGCTAATAGGGTTGGCCAACATACAGCAAAACTAATAATGCCTCCTTCCCAGGAGCTTACCTGAGTAGATAAAGGGATGTCCGGTACCTCTCCTAATCAGTCCCTACCTTAATGCAAGGTTTTACAAACAATGCTAATGGCAGTGAACCAACTGCAGTAACAGGAACAACATCACAAGGTTTGCAGGACTTTGGAAATGTACCTTCTGAGGTGAACTAGTGCATCACAGCCACCGAATAGACTATAGGAAAACACAATGAGCGGAAATTCCAAGACTAAGACTAAGACTACTATGACAAGACAACAACTAGCATTGTATTCTTGCCTTATTAAAAAAGTAAGCATACTTATCAAGTCTCATGAGGCGTCAGGAGGACTGAGTAGAAGGTTTCTTCAGTAGAATGCATGGGGCTTAGATAGTGGAAAAATACACACTACCTATCCTTGTACATACAATGGTGTAATCTAGTCACTGCCCTCTGATGTCAATTTTATGCCTGGTAGGAAGGCTGATGTGGGCAAGTGTGAATTTTCGTACTACTAGCTACCTCCTGTAACCAATAGAGTTGCTTTAACCACATCTGTTGTTTCAAGTGGGATATTGTTGATAGTGGAAATTAATATACAACTCAATTGATCACCCAAACATGGGGAAAGAGGGTTGTGCTTTTATGAATGGATGGATAGGGGGAATTAGGGCACGGTGAGAGATAGACAAACACAACATTCATCAAGTCAATGAATCTATAACATCTGCTGTGGATGGAAGAGGACAGTTCCGTTGCCAAAAGAAAACAATCATCCATCCCCGGGCTCCCAAGTTAACTAATCAATGTGTTACCTATGGCTAAAAAAAAAAAATAAGGTTGGACCCACACAGTTAAAAAAATTAGTTATCTTTAGTTATGAAAATAAATATTGTACAGTTCACAAATGGATGGTGCATCTGCATTCTTCTGACATTGTAAGTCCTGGGTACTGGACTGAATCACAAATCTGATTTACTATAGAGTAATCGTCTTGCAGATGAGATGCCCTGTTGGGTGCACAAATATATGTCAATATTGGACAGTCAAGGGAAAACCTTTTGTGCTAAGGAGCAATAGGGCATAGGCTGGTGGACTGAAGTGCTGTATGCCATTAACTAAAATGGTAGAAGACCCGATCAGCTTCCCACCAATCACAAACAACTAGTTGCACGTACCTGGCTGATCACTCTAACAATAACATGTTCATGTGTGCAGTAAGGCAGACCACATGTTAATCACTTTGTGCCCTGTGGCCACTACTCTGGAGTTCCCTACCCAACTTACCTTTCAAGTCCAAAGAGATAGGGCCCATTTGAGTCCTCTTGGTTCACATTGAAGTAGATACTAGGCAGTGGTCTTCTTCTGATCATTGTCAACAGTGCTTTAAGATTATTGTAGCTGAAAAAGATAGGCATGTAGTGTGTTGATAACAAAATTAAATTTATTTGGGTATTAGTAGTTTTACTGTAGTATTGTAAATGATTTGACAGGTGTCAGTCAAAAGAACCTAAAAATGATGGACTTAAGGTAAGGAAAGGGAAATAAAAGTATATATATATATATATATATACTACCAGCCCGCCCCAGCTTTTCCCGGGGCAGAAAGGGGCAGGGGGCAGCATTTCAGGCTTGCGTGCACCTTACCTCAGCGCTTGCTCCCAGTCGCACAAACCCAGGCCCCCGCTCCAGTCCGCCTCACTTCACCGCCCCCACTACTCTCACTTAAATGTCTGCACCAAATGTAAAAGCCGTTTTAAAACCTATCATTTATTTTGCTATCCCGATCCAGTCCACCTCACTTCATCGCCCCCCACTACACCAAGCCAGTCTACACCCCCCGCTGCAGTCCGCTATCCCGCTCCATTCCGCCTCACTTACTGTTCCTCCCTGCGTACTTCACCGCTCCTCCCCGCGTTTCACATACCTTATGGCGCTGCAGTATTGCTACGTTCTTCGCTCCTCCATGCGCTGTTGTCCTCCATTCCGCTCCCGTCCGCCTTACTTCACCGCTCTTCCCCGCGGTTCACGTACCTCATTCCCTCCAGTCTGGCTAAGTTTTCCGCTCCTCCCCGCGCTGTTGTCCTCTCCTCCTTGCGTTCCTGTCCGCCGATGATGTCAGCACGCACGTTGTTAGCACACACGGAAGGCATTACTTCTTAGGGACTACTTTTTTTATTGTTTATTTTTTAAATAACGTTTATTTTTATTTTTTTTATAGCCTATGTCCATCTACTGGACCCCCCCTTTCCAACGCTGTATTGGGTGTTGCGATTGGTGGTGTACTTTTCGAGTTTACCTGGCTCAAAGGACACAGTTCTCTCTTTATAATAGTAGTATAGATATATATATATATATATATATATATATATATATATATATATATTTTTATATATATATATATATATATATATATATATATATATATATATATATATATATATATATATATCAGATCCACATCCTTTGCAACACCGGGACACCGGGACAGCGGTGCATAAAGGGGCAAAGGTTCCCCTTCGTCAATATGCAGGTTCACAATACGTTGCAACGGTACGTTAGATGCACTCCCCTCGATATGCCAGGAATCAAAAGTCCTCAACAAAGTGCGCTTTTCCAAAGATCCGTATTTATTTAAAGTGCAGCATCGTGATAAACCATGGAATCAAAAACCCAACGCGTTTCGGCGAGGAAACTCGCCTTGGTCACGGGTAATTTCAAATCCAATGGACAAACATTAAGTAAAGTTTCACATGATAAGTGCAACATAAACAAAGGACTCGTAGCTTGATCATGGTGGCCATCTTAGAGTGGAGTACACATTCATTAGTCACATAGCTCAAACAATACGTTTCAATGGCACCTTATCACAAATCAAAAAGCATTTGGCATGAATATGCCCATTCTTGCCACTTATGTAGTGTACTGACATGCAAAGGAAATAATAACAGGAAACGCAATTTTCGCGTTTTAAAGTCCCATCAACATCTTAAATAAAAGTGGGAAACATCCGATTTCTGTACTCTCATTCACAATAAGAACTTCAAATGAAATTGCCCCAAATGTAAATTTGACAGAAAGCCTTATATATAACCAACCCCCAGTGAGTTTTGCATACTGTCATATCCGGTCCTAGAGTTAATCAAAAGGTTTCTTTTAACCAAAATTCATTATTAACCTCTATGTTGATAGTTTTTAAATCGTTTTTCAGTCTCATGTGAGTTTCATTTAGACAAAACGACGCCCAATATGTTCAGTACGTTGCATGCTACATGTGGAATCCCAAGTGAGATATAATGTACAGAGCAGTCATTTGAATCAATCCAAGTATATATAGTCTTAGACGGATGTTTCTTCATGTGCATCAAAACAATCAGTACCTATAAGTGAAACACAAAAGAAAGGTGCCAATCAGAGTCTAGCATAACCAGAGACTAATGAATTTAGCTATGAGTTATGAACTGAGTGAGTTAAAGTGGTGAAACAAAAATTAAAATTCAGAATACATTTAAAAACAGCAGAAGGCACTGACTAGACCCAGGGCCCAAACCAGTTACAGTTCTAGTTACATCTAAGACAGATACAGTAATTACCATCTCCAGACTGCAGCTTACATTAATCACCTAGATGCCATTTCATTTCTTCCTCAGAGTTTAGACCTCTGGGCATAAGGGTGTCGAGCTCAATGATGTACCTGTTCTCCATTTGTCTTAATTTGCGGATCTTATCACCACCTCTTTTCATGGCAGGGAGCTTGTCAATTACGAAGAACTTAAGCAAATTTCTATTGCTTCTGTGTTGTTCCTCGAAATGAATTGCGATGGGTGAAGTTTGATCCTTGTTTTCAATAGATCTCATGTGTTCAAGGACACGTTTCTTGGCAGGGAACATCGTGCTCCCTACGTATTTCCTTGAACACGGGCATGTCAAAACGTACACGCAATATTCAGATAGGCATGTTAGATGTTTATTAATAGGTTTTTCGACTGTTTCAACAGGAAAGAAGACTTTCTTGATGTTATGGCTATACCTGCAGGCTTTGCATTTCATGCAGGTATAGAAGCCCTTGATGTCACTTGATTTAGTTGTATTCATGCTTACTTCATTTTTACTCAATTTGTCCTTCAGGGAATGTGCTTTCCTGTAGGTCATCATAGGATTCTCACTAAGAACCTCAATCAAGGTCGGTTCCGTTCTAAGGACATTCCAGTGGCGTTTGAAAGTATTGAATACTTGCCATGATTTGGAATGAAAAGTAGAAATGAACCTCACTACCTCCTTGGTGTTTGCAGTTTCAGGGTTTACATTGACTGTTAACAGGGATTGGTGGCTGACTTCATTGGCTTTCTTAAAGGCCGCATCTATGATAGAGGATTGGTATCCCCTTTCAACAAAGCGCTTCCTCATGCACACACTTTCAGTTATAAAATCTTCTTCAGTGCTACAATTCCTCCGAGCCCGGAGGAATTCACCAAAAGGAATGCTTTTGATCAAGGTTTTTGGGTGTCCACTGTCCGCGTGCAACAGGGTGTTACCCGCAGTTTCTTTGTGGTATAAGCTGGTTTTAAGTTTCTTATTGAGCACTTTCACATGTAAATCCAGAAATACCATATTCTGGGTATCCATATGACCTTCCAACCTGATATTCTGGTCATTCCTGTTTAGGTCTGCCACAAACATCTCTGCATCACCCTGTGTCCCATCCCAAATGATGAAAAGATCATCAATGTAGCGCAGCCACAGTTTCACATGGCTGCGGTACATCGGATGAGTCTTCTCTACTTGCTGCTCCCAGCTCGCCATGAAGAGATTAGCAAAACTGGGAGCAAAGCAAGTTCCCATCGCCGTCCCTGGCCGTTGTCTATAATAGACATCATTAAAGACGAAGACGTTGTGTTCCAGACAAAATTTAATCATTTGGATGATCATCTCAGAATGGTTCAGATAGGAGATAGATCTGGTGCACAAAAATTTCCAACATGCTCTAACACCATCTTCATGTCTGATAGACGTATACAAACTGCATACGTCTAACGAGATGAGTAAATAACCATCCTTCCATTCAAAGTTAGTGATTTTGTTGATAAAATCTCTGCTGTCTTTTAAGTACGATGGTACATTCTCAACGAATGGTCTCAGAAAGAAGTCAATGTATCTTGACGTGTTCTCTAAAAGAGAACCAATCAAAGATACTATTGGCCTGCCAGGGGGGTTCTTCGGGTCTTTATGTAGCTTAGGCAGTAGATATAAAACTGCTATTTTAGGATGTCTATTTAACAAAAAGGAGTATTCATCCCATTCGATGATGCCACTTGTACGCCAATTTGTCAACATTTCAAAATAAGCGTTATTACTTTGTTCAATCTGCTGTAAGGAAGAGACTTCATAACATTCTTTTGCATTCAATTGTCTCATACCCTCATTTACGTAGTCATTAACATTCCATACAACCACATTCCCCCCTTTGTCAGATTGACAAATGACAATAGAGGGGTCCTCTTCCAATGACTTTATGGCTACTCTTTCTGCTTTACTCAGGTTGTCTTTAAACCAGCACTTATTTTTTGCAAGGTTTTTAAGGTCATTTATGACAAGGGTTTCAAAGGTATCGATGCTACAAGCAGGTATTGTTGGATTAAAAGTCGATTTGGATTTGAAATGATTTGTACAGTTAAGATCTGTTCTGTAACCCAAAGAAATTGCGTCATTGGGAGTATTGTCCGGTGTACCAAACTCCAAATCCTTCATGGCAATAAGTGTTTCTACTTCACCAATAGTCTCACTAACTGGTTCTACATTTGGGGCAGTCATTGATGCATTTTTCACTTTAAGTTTGTTCCATTTATGCAAACGCAACTTTCTAGTAAATTTGAACAAGTCTATTCGTTCCTGAGAATAGTTAAAATTAGCCGAGGGGCAAAAAGATAAGCCAAATTGTAAGACATCATATTCTACTTTAGATAGGACATGAGATGAAAGGTTTACCACATTGCGTTGATTCATTTTCCTCGTGTTTTCTTTTGACCCCGTGTTTCCACTCCCACTGGGGTTGTTGCCATTCCACTTGTTCCAGCCGCCCCTCCTGACTGGCCGTCGTTCTTTGTTGTATTTTCTCCAAGCTTGCCTCTTCCTCTGCCTTTTCCTCTGAATCCTCTTCCCTGTCCCCGACCTCTGTCTATCTGCCAGTTTTGTTGTTGCATAGTTTGGTTCATCATCTTGAATTCCACCCGAAAATTTGAAGCCTTGCTGGAATCTTTTGATGCAGTCTTGGGTGCCTGTAGTTGACCGTCTTCTGAGACGTCACTCTCTACTACTTCCTCCTCCGAGACTGGTGCCCCAGCACCTACTGCATCAATGATGGCTTGTATCCCCTTTCTTTGTAAATTGTCATATTTACGACTGAAGGTAAATATGCGACCCTCTTGGTAGTCAATTTTATCTCGTAAGAACTTCCTTTCTTTCTTTGCCACGATGTCATCTTCGTGTTTAATCATTTTCTTGTCAATTTCTTCCATTTTCTTTGTGAAACCTTCCGTTGTATCCTCCTTCGTTAATTCATCCTTTAGATCCGCAATAAGTTTCAACAGTGCCATTCTATCTTTCCGTGCATGTTTAATTAAGATAGATAGCATGCCATTAGAACAGTCCATTAAGTTCTCAGCCCATTCTTCCGCCAGTTCAATGTCTGGTTCTTCATGTGATGGAGCTATTAAAATGCGCAAGCCTCTGGGGATTCTTTTCTCCTCCTGATACTTCTCTAGAGTGATTGCTTCCCACCAACGAGATATCTCTTTACGTATCAGTTTTTCTAATTTCTGGTATTTGTTTGCTAATCCTTGCCCAGATGGCGCTGGCTCCTTACTAGAAGAACTGTTTGTAGTTTATACAAACATGGATTGAGCCCTTATTTTTCTTCGTGCCTCCGCCTCTTCTTCCATGCTTAAAAATCACGTGGGGATCCCCCCTGTTGCCTGCATATACTGTTCTTAGTGTTAGGAAAATGCGCACAACTATTTAATATAATTAGTGATTCCTTCTCGAGGGCCCTCGCACAATGACCTCCAGAATGTGACTCTACTGGTGGTCCGGCGTGGGAAAGTCGCGCTTTCAGTTCGAATTGCCTGATCGGAGAATTCCGAAAGTACGTCGGAGCAATAAACAGCGCCTGCCGCAGTGTAGTTCAAAGGCGTGTGTATTCAAAAATTGCGCGTTCATTTCACTTGCACTTTTAGATAACTTAACCGGAAAATAGCATGAAACGGACTCACCCGTCACGGAGCTTCAGGAGACGTCAGGCAGATCCACCTTGTAGTTCCCAGGCTCCCAGTAAGCCGTTATGCATTCCCAGTGTTCGTATATCGTCTGGTTCCAAGTCGAAGTAAACAGCTCTTCCGTCTGTGGCACATATGAAACGCGGTCAACCGGCGATCACTTAATATCAGATCCACATCCTTTGCAACACCGGGACACCGGGACAGCGGTGCATAAAGGGGCAAAGGTTCCCCTTCGTCAATATGCAGGTTCACAATACGTAGCAACGCTACGTTAGATGCACTCCCCTCGATATGCCAGGAATCAAAAGTCCTCAACAAAGTGCGCTTTTCCAAAGATCCATATTTATTTAAAGTGCAGCATCGTGATAAACCATGGAATCAAAAACCCAACGCGTTTCGGCGAGGAAACTCGCCTTGGTCACGGGTAATTTCAAATCCAATGGACAAACATTAAGTAAAGTTTCACGTAATAAGTGCAACATAAACAAAGGACTAGTAGCTTGATCATGGTGGCCATCTTAGAGTGGAGTACACATTCATTAGTCACATAGCTCAAACAATACGTTTCAATGGCACCTTATCAAAAATCAAACTTGCTTTGCTCCCAGTTTTGCTAATCTCTTCATGGCGAGCTGGGAGCAGCAAGTAGAGAAGACTCATCCGATGTACCGCAGCCATGTGAAACTGTGGCTGCGCTACATTGATGATCTTTTCATCATTTGGGATGGGACACAGGGTGATGCAGAGATGTTTGTGGCAGACCTAAACAGGAATGACCAGAATATCAGGTTGGAAGGTCATATGGATACCCAGAATATGGTATTTCTGGATTCACATGTGAAAGTGCTCAATAAGAAACTTAAAACCAGCTTATACCGCAAAGAAACTGCGGGTAACACCCTGTTGCACGCGGACAGTGGACACCCAAAAACCTTGATCAAAAGCATTCCTTTTGGTGAATTCCTCCGGGCTCGGAGGAATTGTAGCACTGAAGAAGATTTTATAACTGAAAGTGTGTGCATGAGGAAGCGCTTTGTTGAAAGGGGATACCAATCCTCTATCATAGATGCGGCCTTTAAGAAAGCCAATGAAGTCAGCCACCAATCCCTGTTAACAGTCAATGTAAACCCTGAAACTGCAAACACCAAGGAGGTAGTGAGGTTCATTTCTACTTTTCATTCCAAATCATGGCAAGTATTCAATACTTTCAAACGCCACTGGAATGTCCTTA